>NC_080681.1:87885829-88485829 GCF_030445035.2 Dasypus novemcinctus | reverse complement strand
AGCAGTAAAATCAGAGATGTGAAATGATGGAGGGCTTGGAGACAGCCATATCAAAGGAGTAAGATTTATGAGCTTTATGTTTCTCTTGGTGTGTCTTAACTCTTTTTGTGTTTGTCTGTTTGTTCAGTGTATACTTTGATACTTCCGATGGTAATACTAAATTAACAAATGAAAATTCTTAAAAGAGCTCTACTTAAATGGCCAAAAAATTATATAAGTGCTTATATCGATAAATAAGTATGGATAGTAATAAGATAAATTAACATTACGTGTTAAATCTTTAAAATAATGAAAACTGCAAGTTTGCCTAATGAAATTACTACAAACCTCTTTCTAAAAACAAAAATTGTTTTTGCCTAAATTGAATAGTTTTTCTTCACAGAACAGAATGAGGAATGTGAGACTTAAAAAGATATAGAAAAAAGTAAAAGATTTATGGAAGTGCTGACTAAAATTTATAAGTTTGTTTAAGGGAGTGTGTTTTGTGCTAAGATAAGATGGCTGGTTTTCAAAAAATCAGAATGTAAGTATGTAGGACAAAACTTGTAGAAGGTGTTATAAGAGGTGGCATTAAGTAAGGGAATAGTCTGTGAAGGTAAAATTTGTCTTGAGATGAAGTAACTATATGTGGTTATGGATGGTTATGGGAAGTTTGTAAAAGCATTTCCAAAATGCAATATTTAAATGGCTAATATCAGGAAGCCATTATTAAATAGAAACTGAACTGAGGTTGATAACTATAGCAGTTTGATACGGTCATGAATTCCAAAAATAGATATTGAATTATGTTTGTAATCTGGTCTGTACCTTGGAGTGATTAAGTTATGATTAGGGCTTTGATTGAGCCATGTCATTAGGGCATTGAGTCCTTGCCCCTTGGTGAGTGCGGACTCATAGATAAAAGGCATGGCAAAGGACAGAGTTGAGGGTTTCTGATGTTGGAGTTTGATGCTGGAGTCTCGAGGAGAGAGACAGAGCCATTCGTCTGATAGTCTATAGCTGGCCTTCTGGAGAGAGGCAAAGCCTAGAGAGTCTCCTAGTCTACAGCTGACCTCGTGGAGGAAACAGAGGAGCTGAGACCAGAGGAAACCAGGAAGCCTGAACCTACAGACGTTGGCAGCCATCTTGCTCCAACATGTGGAAATAGACTTTGGTGAGGGAAATAACTTATGCTTTATGGCCTGGTATCTGTAAGCTCCTACCCCAAATAAATACCCTTTATAAAAACCAACCAATTTCTGGTATTTTGCATCAGCACCCCTTTGGCTAACTAATACAATAACAAAAAGTAACTTAATAATAGGAAAACCCGTCAGAAGCCACCTCAACCTGCATATTAAAGTGGTGGCAGGGAGAAGATAATTTTAATTGCATTAGGAGTCTTAGGGTTTTCATAAAATACTGGAGAAAGTAGTTTTTCCTGTACTGCTAAAATAAAATACCTGTTAATTAATGTAATCATGGTAAAGGTATGAAAGTGAAAAATAATGAGATGATTTGAGTTCATTTGATATTTTATAAGTTGAATGAAAAATGTTTAGAAACTTAAAAAATTAAAAGGGATTCTTTAATCCTCTGTTACTCAAAGTTGAATGAGTAAAATATTCATATAAATGCTTAAAGATTGTATAAAATTCCCCAAAATTTAACTATGTTTCTGCATAATGTTAGATAAAAGTATAATGTTATTAATCACGGCTTTAATTATTTTTAAAGAATTATATGTGTCACAGAACAACCTCCTCGCCTGGAAATCAAGAGGCGGATGCTTTGGCTTGTATTCATCTGATCTGCTCCACCTCTGCTAAAGCAGCAGCTCTATGGCTGCATAAAGAGAGTGACCACTTGGGCTGCCAGGAGTGGCACATAACAGTAAATTATCATTAATAGTAACACTACTGCTGGATGCAGGAGCCCACACAGTGTTAGTTAGTTGCAAGATATTAATACCCAGTGATGTCACTATCACTTTGCTTTAAGGCTTTCTTTAGTATCTCCTTAGGCAAGTCAATCCAGCCTGTATTCACCTTCATGTAAAGAAGCCAACCGTGGATTTTGCAGTGCTTCCCCAAGGCTGTGTGCATAGCCCAACCATCTGTCCCAGCCTGGCGGCAAAGGATCTGGCTACATAAAAGAAATCCGTGGCTGTAACCTATTTCATTATATTGATGATATTGTATTAATCAGTAATTCTCTTTGAGGATTAAAAGAAACACCAGAGACAATGGTATCTTATCTTAAGAGGCTGGGATAGGCAAACAATTGGGACAAGCTGCAAGGTCCTCCCTGCTCTGTCAAACTCTTAAATGTTGTTAAAGCATAGTGTTTTCCCATAAACTCCAAAACAATTAATAGCCTTTCTGGGGTTGCTGGGGTACTGAAAACTCTTCATCCCTCATCTAACTCAGATTATTAAAACCATTGTATGTGTTAGTCAGAAGAGGTTGTACGTGGAAATGAGAAGACTCCCCCAGCAGACTGCTTTTAAAAAAGTAAAGAGGGCAATAATAACATAGGCTCAAGCAGTAAGAGGAGTGGCTCTTGATTTACCCTGTAAATCAGATGTGGTCAGCACCAATATTGGCTTTGGATGGGGTTTGTGACAAAGGCAACATTCTAAACAAATACTCCTTGGATTTTAGTCACAATTGTGGGAAGGGGCCAAAGTATGATATAGTCTCTTAAAAAGTAGCTTATGTGCAGCATACCACGCCCTGCTGCAAGTAAAGGGCTTAACCTAATAGTGTCCAGTTACTCTGAAGATTGCTGTCCCTATCCGTAAGTGGATTGCAAATAATAAAAATAAGATAGGAACAATGGACTGTGGGGGAGAGATCTGTGGAAGGACATCTGGGACGCCTGCCAGTGGTGGCAGGTAGCTGTCTATTATGTCCCTGCCTGCTCCTCTAAACACCTGTCTCGGGACTGTTGAGGCAGATGCCCTTGTGAAGATTCAGAGTCACACCATTGAGACCTGAGAAAGAGCAAAGTAACTCCACAAGAAAAGCAAACATTGTGGCTACCAAACCCTGTGGCAGCAATTTCAGTTCCCTCTTACTCACTAGCAGCTCGTGGACATTACCTAAGAGAGTCTATCGTGCTCACTCTAATGACTGCAACAATTACCTCACCAGATGGAACATACAGACCGAGCACACACTCCAAAAGCATGATGGAAAGTGGATTACATCCGTCCCCCTCTCACTCTCAGAAGGGGAAAAGAATACTTTCACTGCAACTCTCTGCTGTAAACACTGCAAAGGGACTCTTGTAACCAGCCAGCTACTATTTGCTGCCTAGAAAATATAAGTGCCCTATATGGGGTGCCAGTCCAAATTGACAGTGACTATGTTACTCCATTTACAATCACCTCACGCAGTTTTAGACTATGAACTAGGATATTGTTTAGACGTTTTATAGAAAAGATAAAGGGCTTTTTAAAGAAACAGATAAAAGACAATAAGGGATCTTTACAACAATGGACTAGATTTAAATCTAGCACTGTGGGCTACAGCCCCTAACAACAGGGCTCATGCAGGCATTGAGATTACAAGTTAAAGTGCTAGCTGCCCTGTAGTCCAAATGGGAAGTAATAATAACTTGCTGTTGCCTATGCCTCAGACTATACAAACTGGGAAAAATGAGGTCATTTGGCCATGGTACTAGCCTATGTAGCCTCACTGGTTGGGAATCTTAAGCCCATGGGAAATAGGAGTCACCCAAAACACTGTTATGAAACCACAGTTAAAAATCTGGGATCTCCTATTCCTGCTAGAACTCTATGTATGTCTATGTGAACTCTTCTTATGCCTAAACTGTTTTTGTTGTTGTTGTTGTTGTATTTTTTATTTATTTTTTGTTAGAGAAATGGCACTCACTGGGACAGGGAAACTGAGGCTTGCAGGCAGGAAATTCATTGAGAAGCTCTCCCAATAGAGAGGGACTGAAAATTAGACTTCAGCCCTAAACTGGTTTTTAATGTCACTAAAGGAAACTCAAAAAATTTGGAAGGGGAAAAATGTATGGTATTAGAACCTCCTCATAGAGCCCCCTACCTGGTACTTTGTTGTCTACTAATGAAAATGTTGCTTGTATACTGTTAAGCCAGTAATCTGCCCTGTCTGTATGAAACAACAGAGAGAAATCTGTAATATAAAAGGGTTACCCCGCCAAATTATGTAATTTCACTGTCAAGCATTAATGTTCAATGTTATATATATGTTACCCCTACTATTCTGTTGTCTTTTATATTGTTATTGTAAAACCTGGATGCAATGTCCCAATACCCTAACTGCTCAGGTGGTCTTGAAAAATTTACACACAGAATGGAAGGTGGAAGGAAGGGGCACTGGGGTGGAATGTAGGGACATGAAATGCCCGCTTCCCCTTCCCACTATTTGTGTAGATTGCTGGAAACAGTAGGGTGGAATTGGCCAGCAATCCATCCTGGAAGATCCCGCTACAGTGCACACAGGACCCTAGGCAGAGTAATCATTAACCTGCATAAGTGCTGCCCCTCACTGTTCTGGGAACCCACACAATTCCTCCTTTAGGCATGTACTCACTGTTAATCATTTACTAGGCTCCATGCACCCTCAAAGCTGCTCTATGCATTAGCTAGACCCCCTCTTTTTGCTGTCTAACCCTATATAATCTTTGTCTTTCCGTGTACTGTACAGTCGCTACCCAAAGGCCATCATTGGGACATGTGAGTAAATAAATGGCATGGCTGCTGCTGGCCTTCTGTGTGGTTTCTTTGGAATATCAAGAGCATTTCTGTGTTACATACCTACATCCAACTTTTAGGTGATCCATTTAGTATTAATATCCATACTTCTAATTATATTCTTACATTGATATTTCTTGTTTTTTCCCTGGCATTATCTGTTGACTTCCCACTACAGAATATGAAGATTTAGCTTTCTTTCATCACCATTCCTGCTCCACCACATACACCCACACTTCCTGTCTCTTCCACCCTCCCAAAATGATTGTTTCACTTTTCTGGTTAGGTCAATAATCAACGTTTACATTATTATGACTTCAGTGTTAATCATTAGCTTTTAATCATGGAAGAGGAGGATTTACTTCTCTTTTCTTCCTCACATCTCCAATCTCCTAACATTCCAAAGTAATTATAGCATAATTTGTTAGATCAAGAGACAATGATTACATTATAATGCCTATATAGATATTACTAGTAGCTGAGCCATGCATTAAATAATGATTAATTTTATTTCCCTGCACATTTTATTTTATTTGTCCTGGCTTAACTGAGCTTTTTGCCTTATTCTAGTATGACCAAGTTGTCATCTATACTGGGAACATAAGTGTTATTCAGGAATCTCTCTTCATCACCACCCTGGAAGTGATCTTAATTGGATGCCCTTTTCCTAAATTGCATGCCTTCCTTTTTTTTAGTTTATGCCAGTATTTTGGTATTACATATCCTCTAGTATTAACTTTCTGAGAACAGAGGCATGGAAAACAAATGTCTGAAAAGATCTTTATTCTACTCTCACACTTGATTGAATTTGACTGGATACAGACTGACACACTTGATTGCATCTTTCCATTACCTTATAGCTTCCAGTATTGCTATCAAAGTTAATCTAATTCCTTTGCATCTAATATCATCCCTTCCCTTTCTGGAAGCTTGGGATCTTCTCTTTGTCACCAGAGTTATAAAATTTCATAATGGCATTGTTGGTGTGTTTCTTTTCATCCATTTGCTGGGCACCGAGTTTCTTTTCATTCTAGCTACTTTAATTCTGAGAAAGGTTTTATTTACATATATTTTTCATCATTTCATTAATGATTTCTTTCCCCTTCATTTTCTCTACCTCTCTAAAACTTCTAATATTAAAATATTAGACTGCCAGTGTTGCTCCTCTAATTTTCTAATTGTTTCTCTACTTTCCATCAATTTGTTTACTCTGCCTTGCGGGAAATTTTTCAAAAATTTCTTCCAACCCTCTATTGAATTTCACATTTATGTAACAGCACTTTTTGTTCTTTTTTGTTTTTAAAATAGCATTCTGCTTTTGGGTTCATGAATGCAATATTTTCTCATCTCAAGGATTTTTTTTTTTTTACTGGCTTTTAGGACAGTGCTTGATACAATTTTCTGATTAATAAATCTTTCAGAGGATACTAATGTTACCTTTTTTGATGTTTGTAAATGATGGACTATAGTTTTTGTTTTTGTGCTTTCAAAAGAGGTTCTACAACACTGTCAGAAAGATAGTCTTGTTCACTCCACAGCTGCTTTGTACCACTCCTATGAAGGATTTTGCTCTACCCTGACTAGAAAAGATACAGAAAAAGCCAAGCTTCTGCAGTGAAGAAAAACCTCATTCCTGTCCCATGGGAAAACACTTGCATACTTTTGTCAATTTCACATAGTATAATCAAGTTTTCACTCTCTCTTTCCCATCCACTGGGTGGTTTTATTTTGTTTTAAGACAAGGAGAATTGCCAAAAAGAAAAACCCTAAGGCTTACTTCTGCAGGATGGATCCCTTAATGACCAGCTCTTCATCCAAGTCTGCTTCATTAGCCATGAAGAGCAGCCGCTTCCCTGTGCTGTCCACTCCAATGAAGTCACGCTGCTCCACTGAATCACACAAAAGAAGGAAAATCAAACAAAGCCACTTGGACCATGAGCAAGACTAAGTCAGGGACAGGGCACCTACTCACATTGCTCTTGGATCTGAATACAGACCAATCTGGGAAGAGGAGCCATGAGTGTTATATAGCACATATTCACCAAAATATTTAAAAGACAAATGTTCCAACTTTTTTTTGGTACTGCTCTAAAAGATGGTATTGGATTAACTGGTGAAATCTGAATAGGTCTATAGATTAAGTCCTGTACCAATGTAATTCCCTGTTTTGATAATTTTAATGTGATTATATAAGAAAATGTCCTTTTTAAAATATACATTGATGTATTTTGAGGCAAAGGATAAATCATAATTGCAACTTACTTTCAAGTAGCTCAGTAAAACAATAATGATATGTATATTATATATTGTGCATACATATTATATATATTAAATATATTATAAAGAGAGAATGATAAAGCAAATGTTAAAATTTAGGGAATCTGGGCAAAGGACATATAGGTTCTTTGTACTACTCTTGCAACCATTCTGCAAATCTGAAATTATTTCAAAAACAAAAAGAAAAAAAGAAAGCAGCTAAGACACAATGTAGCCAACTCAACTGTATGACCCATAAGCCCCTGGTATAGCACAGAAAGAAAGCACAATGAATTCTCTCTCTGCAAATAATAGTCTAGGTCTGCTCACCACAAAAATGGAAGTATTATTTTTTAAGCTCATTCATGTTCAAGCAACATTAATTACATGTCTACTATGTAGTAGGTTGTATGCTATGTATGGGATATTCAAAGAAAATGAAGTACCTATTTTATGTGGTATGAAGAGTTTTCTGGTAGATGATGATCTTACAGGTTGTCATATTATTGCTGTTTCCTGTGTTATATTTCTTTCCCCCAATAAGATTATAGCTCTTCAAAATAAACTCAGGATTTTTTTTATACCTCCATTAACACCTAGTATAGTGTTAAACATTTAATAAAATCCGCTGCTACTAGTATTTATATGTTATTTATAGGTTAAAAGTATTTTCACATAGAAGGAGCATAGCATAATGATTAAGAACAGAAACTCTGAAACCAGACTATCTGAGTGTGGATACCAGCCAGCTCAGCCACATACTAGATGTAAGTCTTAGAGCAAGTTACTTAACTTCACTGTTCCTTGGTTTCATCTGTAGAAGGAGGATAATAATAGTGCCTACCTCACAGGCTTGTCATAAGGATTAAATAAATGAGTTAATATTTGTAAAGTTTTTATAATATTGCTATTAAAATTTTAAATAATATGTTTAAGTTAAAAAATTAAAAATACATGCTTTCATTTAATTCTCACAAGTTCTTCACAACAATAAACTAAAGCATTGTTTTAATACCTCTGTACAAAGGAGAAACTGGAAGCTTATCTCTATGAAAAATGATATCTCTAAAGATAAATTTGCATTCTCTTGACAGACAATGGCAACTATACAACTAAACTTGTTTCATTGTTGGCTGTAGCTGCTTGTATACCTTTAGACGAAGTATATCACTCAAGTATATAATATGTTTAGCTCAAATACTTGTAAGTATTTATTCCTTCAGATGGTCTCTGGTCATCTTATCATATATATTGTTTGAACCTGAATAAGGAGAAACCATTATAAAAAAGTACGTTTTCCCCAACAACCAAGATTAGTGAACTCCAAAGAAGGAAGAGTAAATACTGCCAAAATGAAACTAAATTTTGCAGAGAATTTTAAATGTCACACAACTTTGACATTTATCAACTGACCAAAATTACGAAAACTTGAAAATATAACAAAGTCTGCAAAGGTCTGATTATGAATCAACCATTTAAAAAAGAAACACAATAGTTAATAGCAATATTGTAATATTCTTGTGTAGCATCAAAGAAGATACTTTATCAATGCTAAGGGACAATAGTAGGGAGGTATGGGATTTTTTTCTTTTGGATGAAGGAAAATGTTCAAAGGTTTTCTGGGGCAAGAACTGCACAACTCTGTGATGAAAGTGAAAGCCAATGAGTATACACTTAAGATAGACTGTACAAGGCATGCAACTGTATAACACAGTGAATCATGTGGTGGTAGACGGACTACAGTTAACAGTACAAATATGAGAGTGTTCTCTCATGAACTATAACAAATGTACAATACAAATACATAGTGTTAATAATAGGGGATATATGGAAACAATATACCAAGTGTACACTATGGACCATAGTTAGTGATGTTAGTCTGATCATGTTCTTTCATAATCTGTAACAAATGTTCCATAACAATGTAAGGTGTAGGTGGAAGGGTGATGTATGGGAATTCTTTTTTTTTTTTTTTAAATGGTTGTGAAATGCCAATTTTATTTTGAAAGATTTTTTGGTGAATGTTAAAAAAAATACAAAAATAAAAATTACAAATGTATTTATACACACACACAAATAAACAAAAAATCTCCAAAATGGTCCTTGGGCATATATGGGATAAACACAAGTTCTAATTCAGTAATGACTGGAAAATTTTTCCCACATTTATAAAAGCTGTTTTCTAATGCAGAGGAAATAATATACCATGGTAGCAAATGCTCTTTTCTGATAAATGAAGCAACTACAGAAAGCTTTCATTTGTGCAAAATAACCAGTGACACTGATGCAAAAAAAAAAACAAAAAACCACACAACAAAAACCAAAGCTCCCCAAAACCCTAACTTCCCCAATACTTTACTTCAAAACAAACATATCAAACTTGATTTCCATGAGAATGTAGTTATTCTTCACACTAATAAATCAAAAAACCAAGACCTAGATTTTATATATATATAAATATATATAAAAAGCAACAATGCAGACAATTATTGAGCTTCATCTTCTGGACGAGAATGCCAAGTTAGTCTCTCTTCATAAAAAGCAATTACAATCTGAGGACACTTCATGTTTGCCTCTTTTGCCAGCACCAAGTCTGCCTCATCTGAATCTTTCCATTTCATAAGAAACATGAGCTCTTCACTGCTGTCTGTGGTACCAATTATGCATTCAGGATCAAGACCTCTAGCAACAAATGAGTTTATATGGCTATGAGTTTCCAAAAAGAGCCGGGAGGTTATCAGAGGGGTTGCCCTTATGCACAACTCAGCAGAGTCCCAGAGACAGATAAAGTAGATACAACCCTGGGTATTGGTTCTTCTGGGGGCTACAGAGACCCACAGGTTCTATGGTCATGGCAGATACAGTTCAATGCCATATCAGTTGGCCCTTCTTTGGAGTTTGTGTTTCTGTGTGATGGAGCTGGTCTCAGATGTGATCTTTGTTCACAAGCCTCTCCTGTTACTTTTACCAGAACTGTAGTTGGTGCTGGGGTTTAATATATACCCAGGGGATCTGAATCTCTGGACTGACCATGTGATAGCCAGGCCGTGAGCCTCAAGAGACTTCAGCTCCTACACTCTGGTTTGTTGGATTTACCCCACTCAGCTAACATGGAGGTGAAGAAGGTCAATCACCACACCATGGAGCCAAGAGCACCTACAACTGAAAGCAGGAGGATTGCATCCAGCATCCATGTGGAATCTAAGCCCCCTCTTGATATAGATGTGGAGTGGACACAATCATTCTAAGGTCCACAGGATGGAGGAATAGAATATGGATGAGAGTGGACTTACTGATATTCTATTCATGAACTATTGTGATTAGTAATTGAAGAAAATGTGGCACTGGTGTGGAGAAAGTAGCCATGGTGGCTGCTGGGTCTGGGGAATGGGAGGAAGAGGTGAGATGTGGAGGCGTTTTCGGGACTCGGAGTTGTCCTGGGTGATGCTGCAGGGACAGTTACCAGACACTGTATGTCCTCCCATGGCCCACTGGGTGGAACATGGGATAGTGTGGGCTATGATGTGGACCACTGACCATGAGGTGCAGCGGTGCTCTGAGACGTATTCACCAAATCCAATGAATGTCTCAATATGATGGAGGAGATTGTTGCTATGGGGGAAGGAGTGGGGTGAAGGGGGTGGGGGGTATATGGGGACCTAATATTTTTTGAATGTAATAATAAAAAAGTAAATAAATACAAAAAAAAAAAAAAGAAACACAGATTCCTGACCTGCTGACAACAACAGAAGCGGACAAAGAAGAACACGCAGCAAATGAACACAGAGAGCAGACAACTGGGGTGGGGTAGAGAGGAGAGGGGAGAGAAATAAATGAAAATAAATCTTTAAAAAAAAAAAAACCTCTAGCAAAGCCTCTTGGTTTGTCAGCAGCATCTCTTTTCTTCTTTGATTTGCTGTCATCAGATTGACTGTCAGATAAAGATTTTCTTTTTGTACCATCTTTTTCTTTACCAGCTTTTTGAGAATTAAGAAATGCTTCAGTTAACTCTGGGCAATCTAAATTTTCTTCAGGCTCCCAAGTATTGCCAGCATCGGTAAATCCCTTCCACTTTGGGAAATACTCCACTTTCCCATTCACTACATGTCGATCCAGTACTTTCTCCACCACAAATTCTTCAGGCTCTGCCTCTTCAACTTTTTACTCTTTCATTCTGCTTCTTTCCCATTTTTTGCAATGTAGTTTTATTGGAGGCCATTTTTTATTGCAGACTTGAAAAGCTATTATTCACCGCCTCCGTGCTGATCTGGGTCCCGGGTCCACGGCGTCTCGATGTATGGGAATTCTGCATATTATTCATGATTGTTTTGTAAGTTCACAACTTTTCTAATTAAAAATGAAAAAGATGGGAAGCAGATGTGGCTCAACTGATAAGAGAGTCCGCCTACTATATAGGAAGTCCAGGGTTCAAAACCAGGGCCTCCTGATCCATGTGGTGAGTTGGCCCATGCGCAGTGCTGCTTGCGCGCCAGGAGTGCCATGCCACACAGGGGTGTCCCCCACATAGGGGAGCCCCATGTGCAAAAAGTGTGTCCCACAAGGAAAGCTGCCTCTGTGCAAAAGAAGTGCAGCCTGCCCAGGAGTGGTGCTGCACACATGGAGAGCTGATACAGGAAGATGATACAACAAAAAGAGACAGATTCCTGGTGCTGCCGAGAATGCAAGCAGACACAGAAGAACACACAGAGAATGGACACAGAGTAGACAACTGGGGGGGAGGAAGAGAAATAAATAAAAAATAAAAATAAACTAAAAAAATGAAAAAGAAAAAAAGCTATCTGGGATCAAAGGTAACTACTGCTAAAAAAATTAGCTCAATTACAAAAACATGCGATCATCAATTGCGACAAATATTCCACACCAATGCCAAGTGTTGGTGGTAGGGTAGGTTATGGGAATCCTATATTTTATGTGTAATTGTTCTGTAAATCCACAACTTCTCTAATTTTTTTTTTAGGAGGTACTGGGGACTGAACCCAGGACCTCCAACATGGGAAAGCAGGTACTCAACCACTGAGATACATCTGCTCCACAAAAAGAGTTGGTTTCTTCGTTTGTTTGTTTTTTTAGGAGGTAATGAGGACTGAACCCAGGACCTTGTACACAGGAAGCAGGTACTCAACCACTTGAGCTACAGCCACTCCTTCTAATAAAAAAAATTAACTGAAAAAAACAAAACATAAGAAAAAACCGGAGATGTTATTTTTGGATATAATTTGAAGTGCTTACCCTATCCAAGTCCTTAGGCTCATAAAAACTTTGATTCACTCACTGTCCTGGGAGCAATAATTTCCACCAAGTCCACTTTTCAGCTATGTTGCACTCAATCCCATTCCCCTCTCTCTCAGGCACATTTTTTCTCTTGTATTTGCTTTTTTGCAGCTACCATAGTAACTGAAACCTCAGAATATGATACAAATTATAGAAACTTCGAAAAAGTTTTTGTCTCTTCTGCTTTAGCAAAATCAATTTCACCTTGGGAGTGGAGCAGGTAACTTTAAACGGTCTATCCAGAGAAGAAAGACTACACAAATAAGGTTAAGAAAGCAATTTAAACTATGAGCTTGTAATTTTTTTCCTGTTATATTCAATTATTCATAATTTTTTTCTACTCCTCCAACTGAGCCTTCTGTCTCCTCTATATTCCTTGTTTTTTTTTTTTCACTTTTTACTTTGAAATAATTTCAAACTTGCAGGAAAGTTGCATCCTCTCTATTCATTCATTTATTCAATTAATAAATGTATCCATGCAAATACCGTGTGACATGCACTGTGTTTGAGGTTGTGAGTATTCCCCCACTCATTCTATGAGATCAGCATGATCCTGATCCTAAAACCAGGCAAAGATACGAGAAAGGAAAACTCCAGTTATATTCACTCATTATATAAACACAAAGATCTAAACAAAATATTAGTAAATCAAAACCAATAATGTTTGTAGTGGATTAACAATGGTGAAAAATTCTTTGCAGGTCCTCCTACTAGGAGGTGGAATCAGTTCCCTACCCTTTGAATTCGGCCTGGCCTTGTGGCGAGCTTTGACTAACAGAGGGTGGCAGAAGTGACACTGTGTAAGTTCTGAGTTTAAGCCTCGAGAGGCTTTCTGGCTCTGTTCTTACTCTCTTAGAACCTGTTGTTGCCTCCATGTGAACAAGCCTGGGTTAGCATCCTGGATAAGAGACTACACAGAAAGAAAAATGCAAGTGTCGTAGCTGAGGTCCTAGATATGTTAGTGAGCCCAGTTGTGGCAGGCAGACTCTAAGGTGGCCCCCACAATAGTAAACTAGTATCTGCCATTCACATCCTCTTGAATGTGGGCTGGCTTAGCAACTTGCTTCTAACCAACAGAAAATACCAAAGGTAATAAAATGTCACTTCTGTGATTTGGTTGCATAAGATTATGATTTCTGTTTGCTAGATGATTGATGGACATCAGCTTGATTTTCATATCACCATTAGTTGAAGAGACTATTCTATCTCCATTGGCACCCTTGTCAAAAATCAGTTGGCCATAAATGTGAAGGTTGATTTCTGAAGTTTCAATCTGATTACTTTGATCTATATTTCTGTCCTTATGCCAGTACTATGCTGTGTTTTTTTTCTTTCTTTCTTGTTTTGTTTTGTTTTTGTGGTACTGGGGCTGGGAATTAAACCTGGGACCTTGTATGTGGGAAGCTGGCACTCAATTGATGAACCACATTGGCTCCCCACATGCTGTTTTGATTACTACGGTTCTGTAATAAGTTTTAAGATTGGGAAATGTGAGTCCTTCAACTTTGTTCTTTTTTAAGATGGCTATGGCTATTCTGGGCCCTTTATCCTCCCATACAAGTTTTTATTTATTTCTCCCCCTCCCTTGTTGTTTATGCTTGATGTCTACTCTCTGTGTCTGTTCACTGTGTGCTGTGTCTGCCCATCTTCTTTTTAGGAGGTACAGGGAACTGAACCCGGGACTTCCCATGTGGAAGGAAGATAGGTGCCTAATCGCCTGAGCCACTGTTTCCTGCTTGCTGTGTCTCTCATTGTGAGTCTCTTTGTTACATCATCTGTTGCATCAGCTAACCACACCAACTGGTTGTGTTGGCTTGCTGTCTTGCTTGTCTTCTTTAGAAGGCACCAGAAACTGAACCCGGGACCTCCCATGTGGTAAGTAAGTGCCCAACTGCTTGAGCCACACCTACTTCTCCCATATAAATTTGATGATTGGCTTTTCCATTGCCATTGAATAACCCCTGCCCCTGAGATGGCACCTTCTGTTTGCTCGTTGTTTATGTTCTTTGTTTGCACTCGTTGTCTGCTTGTTTTTTGCTCATTGTCTGGTTTTTTCTTTAAGAGGTATTGGAAACTGAACCCAGGAACTCCCATGTGGGAGGTGGGCACTCAGCTGCTTTAGCCACTTCGCTCCCTGCTCATTCGTTTTTGCTTGCAGTCTGCTCATTGTCTTGTTCGTTGTTTTTGTTTGTTATCTGTTCATTGTTTTTGCTTGATGTCTGCTCATTGTTTGTCTTCTTTAGGAGGCACTGGGAACCGAACCTGGGACCTCCCATGTAGGAGGCAGGTACTCAAGTGCTTGACCCACATCTGCTCCCCAGCTGTTTAATTTTGATTGGAATTGAGCTGAATCTGTAAATCTCTTTGGGTAGAATTGGCATATTAACAATATTTAGTCTTTCAAAAACATGGAATCTCTTTCCATTTATTTTAGACCTTTAAAAAATTTCTTTTGGCAGCAGACTTGACCCAGTGGTTAGGGCGTCTGTCTACCACATGGGAGGTCCGCGGTTTAAACCACGGGCCTCCTTGAACCGTGTGGAGCTGGCCCATGTGCAGTGCTGATGCGCGCAAGGAGTGCCATGCCACGCAGGGGTGTTCCCTGCGTAGGGGAGCCCCACGCGCAAGGAGTGCACCCCGTAAGGAGAGCTGCCCAGCGCAAAAAAAAGTGCAGCCTGCCCAGGAATGACGCCACCCACACGGAGAAATGACATAACAAGATGATGCAGCAAAACAAAACACAGATTCCCGTGCAGCTGACAAAGCAGACAAAGAAGATGCAGCAAAAAGACACAGAGAACAGACAACTGGGGTGGGGTGGGGAAAGAGAAATAAATAAATAAATAAATCTTTAAAAAATTTTTTCTTTTAGCAATGTCTTGCAGTTTTCTGTGTACAATTCCTTTACGTCTTTGGTTAGATTTACTCCCAGATATTTCATTCTTTTAGTTTCTAATATAAATGGAACTTTTCTTGATTTCTTCTTCAAATCATTCATTATTTTTATATAGAAATGCTCCTGATTTTTGTATATTGTTTTTGTACCCCAGCATTTTGCTGAATTAATTTATTAGTTTCATTAGCTTTGCTGTCAATTTTTCGGGATTTTCTGTATATGAGATCAAGTCACCTGCAAATAGGATATTATACTTCTTCCTTCCAATTTGGATATCGGGACATAAGGAAAAATGAAATATAGAATGTAAGCTTTATATCAATGTTAAATTTCTTGAACTTGGTAAATGTAACTTAAGGTGATTACATAAGTGAATAGCCTTGTTCATAGGAAATGTATATGGAACTAGTATATGTCCAAAGAGTATGATGTGTGCATCCTGTTCTCAGATGTTCAAAAAAATAGATAGATAGATAGATAGATAGTAGATGAAAGAAAGAGATAGAGAGGGAGGGAGGGGTAAAGAGAGTAATATATTAATAAGCCCTATATAGCTTCCAATAATTCTAACAGGCTAGTCAATGCATAACAGAGACAGGACAGTGGATTACATAATGTGGCTAAGCAAAACCTAAAGAACATATCATCCGGGGGAAAACTCCATGTGACAAAACGCTAAAAGTATATAATGAAATGTGGTCATAAAAAGCTTTTGGTCATACATTCAGTTATAAATAGCAGTCCAGCCACAGAATCAGTGACTCAGATTCAAAACACTTCGGGAAAAGCCATCAGGTATCATGTGCTAACCAAAAATCCACAGATCAATAACCAAATTCTATAACTTTGGTTGGACTGAAATCCTATTCTTTTTTTTCTGGTCTGGTAAGATTCTTACGACTCTAGGCAGATTAATAAGTACTTAATTAAATAGTAGTATTAATACTTAACTAAATACTACTATAAAATTCTAGGAAAATATCAAAATAAGTATGTTCTAATTCTTTTTTTTCTACTAGATACATATAAACTTTTTTTGAATCATACAATATGTTACACAATATATTTGGTTCATAGTAACACAATCATATGCTCTAACTATATGAAGGCAAGCATGGTAGCAACTATGATGGTGTTTGTTGGCTATTTAGGGAGATTGGGGTATTAAAAAGAATTAACCATACTAAATTTATAATAATAACTTAAGTCATTGAAAGTTATCTAATTAAATTTGAAATCAAAGTTTAAAATATTTCTAAAACTTTGATTTTCAAATTAGACTTTCTGTTTCTTAGACACATGCATTCAATTATTTGAGCCTAAACATAATGCAAATAATCTTGAGTATGCCTCTCCCCATATAAAACCCTCTTTAAGTAAAAGACTGTATCTTCCTTGACTTTATGTCATCAACCTCTAGGACAGTGCCTGGGGTATAAAAGTAGGTTATTAATAAATATTGGTGAAATGAAAGCATAAATAATAATTGCTATTATAAAAACCCAGCAAACATATAAATCAAACTCCAGTCTTATTTACCTGCTTTTTTTTTCCCTTTTTGACCTGGAGCTGGTTCTAAGCCATCTTGGCCTTTTCTCATTAACATGGCAAGTGATGCATCATGAGCTCTGAATAGGTCCACGACCTCATGTAAGGCAACATCTGTTATAAGATCACAGCTCAGGACCAGCACATCAGTCTGTCAAAGGGAGAAGGGAAAAGTCAATATCACAAAGGGTAGTAGATCACACAAATCATCACAGGATAAACTTAAGACAGTTTAGAAGCCAACACAAACTGTACATTGGGTTTCAACCTTTTTAAAAGCAGCAGAACAAGTTTTTAAAAATGGCATTGGGCAGCAGATGTGGCTCAAGCACCTGGGCTCCCATCTACCAAATGGGGGCCCCAGGTTCGGTTCCTTATGCCTCCTGGTGAAGGCAAGCTGACACAACAAAAAAGAGACACAGAGGAAAGACAATGAGAGATACAACACCAGGGAGTTGAGGAGGCTCAAGCAATAGAGTGCCTCTCTCTCATGTCAGAAGGTATCAGGATTGGTTCCTGGTGCCTACTAAAGAGAATTTGAGAAGAGAAGATAAGCAGACATAGGGAATGGACACAGAGAATTTGAGAAGAGAAGATAAGCAGACACAGGGAATGGACACAAAGAGCAGACAGCAAGCACAATGCAGGTGGTGGGATTGGGGGGTGCAGGAATAAATTTTGAAAAAATGAGGTTGTGGGAAGTGGATGTGGCTCAAGCAATTGAACTCCTGCTACCACATGGGGGGAGAGGTGTCCTGGTTCAGTTCCAGTGCCTCCTAGAGAAGACAAGCAGGACAGCGAGCTGGCACAGCAAGCTGATGCAACAAGAGACACAAGGAGGAAAAACATAATGAGAGAGACAACAAAGTGGGGAGGGGAGGTGGCTCAGGCAATTGGGTACCTCCCTCCCACGTGGAGGTCCCCAGGTTTGGCTGCCAGTGCTTCCTATAAGGAAGACTAGCACACAATGAACAGATGGTGAGTGCAAATAATGAGGGGTTGGGGAGAAATAAATAAAATAAATAAATCTTTTTTAAAAAATGGGGTTGTTCTAATTGAACTGTGCTGGGCAATGATCTGTAATCTTTACTTCCCCGTTGTGGGTCTTGTTGGGAAGTCTCTGAGGCATCTTTGGAACCCTGGGACTTAAGGAACAGAGTCTGACAACCACCACCTTGATAATTTCTATGACTATGTAATTAATGTTCTTATATTTATATATTCCTTTAATTTTTAAAAGCATTTTCACAGAGTTTGATGATTCAATATGGTTATGAAACACTATAGGGCAGTCAATTGACTAAAGAACTAGGAAAAAGGATGAATATAATGCTCCACCCTTCAGGAACTCAGTTTAGCTAATAAACAATTATAATACAACCTCAGGTGTGTGCAAAACACTCATTTAATCTTTATATACTATGGGGCTTTGGTTGTTATCATTAGTATTATTAGTCCCCACTTTTATGGATGAGAAAAATAAAACCTACCTACCATAGTACCTGGCACACCATAGGCATTTAATAATTGTTTGGCAAATTAATAAATAATGATGGAAAGGTTTTACATAATGGCATATTTTCTGATTACTGTTCTAGTAATTCAGATTAATGACAATAACTAATGATAATTAATATTTAATAAATAATGTCTGTCAGGAATTGTGATACTATTTTACACATAATATCTCATTTTTTTCCACAACAACCCTATACAGTAAGCACTGTTATTGTTTGAACCTTACAGAAGAAACCAGATAGGATTTATATAACTTGTTTGGGTCTAATAGCTAGTAATGACTATTTATATAACTAAAGAATCTTCATTACTGAAGACTGTTTAAAAATATATAGTTTTGCTACTTTAAAGACCCCTTTAAGAGTGGTTCTAGTCTGCTGTATTGGGGGCCAGGTGGATCTAAATTTAGAGTATTATGTCCAACTGGAGAAGCATATCTTAAGAGTAACCTTGATAAGTAGTAAGTACCAATAAGAAGGTGATCAAGATAGTAAGAGAGCTGGAAATAATAACAGCTAAAAGAACAGAGGATGTTTAGTAAGAAAAAGAAAAGATTGTATGTGAGGGAGTCAGTGGGCAGGATAAGGAGTAGGATGTGGGGTTAAGAAACACAGAGATGGGGCAAAGGAAAGGAGTCCCAGCTGGCTGAAAAATCCCTTGAGTACAGCAGCAGTGGGTGTCCATCCCCCCATCTACAGAGCAAACAGTCTGTGGACTGCAGCAGCTGCAGACTAAGAGGGTCAAAGGGGTCCTCTTCCCCAAGAAAGGGGAGAGGGAGAGACACAGCCTTCAGCAAATTTAGATTTTGGCCTGCTTATTTGCTCTGTTGCAATGGAGGGGACCCACACTTCCAGGATGGGTGGGGCCACGACATTATTTGCACTGAAAGCATGAAGGGAGCTAAAGATCATTTGCCCTCCCAAACGCCCTTCCTAGTGCTCCAGGATGGTTGCTGAGGAGGTAGAGGGAGATAGGGTGTGGTAGGCCAAGGATGAAGAATAGCCTCTGAGAAAGTTTGTGAGGCTTACCAACCCTGAGGACATTGCTTCTACATTGTCCAACTGCCTGAGGAGTTACTCTGAATGCATTCTCCCATAGCACCAGGGTCTAAGCTGAGAGAGCTGCCAAAGAATGTTATCTGCTGGCCAGACCAGAAAAATGCATGAAAAAGGAAAAATAATAATAATTAATAAAAGAGGCAAGCAGGTACCTTTACTGCCACTCTCTCCAAGGCCGTTGGAAATTGGCTTGCACCCCATTACTGGGTTCTTAGCCCTGGCTTGAGCAGTTAAACAGGGGCAATCCTAAATATCTAGAACAAGTTGAACCAAGTGTCAAAGTACAGAAGTAGCACACAGTTACTTAACTGTAACTGTGGCAAGAGAGAGAAAGTGAACATCAGAGTAAACTCAGCATAGAATCAGATACCTAAACATCAGCAAAAAATTACAAGCCATACAAAGAAAAAGGAAGATATGACTCAAGCAAAGGAGCAAATCAAAGCTCCAGACCAGACACAGAACTTGAAACAAACTAATTAATGAGGTTCATACAAATCAGCTAAATCAAATCATGGAGTTGAAAAGATAACATGGCTAAAAAAATAAAAGACAATTGTAGCCACCAGCATCCTTTCCCACCCTATGAGCAGACAATTTCGAATTCTCCTGCCTTGGCCTGTAGCTACAGACAGAGGAGGCTGGAGGGATCCACCTCCCCAGGAAAAGGAAAAGAGAGGGATGCAGCGTAAGGCTGTTTTAGATTTTGGTCCATAAATTTGGTATGCTATTTTCCACAAGCCTTTCCAGGCTGGGAGGGGCCACACCATTGTTTGCCCTGGGAACCAAATAGGACAAAGAGATTCAACCCTCTCAATCACCCTCCCTACTGAATGACACTGGATACTGAGGACACAGACGGGAGTGGAATTATTTCCTACCCAGGAAAAAGGAGGGGACTGCCAGCAAAGGCTGGAAAACAGCCTCTGAAAAACTCTGAATTGCAAGGTTCTTAGCCTCCAGGTAGGATCGTCTATCACGTTGTGGTCAATGTTGCAGCAAACACAATCCAACCAGGTTTTACACATGCAATCAGATGCATGGACATCAGCGAAAAATTACAAGCCATACAAGGAAGATGGAAGAAATGACCGAAGCAAAGGAATATATGCAAGCCCCAGATGAGATGCAGGATTTGAGACAACTAATAAAAGAGAGTCATACAAATTTCCAAAATCAAATTAATGAGTTGAAAGACAATATGGCTAAAGACATACAGGACATCAGGAAGACACTGAGGGAGCATAAAGGAGAATTTGAAAACCTGAATAGGAAAATAACGGCACTCATGGGAATGAAAGATACGGTAGGTGAGAGCAAAAACACATTAGAGGGGAGTGGATGTGGCTCAGGCAGTTGGGTGCCCACCTCCAACATGGGAGCTCCCGGGTTTAGTTACCAGTGCCTATTAAAAAAAAGAAATAGACAATGAACAAAAACAATGAGCAAAAATGAACAGACAATGAGCAAAAACAGCGAGAAAACAGACAAGGGAGCCATCTGGTGGGGGGGCACATTAGAGGCCTACAACAGGCAGATGCAAAATGATATAAGAAAGAGTAGATGATACAGAAGACAGACCAGCTGAAATGGAAGAGAGAAAAGAACAGAGAGAGAAAAGAAAGGAAAAAATTGGGCAGGGGCTCAGGGAGTTGAATGCTAACATGAAGCACAACAACATACATGTAATGGGAGTTAGAGAAGGAGAAGAGAAGGGAAAACGGACAGAAAGAGTACTTGAGGAAATAATGACTGAAAATTTCCTAACTCTCATGAAAGAAATGAATTTACAGTCCAAGAAATACAGCATACCCTAACCAGAATAAATCCAAATAGACATACTCCAAGACACATCCTACTCAGAATGCCAACGTCTGAAAGAAAGAGACAGGAGAGAGAGGCTTGGAGGAGAGTGTAGAAGGCAAGAACAGTAGAAAGGATAACCAAAAGAATAAAAAGACAGGCTAAAATAACATATGACATATGAAAACCAAAGAATAAAATGGTGGAAGTCTAACATGTTTTGTTCCACAGACTCCTTTTCCAGTCAGATAAAACCATGGCCCCCTTACAAAGTCTACACTATACTGTGTATTATTTAATAAATATATAACACCACACCAATACATGTGAGAACAGTTTTTTTAATTTCAGTTCAAGCTCATGGACATCTGGGTAAGTTCCCCTGCCTTAGGCACAGGGATACAGACCAGCTGAAAGTCAAAGGCTGGAAAAAGATACTCCATGCTAACCAAAAAAGGTCAGGCGTAGCTATACTAATATCGGACAAAACAGATTTTAAGTGCAAAAAAGTTATAAGAGATACAGAAGACCATTATATATTAATAAAAGGGACAATTTACCAGGAAGAGATAATACTTATAAATATCTATGCACTTAACCAGGGTGCCCCAAAATACATAAGGCAAAATCTGGCAAAACTGAAGAGAGAAAAAGACATCTCTACAATAATAGTTGGAGACTTCAACACACCACTCACATCATTAGACAGAACAACAGACAGAAGATCAACAAGGAAAGAGAAAACTTGAAAAATATGATAAATGAGCTAGACCTAATAGAACATTGCATCCCAAATCAGTGGGTTATACATTCTATTCAAGTACTCAAGGATCTTCTTCCAGGACAGACCACATGTCAGGTCACAAGGCAGGTTTCAATAAATATAAAAAGAATGCAATTATACAAAGGACCTTCTCAGATCATAATGGAATCAAACTGGAAATAATAATAGATGGGAAAGGGGAAAATTCACAGATATGTGCAGGCTAAACAACAAATCCTCAACAATCAGTGGGTCAAAGAAGAAACTGTGAGTGAAATTAGTAAATATATTGAGATGAATGAAAATAAGAACACAACATATCAAAACTTATGGGATACAGGGAGGGGATGGCTCAAGTGGTTAAGTGCCTGCTTCCCACATGGGAGGTCCCAGGTTTGGTTCCCAGTGCTTCCTTAAAAACAAATAACAAGCAAACAAATGAAAAAACCAACTCAAGGAAGGAAGCCAATATGGTTTAGTGGGTAAGCACCAGAGTCCCACACACAAGGTCTCAGGGTTCACTCCCCACTCTGGTACCTCAAAAACAAGCAAACAGACAACAACAAAAACAAACAAACAAAAAACCCTTATGGGATACAGTAAAGACAGTGTTGAGAGGGATACTCTGAAAGAATTAGAAAAAGAACAGCAAACCTTTCCAAAGCAAGCAGAAAGAAAGAAATAACAAATATTAGAGCAGAAATAAATGAAATTGAGAACAACAAAAATAAAACAAAAGAGAAAATAAATTAAAAAGCTGGTTCTATGAGAAAATCAATAAAATCAACAAACACTTGGCAAACTAACAAAGGAAAAAAAGAGAGAACATGCAAATAAATAAAATCAGGAATGAAAGGGGGGACATTACACCTGACCCCACAGAAATACAAAGGATCATAAGAGGATATTAGTAGAAACTGTATGCCAACATATTAGACAACCTAGACGAAATGGAAAAATTTCTAAAAACACACCAACAACCTACACTGACTCCCTACCAAGAAATACAGGAACTCAACAAACCAATCACACTTAAAGAGATTGAGCCAGTCATCAGAAATCTTCCAACAAAGAAAGGTCCAGGACCAGATGGCTTCACATGTGAATACTACCAAACATTTTGAGAAGCATTAATACCAACCCTGTTTAAACTCTTGCAAAACACTGAAAAGGAGGGAAAATTACCCAACACATTTTATGAAGCCTACATCACCCTAATACCAAAGCCAGATAAAGACACAAGAAAAGAAAATTACAGATCAATCTCCCTAATGAACATAGATCCAAAAGTTCTCAACAAAATACTTGCAAATCAAATCCAACAGTATATAAAAACAAGTATATATCACAATAAAGTGGGTTTTATTACTGGCATGCAAGGGTGGTTCAACATAAGAAAACCAATTAACATAATACACCACATTAACAAATTGAAGAGTAAAAATCACATCATCATCACGATTGGTGCAGAAAAGGCATTTGACAAAATCCACTATCCTTTCTTGATAAAAATACTTTAAAACATAGGTATAGAAGGAAAGTTCCTAAATGTAATAAAGGGCATATAAGAAAATCCCACAAGCCAACATTGTACTCAATGAAGAGAGTTTAAAAGCTTTTTCTATTTGATCTGGATCAACACAAGGATGCCCACTGCCACCACTGTTATAAAAAATAAAAGGCATCCAAATAGGAAAAGAGGAAGTATAATTCTCACTATTCACAGATGACATGCTCCTATATTTAGAAAATCCCAAAATATCTACAACAAAGCTATTACAGCTAATAAATGAGTCCAGGAAATTGGCAGGATATAAGATCCACATGCAAAAATTAGTAGTGCTTCTATATACTAGTAATAAGCAAAGTGAGGAGGAAATCAAGAAAAAAAATTCCATTTACAATAGCAACAAAAAGATTCAAATATTTATGGAAGGGATCTGTATTCAGAAAACTATAAAACACTGCTGAAAGAAATCAAAGAAGACCTAAAAAAATGGAAGGACATTCCATGCTCATGGTTATAAGACTAAACATCATGTAGATGTCAATTCTACCCAGGTTTATTTATAGATTCAATGTTATACCTATCAAAAATCCAACAGCCTACTTTAGAGAAATAGGCAAGTCAATCACCAAATTTATTTGGAAGGGAAAGATAATCCAACGAGCCAAAACATCCTAAAAAAGAAGAGCAAAGTTCGAGGGTTCACACTTTCTGACCTTAAAATGTATTATAAAGCTACAGTGAACAAAACAGCATGGTATTGGCATAAAGGTAGGCACAATGATCAAGGGAACTGAACTGAATGTTCAGAAATATACCCTCACACTTCTATGGTCAACTGATTTTTTATAAGCCTACCAAGTTCACTTTTCTGGGATAGAACAGTCTCTTCAATAAATGGTGCTGGGAGAAGTGGATATCCATAACCAGTATAGCGAAAGAGGACTCTTATCTCACTCCCTATACAAGAATCAATGCAAAATGGATCAAATACTAAACATGAAAGTCAGGACCATAAAACTAGAAGATAACATAGGAAAACATCTACAAGACTTTGTAGTAGGTAGGGATCTCTTACACCTTACACCCAAAGCACAAGCAACAAAAGAAAAAATAGATAAATGCGACCTGCTCAGAATTGAACACTTTTGCACTTCAAAGGACTTTGTGAAGAGGGTAAAAAGGCAGCCTACTCAATGGGAGAAAATATTTGGAAAAACACATCCAACAAGGGTCTAATATCCACGATATATAAAGCGATCCTACAACTCAAGACCTGAATAGACATTTTCTTAAAGAAGAAATACATATGGTGAAAAAACACATGATGAAATGCTCAGCATCACTGGTTATTAGGGAAATGCAAATTAAAGCTACAATGAGATACCATTTCACACCTACCAGAATGGCCACTATTAAAAAAGCCAGAATACTACAAGTGTTGGAGAGGATGTGGAGATATAGGAATGCTTATTCACTATTGGTGGGAATATAGAATGGTACAGCCACTGTGGAAGTCTGTTTGGCAGTTCCTAAGCAAGTTAGAAATAGATCGACCATGTGAGCTGGCAATACTGCTACTAGGTATATACCCAGAAGAACTGAGAGCAGTGACATGAACAGACATCTGCACACTGATGTTTACAGTGACATTATTCACAATTGCCAAAAGATGGAAACAACTCAAGTGTCCATCAACTGATGAATGGATAAACAAACTTTGGTATATTTACACAGTGGAATATTATCCAGCTGTAAGAAGAAATCAAGTTATGAAGCATATGACAATGTGGATGAACCTGGAGGACATTATGTCGAGTGAAGTAAGCCAGGCACAAAAGGACAAAATACTGTATGACTTCACTGTTATGAACTAATGTAGAAACTCATGTAGTTAATAGTTAGAATATAAGCCACCAGAGAAAAGAATATAGTTAGTTAAAGAATGGAAAACTGAAGTTTAATCTGTGAAGAATTAGTAAAAAGTTGTTTGTAAATGTTTGTAAATGAATAGAAATGGTGAAATCATATGATAGGATTTGTAATTAGTAGCATTAACATATGGATATGATAGTGGTTTCCTTTCTTCCTTCTTTCCTTCCCTCCCTCCCTCCCTTCCTTCCTCTTTTCCTCCTTCCTTCCTTTCGATAATGAAAATACTCTAATATGGATTGAAGTGATGAATACACAATTCAGTGATTATACCAAATGCCATTGATTGTATACTGTAGATAAACTGGTTTAAGAACAACAAAAAAACAATAGGGTGGGTTGAGGGGGAAATACACAAAATATAAGATATGGTATGGTTAGTAGTGATACTTGGATGATGCTCTTTCATAATTTGTTGCAAATGTTTCACAAAAAATGCAAGGTATTTGTGGTGGAGTGTATGGGAGCCCTGTGTGATGTTACACATGCTTGTTTTGTAAATTCACAACTTTTACTATTTGCTTATTATGTATGTTCATGTATGAATGATACACTTTAATAAACTTTTTAAAACACAAAAAAGAAACAGATAACAGTATTCTTCAAATACCTGACAGTCTGAATGAAGGATCAAATTTTACTGGAGAAGCCCAGGAGCAAAACAAGAACAGTACGTAAAACATTAACAGAAGTATTTTGGGTTTTTATATTAACTTTCTATCAATCAGAACTAGTCAAAAAGAATAACTTTGTAAGGCAATAATTTCCCCATCTTTGGAACTGCCCAAGCAGAAACTGGATTATAACTTGCAATGATTCAATTATTTTATGTGTATTGAGCAATAACGTTATGTCAAGCCCTATGCTGGAACATGGCAGAATTTTGGATTAGAAAGTATTAAGTATGAGTGTCTAAACAACGTTACTCAATACATTTTAAACATATTTCTATGCATTCTGCCATTATGTTTTATCACAAATGCAGAAAACAGAGGTTCAAAAGCAATCCATTGGAAAACAAATTCCTTAAATCTCATTTTAAATGAACAATATCATTGTTTCTCAATAGTACACCTAGTTTCCCAGAGGTGCCTAAGAAAAGTCTGGTTCCCTACTGCCCTTCTTGATAAATTACAGCAGCTCCTCTTTTATTAATTTTATTTTCTAGCTTTCTGAATAAGTTTTGGCTACTTTAAAAAGTCAAGAAACAGGGGACTAAATTATTCCAGGTTCCAGAATAAAGTGAATATCTACATGGAAATTTTTGTGATTCCAGCTTCCCTGAGATTTTAACTTAAAATCTAGAGTCCGGCTTTGGGTGGGAATGTGGATGATTACAACTCACATTACACTCATGTGGAGGTTTAACCATCAGAATGCCTTGTTTTACTACCTTAAATTTCTTATTCTGAATGTACCAGAACCATCATTTCTTTTTCTACATACAATTATTATCTACAGCCTAAGCAATTTCTTTTGTGGGCTTCATAAGGTTAAGAAGTTCAAATTTGGAGTTTCTCTACCCCCCTTTTTTTAAAAAAAAGATTATTTATCCCTCCCCCGCTGCCCCCCAGCTCCCACCCACCCTTGTCTGCTCTCTGTGTCCATTCTCTGCACATTCTTCTGTGTCTGCTTGTTTTCTCTTTAGGCAGCACTGGGGAATGATCCTGGGACCATCTGGAGTGGTCAGTTTCTCACACCATCTCAGTTCCCAGGTCTCCTGAGTCTCTAATTGTCTTTCCTCTGTGTTTCTTTTTGTTGCGTCATCTTGCTGCGTCAGCTCTCCACGTGGGCCAGCACTCCTGCATGGGCCAGCAGTCCTGTGTGGGCCAGCACTCCACTTGGGCCAGCTTGCTGCATGGTCCAGCTTGTCTTCACCAGGAAGCCCCCAGGAATCAAACCCTGGATCTCCTCTACGCTGGAAGGGAGCCCAATCACTTGAGCCACATCCATTTTCCTCTCTACCCTTTGTTTAAGGCTCCCATAATTCTTTCTGGATCTTAACTCTGAGACTAAGAAAAAAAGTGCCCATAAATATCATCTTTTTGGGAAAAAAGTCTGCAACTCAACAACCAGGAACTCAACTTCCGAACACTAACAAATCAGTCTACATACAAGCAAGCTGAGGAAGAAATAACCTGCAGAATCTTCTTTATAAAAATGTTTAGAAAGGCTGGAGATATGTGGCTATTACTAAAGACAACTACACAATTGTCACTAAAGCAGTACAGATGTTGTCTATTTCATCATAATAGAATGACAGTTCACTGAGGAAAACATCTCCTATCTATTTTTCTAAGTTTCTCTAATAAATGACTGATTTTTCCAAGTTGGCTGTTCTACAACAAATTGAATTATTAAGTATACACAATGTGAAGAAAATGACCCCAATGCAGATGCCTCTGAAGATGTGACAACATTGCCTCAGAAAAGAAAAGAAATGCTGTTATCATTCATTATCTGCAAAAGTGCTTAAATCTGTCAGCACAGTGAATGCCTAACAAGTCCTGCATAATTGTGAACAGGCTGCAGGCTCATTTTTCTCTTTGCTCTTAAATGACTTTTTGCTAAACTGAATGCAAAATCTCAAAGGAGCACAGGGAACAGATCGTTCACCGCAATGTCTACGTGCCATCTGTTCAAGTGTGAAAAGAAAGACTTCAGTCTGAAAGGGCCCAGGACACAGATGGAGGTGCTATTCCATTAGTTCCTCTCTTGCCTCTATTCCCAGATAACGCATCATGTAAGAGTCACTACACCAAACACATTTCAGTCTTCTTTGGAAATCCATCCCCTCCAAAGAAAAATCTTTGCTGTCTAATCAATGTACTTTGTTTCCAAAGCTGGAAATCCTAGAAGAAACAAAAGCCTAAAAAGAAAAATACATCATCCTTATACCTTCATGATACTATTTACTTTTCCTTACATTTTTATAAAAGCTGTAAAAGAAAGAAAATAAATGACCATTTAAAAAAAATGATTGATTGATTTTCCCCCCTTCCTCTCCTCCCACCCTGCTGTTTTTGCTATCTGTGTTGTCTTCTCTTCTCATTTTCTCTCCTCTAGGATTCACTGGGATTCGATCCTGGAGACCTCTGATGGAGAGAAAGGTTCCCTGTCAATTGCGCCACCTCAGTTCCTGGTTTCTGTTGCGCTTCACCTTGACTCTTCCCTTGTCTCTCTTTTGATGCGTCATCATCTTGCTGCGTGACTCACTTGCATGGGGCACTAGGTCACCACTTGGGCACTTGCTCAGGCACTGGCTTGCCAGGCAGGCACGCTTTCTCTTCTTCTTCTTCACCAGGAGGTCTCAGGGATAGAACCCAGGTCCTCCCATATGGTAGATGAAAGCCCTATCACTTGAGCCATATCCACTTCCCCCATTATTTCATTTATAGTTTTTATCTTCCAACAAAAACAGATACCTACAATATCCTTTTTAAAAAACAGTTGTATAAAACCTGGAAGTAAAGCAAACTTTTTTTTTTCAGGAGGTACTAGGGATTGAACCCAGTACCTCCTACATGGAAAACAGGCACTCAACTACTTGAGCTAATCTGCTCCCCTGTTATTCTGACTAAAATTTTTTTTAGCTTTTTATTTTGAAATAATTTCATACCTCATTGTTTTGGTTATTATTCTACAAACGTAAAGTCCATATCAGAAATGCAAATGTCCTTCTACTAACAGGAACTCTGAAAAGTAGAAAAAACTGGTAAGAACCAGAAAGGTTTTTTTTTTTTAAAGATTTCTTTATTTCTCCCCCCTTCCCCCCCCCCCCCATCCCCAGTTGTCTGTTCTCTGTGTCCATTTGCTGCGTCTTCTTTGTCTGCTTCTGTTGTTGTCAGCGGCACGGGAATCTGTGTTTCTTTTTTCTATTGTGTCATCTTGTTGTGTCAGCTCTCCGTGTGTGCGGTGCTATTTCTGGGCAGGCTGCACTTTCTTTCGTGCTGGGTGGCTCTCCTTACGGGGCACACTCCTTGCGTGTGGGGCTCCTATATGCAGGGACACCCCTGCGTGGCACGGCACTCCTTGCACACATCAGCACTGTGCATGGGCCAGCTCCACACGGGTCGAGGCCCGGGGTTTGAACCACAGACCTCCCATGTGGAAGATGGACGCCCTAACCACTGGGCCAAGCCCACTTCCCCTCCAGAAAGGTATTTTTGATCACATGTGACCACAAGCCATTGAATAAACATGGACTGCTTGGGCTATGAAGTAGTTGAATCTATCTTAAACATAATCAACTTGAAAGTTCCCTAATCCTCAGCTGGCTTGTGTTTTAGGTACCCAGTTCTGTTTTAATACCAACAAAATGCCTCTTCTTCTGCAGATATCAACTGGAAGCCCAAGCCTGCTCTGTTAGAGAAGCCAGGGCAATGCTAAGGGCAAAAAGCACAGTTCTATAGGACAGCAAAATGTGTGCATTGTTGACAAAGTAGTGACATACAAGGTCCCCACATGAAGGCAGCATTTTAGTGTCTGGAAAGAAATCAAGACACCCAGGAATTCAAAACCCAAACTACTGCCAGTCAGTTGTGGCTAAAGCAAACAAATTAAGCTCAGAAAACCCAATTACCAAGCCATGGCAACACCCAGAATCTCTCATTACAAGAGCATTTTCAACCAAATCAAAACTACTAAGAAAATCTAGAGGGGAAAAAACAACAACACAAAAATTAAATCAGAAAACTGGATGTATGTGTGTGGTAGTGATGTTAGGGTAGGAGGTAGGGAAAGCTACTGGGAATAGCCTCTTTTCTTATCCTGGCAGCTGTTCCATGACAGATTGTTATAAATAATACAATCTGGCAAACTATTTCCTGTGGCAGGGAGAAAGAAAAATACACTTACTCCTCTGGAAAAAAACTGTCAGGGCAATATAACTACCATGATTTTACCCACCCAGCACTTCCCCAAACAATGGCTATGATCCAAATCACCATCCTGTACTCTACCCTTGTACATATTGAACTAATGAATTCAACTAGTTGGTGAGACTGTGAATGATTAAAATTTACATTTCCCTAATTGGTCCAAGCCCAATCCAATCCCCAATGGTTTTGTGTGTGTTGATAAACATCCACCATTATCTGCAATGTAGAACTCACCAGGTTCAACTTTGATTCAATGTACCTGAAAAGGCTCCCAATTTGCACTCCCCAAAGTATACAGCACATTTAAGGGTCAAGTGCCACTTTGTTTTCACTGAGGTTGGAGCAACAGGTTTAAGAACAAATGACTGCGATGGTGATGTCCACTCCACCTCTATATCGAGAGGGGGCTTAGATCCCACATGGATGACAGATACAATTCTCCTGCTTGTAGTTTAGGCACTCTAGGTCTCCTGGTGTGGTGGTTGACTGACTACGTATCTTCAAAAAAATACAACGTAAAAAAAATGATGAGGGTGCGGGGGTGGGGAATGGGATACTTGGGAACCTCTTATGCTTTTTAATGTAATGTTTTGTGTGATCTATTAACTTTAAAAAAAGATAATTAAAAAACAATATTAAATTTTAAAAAAAGAACAAATGACTAATTAGCCTGTAAATAAGAAAGGCAATAATGCCTAGGCTCAGAATAAACTTCTTTCCTGTGTTCCTTAGCTCAATCATAGCATCATAACCATCCAGGAAGTAAAGTCAGAATTCTGGCCATAGCCTGGGACTCCCTCCTCTCCTGCCAAGTCCTCCACCCCAACATCTCATTTGTTCCCAATTCCTTCTCTTTTATCTCCAGTAAACAATTTTAGTTCAGGTCTCAAAATCTTTTTCTGGTCTCAACTGGTCTCCCACCTCTCACTCGACACTCAGCTGGGGGGGAAGGGGTAGTGAGGAGGTCTTTGTGCCATGGTTTATACAAAGCAGGCTGAAGTCGACCAGCAGTAAAGTCCCCCAGAAGCAAACCCCTCTACCAGAGGGTTGAAGAAACCTTATCGTTACAGGCCTGGTACAGTGGAACTCCATGAAATTAGATGCTATCAGAAGTCCAATGCACTTCTGATTCACAAACTTCCCTTCCAGTGTCTGGTGAGAAATCGCTCAGGACTTCAAAACATATCTGTGCTTTGCAGGAGACAAGTGAGGCCTATCTGGCTGTCTTCTTCATGTTATTGGTAGTTCTGAACATTACTTTTTTCACATGGGGTCAAAAGGTACCTAAGTATATGATTGGGAATGGAAAAACAGGGGACAGAAATCAGGTATTGACAGTTTTTCCATTTTCATTTGTTTGTGAATTTTTAATATAAATGTGGGGACATAAAGCATTAATGCAAGTCAAAATGTTTCAGTGAACAAGTTTCAACAGTTAAGTTCAACTTTATAACAATTACAAATAAACCTGTGGGTAGCAGATTTGGCCCAATGGATAGGTTTAAGAGCACCCACCTACCATATGGTAAGTCCAGGGTTCAAACCCAGGGCCTCTTGACCTATGTGATGAGCTGGCCCATGTGAGGTGCTGATGCATGCAAGGAGTGCCATGCCATGCAGGGGTGTGCCCCACGTAGGGGAGCCCCACGCGCAAGGAGTGCACCCTGTAAGGAGAGCCGTCCAGTGTGAAAAAAGTGCAACCAGCCCAGGAATGGCGCCATACACGTGCAACAAAAAAACAAAACAAAACAAAAAACCAAATAAACCTGTTTAATTTTTCTGGACAAGGCCAAAAAACAAATAAACCTGTTTAATTTTTCTGGACAAGGCCAGTATTTGGATTTTTTTTTTAAACAAGTAAATTTCTAATTGATGGCAACAAATGCTATTTGTAGCATTTTTATCATACAGTAGATTCCATCCATTCATTATACTTTTCTGAGTTGTCCAACATGCAAGTACATGTTTTCAATGTTGTTTGTCTTCTGTGCTGTTCCTATAAGTTTGCTACTAAAATACATTAAACTACAAAAAAAGACAACCTAAAACAGTGATCTCCAAACATTAAAAAAAAAGTTAAACATTTATCCCTACTTACTAAATTACTTTTTATATTTATTTTTAAATGTGCATATTATATTGATATATGCTTATTACATAACATATACAAAAATAGATACTTTAAAAGGAAGAGATAAAATTAAAAGAACTAGAAACTCTAATCTTTTCTTTAGGTACTCCACCCTACATACCACCTGGCTGTAAGTACACCCTATTTTGGAAACACTGCTCTTCAGTAGAATTAAATTCAAATTCCTTAACATGTTTAAGGACCTACCTAATTCAGCCTTCTTTCCCACAATTCCTCTCCACCCGGCCAATGGTACCTGCCAGGGAAAACCTCAAGAATGTATTCTCTCTTCTCTCTTCCCACCTGACTACTCATCAAGATTCAGGTCTTGTCACAAATATTAGAAAGGGCAGAACCAATATATAATCTTCTCTAGAGATGAATCCTTTTCTGATTCATTATAGGCCTTAAATCACTAAATGTCAGAAATCTGGTCAGAAAACATGTTTTCCTACTTAGACTCTGAGCTCCATAAGGAGTTCTTTTATCTTTGTATGCCAGCATTAATCTAGTGCTGGCAAACTAGCATCAGTAAATGTTACCTCCTCCTCCTTGTTTAAATTGATTCAAAAGATAAAAACATCCATTTTAGATGTTTACATACAGCAAATGTTATGAAAGAGCTGAGTGCCCTCTCTGTAGAAACTGTGACTATTCAGAGTTAGGGTACAAGGGACAGAGTAGGGGCCACAGAGGTAACTTTGCAGCTTTCTAAAGCCAAGAGGTAGGGAAAGCACTTGCTGCCTCCAAAGAAGAAAAAACGCACAGTTGAAAAGTCTGAAAGGCAGAGAGAATGAAATGCAACTGTTGTGGAAGGAATGGCTAGAGGGTGAAATGCTAGATTTATAATTTTTAAATGGAGGCTCACTATTTACAGTCCATTCACTTTTCCAAAGGAAGTTTTTCTCTTCAAGTTAAGAACAAATAGAGGACGGAAACTGATGTAGCTCGGTGTTGAGAGCCTGCCTCCCATGTATGAGATCCTGGATACAATCCTTGGTACCTCCTTAAAAAAAAAAAAAAAAAACAGAGGATATCTATTCATCTTTCCAATGTTAAAACCAAGAAAGAGGTAACTAAGAATGTATTAATTTCTAATTCTATTAAAATGAGTTCTCTAAAAATCTGCTAACTACTTCTCTTCCAGGATTTAGATATTAGCAATATAATTTTTTTTTAAGGTACCAGGGCTGGGGATTGAACTCAGGACCTTGTATGTGGTATGCCAGAACTCAACCACTTGAGCTGCACCAGCTATCTGCAATATAATTTTAATCTCCAAATGCAATGATACTAATAGAAAAGAAAATACATTTGTTCTCTCAAAGCAAACTGTTATTCTAAAATAATTATCATGTTGAATTTATATTAAAAACTTTCATTCTTGTTCTTTGATCAGACATAAATGCCCTACCAGATAAAAACACCATTGTCCCATAGTCTAGTAAAACAAATATTTCAAGACCATGGAACATATCCTTACAATTACATTACATATCACACAACTCCCCTAAATCACTTCAAAGGATTTAAAGAAAATATGGCTAAAGAAATAAAGGATATTAAGAAGACACTGGGAGAACATAAAGAACAATTTGTAAGCCTGCAAAGAAAAGTAACAGACCTTATGGGAATGAAAAACATGATGGATGAGATTAAAAATAGATCAGAACATGTGGGCTCTCTGTAGCCCTCAGAAGAACCAGTACCTGGGGGGTTGTATCTACATTATCTGTCTCTGGGACTCTGCTGAGGTGTACATAAGGGCAACCCCTCTGGTAACCTCCCGGCTCTTTTTGGAGACTCATAGCCATATAAACTCATTTGTCCTTTCCATTTTCCCCTTTGATTCAGGTCAAAAAACATTTTTAACTCCTGGTATTATATGTAGATTAAGATATTCTGCTGGTCTGAGTTGACCCTTTAATTCAAGGTCATTTTCTAGTTACATCATCAGCTGGTACTTGGTAGTAATCCCTCAGCACCAGGGAGGCTCATCCCTGGGAGTCATGTCCCATGCTGGGGGGAAGGCAGTGAGTGCATTTACATACTGAGTTTGGCTTCGAGATTGACCACATTTAAGCAACACGGAGGCTCTCAGGAGGTAACTCTTAGGCACCCTGCAGCTCTAGGCCTTATTTCAGGTGCACAGGCTCACAAGCATAGTCATTAGTATCAAGGGCTCATTGTTGGACCTTCCTTCTTTTTTGGTCTTTGCCGTTGCATTTGGGGGATGGTTGCTGTTCCTTTAGGGACTGTGATAGAGCTCCCCTGGCTAGGAACTCAGCACTCCCTCAGTTGTTGTTTTTAATTGTATCCACTATGAAAATATCCAAACATTTTTATGTACCCTGGATATATGCTCTGGAGAACTCCCTGCCAACCATGTGTTGCCTGTCAATAACATCCCACACCAGTATTCTTCTACAGAGACTCACACGTTGTGGCAGGTGGAGTTCAGTGCCATGTCAGTTGGCCCTACTTTGGAGTTTGTGTTTCTGTGTGATGGAGCTGGTCTCAGATGGATCTTTGTTTACAAGCCTCTCCTGTTACTTTTACCAGAACTGTAGTTGGTGCTGGGGTTTAATGTATACCCAGGGGACCTGAATCTCTGGACTGACCATGTGATAGCCAGGCCCTGAGCCTCAACAGACTTCAGCTCCTACACTCTGGTTTATTGGACTTACCCCACTCAGCTAACATGGAGGTGAAGAAGGTCAACCACCACACCAGGGAGCCAAGAGTGCCTACAACTGAAAGGCAGGAGAATTGCATCCAGCATCCATGTGGAATCTAAGCCCCCTCTTGAGATAGATATGGAGTGGATACAACCATTCCAAGGTCCACAGGATGGAAGAATAAAGTATGGATTAGAGTGGACTTACTGATATTCTATTCATTAACTATTGTGATTAGTAATCAAAGAAAATGTGGCACTGGTGTGGAGAAAGTGGCCATAGTGGCTGCTGGGGGTAGGGAGTGGGAGGAAGAGATGAGATGTGGGGGCGTTTTCGGGACTTGGAGTTGTCCTGGGTGGTGCTGCAGGGACAGTTACCGGACATTGTATGTCCTCCCATGGCCCACTGGGTGGACTGTGGGGAAGTGTGGGATATGATGTGGACCATTGACCATGAGGTGCAGCAGTGCTCAGAGATGTATTCACCAAATGCAATGGATATCTCATGATGATGGAGGAGGTTGTTGTTATGGGGGGAGGAGTGGGGTGAGGGGGGTGGAGGGTATATGGGGACCTCATATTTTTTTAATGTAATATTAAAAAGATAAAGACAAAAAAAAGTATTTGACCATTAAAAAAAAATAGATCAGAGGCATATAAGAGCAGATTTGAATTACTTGAAGACACAATTAGTGATTTCGAAGACAGAACATCTGAACTTGAAAAGATAGAAGAACAGAAAGAGAACAGAATGGAAAAAATGGTACAGAGTCTCAGGGAATTGAAAGACAATACAAAATACACAAACATTTGCATTATTAGTGTCCCAGAAGAAGAAGAGAATGGAAAAGGGGCAGAAAGACTATTTGAGGAAATAATGAACGAAAACTTCCCAACCCTTATAAGGACATAAATATCAATATCCAAGAAGGACAACACACCCCATACAGAATAAATCTGAACAGACCTATCCCGAGACACCTATTATTCAGAATTACAAATTCAGAGATAAAGAAAAGATTCTGGAAGCAGCAACAGAAAAGCAAAGCATCACATACAAGGGGAAATCGGTAAAATTAAGTGCAGACTTCTCATCAGAAACCACAAAGCAGTGCTCCAAAACGTATTCACCAAATGCAATGAATGTGCCAAGATGTTGAAAGAAGTTGTTGATATGGGAGGAGTGGGGGGAGGGGGTGGGGTATATGGGAACCTCTTATATTTTTTGAATGTAACATTGAAAAAAAAATAAAGAAAAATCAAGCGAACAAGAAACCATAGAGAAAAGAAAGTGGTATCATGTATTTAAGGTACTGCAAGACAAAAACTGCCAGCCAAGCATTCTGTATCGGGCAAAGCTGTCCTTCAAAAATGAAGGTGAGCTCAAAGATTTCACAGACAAACAAAACTGATAGCATATGTTACCAAAAGACCAGATTTACAAGAGATACTAAAAGGGGTACTGCAAACTGAAAGGAAAAAACAAGGGCAAGAGATGTGGAGAAGTTAGAAATGAAGATTATTAGGAAGGATAAACTAAAGGATAAAAAGACAGGCAAAAGAATGATATGACAACAGAGGGCTGAAGGACAAAATGGATGAAGTTAGTAATGCCTTTACAGTAATAACACTGAATGTTAACGGACTGAACACCCCAATCAAAAGACACAGACTGATAGAATGGGTAAAAAATATGAGCCGTATATATGTTGTCTACGAGAGACCACACACCTGAGATGTAAGCACACAACTAGGATAAAAGTGAAAGGTTAGAAAAAGATATTCCATGCAAATAATAACCAAAAAAGAGCTGAAGTAGATGAGATAAATGTAAAATAACAACACTGTAGTATATGAATACTAATTACTCAATGCAACCGGCAAATTTTTCCTGTGATCAGTATTCTGTTATTTTTTTCATATGAAATAAACATTTGCTTTTAATTGAGGAAGTCTAGAGAAGAGATATATGTTTGGATATTTCATTTTTTTTAACCCTTTCTTATTTGTACTATTTAATTAAAATAATCTATCTGGATCAATAATGATCATAACTACTGTTGAACAAAATTTTAAGTTTTTCTACCTCATAAAATTATGACTTGGAAAATTGTTATCTGCTGTAATTCATTCCAATAAGTTGTTAAGAATTCCCAAATAGGAATTTGATTATCTAGAAAAAATTATGCCCTAAATGGAAATTAAATAACTAAACTAATAATTTCATTCTCGGATATTATTATGTCCAATAGTTACAGTTGTAATATAAAAATTAGAATTATGCTATAATTAATTTCTACTCTATTTAAATTATTATTTACATTTATAAAGTTCATTGCTAAGCTATCTATTTTTATAATTGAATATATTAAATCTAACCTGACTGGGAAGCAGACTTGGCCCATTGGTTAGGGTGTCCTTCTACCATATGGGAGGTCCGTGGTTCAAACCCCAGGCCTCCTTGACCTGTGTGGAGCTGGCCCATGCACAGTGCTGATGCATGCAAGGAGTACCGTGCCACGCAGGGGTATCCCCTGCATAGGGGAGCCCCATGTGCAAGGAGTGCACCCCATAAGGAGAGCCACCCAGTGTGAAAGAAAGTGCAGCCTGCGTAAGAATGGTGCCACCCACACAGAGAGCTGACAACAAGATGATGCAACAAAAAGAAACACAGATTCCTGTGCTGCTGACAAAAGAAGCGGACAAAGAAGACACAGCAAATAGACACAGAGAACAGACAACCGGGAGGGGGGGGGGAGGGGGGTGAGAGGGAAGGGAAGAGAAACAAATAAATAAAATAAATCTTAAAAAAAAAAATCTAACCTGACCTTGCATTCTTTTTTGGGGGGAAGGAGGTACATTTTTATTTATTTTGATAACACTGGTATTTACCACAAGATCTACTGGGTTTTGTCCCAGAAATTAAGACCACAGTAGAACTGAAATATTAACTAGTATTCTGAATTACTGTGGGAACTGGTATACACTAACATTTACACTTGTGGTATGATTTCTTTTTTATCACTCCCCCTACTCTCTTTTAAAATTTGTAATTTCTTTCAATTTAAATCTATTTTTCTATTTATTTTACAGTTTTACAATAAAGGCTTTGTAATAGCTAAAAAAAAAAAAGCCAATGATATACATATGGTATGTGAATATAGTGCAATAAAACTGCTTAATAACCAAATAAAAAATAGTGCAAGAATAGCCAGAAATACCAACTATGTAGAGCAGGGGAAACAGAGAGATTGAGAGGTGAGAAATTTTCTTGTTTGTTTTTCTGTTTATTATTATAATCAAAATAATGAAAATGCTTTAATAATGATTGAAGTGATAAAGCCACAATTACATGATTATATCAAATATGATTGATTGTACTCTTTGGATAAATTGTATGCTTTATTAATACGTATTATTAAAATTGACTTGTTAAAAATTTTTAAAAATTGAAAAAAAAGAGTGTGTTTTCTTCTCCTATTAATTCCGCATATGACCTTGAATAAGTTATTCCCTTTGGGCTTGATTCCTCATGTGTAGGAGGAGAGGGCTATACCATCTTGAAGTACTTTATGGTATAAAACTATATGATTATAGTTTTATGATTATGCTCTTAGTTAAGTATCATTAATAGTGGTAACCTATGGTCCTGAGTTTCTAATCCACTTTGGGAATCATTATGAAAGATTAAATCATGTTAACTATAATTTTGAGGATCATTCTTAAAAAACAATAGCCTGAGTAATCATATTCTTTTAGGGTTTCAATCCACAGAGATTCCAATTTGGAACCAATGTTTATACTCTTACCTGCTTCCACCAGTTCAATTAGTTCACTTAGGCTGTGCTATTTCTGAGTTGATAGAAAAAACAATTAATGTAAAACTGGATAGCATTTTACTGTTGACAAAGCCCTTTCACGCACTTTATTTCATTTAGTTCTCACACAACTCTGTAATATTATATAATTAAACCCATTTTATGAACAACAACAACCAAAAAAACAGAGGTAGTGGTGGTACTAGGTGAATCCAGGTCCTCTTTAAATCCATTTGTGTTACATTTATAACTGGTCAGGCATCTTACTGTTTAAACCAAATTACAGATGGTGAAAAATTAAACTGAATAAGTAGCAGAGTAACTTCTATATGATACTTAAAAATTGCGACATACTATATGAATGTCAGACTTTGTCTTTATTGAAATGAATACATCTCTTACAACAATAATTGTTTCAGATCATAAAGTGTAATAATCTCACTGTGACTTGTACTGTTCAAATCACATTTAGAACCTCACAATTTGAAAGAGATATTGACAAATTAGAGATCAAAGGAGGTTCCAAGGAGGCTTAAGGATCTAAAAATAAATAAGGACTAGGGAAACTTAGACAGGAGAAGAAAATAACTGGGGTCACAATAACTAAAAGGCTGCCGTAAGAAGAAGATAATATATTTTGATTGCTCAAGGACAGAGTATGATCAAAAAGCAGAAATTTAAGAGAAGCACTGATCTGTTCAACACTGTGAAAAAACTTTCTAATATTTGGACCTATTCAACAGCAGCACCAGTAATCTCATGAGAAACCCCCACTAGAGGTTTTCAAACATAGCCTGCAGTAATATCTGTCAGAGCTACTCAAGAATAGATTCCTGTGCAGGGTAAAACAGATTAGATATGTTTATAGGTCTTTCCTAATTCTAAGGTCCTAAGAATTATGTCATAGGCTTAAAAGGGCAAGAACAAGGTCCATTATAACAAGCAAGGTAGAATAACATTTTCCCTTGCCAACTGTATTCTCATCTATCTCCATGGGTTTAGGACAATTACCAGGAGATTGCTTACCATAAACACAAATACAGCAAACACCAGAGGTCTAGATGTATAAGCAGGGTCTAGAGTACAGTGAGAAAAGTTCTTTGATGGTTATGGGAGGTGGGAGAAATTTTAATCAGATTATAGGACATATAGATAAAAATCCAGAAGATAACAGTGGACCTACGAAGCATAACCTTCTGGTATTAACTGAGGTATAAGACATGATTAACCAAATTTTATCATTATCATCATTATCATCCTACTTCAAGATATTGGACTTTTAGGTAGTTTGAAGTGGTGAGGCAAGTGTGTGTGTGACAGGCAGCTTGAAGTGGTAAGGCTAGTGGTGTGACAGGGGAATGGCTGTCTTACTAAAAAGGACTTCTGAGGCCTCCCTTAAGTCCTACCACTACCAATGTCAAAGCTAGGGAAGTTGGCTTTCCGATCAGGAGCAAGGTAGAGCTCTGGAGGCCTCTTTAACAAGCAGCAGTGGATAGGTACTGCTGCCGAGGAAGGGATGTTTTTACCATGAGCAAGTTAATAATTTCTACTATTTCTATTTTCTTATTCTTACTAAAACCTGCCTGTTGCCTGGTATTAGTGCTTATACCAGAGCCCTTTTAAGTGGTAGCCTTTCCTCCCATATATCCTCCTACCAAAGGGCCCAATGGAGTAGTAGATGTCTTCTTTGCTCCTTATTTTCATTTTCGGACCATTTCTCTCACTCTTCCATGACTTCAGCTGATTTGAAATGCACAACGGATAATATCACCTTTTCCGGGAAGCGGATTTGGCCCACTGGTTAGGGCGTCTGCCTACCACATAGGAGGTCCACGGTTCAAACCCCGGGCCTCCTTGACCCGTGTGGAGCTGGCCCATGCACAGTGCTGATGCGCGTGGGGAATGTCCTGCCACGCAGGGGTGTCCCCCGCGTAGGGGAGTCCCACGCACAGGGAGTGTGCCCTGTAAGGAGAGCACGAAAGAAAGTGCAGCCTGTCCAGGAAAGGTGCCGCACACACGGAGAGCTGACACAACAAGATGACGCAATGAAAAGAGACACAGATTCCTGTGCTGCTGACAACAACAGAAGCGGACAAAGAGGACATATGGCAAATACACACAGAGAACAGACAACTGGGGGGGGGGGGGGAGAGGAAAGAAATAAATAAAAAATTAAATCTTTAAAAAAATATATATCACCTTTTCCTTCTCCTTGATAGAGTGAGCTACTAAACTCCCTATTATCCACCCTCCTTCAATTAAGATTGTAAAAGTTTCAAATAAAGATGACATATTGAAGACACGTAACTATATTTTTTCCTTCCCAAAACATCACTGAAATAATAGCAAAAGGATTTTTTAAATGTACATAACCCATAAAAATGCCAGAATAGGAGACAACCAATAAGATGGCAGCAGAGTAAGGAGCTCCTAAAGTTAGCTCCTGCTACAGGGCAAATAGTAAATATGAGGAGCTATCTGGAGCTAGAAGAAGCCCTGTTTGGGGGCTCCAGGAGACCAGAAGAGCATCCTGCTACATCCTTGAAGGAATGGAAGAAGGAGACTGCCCATCTACAGAGAAGACTCATGAGTAGAGTGCTCCATGCACAGAGGCCAGTGCCCATTCTCCACTGGAGGCACAAGCCACCCCAGGAGCTACTCCATGGCTGGAATTGAAAGCTCCACTTCCCAAAAATGGGGGAGGAAGAGACAGTTGAGTACCAACTTCAGCTACTGATGAGTAAATTCAGTGGGCAAATGTATAATCCTGAGAACAGGGAAACGGACTTTGGCCCAGTGGTTAGGGCGTCCGTCTACCATATGGGAGGTCCACGGTTCAAACCCCGGGCCTCCTTGACCCGTGTGGAGCTGGTCCATGTGCAGCGCTGATGCGCGCAAGGAGTGCCGTGCCACGCAAGGGTGTCCCCCGCGAAGGGGAGCCCCACGCGCAAGGAGTGCGCCCGTGAGGAGAGCCGCCCAGCGTGGAAAGAAAGAGCAGCCTGCCCAGGAATGGCGCCGCCCACACTTCCCGTGCCGCTGACGACAACAGAAGCGGACAAAGAAACAAGACGCAGCAAATAGACACCAAGAACAGACAACCAGGGGAGGGGGGGGAAATTAAATAAATAAATAAATCTTTAAAAAAAAAAAATCCTGAGAACAGCTAATTCTGAGCCTGTCCAAGTTGAGAAAGAGGCCAGTTGCCACCATCTTAACTCCATGCCTAGCATGAGGGGAAGCAGGGTGGAGTGAAAATCACAGTGCTAGTGGGGACCGGCTCCTTTACATCCAAGTCAGATTAAAGGTCTAGCCTAAGCCCTAGCCCCACCTCTAGGAGAGGAGAAGCTGGGGGAACCTGCACCAACCTCTCCGGGAAATTACCGGCCAAGCCGCAGAGGACAGTGATTGTCCTACTTTGGCAGCACAAGCAGCCCCAGGACCTACTCTGTGGCTGGAATTGGAAGCTCCATTTCCCAAACACAAGGGAGGAGGATATGGTTGGCCACTGATTTTAGATACCCTAAAGGCTAAATTAGTAGAGTTGGCTGGCTAAAGGCTAAATAACTCTAGGAAAAGCTAGGGTGTGAATCTGTCCAAGTTGGAATGAGGGCTGTAGCCACCTCCCCAGCATAGGGGAAGCCAGGACCAAAAATCACAGTGACAGTAGGGAATGGTTTCTTTCACCCAGATCAGTCTACAGCCCTAGATTAGGCTTCAGCCCCACCTCTGGCATGGAGGAGGCTGGCAGGGCCTGTCCTACCTATCCAGGTAACTGGTAACATTTGGCTGGCACAGACTGAATAACTGGAAGTCTATTGGGGCAACTGCAGTCATTTTGGACCTGCACAGCCCACACTTGCAGCTCCATCCCTGTCCTAGGCAGGGGAGAAAGGGGCATGAAGCCTCATCAGTCTCTCTGGGCAACTACACTCTAGGCCTGTATGACTTGAATTATTCCACACAGCTGTGACTTTGTCCTACCCCTGGCAAAGGAGAAAGTTGGGAGAAGCTTCATTGGTCCCTGGGGCAATGAGGGCAGCTTGAGCCTCCACAGCTTATAGTATCAACTATATCCCTAGCTCCTACTGCACAACCAGCAAGGGAGAAAGGGCAGGAAGCCCTAAACTAAAGAGAAAAACTACACCCAGAATAAATACTCTGGTAAGCCAGATGCCAAGACACCAATTACAATCCACACCAAGAAACAGGAAGACATGGGCCAGTTAAAGGACAAAGATAAGGCTCAAGATGACATAAAGGAGTTGAGGCAACTAATCATAGATGTTCAATAAATATGAGATGGCTAAAAGAGATTAAAAGACATTAAGAAGACACTGGATGAGCACAAAGAAGAATTTGAAAACATACATAGAAAAATAGCAGAGCTTATGGGAATGAAAGGCACAATAAATGAAATTTGAAAAGCACTGGAATCATATAATAGCAGATTTGAGGAGGCAGATGAAAGGATTGGTGAGCTTGAAGAAATGCCCTCTGAAAGTGAACATACAAAAGAACAGATGAAGAAAAGAATGGAAAAAAATGAACATGGTCTCAGGGAACTTAAAGACAGCAAAAGATGTGCAAACATACGTGTCATGGGTGTTCCAGAAGGAGAAGAGAAGGGAGAAGGGGCAGAAGGAATATCTGAAGAAATAATGGTAGAAAATTTCCCAACCCTATTGAAGGACATAGGTATCTATGTTCAAGAAGCACAACATACTCCCATCAAAAAAATTCCAAACAGACCAACTCCAAGACACATACTAATCAGAATATCAAATGCCAAAGACAAAGAGAGAATTCTGAGAATAGCAAGAGAAAAGCAATGCATAACATATAAGGATACCCAATAAGATTAAATGCTGATTTCTTAGCAGAAACCATGGAGGAAGAAGACAGTAGTCTGATATATTTAAAATACTACAAAAGAAAAACTTCCAGCCAAGAATCTTATATCTAGCAAGACTGCTTTTCAAAAATGAGGGTGAGATTAGAATATTCACAGATAAACAGAACTGAGAGAATTTCTAACCAAGAGACCAGATTTTCAGGAAGTGCTAAAGGGTGTGCTAGAGTCTGAAAAGAAAAGACAGGAGAGAAAGGCCTGGAAGAGAGTCTAGAAATGAAGATTATATCAATAAAGGTAACCAAAAGTGTCAAAAGAGTGGGGAAAATAAAATATGACAGAAAAAACTCAAGTGGGAATAAATGTAACCAAAGATGTGAAGCACTTATATTCAGAAAACTGGAACTCAATGTTGAAAGATATCAAAAAAGGTCTAAATAACTGGAAAAACATTCCATGCTCATGGAATGGAAGACTAAATATCATAAAGACGTCAATTCCACTCAAATTGATATACAGATTCAATGTAATCCTGATAAAATTCCACCAGCATTTAAAAAAAAATTGAAAACATAAATATCAAATTTATTTGAAAGGGTAAAGGGTCCTGAATAGACAAAAACATTTTAAAAAGGAAAAGTGAACTCTCATCTCCAGACTTTAAATTATATTACCTAGCTATAGTGGTAAAAAAACAGCATGGCACTGGCCTAAAAACAGACACATAGACCAATGGAACCAAACTGATGGTTCAGAAACAGACCCTCATATGTATGGTCAAGTGATTTTTGACTAGCCTGTCAAACCCACACAGCTCAGACAGAACAGTCCATTCAACAAATGGTGCTGAAAGAACTGGATATCCATACCCAAAAGAAGGAAACAGTACCACTATCTCACACCTTATCCAAAAATTAAGTCAAAATGGATCAAAAACTTAAATATAAAAGGAAGAACCATAAAGCTTCTAGAAGAAATTGTAGGAAAATATCTTCAAGCCCTGGTAGTAGGTGGTGGATTCTTAAAGGCGATAAGAGGAGGACTGAAATGGACTACTGATGTTTAATGTATGTAGAAGTTTTAATTAACTTTAATGTAAAAGTGCGGAAATGTATAGAGAGGATGTTAACAAATAGTGAATAACAGCTAGTTTATAAATGGGATGTGGCTGAAAAAGGTAGTCTAGGGATGTAAATGCCAACTGACAGAATGCTAGGAACTGAATAGCACAGTAAACCAAGAGGTGGATGAGAACTGTGGTTGATGGTACAGATGCAAGAGTGTCCTTTGTGAGCGAGAGTAAATGGACATCACCCCCACAGGGTGGTGGGGACGTGGAGAACCATAGGGAAAATACAACTGGAGTGACCTATGGACTGTGGTTAGCAGTAATAATGTAATATGCTTGCTTGCATCTATACCGAAGATGTACTGTGTTGATAATGGGGCAGTACGGAGAATGTGTGCCAAATGTACACTATAGACATGGTAACAATCAGATGATATTATCCTATCTGTAACAAATGTTCCACCACAGTGTGGTGTGTTGATAGATGGATGTTGTTTGGGAATTTCGCACATGTGCATGACTGTTTTATAAGTTTACAACTTCTGTCATAAAAAATATATTTAAAAAATACACACGAGTGGGTGGGGGAAAATACACCAAATATAAGATAAGGACTATAATTTGTAGTAAGATTTTGACAATATTCTTTCAAATCTGTAATAAATGTCTCACAACAATGCAAGGTGTTGGTGAAAGGATGATGTATGGGACCCCTGTGTAATGTTATGCATGTTTGCTTTGTAAGTCTGCGACTTTTACTACAGACTTATAGTTTATGTATGTTCATATATAAATAACATAAAGATAATAATAATAGGGTGGGTTGGGGGAAAATATTTGGGTTAGTAGTGATATTTTGATAATGCTCTTTAATTATAAGTTTAAAATGTTTAACAACAATGTAAGGTATTGGTGGTACGGTGAGTTATGAGAGTCCTGTATGATGCTATGTTTATTACTATACACTTACGATTTATGTATGTTTATGTGTGAGTGATATACTTCAATAAAATTTTTTTTAAATGAAAAAAAAAAAGGAAGAATAGAAAAGAAAACTGACAGAACAAATCCTAATTCTGTGGTAGGAAAACTGAGCAACAATTCAACTTATACCAGATTCCCCAAAGTTCAGAAATTGTTGAAAGTAGAAAGCTGGGGAGGGGAGAGTTAAGATAAGGAGGGCTTGTTGAAAGATTCCTCTTCTCCACTCTGTGTAGTCCAGCTACTGCCCAAGTCCCACCTTGGCAGAGGACTTAAGATTTAGCCTCTGAATAGAGTAAAACAGAGGCTATTTTATATAAACAGTATTCATAGTTGGGATGGGGAGAGAGGGTACACCTTACTGAAAAAAGGGAATTTTTAAAAAATGTATACAAGATTTTGAGACCACCTCCTCCCTTCCCCCAACCCTGTCACCTATTCATTTCCTGGTATGCTAGCAGCCAGGTCTTTACCTTTCAGGTAGGAGAATGTAATATTCTTCTCTGGGGAATCTGGGTAGTCTAAGAGAAAACAACCTGAGAATACAGATATCAGACATTCCCTCCAAAAGAAGGAATGCCCCATCCATGTGCAAAACTTAAGTAAGTAAAAAGATATAGAAAATGGAATACAGAAAAGATCAGAAAATTAAAGGACAAGTTTAAGAGACCCATTATTAGAATAATAAGTTTACCAGGAGAAAAAAAAAAAAGAATAAACAATAGGAAGAATCATCAAATGATTCAAAATATTTTCCAAAACTGAAGGACATGAATTTCCAAACTGGAAGGTTTCACTGAGTGGAGGGCTCACATGATAAAACAGATTTACATGAAACTATCTCATCACAAATTTTCAGAACATTTGGGACAAAGAAGATCCTACAAATTTCCAGAGAGAAAAAACTGTCATACAAAAGATTAGTGAAACAGTTAGGACTTCTCAATATCTTGCCCGCAGTGTAGTGCAGGGAGATGACAACCTAACAGATTATTTCAATTATCTGTGTAAATACCAAAAAAAGAGACATCTAATGCAGTCTTAGAAAGCCAGGAAGGGCTTGTTAAAACAGATGACACCTAAGTTAAGAGCTACAACAGCCTGGGTAACTAAAGGCTATTTCAAATGAACTCTCTGGTCGTGATGACAGAATGCGTCCTGACTTCCCAGAAATTGTACAGTGCCATTCCACTAACCAGGATGTAGTGTTACCTTGGGGTTCACAGCAGAACCAGGTGTCCCACCAAGAGTGTCCAAAAACCTAAGCCACATGCACTTCCGGTCACCCAAAGGTAAAAAGAGCTTGTGATGACAGCCTGGGCTTTGTATAATAATTCCTAGCTATCATTTCCCCCCCCATATCCTACAGTCCTTTCATGCCATAAAAGGGTCCATACAGGGAAGCGGCTGTGGCTCAATCAATTCAATCAGTTGGCTCAATCAGTTGGGCTCCCGTCTACTGTATCGGAGGGCCTGGGTTCGCATCCCGGGGCCTCCTTGTGAGCTCACCTGCATGCCGCGGAGAGCCACCGGCCCCGCAATTGCTGCAGAGTGCCACCTGTCCCGCAAGTCCCACAGAGAGCCAACTCAGCAAGGTGACACAACAAAAAGGGAGACAAGTAAAAACACAGAAGAGCGCACAACGAATGGACACAGAGCAGACAGAAAGCAAGCAGCAAGGGGGAAGTGGGAGGGAATTAAAAAAAAAAAAAGGGTCCATACAGAAGGAGGAAAATGACTCAACAGTGATCAGGCTCAAACAAAGAGCCTGCAAGTTTTCTGGCTACAAAATGAAGTACATGCCTACAGGAGTCCCATCCATAGATCAGAGTTCCAACAGTTGTGGTCTGTGGGGGGTAGGATGAAAATACTTCAAGTTTGTGACTCTATATACTAGGTTAGAACACTCAGGTCAAAAGCTCTACTGAACCTTCTGGGGCAGGATGGGGAAAGGTGGGGTTGGGAGCAGGAAAAGCTCCAAAATTCCTCATCTAACTTATTTCTGCTATAACTCCTGGGTGTTTTACTATACCACCAGCAGACTCAAAGAAGGGATCATCAGAGTTATACTGAGGTCCTCCTAGCTACCACAGCCCACCAAAGCTATTATAAGAAAGAAAGTCACCTAAAATTCACTTTAAAATGCCTACATGCAAGTTGGACCCAAATTCTCAGATCTTCCCTTGACCAAAATGTATTCAATTCTTTTCAAGCACACAGAAATCTGCCAAAAAAAAACAAACCCTTGGGCAAAATGAAAGATTCTGGGAGAGAATGACAGACATTTGTAATTTGATGAAGACTTCAAACACTCAACTTAAAATAACTTGCATTTAGTTTTGTGAACATCTAAAAATAGCACAGATATTCAATCTTTCTAATAATTTGCCTCCAGGATTTCACTGACACAGCTTATTCTTTGTTGCAGCATGCTAGCTGTTTCTTAAGATATATAACAATAGTCCTTTTTGTACATCAAAGGACTTAACCAAACCTCTAACAAGTAGTGTGTTGGTATCATTACCCCTATTTTCTTGGTTGTAAAACTGAGGAAAAGGGCAAATGAGGCTAGCTGGAGGCCAAAGAAAGACTGCTGTCTAGATTAAATAGAAAATTACCAGGCATATGATTTCTAAATTAAGAGTAATAAGACTTACAATATAAGTGCTTCAAACAGAGGCTACAGAACTCTATAATAGATTTTGCCCACTGAAGATCCCCAAATATACTCCACTGACCTGTTCCCAAGATACTTATCTGAGTAATAATCTCATTTTGTTTCTAAATGCAAGAGTGGTACCAATGGCTGATTATCTCTGGCAATCAGAAGAACAGCTTGAACAGGTCATGCTACAATTACTGGAACAGGTGTTTTCTTTTTTCCCTTCTTTTGTTAGTTCAAAGAAAGTTCTGTCACAATACTAGCACGATACAAATTTAAGGAACAGGTGCCTCAGAATCTAAATTCCAGCAATAACATATTAAAATACCAAAAATGTCCAGGTTTCAATGAGAGATTATAAAACATAACAAAGCAGCAGGAAGCAATGGCCCAGTCAAAGAAAAAGATTAAAGCATTAGATGCCATCAATGAGGAGGACCAGACCTGAGTTTTACCAGAAAAGGACTAAAAAAAATGGTCCTAAATATTTCAAAGAGCTAAAGGAAAACACAGACAAAGAACTAAAGGAAATCAAACACACAATAAATGCCAAGAGAATATCAACAGAGCTGGAAATTATGAAAAGAAACCAAACAGAGCTGAAGATCACAATAACAGAAAAAAAAAAATTCCCTTGAGGGATTCAACAGCAGATTGGAGCTGAAAGAAGAATGAATCAGTGAATTTGAAGGTAAGATAATTGAAATCAGTCTGAGAGCAAAAAGAAGAATGAAGGAAAGTGAATAGAGCCCGAGGAACCTGTGAGACACAATTAAGCATGGCAATATATGCACTGTGGGAGTTCACCACCACTAGGATGGCCCTATAAGAAATGCTAAATATAGTTCTTCAGGTTGAAAGGAAAGGACAGAGAAAGGGATTTGGCCCAATGGATAGGGTGTCCACCTACCACATGATAGGTCCAAGGTTCAGACCCAGGGCCTTCTGACCCGTGTGATGAGCTGGCCCATGCACAGTGCTGATGCGCGCAAGGAGTACTGTGCCATGCAGGGATGTCCCCCATGTAGGGGAGCCCCACGTGCAAGGAGTGCACCTTGTAAGGAAAGCCACCTAGCAGGAAAAAAGTGCAGCCTGCCCAGGAATGGCGCTGCACCCACGGAGAGCTGACGCAGCAAGATGACACAACAAAAAGAGACATAGATTCCAGGTGCCACTGACAAGAATACAGGTAGACATAGAAAAACACGCAGCAAATGGACACAGAGAGCAGACAACTGGGGGGGGGGCAGGGAAGGGGAGAGAAATTTAAAAAATAAAGGAAAGGACAATATACAGTATATCCAAGCTACATAAGAAGTAAAGATCTCCAGTGATAGTAATGACATGGGTAAATATAAATGCTAGTACACTTGTATTTTTGGTTTGTAACTCCATTTTTTAACTTCCCATAGGATCTAAAAGGCAAATATATAAAATATAATGATAAATCAGTGATTTTGGACTCAATGTATAAAAATGTAATTTGTGAGAAGAATTACATAAAGGTGGGAGACAGAAGGGTACAGGAATGTAGCTTGTATACACTACTGAAGAGTAGTTGGTATTAAAGCAAATGAGATTATTATAGATGTAACATGTTAAATTTAAGCCCCATGGTAACTATATATCAGAGAATATGCAAGCTAATAGAAAGAAAGTAGAATATATATTTGTCAGGGGTGAGGGGAAGAGGGAATGGGGAATTCATATATAATGAATGTAGGGTTTTTATTTAGGGAGATTGGAAAGGTCTGTAATGGACGATGGTGAGGGTACTGAATATTGTGAATGTAATTAATCCCATTGAGTGGTATGTTTGGGAATGGTAGAGATGAGAAACGGAGGGAGGGAAGGAAGGAAGAGAGGAAGGAAGAAAAATTCCAGAGACTATGACAATTAAATGCAATACATGATCCTGGACAAGATCTAGCAAGAGAGGAGAAAACACTCAAAGGAACATTATTGGGAAATATGTGGGAAAAAGTGGAATATAGGGCTTCTAGTAGATCAAAATGGCAGTATAAGATGATGTAGGGTGGTATTTCCCCACAGAATCTTTGAGCAACTGGCAAAAACTGGCACAGTCAACTTCTTCAAAACTCCAGAAAAAGTTAAATGGTTGCAATAACTGGGTGAATGCCCAGTCAAAAAAAAGATGCAGCTTAAAAATGGCAGGAAAAGCTCATAGTGTCCTTGCTGGCCTCTCTGCTACCTCAACCCCAGTGTGGCATGGAGCTATCCTGTGCTCCCATTGTTGGTCCCTGGTCCTGTTCTGAAGGGATCAAAGTAACCCATGTATGCATACTGGAGTGCCTCTATGCCCCTGCCAATCTATAGAGTGGCAGCCTGAATGACAGAACCAGAAAACTCCTCTTGGGCTTCCCTCCCAGAACTTGCCCTGCAGGCCCAAGAAGCTTAGAGAAAGCTAAAGCAGTGTAAGAAATAAGTGGAAGTAGCCTGAGGCTATTGCTTTAAATCATACAAGAGAGTACTGGAGAGGGAGAGAAGAGGGACATTTGAATTCCTGTAAACAGAGGAATCCCTAAATCCAGGAGTAAGCACAAGGCTGGAAGAGCAGAAGAGGTCACAAGCTTAAAATAGATGGAGAGGACCCAACACTTCACATTCACGTTGGACTGATCTTGATGATAGGAAGGCTAAATTCTGAAGTAGAGATGCAAAGTGAGTTTGCAAAGAAGATGAAAGGGATTTTTTTACTTTGGTTTGCTTTGGTTTAACTCCTGGCACTTAAGGAAATTTCTGTCAGATCACTAATTGAATAAAAACTTAAGGAACAGACAGCTCAGGGACCAGATCCCAGAGTCAACTCTTCAAAATATTAAAATGTACAGTATACAATAAAATATTACAAGACAAACAAAGAAACAGGAAATGATGGCCCATCCACAGGAACAATATACAAATCCAGAAAATATCAATTAAGAAGACCAGACTTTGGTCATACTGGACAGAGATTTTCAAAAATTAGGGAGATAAAGGAAAACAAAGAAAGAGCTAAAGGGTATTAGGAAAGCAAAAATGAGTTATATAAAAATGAGGGTAAAAGATTGCAGCTGGTAGAAAAAAAAAATCAGTGACTCAAACATATGAGAATTCAAATGATTCAGGTTGCAAAGCAGAAAGAAAAAAGAACGGGAAAAGTGAACAGAACCAGCGAGACCTGTGGGATACCATGAAGCATACTACTATACACATTATGGGAGTCCCAGAAGAAGAAGAGAGAAAATGACAGAAGAAATATTTAAAGAAATCATGGTAGAAAACATCCCAAATATAAAAAAAGACAAGAATATGCACATTTAAGAAGCCCAATAAATCCCAAACAGGAAACATTTGAAAAGAAAAACTTCCAGATATATAGCAGTGAAACTATCAAATACCAAAAGCAAGGAGAGAGTTCTGAGAGCAAGAGAAAACATTGTTTTGTTCAAGGGAGTCCCAACAAGATTAAGTGCCAATTTCTCATCAGAAACCATGGACATAATAAGGCAGCAGGATGACATACTTAAAGTTTGAAAGAAAACAACTGTCAACCAAGAATTATGTATCTGGTAAGAATGTCTTTCGAATATAAGGGAGAGATTAAGACATTTCCAAATGTTATGGTCAGGCGAACTTGTCAACTTGGCCAGGTAACTGTGACCAGTTGTTTGGTCAAGCAAGCACTGGGCTAATTGTAATACAAAGGCATTTATGGACTTTAGTCACCAGTGACTTTACTGCAGTGGTAAATCACAGATAGCTGATTACAATTACATCAATCAGGGAGATTGCCATCAGCAAAGAATGATGCTTTATCCAATCAGTTGAATGCCTTAAAAGGGGAAGTGATTCCAGCATTGAGTAAAAATTTCCCAGCTAGTCTTTGGACAGCCAACATCTCCCAGAACTCATCAAGGACCTTCAGTGGACTTTCTTTGGAGCCCCTGGTTGCATTCTGCCTGTGGAACCTGGACTTGTGCATCCCCATGGTTGCGTGAGATACTCTGATAAAATTTCTTACTATCAACAGTTATCTCTTGTTGATTCTGTTTCCCTAGAGAACACTAACTAATACACCAAAAAAAAAAAAAAGCTGGGGGAGTTCATCACCACCAAGCCTGCTCTACAAGCAATGCTACAGGGAATACTCCAGAATGAAAGAAAAGGACACTAGTTAGTGGATCGAAGCAACAAAGAAATAAATACCTCTTATAAAGGGAACCATATGATAATGATAAATTCAGTACTACTATATTGTATTTTTTGGTATGTAACTCCATAGTAAGTAGTTTTACTTCTTACAGGTTACAAAATGCAAATGCATAAAAATTAATGATGATTCCACAGTTTTGGCCATACAATGAATAAGATCTAATAATTTCTAAATGTAAAACAAGAAAGAGTATAGGAACATACTACAGAAGCTAAGTTGATATGAAATCAAATGAGATTTTTATAGATTTGCAATGTTAAATTTTAGCCCTCTGTGGTAACCACAAAGAAAATATATGAAAAATATATAGAGATAGAAATTAGAAGGGACTCAGATGTTACAAAAATGAAAGTAGGCATTAATGGGAAAATTCAGTACCAAAAAAGCATATAACTTATAAAAACCAAATATTAAAATGGGAGAAAAAAATCCTGCATTATCAATAATTTCTTTAAATGTGAATGGATTAAACTATCCAGTCAGAAAAATATTAGCAGAATAAAATTTTAAAACATGACTCATTTATTCACTGTTTACATGAGACTCACCTTAAATTCAAAGGCATAGTTAGGTTGACAGTAAAAGGATAGAAAAAATATACCATACAAAAAGTAACAAGAAAAGAGGTGGAGTAGTTACACTTCAGATAAAATAGTTTAAGTGAAAAACTTACAAGGGATGAAAGTCACTTTATACTGATAATGGGGTCAATTCAACAAGAAGACTTAAAGTTATATGTATATGTACATCTGTTGGCAGAGACCCAAAATGTATGAAGCAAACTGACAGATCTGAAGGCAGATATAGACAGTTCTATATTAATAATAGGAGATTTCATTACACTACTTTCAATAATGGATAGAACGTCTAGATAGAAGATCAATAAGGAAATACAAGACGTGAATGATACTCTAACCAACTAGACCTAACATACATATATAGAACACTACATCCAGCAGAATATGCCTTCTTCTCAAGTGTACCTGGATCATTCTCCAGGATAGGTCACATATAAGGTCATCACAAAACAAGTCTCAAAAAATGTATAATTGAAATCACACAGCTGTATCTTCTCCAACCACAATGGAATGAAGGTAGAAATCATTAACAGAGTTTCAGAGAACTGGAAAATTCACACTTATATGGAAGTTAGCACACTCTTAAACAACCAAGGAGTTAAAAAAGAAATAACAATGGAAATTAGGCAATATATTGATGCAAATGGAAATGAATATACAAGATACCAAAACTTATGGGATGCATCAAAGGCAGTGCTGAGAAGGAAATACATAGCTCTAAATGTTTGCATTAAAAAGGACCTAACCTCACATCTAGAGGATGCTTTTTTTTTTTATCCCTTCCCCCACCTTGGGCTTGCTTGCTGTCTGCTCTCTGTGTCCATTTGCTGTGCATTCTTCTGTGTGTCTATATTTATTTTATTTATTTCCTCCTCACTTTGTGGCTTGCTTGTTGTCTGCTCTCTGTGTCCATTCGCTGCATGCTCTTCTGTGTTTTTACTTGTCTCCCTTTGTTTTGTTGTTGTGTCACCTTGCTGAGTCGGCTCTCCATGGTGCTTATGAGCCAATGGCACTCTGCGGCACTTGCAGGACAGGTGGCACCCCATGGTGCTTGCAGGCCGGCAGCTCTCCGTGGTGTGCCGGCCAGCCTGCCTTCACAAGGAGGCCACAGGATGCAAAACCAGGGCCTCCTATGTGGTAGATGGGAGCCCAACTGATGTAAGCCATAGCCACTTCCCTCATGTAGAGGATCTTGAAAAAGAGGCACAAACTAAACACAAAGTAAGCAGTAGGAAGGAAATAAAGATTGGAGTGAAAATAAATGAAATAGAGAATAAAACACAATAGAAAGAATCAACATAAACAGAAGTTGTTTCCTTGAAAAGACCAATAAAATCAACAAAGCTTTAGATCAGGGCTTCTTAACATTTTTTGTTCATGGACCCCTCTGCCAGTCAGGTGAAAACCACAGACCCTTTACTAAGACCACACTATACTATTATTTAATAAATATATCATACCCATACCAACACATCCCCACAAGAATAATGTTCTTTTGAATCTCACTTCAAGCTCACAGACCCCTTGTAATGAATCCGTGCTTTAGATAAAGAGACAAAAAAGAGAGAGAGGATGCAAACAACTATTATCAGAAATGAAAGGGGAGAATTACTGATTACACAGAAATAAAAAGGATTGTAAGAAGATACTATGAACAACCTAGATAACCTAGATGAAATGGACTACATATACTAACTTGAGAATAAGTAGAAAATCTGAACACACCAATTACAAGCAAAGAAACTTCCTCAAGATGTTAACAGGCATATATAAAAAACTCACTGCTAACATATACTCGATATTGAAAGACTGATAAGATCAGGAAGAAGAGAAGGATGCCCACTGGCACCACTGTTATTCAACATTGTACTGGGAGTTCTAGCCAGAGAAATACAGGCATAAATGAATGCATGAATGAATCAATCAATCAAAATTGAAAAGAAAACAGTAAATTTTTCTCTATTTGCATATGACATGATCCTATATATATAAAATCCTGAAAAATCCATCACAAGCCCACTAGAGTTAAAAAATGAATTCCACAACGTGGCAGGGTAAAAGAATAAGTTGCAAAAATCAGTGGTGTTTCTATATACTAGGTCATGAATAACCCAAAAAGAAAATCAAGGAAAAAAATTTATTTACAATAGCAACTGAAAGAATCAAATATCTAGGAAGAAATTTTACCAAAGATGTAAAGGACTTATACTCAGAAAACTATAAACTACTGCAGAAAGAAAGCAAAGAAAGAAGACCTAAATAAATGGAAGGACAGTCCATGTACATGGATTGGAAGATGAAATCTTGTTAAGATGTCAGTTCTACTCAAAGTGATTTACATATTCAAGACAATCCCAATCAAAATTCTAAACTGCTTATTTGCAGAAATGGAAAGCTCATCATCAAATTTATATTTACAGAAGGGTAAGTGATCCCAAATAGCCAAAACCATCTTGCAAAAGGAATGGTCTTAAGAGACACACAAAATATTTGAAAAATATTTGAAAAATATTACAAAGCTAAAATAATCAAAACAGGCTGGCACTGGTACAAGGACACAAATATAGACTAATGGAATCTAACTGGAAGTTCAGAAATCAACCCTCACATCCATGACCAAATGATTCCTGATTTTTTTGTTTGTTTTGGTTTTTCATTTTAAAAATGATTTATTGAAGTATACCATTCATAAATGAACATACATAAATAATAAGTATATAGTAAAAGTTGTGAACTTATAAAACAAACATGCGTAACATCATACAGGGCTGCCATACATCACCCCACCAAAAATATCTTGCATTTTTGTTAAACATTATTAACAAATTATGAAAAAAGCATTACCAAAGTATCACTACTCTCTATAGTCCATATCTTACATTTGGTGTATTTTCCCCCCAACCCAACCTATTAAAGTGTACAATCAACAGCATTTGATCACTGATTTCATCACTGAGTTGCACATTCATGATTTCAATCCGTATCTGAGCAATTTCATTACCATGCCCCCAAAAAACACACAAAAAACAAACCACTATCATATCCATGTGTTAGTACTACTAATTACAAATTCTTATAATGTGCTTTCACCATTTCTATTCATTTCCAAACAACTTTTTATCAATTCTGCACAGATTAAACCTCAGCTTTCCATTTTCTAACTACATTCTTTACTCTGGTGACTTATATTCTAGATATATTCAAACATGAGTTTGCTCGTTATATTTAGTTCAAAACAGCGAAGTTGTTTGCGCTTGCTCTCTGCTCTCCCTGTCCATTTGCTGTGTGCTGTGCCTGCTCATCTTCACTTTAGGAAGCACCAAGAACCAAGCCTGGGTCCTCCCAAGTGGGAGAGAGGCACTCAATCACTTGAGCCACCTCTGCTCCCTGCTTTGTTCTCTCATTGTGTTTCCTCTTTGTGTCTCCTTGATGTGTCATCTTGTTGTATCATCTTGCAATGCCGCTCACTATCTTGTTCTTCTCCAGGAAGCACCAGGAACTGAACCCAGGACCTCCCATGTGGTAGGTGGGAGTTCAATCACTTGAGCCACATTTGCTTCCCAACATCCACTCTCTTTTGCCAAATTTATAATTGGGTTATTTGTCTTCTTATTGTTGACTTATAGGATCTCCTTACATATCATGGATTTTAGACCATTGTTGTATGTGTGATTTCCAAATATTTTCTCCTATTGAGTAGGCTGACTTTTTACCCTCTTCACAAAGTCCTTTGAGGTGCAGAAGTGTTTAATTCTGAGGTGGTCCCATTTATCTATTTTTTTCTTTTGTTGCTCTTGCTTTGGGTATAAGGTTTAAGAGTTCCCCACCAACTACAAGGTCTTGTAGATGTTTCCCCACATTATGTTCTAGGAGTTTTATGGTCCTGACTTTTATGTTAGTTCTTTGATCCATTTTGCATTGATTCTTGTATAGAGAGTAAGACAGGAGTCCTCTTCCATTCTATTGGTTATGGATATCCACTTCTTGCAGCACCATTTATTGAAGAGACTGTTCTGTCCCAGAAAAGTGGACTTGGTAGACTTATGGGAAATCAGTTGATAGTCTATTTCTGAACATTCAATTCAGTTCCATTTATCAATATGTCTACCTTTATGTCAATACTATGCTGTTTTGTCTACTGTAGCTTTATAATATACTTCATGGTCAGAAAGTGTGAGTCCTCTAACTTTGCTCTTCTTTTTTAGGATGTTTTTGTCTCTTTGGGGCCGCTTTCCGTTCCAAATAAATTTGGTAATTTGACTTTTGCATTTCTGTAAAGTAGGCTGTTGGAATTTTGATTGGGATAGCACTGAACCTATAAATAAACTTGGGTAGAAGTGACATCTTCATGATGTTTAGTCTTCCAAGCATGAACACGGAATGTTCTTCCAATTGTGGAAGGGCACAAAACACTTCTTTTAGCAGTGTTTTATAGTTTTCTGAATACAGGTTCCTTATATTCCTGGTATTAATTCCTACATATTTGAATCTTTTTGCTGCTATTATAAAAGTTTTTTTTTCTCCTCAGGTTGCTCATTACTAGTGTATAGAAATGCTACTGATTTTTGCACGTTGATCTTGTATCCTGTCACTTTCCTGAATTAATTAATTAGCTATAATAGCCTTGTAGATATTTTGGGATTTTCTAAATAAAGGAGCATGTCATCTGCAAATAGTGAGAGTTTTACTTCCTCTTTTACTATTGGATGCCTTTTTCTTTTTTTCTGTGCTTACTTACACTAGCTAGAGTTTCTAGCACAATTAATAACAGCAGTGACAGTAGGTATCCTTGTGTTAATCCTGATCGTAAAGGGAAAGCTTTCAACCGCTCCTCATTGACTATGATAATGGCTATGAGTTTTTCATATATGCCCTTTATTATATTGAGAAATTTTCCTTCTATACCTATCTTTTGAAGTATTTTTATTAAGAAAGAATGGTGGATTTTGTCAAATGCCTTTTCTACATCAATCAGGATGATGATGTGAAAATTTTTCCCTTTGATTTGTAATGTGGTATTTTAAGTTAATTGATTTTCTTACATTGAACCACACCACCCTTGCATACCAGGAGAAAAAAAAACACTTGATCGTGATAATTATTTTTATATGCTGTTTGATTTGATTTCCAAGAATTTTGTTGAGAATTTTTACATCTATGTTTAATATTAGAGATTGGTCTGTAATTTTCTTCTATTGTACTGTCTTTATCTGGCTTTGGTATTAGGGTGATGTTGGTTTCATAAAATGTGTTGGGTAACTCCCTCCTTTTCAATGTTTTGCAAGAATTTAAATAGGATCGGTATTCATTCTTCTCAAAATGTTCGGTAGAATTCACCCGTGAAGTCATCTGATCCTGGCCTTTCCTTCGTTGAAAGCCTTCTGAAAACTGATCCAATCTCTTTAAATGTGATTGGTTTGTTGAGTTCCTGTATTTCTTATAGAGTCAATGTAGTTTGCATGTTTCTAGGAATTTTTCAATTTCATCTAGGTTGACTAGTTTATTGGTATACATTTTATACTATCCTCATGATCCTTTCCATTTCTGTGGGGTCAGTTGTCATGTCCCTGCTTTCATTTCTGATTTAATTTATCTGCATCTTCTCTCCTTTTTTCTTTGTTAGTCTAACTAAGGGTTTGTCAACTTTATTGATTTCTCAAAGAACCAGCTTTTGGTTTTGCTGATGTTCTCTTTTATTTTTTGTTCTCAATTTCATTTATTTCTGCTCTAGTCTTTATCAATTCTTTCCTTCAGTTTGTTTTGGGAATGGTTTGCTGTTCTTTTTCTAGTTTCTCCAGTTTTTTTTGGTTAGATCTTCGATTTTAGCACTTTCTTTTCCTTTAAATATAGGCGTTTAGAGATATGAATTTCCCTCTCAGAATAGACTTTGTTGTCCCATAGGTCTGTATTTTTTAAAAGATTTTTAAAAATTAACTTATTTCTCCCACCCCCCTCCTTGTTTGTGCTTGCTGTCTGCTCTCTGTGTTTGTTCATTGTGCACTTCTCTTCTTTTTTAAGGAGGCACTGGGAACCAAACCTGGGACCTCCCATATGGGAGGCTTCCAATGTCTTGAGCCACCTTGGCTCCTTCCTGTAAGTTTTGATATGCTATGTTCTCATTTTCATTCGTCTCAATATATTTACTACTTTCAATTACAATTTCTTCTTTGACCCACTGATTATTTAGGAGAGTGTTGTTTAGTCTCCACACATGCAAAATTTCCCCTTTCCCATCTATTATAGATTTCCAGTTTCATTTCATTATGATTTGAGAAGATGCTCTGTATAATTTCAATCTTTTTATATTTACTGAGGCCTACCTTCATGACCTAAAATGTGGTCTATCCTGGAAGATCCATGAGCACTTGAGGAGAATGTATACTTGGGGTGCAATGTTCTCTATATCCTAATGTTCAAGTTCTCTATTTCCTTGTTGATCTTCTTTCTAGTTGTTCTACCTATTGATGTGGGTGGCATGTTGAAGTCTTCAACTATTATAGTAGAGATGACTATTTCTCCTTTCAGTTTTGCCAGTTTGCCTCATGTGTTCTGGGGCACCCAGGTTAGATGCACAGGTATTTATGATTATTACTCCTTCCTGGTGGACTGCCCATTTTATTAATATATAATGGCCTTCTGTATCTCTTAGCACTTTTTTGCATTTAAAGTCCCTTTTGTCTGATAGCAGTATAGCTACTTCTGCTCTCTTTTGGTTACTATTTTTGTGAAATATCTTTTTCCAACCTTTCACTTTCAGTGTACTTGCATCCTTGTATCTAAGGTGTATCTCCTGCAGACAGCATATGGATGGCTCATGTTTTCTCATCTGTCAGTCTTTTGATTGGGGAGTTTAATTCATTAACATTCAATGTTATTACTGTAAAGACATTACTTCAGCCATTTTATCCTTTGCTTTCATAGTCATATCTTCATTTTGTCTATCTTTTTACCTTTTTGGTTACTCTTTCTGATACTCATTACCCTCCTCTAAGCCTTTCTCTCCTGCAGAGATGGATTCTTGTTTATAAACTCTCTTAGTTTCTGTTTATCTGTAAATATTTTAAGCTCACTGTCACATCTGAAGGATAGTTTTGTTAGAAAAAGAATTCTTGGCCGATGCATTTGTCACCAAAGGCATGCTGATGCAAAGTACCAAAAATCTGTTGGCTTTTATAAGGTATTTATTTGGGGTAAAGCTTACAGTTATCAGTACCTAAAGAGCCCAACCAAGGTTAGTTCCTTACCAAAGTCTGTTGCCATGTGTTGAAGTAAGATGGCAGGTGACATCTGTGAGGAGTCAGCCTTCCTCTTTCCTCTGAAGGCACCATGGGCCCCGTTTCTTCTGATCTCAGCTGTAGGCTGGTATAGGCCTCAGCTGCTCTGTTCTTTTAAGCTGCAAACTATCAGGTGAATGGCTCTTCTTTCTTCCCTCAGTCACAGGATCAAAGCTCTCTCTTCTTCTGTGTCTATATGTCTATAGAGTTCTCCCTCTTCCTCTGTGTATTTCTTCTGGGTTCTTCATTGAGTGTTAGTATGTATAGCCCACCAAGGGGGCGGGGACTCAACTCTAAATGCCCTAATGACATGGTCAAATCAAAGCCCTAATCTTGATAATCAAGTAAACATAAAGCCTTTGAATTTAAATCAGGGTATAATGCCCAGAGGAAAAGACCAGTTTACAAACATAATAAATATCTTTTTTCAAATTCATAAATAACATAAAACTGTCACAGCTGATGATCAATGTTTTTTTGTTATTGTTTGTTTGTCTTCTGTTTCCAAATGATTTTTTCTTTCTTCAGGTACCAGGGGCTGGAGATGGAACCTGAGACCTCATATGTGGGAAGCCAGCACTCAACCACTAATCCACATGAGCTTCCATGAGTTGGTTTTTTTGTTTGTTTTGCTTGTTGTTTGTTTCTGTTTTTTCAGGAGGCACTGGGAAACGAACCTGAGACCTCTCATGTGGGAGGCAGGAGCTCAATCACTTGAGCCACAGCCGCTCCCTCCAAATGATTTTTTTTAATATCACTCCCTTATGGCTTTTTATGTACTGTCTGCTCTCTGTGTCCATTTGCTGTGTGTTCTTTGTCTGTATTTATTTTATTTCCCCTCCCCCCTTGCGGCTTGTTTGCTGTCTGCTCTGTGCCCATTCAGTGCATGCTCTTCTGTGTTTTTGCTCATCTTCCTTCTTTTGTTTTTGCTTTTTTTGTTGTTCCATCACCTTGTTGAGTTAGCTCTCCATGGCACTTGTGGGCCGGGCAACACTCCACAGCATCTGCGGGCCAGGCAGGGCTCCGTGGCGTCTGCGGGCTGGGCAGTGCTTGTGGGCCAGGCAGCTCTCCGCAGCATGCAGGCGAGCCTGCCTTCACAAAGAGGCCCCAGGACGCGAACCCAGGGCCTCCCATATGGTAAATGGGAGTCCAACTGATTGAGCCACAGCTGCTTCCCCCTCCAAATGATTTTTGACAAGGGTGCTAAGTCTCGTCAACAAATGGTGCTGGGAAAACTGGATATCCACATGCAAAAGAATGAAGATGGATCCCTACCTCACCCTATATACAAAAATCACCTCAAAAGGCATCAAAGCGAATTGACCAACAAGGATGTGTGAAGATGGTGACAGACTAACAGGAAGAGCTGGATGTTCTCACAAAAACAATGGAGAAACATAGAAGAGGTGGCATTGGATTGGGAAAAGTGGACATAATGGACAAAGGGTATGGGGAAAGGCAGGAAGAGATGAGAGGTGGAGGCGTCTTCGGGACATGGAGCTGCCCTGGATGGTGCTTCAGAGGTAATCACCGGACATTGTAAATCCTCACAGGGCCTACTTGATGGAATAGAGGAGAGTATGGGCCATGATGTGAACCAATGTATATGAGGTGCAGAGGTGCCCAAAGATGTACTTACCAAATCCAATGGATGTGTCATGATGATGGGAACGAGTGTTGTTGGGGGTGGGGGGGAGAGGGGGGGTGGGGGGGTGGGGTTGAATGGGACCTCACATATATATTTTTAATGTAATATTATTACAAAGTCAATAAAAAATAAAAAAATTAAAAAAAAAAAAAAAAAAAAAAAAACAAAACAATGGAGAAAGAGCCAAAAGCTGTCTGAGGGACCTGCTTTGGGGGTCAGTAGACCCCCAAAGTGCACAGTGCTACACAACTCCCAGAAAGGTGAGGGACAAAGAGACAAAGAACCCAAAAGAACAAACATCAGTTACCAAGCCTTTGTGGCAGCCAGAAAGGGCTCCCCTCCCCCAACCCCAAGATACTAACCTGGGGTAAAACCCCTGGCTTGCTGCAGCCATCTGAGAGGGGAATAGGCATCTTCCTTCCTGTCAGCTGTTTCAAGGGAAAAGGGAGGGGAGATCAGGGTGCTTTTCTTCAGTGAATTCAGCCAGCAGAGCCTGCCTTGGATCTCTGCTCTGGAGATTCAACACAGGAACAGAGGAAAGCCAAGACTGAAACACCTCAGTGGAAAGGTGCACTAACTAGCACAATTTGTCTGGAAACTGCATGGACAAAAACTGTTCATGCTCTGTGTATCTAACACCTGGGATGAAATCTGCCCCCTATTATTGAGTTCCTGGCCCAGTTTTGAAAACTTAAGCCCGGCAATTTTAAAGACTGCAAATAAGTTGAACCAAATATCAAAGAAAAGTTGTGGGGGGACAAAACAATAGGCAAGAGAGAAAAATTGGCCATCAAAATGAATTCACCAAGATATTCAGATGCCTAGACATCAGCAAAAAATTACAAGCTACACTAGGAAACAGGACAAGATAGCCCAGTCAAAGAAATAAAGCAAATATCCTGAAGAGACACAGGATTTAAGACAATTAATCAGTGAAACACAACTCTCCCAAATCACTTCAAAGAATTTATAGAAATTATGACTAAAGAAATGAAGAATATTAAGAAGACTCTGGGAGAGCATAAAGAACAATTTGGAAACCTGCAAAGAAAAGTAACAGACCTTATGGGAATGAAAGACACAATGGGTGAGATTAAATATAGATAAGAGGCACATAAGAGCAGATTTGAATTGCTTAAAGACAGAATTAGTGAATTGGAAGGCAGAACATCTGAACTGGAAAAGACAGGAGAACAGAAGGAGAATAGAATGGAAAAAATGGAACTGAGTCTCAGGGAACTGAATCACAACACAAAATGCACAAACACTCACATTATTGGCATCCAAGAAGGGGAAGAGAATGGAAAAAAGAAAGAATATTTGAAAATAATGAACAAAAACTTTCCAACACTTATGAAGGACATAAATATCTTCAAAATTTAAGAAGGACAACGTACCCCAAACAGAATAAATCTGAACAGATCTACCCCAAGACACATACTATTCAGAATGACAAATTTCAGAGATAAAGAAAAGATTTTGAAAGCAGCAAGAAAAAAGCAAAACATCACATACATAGGGGATTCAGTAAGATTAAATGCAGACATCTCATCAGAAACCATGGAGGAGAGAAGAAAGTGGTATGATATATTTAAGGTATTGAAAGAGGAAAACTGCCAGGCAAGAACTCTTTATCGGGCAAAGCTGTTCTTCAAAAATTAGGGTGAGTTCAAAGTCTTCACAGACAAACAAAAACTGATAGAATATGTTACCAAAAGACCAGATTTACAAGAGATACTAAAGAGGGTGCTGCAGCCTGAAAACGAAAAACAAGGGTAAGCGATTTGGAGAAGAGGTTAGAAATGAAGATTATTAGGAAGGGTAAACTAAAGAATAATAAAACAGACAAGGGAAGTGGATTTGGCCCAACAGATAGGGCATCTGCCTACCACACAGGAGGTCCAAGGTTCAAACCCAGGGCTTCCTGACCCATGTGATGAGCTGGCCCACAGGCAGTGCTGATGTGCACAAAGAGCACCATGCCACGCAGGGGTGTCCCCCGCATAGGGGGGTCCCCGTGCAAGGAATGCGTCCCGTAGGGAGAGCCACCCCACACAAAGAAAGCACAGCCTGCCCAGGAGTGGCACTGCATACACAGAGAGCTGACACAGCAAGATGATGCAATAAAGAGAGACACAGATTCTCAGTGCCACTGACAAGAATACAAGCGGACACAAAAGAACACACAGCGAATGGACACAGCAAGCAGACAACTGGGGGGGGGGTTGGGGCGGGGCAGGGAAGGGGAGAGGAAAAAAAATTAAAAAGAAGACAGACAATAGAACAGTATGACAACAGAGAACCAAAGGACAAAATGGATAAAGTGATGCCTTCACAGTGTAATACTGAATGTTAATGAATTGAACTCCCCAATCAGAAGACATAGACTAATAGAATGGATAATAAAAATATGAGCCTTCTATATGTTACCTATAAAAGACCCACCTTGGACATAAGGACACAATCAGATTAAAAGTGAAAGGTTGGAAAAAGGTATTCCATGCAAACAGTAACCAAAACAGAGCTGGAAGAGACCAGATAAATGTAAAATAACAATATTATAGTATATGAACAATAATTACTCGGCTCAACTAGCAAATTGTTCCTGTGACCACTATACTGTAAGTTTAATACAAAATAAACACTTGCTTTTTAAAAAACTATTTCTTAAGATTTATTTTATTTATTTCTGCCCCCCACTTGTTTTGTGCTTGCTGTCTGCTCTCTGCATGTTCTGTGCCTGCCCATCCTCTCACCAGGTGGCACCAGGAACCAACCCTGGGACCTTCCAGAGTGCCAGAGAGGCACTCAATCTCCTGCGCCATCTCAGTTCCCTGGTCTGCCGCATCTCCCGTTGTCTCTCCTGTCTCCTCCTGCTGTGCCATCCCACTGCACCAGCTCTCCACATGGGCCAGCTCTCTGTGCAGGCCAGCTCGCCACATGAGCCAGCCTGCCTCTCGTTTGAGTCACATCTGTTTCCCACCTGCTTTTAATTGAGGAGTACTGGAGATAGTTTTGGATGCTCCATTTTTCTTTAACCTTTTCTTATGCATATCTGTTAGTTAAATAATCCATCTGGATCAATGATTTAGCATGGACTAATGTTTAAATAGATTTTGAGTTTTTATGGCTCAAAAAATTATGAGTTGCCATATTGTTATTTGCTGTAATTCATTCCAATAAGATGTGAAGAATTCCTAAATAGGAATTTGATTATCCAGAAAGAATTATGCCCTAAATGGAAATTAAATAACTAAACCAATAATTTATTTCATTCTTATGAGATTATTATGTCCAATAGTTAGAGCTGTAATATAAAAATTGGAATTAAAACAAAAGATAAAAAAAAGAAAAAGTAAAAATAAAAAAACAAAAAAATTAGAATTATGCTAATTCTACACCCTGGAAGCCGGTGCCCATCCGCCACTGGAGGCACAAGCCTCCTCGGGAGCTATTCTATGGCTGGAATTGAAAGCTCCACTTCCCAAAAACAGGGGAGGAAGAGATGGTTGAACACCATCTCCAGCTACTGAGGAGTAAAACTCAGCGGGCTAAAGTATATTCCTGAGAACAGCTAAAGTCTGAGACTGTCCAAGCCAGAAAGAGGCCGGGATCCACCATCTTAACTCCACACCTGGCACAAGGGGAAGTGGGGTGGACTGAAAATCCCAGTGCTGGTGGGGACCAGGTTTTTTCCATCCAGGTCAGATTGCAGGTCTAGCCTAAGACCCAGTGCCACCTCTGACAGGGAGGAAGCTGCAGGACACTGTGCCAGACTCTCCGGGAAACTGCCGGCCAAGCCACAGAGGTTGGTGATTGTCCTACTCTGGAGGTACAAGCTGCCCCAGGAGCTATTCTTTTCAAGTGCACATGGATCATTCTCCAAGTTAGTTCATTTTGGGTCACAAAACAAGTCTCAATAAATGCAGAAATATTGAATATTTCAGTATATTCTCCAACCACAACAGAATGAAGCTAGAAATGTGTAACAGAGGGAGAAATGAAAAATTCACAAATATGTGGAAATTAAACAATATGCTCTTATACGACCAATGGGTTAAGAAGAAATCAGAATTGAAATTAGGAAATATCTTGAGGCAAATGAAAATACACCAAAATTTATGGGATACAGCAAAGACAGTCCTAAGAGGAAAATTTATAGCTCTAATTACTTATATTAAAAAAGAAGAAAGACCTCAAATCAGAGACCTAACCTCAAAACTGGAAAAACAAGGAAAAGATAAGCAAACTAAACCCAAAGCAAGCAGAAGGAAGGAAATAACAAAGATTAGAGTGGAGATAAAAAGAAATAGAAAAGAAAAAACCAGAAAACAAAAACCAAGAGAGAATCAACAAAACCAGAAGGTGGTTCTTTGAAAAGATCAATAAATTCAACAAACCTTTAGGTATACTGACACAGAAAAAAATGAGGATACAAATAACAAAAATCAGACATGAAAAGGGGGCATTATGAACAACTCCACTGAAATAAAAAGGACTCTAAGTGGGTACTAAGAACAACTGTATGCCAATATGTTAGATAATCTAGATGAAATGGATAAATTCTTAGAAATATACAAACTACGTGCATTAACTGAAGAAGAAATAGAAGATCTCAATAAACCAGGTACTAGTAAAGAGATCGAATCAGTAATCAAAAACCTCACAACAGGGAAGCAAATGTGGCTCAAGAGAGTGAGCTCCTACCTACCACATGGGAGAGCGCAGGTTCACTTCCTGGTGCCTCCTGGAGAAGGTGAGCAAGACAGCATGTGACAAGCTAATGCAACAGGAAAACACAGAGAGGAAACACAAGAGAAACACAACAAAGCAGGTAGCAGAGATGGCTCAAGCCATTGAGTGCCACTCTCCCACTTGGGAGGTCCCAGGTTCAGTTCCCAGTGCCTCCTAAAGATGAGCAGACCCAAGAGTGCACACAAATAAAGAGGGGCAGGGGATAAATAAATCTTTAAAATAAAAAAATAGGGAAGCGGCTGTGGCTCAATCAATTGGACTCCTGTCTACCATATCATATGGGAGGCCATGGGTTCGTGTCCCAGGGCATCCTTGTGAAGGCAAGGTGGCCCACTCCCATGGAGAGCCGATGGCCCACGTCCGCAGAGAGCTATCGCAGCAAGATGACCCAACAAAGGGAGACAAGCAGACACAGAAGAACACCCAGTGAATGGACACAGAGAGCAGACAGCAAGCAAGATGCAAGGGAGGGGGGGATACATTTTAAAAAATAAATAAATAAAATAAAATAAAATAAAATAAAATAAATAAATAGTGAAAATTTTAAGAACCTTCCAACAAAGAGAAGCTCAAGACTAGATGATTTCCCAGGGGAATTTTATCAAACATTCCAAGAAGACAACTCCAATTCTATTCTAACTCTTCCAAAATACTGAAGAGTAGGGAATAATCCCTAACTCATTCTATGAAGCCAAAATCACCCTCATATCAAAGTCAGATAAAACACCACACACACAAAAAAAAACCCTAATGACGAATATCTTCTAAGAATAGAGATGATCAACAAAATAGTAGGAAACTGAATGCAACAGCATTTTGAAGAGAATTATATACCATGATCAAGTGTGATTTATCCTTGGTATGCAGGGTTGGTTCAATATAAGAAAATTAATATAATATACCACATTAACAGAATGAAAGGGAAAAAATCACATGATTATTTCAATGGATGGAGAAAAGACATTTGTCAAAATACAGCACCCTTTCTTGATAAAAAATACTTTGAGCACTAAGAATAGAAGGAAACTTCCTGAAGATGATAAAAGGCATATATGAAAAGCCCACAGCTAGCATCCTATTTAATGGTTAAAGATGGAAAGCATTTTTTCTAAGATTAGGAACAAGACGACAACGCCCTCTGTCACCACTGTTATTCAATATTGTACTGGAAGTTCTTGCCAGAGCAGTTAGATAAAAATGAATTCAGCAATGTGGCAGGATACAAGATCAACACCCAATAAACAGTAGTGTTTCTATACACAAGCAACAAACAATCAGAAGCAGAAATCAAGGAAGAAAAATCTATTCACAATACAACTAAAATATCTATGACTAAACCTAACCAAGGATGTAAACAACCTGTACACAGAAAACTACAAAACACTGCTAAAAGAAATTTAAGAATACCTATATAAATGAAAGTACATTCTGTGATCATGAATAGGAAGACAGAATATCATTAAAATGTCAATCCTATCCAAAGCAATTTATAGAGTCAATGCAATCCCAACAAAAGCTCCAACTATCTTCTTTGCAGAAATGAAAAAGCCAATCATGAAATTTATATGGAATGGTAAGGGGTCCCAAATAGTTAAGGTCATCTTGGGAAAGAAGAATGAAATTGGAAGATTCAGACTTCCCAATCTTAAAACTTATTACAAAGCTACAGTAATTAAAACAACATGGCACTGGCATAAGGACAGACATAAAGAGGAATGGAATCAAATTGAGAGTTCAGAAATCAACCCTCACATTTATCACCAATTGATTTTTCACCTTTTTAAAAATTATTTCTTGTAGAGTGGTCCTTTTGCTATGAACTCTCTTAATTTCTGTTTATCTTCAAATATTTTAAACTCATCCTCACTTTTGTAGGAAAGTTTTGCTGGATAAAGATTTTTTTTTTTCTTTGAGATACTAGGGGTCGGGGATTGAACCTGGGACCTTGTATGTGGGAAGCCAGTGTTCAACCACTAAGCTACATCGGCTTCCCTGTGTTGGTTTTTTCATTTGTTTTGCTTGTTGTTTGTTTTTGTTTTTTCAGGAGGCACGGAAACTGAACCCGGGACCTCCCACTGGGAGACAGGAGCTCAACCACTTGAGCCAGATCTGCTCCCACCAACTGATTTTTGGCAAGGCGGCAAAGACAATTTAATGGGGAAAGAACAGTATCTTCAACAAATGGTGCTGGGAAAATTGGATCTCCATTTGTGAGAAAAAAAAGAGAATCCCTAATTCATACCATATACAAAAATGAACTCAAAATGGAACTAAGACCTAAATATAAGAACTAGAACTATTAAACTCCTAGAAGAAAATGCAAGGAAGCATCTTAGCACATGGTTTCTTTGACTCTAAGCCCAAAAACACAAGCAACAACAACAAAAAAATAGATAAATGGGACCTCATCAAAATTTAAAACTTTTGTTTTAAAACTTCTGGTCATCTAAAGACACCATTAAAGAAAGTGAAAAGGCAAGCCACAACTTGGCTGAAATTATTCACTAAATACACCTAACAGATTTGCACTTGGAAAAATTTTTTAAATTCCTACAAATAAATAATAAAAAGGTCAACCCCATTTTTAAAAATGAAAAAATTCCTTAACAAGATACTTTATGAAAATATACAAATGGCCAACTAACATATGAAAAGGTAGTCAGCATCCTTCCTAACCAGGGAAATGCAAATTAAAACCACAATGATATGAAGTAGTAAAAGCACAACTATGTGATTATATCAAATACCATTTATTGTACTCTTCAGATGAATTGTATGCTTTATTTATAGGTATCAATAAAATTTATTTGTGGGAAGCAGACTTGGTCCAGTGGATAGGGTGTCCGTCTATCACATGGGAGGTAAGCGGTTCAAACCCCGGGCCTCGTTGACCCATGTGGAGCTGGCCCACACAGTGTTGATGCGCTCAAGGAGTGCCGTGCCACGCAGGGGTGTCCCCGCGTAGGGGAGCCCCACGCGCAAGGAGTGCGCCCCATAAGGAGAGCTGCCCAGCACAAAAGGAAGTTCAGCCTACCCAGGAATGGTGCCGCACACACAGAGAGCTGACGCAGCAAGATGATGCAACAAAAAGAAACACAGATTCCCGTGCCGCTGACAACAACAGAAGCGGACAAAGAAGAACACACAGCAAATAGACACAGAACACAGACAACTGGGGTGGGGGGGAAGGGGAGAGAAATAAATAAATCTTTTTAAAAAATTTATTTGCTTAAAAATAAAAATGTATATATTTTAAAGTCTAAGTTTGCATTAAAGGAAAACAAACAAACAAAAACCACAATGATATACCACTACATAGGTACCTACTATGTATGGTCAAAATCAGGAATTCTGAAAATACAAAGTACTGATGTAGATGTAGAGCAACTGCAACTCTTACACATTGTTTATGGAAGTATAAAATGGTGCAACCACTTTGGAAAACGGTCTGGAGTTTCTAATTAAGTAAACCCATAGCCTAGAATATTTTCAAAAAGTCTTGCAGAACAATGTTTATAACAGCTTTATTCTTAAAAGCTTCAAATTAGGGAGTAGAGATGGCTCAAGCCATTGGGAGCCTCTCTCCCACATGGGAGGTCCTGGTTTCAGTTCCTGGTACCTCCTAAAACATAAAAAAGATAAGCTAAGCAGACAGAAAGTACAAACAAGGAGTGGGGGAGAAATAAATAAAATAAATCTTTTAAAAGAAAAAGCCCCAAATTAGAAACAACCCAAATGACCATCAAAAGGAAAATAGGTAAATTGTGGTATAGTCATTTAATGGAATACTACTCAGCAATAAAAAGGAATTAACCACACATTCAATAATATGAATAAATCTGAAAAATATTATGTTGAGAAAAAGAAAAACGACAACAAAACCCTAAGATTCCATTTATATGAAGTTCATGAACAAGCAAAACTAATATATGGTGACAGAAATCAAAATACCAGTTAACGCTAGAGGTGAGAGACTGACTAGAAAGAAACACAAAACTTCTTCCAGGGGTTATGAAAATGTTCTAGACATGAGTAATGGTAACCTGGGTATATATGATTATCAACACTTATCCAGCCATATTCTTAAGTTCTGATCATTTTGTTGTGTGTAAGTTATTCTCCAATTAAAAAAAAACAAGGTTATGTACATAATTGCATTATTTCTTTTGCTCTAAAGCACAAATAGGTCAAAAAATATTAATACATTTGTTTTCAGTCATCAGAAATAGCAAGAAGAGGTCTGTATTCCAACTCAAACAAGACAGCAACATTATCGCAGACAATTTTTCCAAAGGACATTAATTTTAGAAAAACTTACAGTAGATCTTCGGTCAAAATGTCAGTCTTGGACATATAGATATCCCTTGGAAAAGTCTCCCCTCAGAAACAATGAGGATAATCCCACTTGCCTGGAACTACGGAAGTTGTTGAATTGAAGGGAAAAAAAGACCAAAAACGGTAGAACTATGATCCAGACCCATCAGTCTGGACCCCTCCCTGTCACTTGGTTCCACTTAACTGAAGAATCACACAGGCAGCACAACATGGGTGCCTGCTACTGATACAGCCCATAGACCCACTCACAGTAATGAGTTTAGTTTACTTTTTTTTTTTTTTAAGATTTATTTTTATTTATTTAGTTCCCCTTCCCTCCCCCGGTTGTCTGTTTTCTGTATCTTTTTGCTGCGTCTTGTTTCTTTGTCCACTTCTGTTGTCGTCAGCGGCACAGGAAGTGTGGGCGGCGCCATTCCTCGGCAGGCTGCTCCCTCCTTCGCGCTGGGCGGCTCTCCTTATGGGTGCACTCCTTGCGCGTGGGGCTCCCCTATGCGGGGGACACCCCTGTGTGGCACAGCACTCCTTGCGCGCATCAGCACTGCACATGGGCCAGCTTCACACGGGTCAAGGAGGCCCGGGGCTTGAACCGCGGGCCTCCCATGTGGTAGACGGACGCCCTAACCACTGGGCCAAAGTCCGTTTCCCAGTTTACTTTTTTTTAAAAGATTTTATTTCTCTCCCCTTCCCTCCCCTCCCCCCCGCCCCAGTTGTCTGTTCTCTGTGTCCGCTTCTATTGTATTGTTGTCAGCGGCATCAGGAATCTGTGTCTATCCTTGTTGCGTCATCTTGTTGTGTCAGCTCTCTGTGTGTGTGGTGTCATTCCTGGGCAGGCTGCACTTTCTTTCACGCTGGGTGGCTCTCCTAACGGGGCACACTCCTTGCGCATGGGACACCCCTGCGTGGCAGGGCACTCCTTGCGCTCATCAGCACTGTGCGTGGGCCAGCTCCAAACTGGTCAAGGAGGCCCGGGGTTTGAACCGCGGACCTCCCATGTGGTAGACAGACGCCCTAACTGCTGGGCCAAGTCCGCTTCCCAGTAACGAGTTTAGAACCCCAAGCATATTGAGGCACAGGGACCCAAGTTCACAGAGACTCAGGGCAGAATAACAGGGCTGACTAGCATGTATACACAAAAAAGCTCCCAGGAAATAAGAGACTGGCAGAATCGTCAGCAACAGATACACATACTCAACCCAGGTTTTGGTAGCTGGATCACATAAATGAAAAAAACAGATCTGTTTGGATTGACTCAATCTGGGTTCCTGGGGTGGGATAGCCTAATGGGGACCTAACTAGAGGCAGAAAAGCCTCAAAGGAAAAAAAAAGGGGGTAGAGTGGGGAACTGCTGTAAGGCAGGACAGGTGAAAGAACTGGAAAGTGTAATTAAAAAGAGGATGGAGTCCTGAACTTTGAGCCTAAGTGTACTCCTGAAGACCAGTAATCCAGAATATGTGTTAAATGTCCGTATGTTTAAAATGCCAAATTAGCTCTTAACTGCATTTATATTGTTGAAGTATTCCTAACTCGTTGCTGGTTACTAAAAAAAAGTGTTTCCAAGAATGAGCTTGCATATTACAGGCAACACCAATTCCAGATGAGATCTTAAGAGCAGTAAAACTCCCAGATGTGAAATGATGGAGAGCTTGGAGTAAAATGTATGCGTCAAATGAGTGAGCTTTATGTATCTGCTCGTGTGTCAACTCTTTTTGTGTCTGTTCAGTGTGTATGTTCTTACCTCTGGATGGTAATATTATATTAACACATGAAAATTCTTAAAAGAGCTCTATTCAAATGGCCAAAAATTAAATAAGTTCATACGTTGGCAAATGAGTTCTCCTGGAGTCCAACTTAGAAAAACCAAACAGGATACAGAAAGTGCAGAAGGTTCATGGAAAAGGAATTTTTATGGTTAAAGTTGAGTAAGATTGGACGGGTCTATTTATAAAGTTTTATGGCTTTAGTACAAATGGTGTAATGAGGCAAAACTAAAATTTTGTTCTTTCTCTGTTAATGTGACAAAGTGTCTTAAGTCTGATTTAGTAAAAATTTTAAAGAGTTTTTATCCTGAATAATCAGTATACAAAGAAAAGTCTGGCTTATAAACAAATAAATAAATAAAATTCTAAGAGAAAACATGAATATCATTTATTTTCCCTTAGAAGGCTTTTTACAATTCTTCAATTCTGAAAACTATGTATTTGTAATAACTACCTTTATTAAAAATAATTAAAAATAAAATATAAAAAAAAAGAACAGGGAGGAGTGAGTGAGGGAGAGAAGTCAAACAAATCATAGGAGCTGGGGAGAAACTACACAAAAAACAAACAGATCAGGATTCCCTGAGAAGGAACAAAGAAAGGAAGCTTTCTCTTGGAAGTGAAACAATTGCACATAAAAGGGCAATCTTAAAAGTTATACCATTTTCATTCATCTCAAGATATTTACTGAGATGATTTCTTGTAATTTCTTCTTTGACCCACTGATTGTTAGAGAATGCGATGTTTAACGTCCATATATTTGCAAAATTTTTCCATTTTCTGCCTATTATTGATTTCCAGTTTTATTCCAGTATACAAGAAAGTTCTTTGCATGATTTCAATCTTTTTGCATTTGAGAAGAATGTATATCCTATTTCTTATTTGTTTTTTTATCCTATTATTTTGGGGTGCAATGTTCTGTAGATGTCTGTAAGGTCTAGTTCATTTATCGTATTGTTCAAGTTCCCTGTTTCCTTATTGATTCTCTGTCTAGATGTTCTAGTATTAATGAGAGTGGTGTATTGAAGTCTCCAACTATTATTGTAGAGGCATCTATTTCTTCCTCTGGTTTTGCCAGCATTTGCCTCATGTACTTTGGGGCACCCTGGTTGGATGCATAAATATTTATGGTTGTTAATTCTTCTTGGTGGATTGACCCTTTTATTAATATATAATGTCCTTCTTTTTCTCTTATAACAAATTTGCATTTAAAGTCTATTTTGTTCTGCATTAGTATAGTTGCACCTGCTCTTTTTTGGTTATTGGTTGCAATGAAACACCTTTTTCCAACCTTTCACTTCCAGCCAATTTGTATCCTTGGGTCTAAGGTGAGTCTCTAGCTGAGATCATATATAGATGCCGCATATTTTTTAGCCATTCTGTCAGTTGGTGTTTTTAGATTGGGGAGTTTACTCCATTAAAAGTCAATGTTACTACTATAAAGGCATTACTTACTTCAACCATTTTATTCTTTGGCCTTCAAATGTAATATCTTACTTTTGTTTTTACCCTTTTAGATAGTTTTCATTTCTACAGTTTCCTCCAGGCCTCTCTCTCCTTTCTTCCTTTCAGGCTGCAGAACCCCATTTCTTGTAGAGTGGTCCTTTGTTAAGAACTCTCCTAATTTCCACTTAACTGTGAATATTTTAAACTCACCCTCACTTTTTTAGGAAAGTCTTGTTGGATAAAGCTTTTTTTTTTTTTGAGGTACTGGGGGCCATAAATTGAACCTGGGACCCCCTATGTTGGGAAGCTGGTGCTCAACCACTTAGCCACATCAGCTTCCCTGAGTTGTTTTTTTGTTTTGCTTGGTGTTTTGTTTTTTTTCAGGAAGCACTGGTAACTGAACCCAGGACCTCCCATGTGAAAGGCGGGCCCTCAACCTCTTGAGTCACATCCATTCCCTGGATAAAGAATTCTTGGCAAGCAGTTTTTCTCTTTCAGTATCTTAGATATATCATACCACTGCCTTTTTTCCCTCCATGGTTTCTGATGAAAAATCAGCACTTAATCTTTTTTTTTTTAAAGATTTATTTATTTATTTCTCTCCACTTCCCCCTCCATCCCGGTTGTCTGTTCTCTGTGTCTATTTGCTGTGTCTTCTTTGTCCACTTTTGTTGTTGTCAGCGGCATGGGAATCTGTGTTTCTTTTTGTTGCGTCATCTTGTTGTGTCAGCTCTCCCTATGTTCAGCACCATTCCTGGACAGGCTGCACTTTCTTTTGCGCTAGTCGGCATTCCTTATGGGGCGCACTCCTTGCACATGGGGCTCCCCTACGCAGGGGACACCCCTGCATGGCACGGCACTCCTTGCACGCATCAGCACTGCGCATGGGCCAGCTCCACACAGGTCTAGGAGGCCCGGGGTTTGAACCGTGGACATCCCATGTGGTAGACAGACGCCCTAACCACTGGGCCAAGTCTGCCACCCAGCACTTAATCTTATTAAGCATCCTTCTATGTGATGAATTGCTCTTCTCTGGCAGCTATCAGAATTCTCTCTATACCTTTGGCATTTGACACCAATTAGTATTTGCCTTGGAGTAGATCTAGTTACATTTATTCGGATTGGAGTACACTATGCTTCTTAGATACACATATCTATGTCCTCCAAACAACTGGGAAATTTTTTAACATTTTCTCAAATATTCCTCTGCCCCTTTTCCTTTGTCTTCTCCTTCTGGGATACTCATGACACATATGTTTGCATGCTTCTTGCCATCATTCAGCTCCCTGAGACCCTGTTCGATTTTTTCCCATTCTTTTCTCTATATGTTCTTTTGTGTGTTCATTTTCAGAAGCCCTGTCTTCAAGTTCACTGATCCCTTTTTCTGCCTATTCAAATCTGCTTGCCCCAAGTGTTGGTGGTGGGATGATGTATGGGAAGCTGTATGTTAGGCATGATTGTTTTGTAAGCTTACAACTTCTATTTAAAAAAAAAAAATTTATGGGATGAAGTGAAGGCAGTGTTCAGAAGGAAATTTATAGCCCTAAATGATTACATTAAAAAAGGCGTGAGTGGATGTAGCTCAAGTAGCTTGGCATCTGCTATCCATGTACAAGGTCCTGGGTTCAATACCCAGTACCTCCTAAAAACAAATAATCAAAACAAAACAAAATAATTCTCATTGGGGAGCAGATGTAGCTCAGTGGTTGAGAGCCTGCTTTCCATGTACAAGGTCCTGGGTTCAATTTCCAGTACCTCCTAAAAAAAAGGAGTTAAAATCAAAAGATCTAACTTATACCTGGAGAAACTAGAAAAAGAGCAACAAACAAAACCCAAAGGAAAAAGAAAGAACAAAGATTAGCACAGAAATAAATGAAATAGAGAATACAGAAGAGAGCATCAACAAAAACAAAAATTGGTACTTTGAAAAGATCAATAAAATTGACAAACCTATAGCTACACTGACAATGGAAAAAGAGGGGAAGCAAATAAATAAAATCAGAAATGAGAGGGGGAACATTACTACTGACCCCACAGTAATAAAAAGAATAAGAGGATACTATGAACACCGTCCAAAAAATTAGACATTCTGGAAGAAAAGGACAATTCCTAGAAATATACAAACAACCTACACTGACTCTAGAAGAAATAGAAGATCTTTCCAGATCAATAGCAAATAAAAAGGACTGAATTAATAAAAAATGTCCCCCCCATGGCAAAGCCCAGGACCAGATGACTTCATAGATGAATTCTATATTCCAAGAAAATTAATATCAATCTTGCTCAAACTCTTCTAAACATAGAAGACTACTATACTCATTCTGTAAAGCCAACATCATGCTAATCCCAAAGCCAGATAAAGGTACCACAAGAAAATAAAATTACAGACCAGTTTCTCTTATAAATATAGATGCAAAAATCCTTGGCAAAATATCAGAAATTCAATCCTACAGCACAGAAAATTCCAGGTGTTGGAGAGGAGGTGGAGAAATAAGAATTCTCCTTTATTGCTGGTGAGAATTCAAAATGGTGCAGCCACTGTGGAGGACAGTTTGGTGGTTCCTCAGAAAGCTAAGTATAGAATTACCATATAACCAGGTACAATGGTTTGAAGCTATATGACTCCCAAAAAACATGTACTTAAATTTAATACATTCCTCTGGATATAAATCCATTGTAGGTAGGAATTTTTGATGAGGTTACTTCAAGTTAAGGTGTGTCCCACCTCAATCAGGATGGGTTTTAATCCCATTACTGAAGTCCTTTATAAGAGAATGATATTCAGACAGAGAAAAAGAAAGCCACAGAAGCAAGAAGCTGAAATCAATGAAACCCAGAAGAGAAGGGAGAGTCCAGCAGATGCTACCATGAGCCTTACCAGGTGACAGAGGAGCCAAGGATAGGTGGCAGCTGGTCATCAGGAAGAAAGCATTGCCTTGATGATGTCCTGATGTGGACATTTGCTCAGTCTCAAAACCATGAACAAATAAATTCCCACAGTTTAAGGCAAATCTTTTTATAGTATTTCCTTTGAGCAGCCCAGGAAACTAATACACCCAATAATCCCACTTCTGGGAATATACCCAAAAGAACTGAAAGCAGGAACTAGAACAGATATTTGGACACTAATGTTCATAGCAGTGTTATTCACAATTGTCAAAAGATGAAAGCAACCCTAGTATCTATCAAATAATAAACGGGTAAATAAAATATGTACATACATTCAGATATAAAAAGGAATGAAGTTCTGATATATGAAATAATATGAATGAACCTTGAAAACATGTTGACTAAAATCAGTCAGAGAGAAAAGGAAAAATATTGTAAGAGCTTACTGTTAGGAAATAATTAGAAAATTATTTATTAAGCAAATTCATAGAGTCAGAATCTGGAGTACAGATTATCAAGGGCTGTGTTGGGGCTAGGGAATGGGAAGTTAATGCTTGGAGTTGTACAGTTTCTATTTGGGTTGATTACTGTAAAGTTTTGGTAATGGATGGTGGTGATGGTAGCACATCATTGTGAATGTAATTAACGGCACTGAATTATATATGTGAACGTGGTAGAGGGGGAATCTTTAGGTTGTATATATGTTATTAGAATAAAATTATTTTAAGGGAAGCAGATGTGGCTCAAGCAACTGGGCTCCCATCTACCATATGGGAGGTACAGGGTTTAATTCCTGGGGCCTCCTGGTAAAGGCAAGCTGGCCCTCAGGGAGAGGTGGCCCACGTGGGGTGCTGGCCTGCGTGGCAAGCTGGCCCAAGCAGATAGTTGGCACAACAAGATAAAGCCACAAAAAGAGATACAGAAGAGAGGCAATAAGAAACGCAGCAGACCAGGGAACTAAGGTGTCGCAAGAGATTGAGCACCCTCTCTCCCACTCCAGAAGGTCCCAGGATTGGTTCCCAGTGCCACCTAAAAGAGAAGACAAGCAGACACAGAAGAACGCACAGCAAATGGACACAGAGAGCAGATGGGGGGAAGGGACAGGAAGAAAAATAAATCTTTAAAAAATTTTTTTTAAAACTGACAAAAATTCAGTCTTAGTAATACAATTATTTCAGACAACAATGTTTCTCAGCTTAGAGATTACAAACCACTAAGAGAAGTATGGAATTATCTCAAGGGGTACCCATATCCATATGCTCTTGTTAGTTTCTTGATCAAAGCAGACTAAAAGTTCAAATACTATCATCAAGGTGCAGGGGCAGTCTATGGAATTTTTCAAAAGTTCCTTTGTGCTTCTTTCCAGTCAATTCCCCACCAGCAGTATCAAATACTACTCTGATTTCTATAACCATGTATTAATTTTGTCTGTTCATGAACTTCAATTTATATTTTGAACTACATTTTGAAGTATTTTTTAAAAAATATAAAGATATATTACTACTCAAAAATATTTTAAACCAGTGACCGTGAAAATTGAATGTCTAACTCTTTACAGCTTGTTTGGAGGTTCTAGCAGGGACTCACTGCTACACACATATCCTTGACTGAAGGATGGTCCTCTATTTGAGAAGGTCATTGTCCTCAACTGAGCATATGCAACTTGGGAGGAATACATATGAAGCATGTAGGAGGATGGGGACACCTGCCTAGCCAGCCAGATCAGCCAAATCAACCCTGGCAATCAACAGGGTAACAGATCAGTTTAAAAATCCAAGACTTTTAAACTCTATATTAACTATCAAAACAAAGAGCAGTTGAAGAGTACATGGACAACAAAATATGTGAAGCAACTTATTTTTAGGACACCAATGTTCCTAGCAGCAATATTCATAATAACCAAAAGGTGGAAGCAACCCAAGTGCTCCTCAACTGATGAAAGGATAAACAAAATACGGTATATACACAAAATGGAATATTAGTCACCCATAAAAAGGAATGAAGTTCTTGCACATACTACAACATGGATGACACTAAAGATAAAAGCCAGACACAAAAGAACAAATATGGTATGAGCTCACTTATAAGAAATACATAGAATAAGCAAATTCATATAGACAGAAAGTACATTACAGATTAACTGAGACCGTGGGAGGAGAAGAGATTTGTAGGGAATTTGCAGTTATTATTTGATGGGAACAAAGTTTCTGTTTGAAGTAATGAAAAAGTTAATGGATGCTGCTGGAAACAGCACAATATTGTGAATGTGGTTGTTATCACTGAGTATTATTCACTTGAGGGTGGTTAATATGGAAAATTTTTAGTTTTCTTTATATTACTACAATAGTTTTTAAAAAGAATGTATTTTTAAAAATGGTTTTATAAATTGTAATATATTGGAAAAACATATTAAGGGTTTTTTGTGTTTTTTTTAATATTTATCCTTTTGTGTCTAGCTTATTTCATTTAACTTGGTATCTTATTTTTTTTTTTAAAGATTTAATTTTTATTTCTTCCTCTCCCCTTCCCCACTCTCCTCCCCGCCCTGTTGTCTGCTCTCTATGTCCATTCACTGTGTGTTCTTCTGTGTCTGCTTATATTCTTGTCAGCTGCACTGGGAATCTGTGTCTCTCTTTGTTGTGTCATCTTGCTGCATCAGCTCTCCGTGTGTGCAACACCACTCCTGGGCAGGCTGCACTTTTTTTGTGCTGGGTGGCTCTCCTTAAGGGGTGCACTCCTTGAGCGTGGGGCTCCCCTATGCAGGGGCCACCCCTGCGTGGCACGGCACTCCTTGCATGCATCAGCACTGTGCATGGGCCAGCTCACCACACGGGTCAGGAGGTCCTGGGTTTGAGCCCTGGACCTCCCATGTGGTAGGTGGACACTCTATCCATTGAGCCAAATTCACTTCCCAGATATTAAGGTTTTATATTCAATAAAAATAAAAGCCAAAGAAATAGTCTCTCACCTTAAGTTTTGAATATACATAGCGCAGAGAATCTGCAGTTCCCTTGTCAGCCTCATCAGGAATACACACAATATCTGGTTTCATTTTCATCTTGAATTCTGCACAAAGAACCTTTTGGACATCCCTGGTTGTAACAACAATGACTTCTATAAAACAAAAGAAAAAAAGAAGGAAAAATGTAAAAACTCTCACTCCTTTAGAATCTAAAGTTTAGATAATGGTTTCCCTATTTCAATTAGATTTGGTCTGTTTCTAGCTGTAATAGTTAATACTATTCAGCCTGTTTGAGGCTTTTTACATGCATTCTTTCAATTTTTTACAACAATCTCATTTTACAAATAAGGAAACTTGGATTAAAAGACATTAAGTGGTTTTGCTCAGGGTCGCACAACTAGTAAGCAATGGAGCTAAAATTAAACTCAGGTCTATGTGTTCAGAGCCCATACTTTTAACCTACATTTTAATTAATATGCTATATGCCACTTCCTCTTGATGTAAAGAATTAGGAACAGTATTCATCAAAACACACACAAATGTGATCTCATTTTAAATCTTTATTCAGTTCCAAGAAAGGGTTATCACAACTTCTCGACAGGCAGCCATTAGTGCTTCACTGAGGATAACAGTGAATCCTAGTAAAAGGCAATTTCCATGTAACAGATGCCTCCACCTTATCCATGTAACTATCAACATGTGATGGAAAATGTTGGGTTTTGTCATAGATCTTAGGTGTATAATCAACTGCAACACAATGTCTGATGATTTGATTTTAGCATCTCTCCAATTTCCACTTGCTCCATAACAGCCCTCCAGATCAAAATTATCCCTACCTTTCAATAAAATCAATCTTTCCATTTCTACCTTCTTCCTTTCTCTTCCCCTCCTTCCTCTTATTTTCTCTTTCAAATAATTTAATCATCCTCCCTTCTCTTTTCTTCTCCCTCTCCCCATCCAGCTTATTTTAGTCACTAACTCATTTATTCATCCAATAAACAGAAATATATTTAATATATAAAGAACAAATAAGCACTGAGAGTTTGGAAATGAACTTAAAATGGTTCTAATTCTCAAGAAACTTAAGGAGAAATTAGACATGGAAATAGTTAACAGGGAAAGGCTTCACAGACAGGATGGACACTGAAGTAGGCCATGATGAATTCAAGTTCAACACATTTCTTTATCACATACTTTTTTGTAAATTGCTGAAGTTACAAAGATAAATCAGACAGAGTTTCTGCTATCAGGGAGATCACCATCTCCCATACCACTAACTACGGAATAAAACAGGCCTTGAGAGGTGCTAAAATATAAAAAACTAAGTGCAATGGAAGAATAGAAAAGCGACAATTAATGCTGCTTGGGAGGTTTCAAAAAGAAAGTGGCATTTCCACAGGTTTGGGAGAACATTTTAGGTAGAGGGGATGGAATGAAGGGAGTAATTAGAAATACTGGGCAGTGGGTTTGCTAATTGGACAAAGACTCTTCTGTGTGTAGAGGCAAAGGCTAAGTAGGATCTGCTAACTTATCTAAAATCATGAACAATATGAACAGAGCGAACATAGGCTTGGCTACTAAACTCCAGAATTCTTATATTTAGGTGGAACTCCCTAAATTCTGAGTGAGCTTTAGTGAGAAGAAATTTTTCTAGGTAGTGCTTATTAAATATGCCACAGGGAAGTGGATGTGGCTCAAGAGACTGAGCTTCCACCTACCACATGGGAGGTCCCAGGTTTGGTTCCCAATGCCTCCTGGAGAAGATGAGCAAGACAGCAAACTGGCACAATGGGCTGGTGCAGTGAGCTGACACAACAAGATGATGCAACAAAGGAAACACAGAGGAAACACAATGAGCAAGACAACAAAGGGAATGGAGGTGGCTCAAGTGATTGAGCACCTCTCCCACATGGCAGGTCCCAGGATCAATTCCAGTGCCTTCTAAAGAGAAGACAAGCAGACACAGAGAGCACAGTGAATGGACACAGAGGGCAGACAGCAAGCACAAACAGTGGGGCAGGGGTAGGGATAAATAAATAAAATAAATTTTAAATAAATAAACCACAAAAGGCCACTCTCAATATGAGCTAAAGTTATAACAAAAGTTATGAATGACAAATTCATAAGGAGTTACTAACACACTAATTTAAGTGTGTTAAGGTGTGTCCCTCATCTGTGAGAATGAGCTTTGAAAAGAAAATCTCTTCCAAAACCTCTCTCTTAATACCAGTATAATGGTTATGTTTTTGTGTCAACTTGGCTAGGTTATGGTGTCCAGTTGTTTGGTCAAGCGAGCACCGGCCTGAATGTTACTGTGAGGATATTTAAAGGATTTAAACCATCAGTAAGTTGATTGCATCTATGGCTGTTTACATCTACAATCAAGTAAAGAGATTGACTTCAATCATGAGAGAAGCCTCATCCAAACTGAAGCCTTGAAAGGAAAACTGATGATTTCAGTAGTCAGAAGGAAGAATTTCCAGCTCTACTTCAACCAGCTAGCTTTTCCTGGGGAATTCATCAGAAATCTTCATCAGAGTTCCCAGCTTGTGGCCTGCCCTATGGAATTCAGACTTGCCCATCCTCAAGTCACACAAGTCAATACCTATAATAAATATACCATTTACATTATACAAGTGTGTGTGCACGTATCCTTTGGTTCTGTTTCCCTGGAGAACCCTGACTAATAAAACCACTGTCACAGAGACTACTGCATAGAAATGTTTATATGTCTGTTTCAGGAAGGCAATTTTCATAGTGGAATGAACACTTTACTATAAGCCTGGGCCCTAGGATCTAGCACCACTTCATCTAGTATTCTGATTTGTTCTATTTAACTACAGGATACCTCAAACTCATAGTGTCCAAAGCTGAATTCATTAGTTTCCTCTTCTTCGTCCTTAGTGCTACTCTTCTAGTTCAGGCCCTCTTCACTGCTAGCACGGACATTTGTACTAACTTCCTAACTCATTTCCCTGCTTCTAGTCTTGACTCCTTCAAATCCTTCCTTTACAGCTTCCAAAACATTCTTTTCAAAAGTGTAAATCTAAGTTTTCAAATTTATTACAATAAAGTTGTTTATCATATTCCCTTATCTTTTAAGTAAACTTTATTTCAACTTCAAAAAATAAAATAACAGACAAAAGGTAGCTTAACAAATTATTTTTAAAAATTCTGTCCAGGCACATTTATCTCATATTTAATCCTAAAAACAAACTCAATTGTTTCTCCAGTATTTAGAAAAATACACAATTGAGCACAGATTGGTTAAGGTTTCCTTGTTGATAAAGAAAATAAAGGAAAAAAGCTTAATCATATTCATATCTCATAAAACTAAACCCCATAATTTTTTTTTACCTTTAGCATTGATATATTACCTTCTATGCTTCTGCTACAAAAATATTACAATATTACTGTTAACTATAAATCCGTAAGTTACACTAGTTGTATTTTCCCCATGCATCACCATATTCTAAACACCTTGTAGAACATTCTTGAATTTATACTTTTAACCACAACCTTCATCTACCACCAAAATCACTGATATACAATCCCCAGATTATCTTCTAGCTGTCTTTCAATTAACTACCACTTTCAGCTACAATCACATTTATAAATCAACAGTTTGTTATGCTTATTAAAATGTACTACCATCAACTCTATCCACCTATTTACAATCAATCTTATTAAACATTTGGCGTACATTCAGTATCAGCTCCCACTCTTAACCCTCACTCTGTCTCCTAACTCTATAGTTAATATTTTTTTAATGTCTATAGGATCCATAGTGATGTCCCCTCTCTCATTCCTGATATTAGTAATTTGTTTCTTCTCTCTTTTTCTGATGACTCTTACTAGAGATTTAATAATTTTATTACTCTTTTCAAAGAACCAGGTTTTGGTTTTATTAATTTTCTCTAATGTTTTTGTTTTTCATTTCATTTATTTCTGCTCATATTTTTTCTATTTCCTTCTTTCTGCTTACTTTGGGTTTTGTGCACTCTTCTTTTTCTAATTTCTTAGAGTAGAAGCTTAGATCATTATTTGAGACATTTTTCCTTTTCTAATATAACCAGTTAATGCTTTGAATTTCCCTTTAAGCACTACTGTAGCTGTATCTCTCTAACTTTAAATTTGGTAGGTTCAAAATATTTTCTAATTTCCCTTGTAATTTCTTCTTTCACCAGTGGGTTATTTAGAAGTATATGGTTTAATTTCCAAATACTTACAGATTTTCTTGATAACTTTCTATTACTGACTTCTAACTTAACGCCACCATGGTCTAAGAAACATACTCTGTAGATTTTAATCCTTATATATTTACTGAGATCTGTTTTATTTTCAAGAATATGGGCTAAGTAAAAGTTCTTCATACTTGAAAAGAATGTGGATGCTGTTTTATTGGGTGGAATGTTCTAAAAATATTCTATAATTGTTAATTAGGTCAAATTGTAGACAATCCTATGGAATCTACAAAATGCTACTAGAACTAACAATAAGTGAGTTTACATAAGTTGACTAATACAAGATCAAGATAAAAAATATTAATTGCATTTTGATACACAACAAATAACTGGAAATTAAAGTTTAAAAAACATCATTTATAATACTATTAAAAAATATAAACTAGTTAAAAGAGATAAATTTAACAAAACATGTAAAACCTGTACATTGAAAACTATAAAACACTGCTGAAATTAAAGACCTGAATAAATGGAGAGATATACCATGCCCATACATCAATATTATTAAGATGTGGATTCTCCCCATATTGAGCTAGAGCTTCAGTGCAATCCCAATAGCCTTTTTGTACAGATTGATATGCTGATTTTTAAATTCACATAAAAATTCAAAGCTAAAATACAAATCTAACCATATTATATCCACAGTTTTCAGGAAAAAATTTAAATTTCTCACATGAATACAATGCCCTTCATAATATAACCCCTGCTTATCTCTGACTACTTCTATTCTTTCCCCTTATACTTTATACTCCAGCTACATAGGATGAATAGCAACTATCAGAACATGCTATGCTGATCATGCCTCTGTACTTCTACATGTTACTACTTCTGCATGGAATGCTTTCTCAACACTTGTCAATCAAGTAATCTATTTTTTCTAAGACTCAGCTCAAGGGTCAGATACTCTGCAAAGCCTTCCCTGATTCCCTCAGATGGAAATAGCAACCTTCTCTGTATTCCTAAACATTTGTAAAGTACCTCTGTTATAAATTTATCACATTACACAATGTTAGTATGCTTACATGCCTCTCTCCCCACTAGACTAAGGTTCTGGAAGTCAGAGCCTAAGCTACCTTTTCAATTCTGTACTCCAGTGTTTAACATATTACTTAGCACATAAAAGTCTCAATACTGACTACAAGACACTTACCAATCTGTTCTTTCTGGTATTCTTACAGGGCTTATTTTGAGTGGCTGTTGAGGCCAATTCTATAACAACAGCACTTAACACTATTTTCTCAACCTCTTACACACAGCAATAGAATACTCCTCTGTTCCAAATTTAAAGAGGCCATTCTCCATTCAGCTTTGAGATCTAGTTTCCTTCATTCATCTTCATAATGCTGACAAATTATAGGGATCAAACACCTCAAAAGGTTTATGAGAGCATCTCATTGCTTTAGCTCACCTTCAAATCCAACACGTTCAAGCAGGTTCAATGGGTACCAAATTAAAGGTTTGTTCCCAACTGGAAGCAGAGGTTTGGGAATGCTAGAAGTCAGGTCTGTCATCCGAGATCCCCCTCCAACTGCCATTACTACTGCTTGAAATTCCATTTTTACAGACTGAAAGCACAGAGAAACAATTAATGGGAAGAAAAAGATATAACAAAAGTTAAAGCACACTAGGTACAAATCCAATTTCTATTTAGGTTACTGATGCTCACTTATGTCAAATGCCTCAATTACATTCACGTCTAGTATTTTACAATTCTGTGAAGGGCTCCAAGTTGCACCTCAAAAGATCTCCCTCCTCTCATTATCAGCTCTGCATGCAGTCCATAGACAGAGACATCACTTCTCATGGTTACTTTCATAAATATTTATAGCACTAATACTGAGCATCTTTTTTTTTTTCTCCCCCCCCCAAGTTGTCTGTTCTCTGTGTCCATTTGCTGCGTGTTCTTATTTGTCCGCTTCTGTTGTTGTAAGCGGCACGGGAATCTGTGTTTCTTTTTGTTGCGTCATCTTGCTGTGCCAGCTCTCCGTGTGTGTGCGGCACCATTCCTGGGCGGGCTGTACTTTCTTTTGCGCTGGGCGGCTCTCCTTATGGGGCACACTTCTTGCGTGTGGGGCTCCCCTATGCGGGGGACACCCCTGCATGGCATGGTACTCTGTGCGCATCAGCACTGAGTGTGGGCCAGCTCCACACGGGTTAAGGAGGCCCAGGGTTTGAATCGCAGACCTCCCATGTGGTAGATGGATGCCCTAACCACTGGGCCAAGTCCGCTTCCCCTGAGCATCTTAACAGTGATAAATCTGAGAAGCTTATAGTATCAGCAGAAAGTATCATATGCTCCAAAAATATTCTAGGAAGCACCCAAGCACTACAGCATTAAAACTGACCCAGTACTTACAGTCTTCTGCAACCCTGACCAAAGGAAAGACAAGCAGATACACCATCACCTCGTCATGTTAGTATGCTTCTAGTCCTTTGTACACCTTTCCTCTTCTTAAAACACCCCTTTTCCTTCCTGCCCTTTCCCCAATTAACTCCTTGCTCCTCACTGACAATTCAGCATGGACATTTTTCCTGAATGCCTTCCTTGATCTTCTCAGATGAAAACACTCTGGGCTTACATGGCACTCTTGCATCTGTCTCTCATGATAGTTCATTCATTCAGTTAACATTTATTCAGCACCTACCATGTATCTATAATTTTGCTAGGTGTCAGAGATTACAAAGATGAGTAAAATATCCCTCATTTTAAGGAGATATGGTGGAGAACAAGCAAATAAATAAAAGAGAGAAATAGAGTGTTACAGGAACAGTGGGAGTCTAAAGAAAAAAGTGATTAGTTTATCTAGGGTTGCAGGAAAGGATTTTAGAGGTGACATTGGTGCTAAATCTTAGAAGATTAGTAGATATTAGATAGATGGATAGGAATGCTGGCTTAGGGAAAAAGAGAAATCCAAGCAGAGGGAGTAATGTGAACACAGGTATTGAATCATGAAACAGCCTGGCAAATGGTTGGCCAGGGCAAGGAGGAGCACAGGGTGGGACAAGGGAGAAGGTGGGCAGGCAGTACATCCTAGTGGTTAAGCACACAGACCCTAGAGCCATGCTGCCTGGGTTTTAATTCCAGCTGTACCATTCATTAGCTGAGTGAATTAGGACAAGCTACATAACTCTTCCGTGCCTCAGTTTACTTTGTTTGTAAAATGCAGGTAATTATAGTTTCTACTTCAAAAAACTGCTGTGAAGATTTAAGGAATTAATCTAAGTAAAGCACACAAAATAATGTCCAGCACATGGCAAGCACTAGATAGGTATTTGATATTGGACAAAAAAAAAGATCACAGAAAGCCTTCTATGCCAATTGAACCATTGCTGTTTCATAATTCCAATCTCTGCATTGCTTCACTTGCTTCCTAGGTTGTCTTTCTCTTGAGCCTAGTAATCACCTATTAAAATTTGAAGACACAGCTCAGGAGTCATCCTGCCTACAAAGCCATTCCTAACCATCCCCACCCACACCCACAGAAGTGACTCCTTTCCCCACAGGTGCTTCCATTCTTCCATGTACAGATCATCTCAGTACCACTGTAGTCCCAATACCTAACACAAAGCCTGCCAAATGCCATGCACTCAAATTGAATTTGTGTAATGAGAATCCATAGTAATCAAAACAACCCCCTGTAACAGTCAAGCTCAAACAACTGCAGAAGTGGCATTAGAACTCAGGTTGCCAGATCTCTGAGGTTCCTGGTTTCAATGAGGTTATAGTCTCTGGGTGACAATCATTAACATAAGTAACCATGATACCAGGCAAACTGTGTCAAATGCCTCAATGTCACTACCACGACTGTGAGGTCAAGGCAAGTCTTGCTAGCCCTCCCGAGCTCTAAAGGGGTGTCCATAGCATCTTAGACATGCCTTCATCATAGCTCCTACGGCCTTCTGTTGAAAAGAGATAAAACACTGTATCATAATTAGTCTCTCATTCCACAGGAATAAAATAAGAGAGCAGGACCTTATTTTATTCCTCTTTGTATTTCATTGCCCGGCACCTAAATCACGTTAAGATTCGCTGAATAAATGAAAGAAGGGCTGAAATGGAAAGAGTTCAGGCACTATGTTCTAAGGACTTCTGTTCCCGGGTCTGGTGCTCAGTCGCTGTGACTTCGAGCAGATCCTTCCTTCCCCAAACTCAGTTTCTCCATCTGTTGCAAGAGGAGGCTGCCTCGGATTCTCACCAAGCTCCCTTCTAGTTCGAACACATGGCCCCACGGCCGGGTTAAGGCCTGGACTCACGGTCCCTGGGCTGCACCCCTGCCTACCCACTCGGGCCCACCCCGGCCCGGCTCCAGGAGCCCGCCTCCTGCAGGTGAAGCTGGGACTGGCGGCTCCCGCCACGCTGCTCACCCCGCCAGCCCGCACGACTGCGGCGGGAAGCGTAGAAGCTTTACCTCAGCTCCCCACGCGCCGCAACCGCTCCCAGCACTCCCCACGCCGCTTCTGACTGACAGCCCAATCGCGCCGGCGCACGATAGCCGAGCCGATCGATGGAACTGGTTGGGTAAGCCCTCGGATAAAGGACGAGCGCCGAGCGATGGATAACGAAGAGCACGCGCCTGAGCCCCTGCGGGCCCGCGGCGGAGCCAGGCGGCGGAGGCGGGGCCGCAGAGGGAAGCTTGGAGTCCTTGGTCCCGCCCTACGCTATGAAACTGCCGCCTTCTGCGCCCTTTTTGTTCATTTACAAAGCGCTAACTTTGAAGCGCGAAGCTTCAGTTTATTATTATTAGTATTATTTTATTTTTTAGAACAGTTGTAGGCCCCCCTAATGTCCCGCCCAGTGTAGGGTGCCAGAAACCGAGATGGGACAAATCAGTGTTGGCTCAAGGAGTTCCTATTCTATGATCTGGCTCCTACTACCACTGTCAGAAATGAATGCTCATTCATTGCGAGCTGCACTTTTTGGCTACCAGTGAAGAAATTACAAATGCCCTTGCAGGCCAGGGGTTGCCAGGCTTTCCGATGTGCCTGTCTGTAACCAACATGCGACTCAAGCTGGTGTTCTGAACCAGAATATCCTCGTATGGAAACTATCTAACTTTGGCCATCAAAGGAGTTGGGGAGGGGGTCAGTGAAGACCTCACTGGGAAGGTGACTTTGAATGGCTTAAAGAGAGCGAGTCAGGTGGGCATTTTGGGGAAGAGCCTACCAAACAGTGAAGCCAGCAATTGCAAAGGCCCTGAAGCGAAACTGCATCTTCACAGAAGAGGAAGGAGGCCAGCGGAGCTGAAGTGGAGTAAGCCAGGGGAGAATGAATGGTAGTAAAGGAAGTCAGAGAAGTAATGGGGGGGGAGGGTGGAATGAGAGATATGGAGCACATGGCAAGCAGGAGATATTTGGAGAATTCAGATCCTGTGAGGCTTTTAGGCCACTGTAAGGAATTTTAATTTAACTGTGAATGAAATTGGAAGCTATCAAAGATTGTTGAGCAAAGGAGGGACATGATATAATTTAGGTTTTTAAAGAGTCATTCTGGTTGTTGCGTTGAGAATAGACTCCCTGGAAGAAGTGTTACCAGATTTTGTTTAGGTTCTTGACTATGCTGCAGAAACGAATTTTAAGAGTATGTCGGCTGATTTATTCAGGTAGGGAGGGATGAGAAATGGGAGAAAATAACAGCCCATGGGTCCCAGGTGAAGAGGAAGAGGCTGAAAAGTGACAAAGCAGCTGATTTACAGACTACAATTTCCCATTATAGATTATAAATCCCCAGGTTTTACTTGTGTGGCCATCATGGCAGAGGAAAAATGGTGAGAGTAGGGTACAGAGGGCAGGAATGGGGGTCCAAAAGCAAGAGAGAGTGTGTTTGGTCTTGCACCTGCTTTTTGAACTATTAATTATTCCACCCCTTTGCTAATGGCAAGGGAGGAGTTCTAGCTGTTTGCTGCTTTGATTGATTACCCCACCCATTAATCCCCCATGAGGGTCCAATGATAATGTCCTTGGGGAATATCTGGGGGTTCTCCTGGCTTCCAGAAGAAGTCTTTGTTCTGAATGGCAGAATCTTGGGGAGGGTCTTCCAGCAGCCATCTTGGGGGTTATTGATGTCCATGTGGTCTCTGCCTGGTTTCAAGATCCATCTATAGATTACCCATTTTACTAGCTGGCTTCAGAAGGAAGACCCCTTGAGGCTACAATTGAATTAGAGACCCCAGACCTCCTAAGTCTAGACAACACCCACAGCTGTGAGAGACAATAAAATAATTGTTTTAAGCACTAAATTTTAGGATAGTTTGTTATACTGCAGTAGATAACTAGAACAATGGCCATTCCCCCCCCCACACATTCCTCCAAGCTCACAGTACTCTTTTCATATTTCTATTTATTTCATCTAAACGAGATCGCACAATATTTTTCCTTTGGTGTCAGGTTTATTTTTCTTCATTCTTTTCTCATTCTGCTTCTTGGACTGAATAATTTCAATTATCACTAATTCTTTTCTTTGCCAGTTCAAATCTGCTTTTGATACCTTTGAGGGAATTGTTTATTTCTCTCATCGTGCTCTTTAATTTCAGTATTTCTGTTTGGTTCCTTTTAGAAATTTCTCTCTTTTTTGAAATTCTTGTTTTCTTCATACATTGTTTTCCTGATACCCTTTAGTTCTTTGTCTGTGTTTTTCTTTAGCTCTTTGAACATATTAATGACCAATTTTTAAAAGTCTTTGTCTGGAAGGCTTATGTTACTAGAATGAGATAGTCCTACTTGACTGTTCCAAAGAGCAGCTTCTCAGATCTTCACTGTTCACTGGTAAATTTCTAACAGTGTATTTGTGTAACATTTGTCATTTCATACTCTGTATGTTACAATTGCCATCACTGACCCCTGATTTGCTGGCTTCTAAGCTACTTGGTCAAAAATCCTGCTTCCTTAAAACATAGAATGTTAATGAGCATCTTAAGCTTTTTCTTTTCGTTTTTAATGATGCTTGCACTATCAGAGTCTTCTAGCATTCTCTTTTGTTTAGCATATAATTATGCACAACGTTTTTATTTCTTTGAGATTGGAATATATTTTTATTTCCTAAATGCTACACTATAAAGATCAAATTTTTAAGTGTGTTTGTGCAACTCAAAAATAAAGATATATTAAGAAAAGGAAAAGCATCACTGGTCTAGGTGCAAGACACATTTAAAGTGAGTTTTACTCTTGGTTGTATTTTCTTTGTATATTATAAACATTTATTTAACTTGTTGTGGTTTGAACTAAAAAATTTCCAAAATGTATGCTCAACAATCATTAAAATGTTTGCAGTGTACAAAAAAAAAAAAAAAAAAAAAAAAAACTCTTTCTGGTGTGTCCAAAGTCTGGTATTCTACATTGATGTTTACTGATGTTTTATCTTGTTCCTTTTGATGAACAATAATATCTTGTTTCTTTGTATGCCTTGTGCTCTTTTATTCTACACTGTAAATTTTAATATTTAAATGTTTTGAGTCTGGAATTTAGGTCCTGAGATATCTATTCCTTCAGTTTATATCCAGCTTGTGATATGACAAAGATTTCCTTGAATGCCAGGAGTTAGCAAAAACAAATAAATGCAAAAAACACCTTTAACAGTCTTTACAGATTGACTCTCTTGGCTGGTACTCTCCTTCAGAAGTTAACCCTCCCTCCAATGGACCCAAAGAACAGCCTGAGGTGATGTATATACATATATTATATATTGTGCATGATTATATGTCAAACAAAAGAGAGAATACTAGAGTACTCTGATAGTGCAGGCATCATTAAAAAGGGGAAAAAAAGGCTTGAGATGCTCATTGAGAAGTTGTAAGCTCACAATTTCTCTAATTTGAAGTTGTGAGCTTACGAAAACAATCATCCATAATGTGTATAATTCCAGTACATCACCCCTCCACCAACACCTTACATTGGTGTGGAACATTTGTTACAGATTGTAAAAGAATGTTATCAAAATATTACTACTAACTATGGTCCATAGCTTACATTTGGTATATTTTTTCCATACATCCCCCCCCCATTATGAACATCATGTATTAGTGTTGTACATTTCTTATGGTTCATGAGAGAACACTCTCATATTTGTACTGTTAACCATAGACAATCATCCACCACATAGTTAACTGTGTTATACAGTCCCATGCCTTGTACAATCCATCCAAAGTGTACACTGAGCGGCTCTTGATGATATCGGAGTTGTACAGTCATCACCTCAGCAAATTTTGGAAGGTTTTCCTTAGTCCAAATGAAAGAATCTCATATCCCCATTTATTGATGCTTAGCATTGCTATATTACCTTCTTTGACACTGATTACAATTTTGCTGTTAACTATAGTCCATAAGATACATTAATTGTAATTTTCCCATGCATTATCATATTCTTGTAATAGTGACATACATTTGCTCTAGTTCATAGAAGAACATTCTTGTATGTGTACTCTTAACCACAATCCTCATCCATCATCAGGTTCATTATATTATTTAATCCCTATTCTCTAGCTTTCTTTCAGTTGATATTTACATCCATAGACTAACCCTTTCAGCCATAATTTCTCCATTCTTTTTTGAACGTGCATCTATCTCAGCATGGGTATGTGCTTGCAGCTTTAAGAATTCCCTCATTTATAGGTATCCCAATGCCCCCTCGTCTCATTATGAAATAGTCTTTCTAATTTTGGAAACTCTATTGTGTGTCTTTTTAAAAAAGATTTGTTTTATTTATTCATTCCCCCACCTCATTGTTTGTGCTCGCTGTCTGCTCTCTGTGTCCATTCACTGTGTGTTCTCTGTGTCTGTTTGTCTTCTCTTTACAAGGCCCTGGGAACTGAACTTGGAACCTCCCATGTGGGGGAGAGGCACTCAATCATTTGAGCCATCTCAGCTTCTGGCTTTGTTGTGTCTGTCATTGTCTTCCCTCTTTGTGTTTCTTTGTTACATCAGCTTGCTGTGCCTACTCATCTTATCATTTCACTGCACCTGCCCATTGTGTCAGTTTGCTGTCTTGCTTATCTTCTCCAGGAGGCACTGGGAACTCAACCCCAGACCTCCCATGTGGTAGGCAGGAGCCCAATCGCTTGAGCGATTTCCACTTCTCCCTATTGCGTATCTTAAAGCGGGTAATTCTATGCCCCAGGCCACTTCAGTTTGGTTGTTTTTTGCAATGACTTAGCTGTCCACAAGCATCCTCTGTCTGCAGGGCAAGTTCTGGTATAGTGAACCAGAGACAAGTATCCTCATTCAGTAGTTTGGAATGCCACACCAGATACAATGTCACAGACATTTATGCACCCCAGTATGTGAATAAGCGTTATTTTGCTCCCTCCAGAACCAGGAACAGGTACCTGCACTAAGTGCACAAGTTGGCTCCAAATTAAGCCATGGAGGGCATGGAGGATGGGCCAGCAAATGTGCTACAAACTTTTCTTACCATTTTGTATTTAATTAATTATTTTTATTAGACAAGTTGTAGGTTTATAGAAAGATCACGCAGAAAATACAGAATTTCAATATACCCAATCCCATTGTAACATTTTGAATAGACATGGTACATGATGAGAAAAATATTATTATAAATGTACTTTTAACTATAGTCCATAGTTTACACTAGGGTTCAACATTTGTGCTGTATAGTCCTATGGTTTTTTTGTGTGTGGGTTTTTTTTTTCATTTTTATTCTAGCAACATATATACCAATTAAAATTTCCCTTTTAACCACATTCAGATATAAAATTCAGTGGTGTTAATTACATTCACAATATTGTGTTACCATCACCACTATACCAAAACTTTTGAATCACCCTAAACAGAAAATTTGTGAGAATTAAGAATTAACTCCCAGGAAATGGGTGTAGCTCAGTGGTTTGAGCATCTGCTTTCCATGTACGAGGTTCTGGGTTCAATCCCTGATACTTCCTACAAACAAAAACAAAAAACAAAAAAAAAAAGAAAGAAAAATAATTAACTCTCAATTCCTTACCCCACTCTAGCCCCTGTGAACCCATTTTCTAGTGTCTGACTCTGTGAATATATTTTTTTAAATTATTTCATACCAGTAAGAGCATATATGTCCTTTTGTGTCTGACTTATTTCACACAATATAATGTCTTCCAAGTTTTATCCATGTTGTCACATGTGTCAGAACTTCATTCCTTTTCACACCTGGATAATATTACATTGAGAGTATATACCAGTTTTGTTTATCCATTTATCTGTTGATGGTTACTTCCATCTTTTGGCAATGCTGCTCTGATCATTGATGTGAAAATATCTGTTCACTTCCTTTGGGTATCTACCTAGAAATGGGATTAGCTGGTCACATGGTAAATCTGTACTTAACTTTCTGATGAAATGCCAGACTGTCTTCCACATTGGCTATACCATTTTACATTCCTATCAGCAATGAACAATGTTCCTATTTCTCCACATCCTCTCTAACAGTTGTAATTTTCCATTTTTTAATAGTAGCCATTCTAGTGAATGTCAAGGGGTATTGCATTGTGGTTTTTATTTGCATTTCCCTAATACCTAATGATGTTGAACATATTTTCATATGCTTTTTGGCTGTTTATATATCTTCTTTGGAGAAATGTCTATTCAAGCCTTCTGCCCATTTTTCAATTGGGTTGTCTTTCTGGAGTTTTTATAGGATTTCTTTATAAATTCTGGATATTGATCTCTTAACAGATATGTGGTTTCCAGATATTTTCTCCCATTCTTTAGGTTGTCTGTTTACTTTCATGAAGACCTTTGATATGCAATGTTTTAATTTTGATGATGTTCCATTGATCTATCTATTCTTTTGTTGCTTATGTTTTTGGTGTAAAGTCTAAGAAACCATTTTCTAACATAAGATCCTGAAGATGCTTCCCTACATTTTCTTCTTTTACATAAGGATATCCAGTTTTTCCAGCACCAATTGTTAGGAGACTATTCTTTCCCAAGTGAGGGGACTTGACACCCTTGTCAAAAATCAATTGGCCATATAGATGTGAGAGTCTATTTCTGAATTGTCAATTTGATTCCATTGGTCTATTAGTGTGCCCTTGTGCCAGTAGTTTGCTGTTTCTACCACTGTAGCTTTGTAGTAAGTTTTAAAATTGGGAAGTGTGAATCTTCCAACTTTGTTCTTTTTAAAGATGATTTTGGCTATTTGTAACCCTTATTCTTTCATATAAACTTTATGATTGACTTTTCCATTTCTGCACAGAAGGCTGTTGGAATTTTGATTGGTATTGCATTGAATCTGTAATTTTTTTTGTGTAGAATTAATGTCTTGACAATATTTAGGCATGAAATCCATGAGCATGGTATATCCTTCCATTTATTTAAGTCCTCTTTGATTTCTTTTAGTACTCTTTTGTAGTTTTCTGTGATTTAAGTCCTTAACATCCTTGGTTAACTTTATTCCTAGATAGTTGCTATTGTAAATGGAATTTTTTCTTAATTTACTCTTCAGATTGTTCATGACCTAGTGTATAGAGACACCACTGATTTTTGTGTGTTGATCTTATGCACCACATTGGTGAATTCTTTTATTAGCTCTAGTACCTTTGTTGTAGTTTTTCAGGATTTTCTATATATAAGATCATGTCATTTGCAAATAAGGAAAGTTTTGCTTTTTTTTCCAGTTTGGTTGCCTTTTATTTTTTTTTTTTTTCTTACCTAATTGCTCTGGCTAGAGGTTCCAGGACAATGTTGAATAAGAGTGGTGACAGTGGGCATCCTTGTCTTGTGCCTGATCTTGGAAAGCTTTCAGACTTTCACCATTGAAGATGATGTTAGCTGTGATTTTTCATATATGCCCTTTTTTATATTGAAGAAGTTCCATTCTATTCCTAGTTTTCTAAATGTTTTTATCAAGAAGGGGTGCTGGATTTTGTCAAATGCCTTTTCTGTATCAATTAAGATGATCATGTTGTTTCTTCCCCCCATCATTCTGTTAATGTGATATAGTACATTATTTGATTTTCCTGTTTTGAACCATCCTTGCATACCTGGGATAAATCCCACTTGATCATGGTGTATAAATCTTTGACTATACTATTGTATTGGGTTTGCTAGTGTTTTATGGAAGATTTTTAAATCTTATATTCATAAGGGATATTGCTCTGTAATTTCTTTTCTTGTGGTATCTTATCTTCAATTGGAATTAGGGTGATACTGTCTTCATAGAATGAGTTGGAAAGTGTTTCCTTCTCTTCAATTTTTTTTTAAAGATTTTGAGCAGTATTGCTGTTAATTCTTCATGGAATGTTTGATATTATTCATCTGTGAAGTCATTTGGTCCTATGCTTTACTTAGTTGGGAGGTTTTTGATTACTAGTTCAATCTATTTATTATTGGTCTGTTAAGATCTTCTATTTCTTCTTGAATCAGTCTAAGTAATTTGTGTGTTTCCAGGATTTTGTCCACTGCATCTAGGTTATCTAATTTGTTGGAGTACAGTTGTTCATTGTATTCTCTTATACTCCTTTTATTATTGTAGGGGTGGTAGTAATAGCCTCCGTTTCATTTCTGATCCTAGTTATTTGCATTCTCTCTTTTTCTATGTTAGTCTAGCTAAAGGTTTGTTGATTTTTTTTATCCTTTCAAAGAACCAACTTTTGGTTTTGTTGATTCACTCTCTTTTTCTTTTTTAAATACTCTATTTCATTTATGTCCACTCTAATCTTTGTTATTTCCTTTCTTCTGCTTGCTTTGGGTTTAGTTTGCTCATCTATTTCTAGATCCTCTACTTGTAAGATTAGGTCTCTGAATTGAGATCATTCTTCTTTTTTAATGTAAACATTTAGAACTGTAAATTCCCCTCTCAGTACTGCCTTTGCAACATCCACAAATTTTAGTATGTTCATTTTCATTCTTTGTCAATATATTTCCTAATTTCTCTTGTGATTTCTTTTTTGACCCACTGGTTGCTTAAGTGTGTGTTGTTTAATTTCTACATATTTGTGAATTTTCCAGTTTTCCCTCTGTGATTACTAGCTGCATTCATTAGTAGAAAAAGATACATTATATGATTTCCACATTTTTTTAATTTATGAGACTTGTTTTGTGACCTAACATACAGTCTATGCTGGAGAATGATCCATGTGCACTAGGGAAAAAATGTGTATTCTTTTTTCATTGGGTGGCATGTTCTATATATGTCTGTTTGGTCTAATTGGTTTATAATATCAATCAAGTGGTCTGTTTCCTTATTGATTTTCTATCTAGATGTCTCAATCCATTATTGAAAGTGGTGTATTGAATTCTCCTACTGTTAATGTAGAACCATCTATTTCTCCTTTCAAATCTGTCAATATTTGCTTAAACTATTTTGGTGTTCTCCATTAGATGCATATATAATTGTTACGTATTCTTTTTGAATTGACCCCTTTAACAGTATATAGTGACCTCTTAATGGTTTGTAACTTAAAGTCTATTTTATCTGATATTAGTATAGCTATTCCAGCTCTCTCTTTTAAAAAATTTTTGTTTTAGTATACCCCAGCTCTCTTTTGGTTACTGTATTAGCCAAAAGGGGTGCTGATGCCAAGTACCAGAAATCTGTTGACTTTTATAAAGGGGAATTAATTTGGGTTAGAAACTTACAGTCACAAGGCCCTAAAGAGTACAACTCAAGGTACCATAAGAGGTACTTTCTCATACATCCAATAAGGATTTAATATCCAGGATATATAAAAAGATGTTACAACTCAACAATAAAAAGACAAACAACCCAATTAAAGAATGGGCAAAAGGGAGCAGATTTGGCTCAATGGATAGAGTGTCCGCCTACCACATGGGAAGCCCAGGGATCAAACCCAGGGCCTCCTGACACGTGTGGAGCTGGCCCACATGCAGTGCTGATGTGCACAAGGAGTACCATGCCACACATGGGTGTCCCCTGTGTAGGGGAACCCCACACACAAGGAGTGCACCCCATAAGGAGAGCCGCCCTGTGCGAAAAAAGTGCAGCCTGCCCAGGAGTGGTGCCACACGCACGGAAAACTGATACAGCAAAATGACGCAACAAAAGAGACACGGATTCCTGGTGCCACTGACAAGAATATAAGTGGACACAGAAGAACACACAGTGAATGGACACAGAGAGCAGACAATGGGGACGGGGGGGGGGGGGGGGAAGGGGAGAGAAATTTTGAAAAAAAATCTTAAAAAAAAAACAACAACCAAAAAACCAGTTGACTGTAGATGAGGGTTTTTAAAAAAATGGGCAAAAGACTTAAATAGATATTTGCCCAAAGAAGGAATACAAATGGCAAAAAAACATGAAAAAATGCTCAGTATCACTAATGTACAAATCAAAACTAAATGAGATATAATTTCACACCTATCAGAATGATCACTATTAAAAAGACAGAGAACTACAAGTTTTAGAGAGGATGTGGAGAGACAGAAACTATTCACTTTTGGTGGGAATGCAGAATGGTACAGCCACTGTGGAGGACTGTTTGTCATGTGACCCTGCAATACCCCTACTAGGTGTATATACCCAGAAGAACTGAGAGCAGTGAAACAAACAGACGTCGGCATTATTGACAACTGCCAAAAGTTGGAAACAACCCAGGTGTCCATCAACTGAGGAATGGATAAGCAAACTGTGGTATATTCACACAATGGAATATTATGCACTGTAAGAAGAAATGAAGTCATAGGGCATATATCAACATGGATGAACCTGAAGGACATTATGTTGAGCGAAGCAAGCCAAAACCAAGGACAAATATTGTATGATTGCATTACTATAAACCAAATATATTGTGTAACATATTGTACAATTCAAAAAAAAATGTATATGTATCTAGTACATTTGAGAAATGTATGTTTTTATTCAACTGTATTTTCTTTGTTTTTAATTATTGCTTATATTCTCAATTATTTGTACATTTAAGTACAAAATAAAGTTTTAATAAAAAAGAGGTACTTTCTTATCCAAAGTCATTTATGTCTGTGAGGGTTCAGCCTTCCTTCTTCCTCTTAAGGATCCATGGGTCCAGCTTCTTCCAATCTCAGCGTAGGCTGGCATAGGGCTTTTCTCTCTTCCTGGGGCTCATTTCTTTCAGGTTTACCTGCTCTGGTCTCTTCACAAAGTCAGCTGTAAACTATCAGGCTCATCTCTCTTCCCGGGCAGCAGGATCCTCTGTGTATCTACTTCTCTTGCCTTCTTGATTGAGTATCTCTTTATATAGGCCACCAAGGGGGTGGGGACTAGAGGGTAGGGGCGAGAAGGTGGGGAATCAACCCTGCATGCCCTGATGATGTGGTCAGATCAAAGCCCTAATCTTAACATAATTTAATCAAAGGCATCTCAGCTGAATCTAATACAGTCAAAGGGTATCCTGCCCAGAAGAACAGACCAGTTTTCAAACAGAATCAATCTCTTTTTTTCGGAATTCATAAATAATATGAAACTGCCACAGTTACTATTTGAATGGTATATTTTTTTCATCCTTTCCTTTTCAGCCTACCTGTGTTTTGAATTTAAGGCAAGTCTCTTGTAAGCAGCATATATTTGGATCATTCACTTCTATCTATTATGTCAATCTCTGTCTTTTAACTAATGAGTTTAATCTAGTGACATTTCAATTCACACTGATAATGCAGGACTTTCTTCTGCCATTTTGCTATATGGTGTTTATAAGTCATACCATTTTTGTTCCTCAATATTTCCATTAATGCCTACCTGCATATTTGTTTGACTTTGTGCTGTATCATTTTGTGTCCACTTTTATTTCTTTTTGTATATCTATTTTTTCATATATTTTCTTTTTTTTCCTTTAAGATTTATTTATTTACCCCCCCCTCCCCCGGTTGTCTGTTCTCTGTGTCTATTTGCTAAGTCTTCTTCTTTGTCCACTTCTGTTGTCAGCAGCATGGGAATCTGTTTCTTTTTGTTGTGTCATCTTGTTGTGTCAGCTTTCCATGTATGTGGCACCATTCTTGGGCAGGCTGCACTTTCTTTCACGCTGGGCGGCTCTCCTTACAGGGCATACTCCTTGCACATGGGGCTCCCCTACGCGGGGGACACCTCTGCGTGGCGCGGCACTCCTTGCGCACATCAGCACTACGTATGGGCCAGCTGCACACGGGTCAGGGAGGCCTGGGGTTTGAACTGCGGACCTCCCATGTGGTAGACAGATGCCCTAACCACTTGGCCAAGTCCGCTTCCCTCATATATTTTCTTTCTGATTACCATGGGGCTAAATATTTTTTTTAATTTTTAATTTTATTTATTTAATTACTTCTTTTAATTTATCCTCCACCACTCCCCCAGATGGGTCTCTTATCTGTCTGCTCATTATTTGCTCACCTTTCTCCAGGAGGCACCAGGAACCAATTCTGGGACAGAACCTGGGACCTCCCACATTGGGGGGGGATGCCCGAAGGCCTGAGCCACATCTGCTCCCCCAAGGCTCTGGTGTCAGTGGGCTGCGGCATCTGCGTGTTTAGGTGTCTGCTCATTACTACAGGGTGTGGCCTCTAGCTCTTGTTGAGGCAGGTGTGGGCATCTAGCTCTCACTGAGGTGGGTGCAGGCATCTGCCCGTCCCTCCCCAGGAGGCATCAGAACCTGAACCCGGGACCTCCCATGTGGTAGGTGGGAGCTCAATCACTTGAGCCACATCCACCTCCCCAAACACCTGATTTTAACCCCAAACCTGGTTAATCTGGACTTATTATTACTTGATAGCAACTTCATCTTTCCAGTTGCTCAGGTTAAACCCTTGGAATCATCCTGGAATCTTCTCTTTTCCTCATACCTCCCATCCAACAAAATCCATCAGGAAATCCTGTTGGCTCCACCTTCAAAATATATCCAGAATCCAAACACTTCTTGCTACCCACCACCGCCCCTGAATAAGTCACTATCATGTCCTGCCTGAACTACTAAAATCTTCTTTTTTGTGTGTGTGCCACGTGGATAATAGTTTACTCTGTAGTTCACACTCTCCCCTGGTACATTCAGTGGGTTATGGCAGGATATATAATGTCCAGCATCTGACCCTGCAATATCATTTAGGACAACTCCAAAATCCCAAAAATGGCCCCTCATCACATCTCTTCTTCCCACTCCCTGCCCTCAGCAGCTACTGTGGCCACTTTCTCCCTGTCAATGATACAATTTCTTCCATTAGTAGTCACAAAAGTTTTATAGTAGAATATCAGTAAGTCCACTCTAATCCATATTTTATTCCTCTATTCTGTGGGCCCTGGGATGGTGATGTCCACTCCACCTCTATATTGAGAGGGGACTTAGATTCCACATGGATGATGGGTGCAATTCTCCTGCTTGCAGTTGTAGGCACTCTCAGTACCCTTGTGTGATGATTGACCATCTTCATCTCCCTGTTAGCTGACCTGCATAAGTCCAATGAACCAGAGAGTAGGAGTTGCAACTTCACTGAGGCTAAGGGCACACGGACAGTCCAGAGATTCAAGTCTCCTGGGTATACACCAACTCTAGCACCAACCAAAGTTTCATTAAAAGTTACAGAAGAGGCATGTGTAGAAAGGTCAAATCTAAGTCCAACTCCATCACACTCAGGGGCACAAATTCCAAAGTAGGGCCCACTGACATGGTACTGAGCTCCAGAGCTATCTGCCATGACTGCGGTCACCCCTCGGGCTGAAGTGTGGTTTGCTGGCCTGGCGAGGGGAGCGGCCGCGGTAGGCCTAATTCTACTGCCCCCATAATAGGGTGGTTGGTCGGGCCCACCGCCACCCCTGAATGAAGCTCGGCATGGGCGCAGAGTGCCCTCGGGTCTCCCCTTCTCGGCAGCCATGCTTCCGCGGCCGCCCCTCCTCCCAGATGGCGCCACCCGATGCCTTGTGGGGCGGCACCCTTCTTCTTCTTTCTCCCTGCGCAGGCGCAGGGCGGAAAATTCCAGTCTGCCCTTTTCCCCTCCCCCGACAGCAGCAACAGCCAGGTGTGGGCGGAAAATTCCAGTCTGCCCTTTTCCCCTCCCCCGACAGCAGCAACAGCCAGGCGTGGGCGGAGAAATCCAGTCTGCCCTTTTCCCCTCCCCCGACAGCAGCAACAGCCAGGCGTGGGCAGAGAAATCCAGTCTGCCCTTTTCCCTTCCCCCGACAGCAGCAACAGCCAGGCGTGGGTGGGAAACTCAAGTCTACGCTCCACCCCAGCAAAAGCAGCCACCAATCCCTAAACCCTGCCCCTTCCCCCAGCAACAGCGACAGCCAATCCCTAACCACCACCCCTCCCCCGTCCAGTACCGCCCACTGACCTTTCGCCGGCAACCAATCAGAACAGGGCGTGGCTTCGACCAATCAGCCTTCCCCAGCCCCTATAAAACTGTTGCCTCTCCCTCAGTAAAGTGGACTTACGTGTTTACCTTGTCTCTGCGGTAGTTCTTCTGCCGTGCGCCCTCCAGTCCTGAGAGCCCCCGACAAGGGCCTGGCCTCCCTTGTCCCCAGTTCGTCGCCTGCTTCTCCGGGCGACCCCTTCGTTGCCAGCTTCACCGGGCGACCCCATCAGCCGAACCGCGCAACCCCTGTGAGACCGACCCCTCGTCTGCTGCCGGACCGGCCGCTCGTCCCAGGTGGGACCAACCCCTCGTCCCAGGTGGGACCGACCCCTCATCCTAAGCTGGACCGACCCCTCGTCCGCAGCCAGACCCCACCTCTACCGACCGAGCAAGCCGCCGCACATGACCATATCCCTGTGGGTCTCCATAGCCCTCAGGAGAACTAGTACCTGGGGTCGTATCCACTTTGGCTGTTTCTAGGGTCTTCCTGAGGAGTGCATAAGCGTGACTCTTCTGATGACCTCCTGACTGTTTTTTTGAAGACTCTTAGCCATATACTCATTTGACTTTGCCATTTCCCCTTTTATTCAAGGTCAAATAGCAGTTTTTAACACATGATCCTACATGTGGGCTGAGATATTCTGCTGGTCTGAGTTGGCCCTTTTATTCAAGGTCTTTTTCTATTTACATTACCAGCTGGTGCTTGGCAGTAATCCCTCGGCGCCAGGGAGGCTCATCCCTGGGAGTCATGTCCCACACATTTACGGGCTGAGTTTGGCTTAGAGAGTGGCCACATTTGAGCAACATGGAAGTTCTCAGGAGGTAACTCTTAAGCACCCTGCAGCAGCTCTAGCCCTAGTTCATATTTCAGGCACACAGACTCATAAGCATAGTCATCAGTATCCCTGAGGGGCTCATTGTTGGAAAATCCTTCTTTGTTGGTCTTTACCATTGCACTTGGGGGATGGTTGCTGTTCCATTGGGGAATGTGATAGAACTCCCCTGGCTAGGAACTCAGCACTTCCTCAGTTGTCATTTGTAACTGTTATCTAAACATTTTTATGTCCCCTATATACATGCCCTGGAGAACTCCCTCCCAACCATGTGCCCCCCGTTCAATAACACCCCACACCAGTGTTCCTCTCCTGCCATATTTGAACCTCTGTGTGGTCCAAAACTTCTTCAACAATGAAGCCTAATATATTGCCAAATTCAATTAATACGAAAATGAAATATAGTGATGGGTTTAAAGATCAGAAGTAGGGAAGCGAACTTGGTCCAGTGGTTAGGGCATCCATCTACCACATGGGATGTCTGTGATTCAAACCCTGGGCCTCCTTGACCCATGTGGAGCTGGCCCCCATGTGCAGTGCTGATGTGTGCAAGGAGTGCTACACCATGCAGGGGTGTCCCCCGCATAGGGGAGCCCCATGTGCAAGGAGTGTGCCCTGGAAGGAGAGCCGCCAAGCATGAAAGAAAGTTCAGCCTGCCCAGGAATGGTGCTGCACACACAGAGAGCTGACACAACAAGATGACGCAACCAAAAGAAACACAGATTCCCATGCCTCTGACAACAACAGAAGTGGACAAAGAAGAACATGCAGCAAATAGACACAGAGAACAGACAACTGGGGCAGGGGAAGGGGAGAGAAATAAATAAATAAATCTTTTAAAAAAATAAAAAATAAAGATCAGAAGTATACATACTAAATTAGAAATACTAAGATAAAGTAAAAATAAATTTATGTATTAATAAAAATGAACAATATTATAAAGATTTGTCTTTAATATTTTGCCTTTCATCACTGTAATAGGTGTTGCTCTGTATGTACAGTGGCAAGGCACTTTTTTTCATTTCTTCCTTGATGTCTACATCCATTCCTTTTTTATTTAAATCCCCCCCTCCCCCGATTGTCTGTTCTCTGTGTCTATTTGCTGCGTCTTGTTTCTTTGTCCGCTTCTGTTGTCATCAGCGGCACAGGAAGTGTGGGCAGCGCCATTCCTGGGCAGGCTGCACTTTCTTTCGCGCTGGGCGGCTCTCCTTACGGGGAGCACTCCTTGCGCGTGGGGCTCCCCTACGTAGGGGACACCCCTGCGTGGCAGGGCACTCCTTGTGCGCATCAGCACTGCACATGGGCCAGTTCCACACGGGTCAAGGAGGCCCTGGGTTTGAACCGCGGACCTCCCATGTGGTAGACGGACGCCCTAACCACTGGGCCAAGTCTGTTTCCTGACATCCATTCCTTTTAAAAACTTTTTTTTCTAATTTTTAATTTTGTCTTCAAAAAAGTTTTAGGTCACAGTAATTCACATATACAACATAGGGGACTCCCATATATCCAATATCAAACCCTTTCCCCATTCCCCAGCAATGATCTTTTTACATGTCCATGTTACATTTGCTGCAGCTGATGTACAGATTTTAAAACATAGCTTTCTAACATGGTTCCATTTTGGTTTACATTATGGATTATATTTTATACTGTACAAATTTCTAAATTTTTAGGTTTTTTTTTTAATTTTTTAAATTCATTTTGTAAAAATATTACATTAAAAAAAATGAGGTCCCATTCAACCCCACCACCCCCACCCCACCACTCGCCCCCCAGCAACACTCACTCCCATCATCATGACATATCCATTGCATTTGGTAAGTATATGTCTGTAGTTTCTTGATGTTTTACATTATGGTTTACATTTTAGCTTATAACCTTTTATACATTTTTGGTGTATATTAATATGTCCTATACCATGGGGCTAAAATTTAACCTCCTGATTCTATAACAGTCATGTTTGTTTTGATACTACTTAACTTCAACAGCATGCACTTACTCTGTTCCTATATGCCTTTCTCCCCACTTTTTATTGTGCTTGTTACAAATTTATCTTTATATATTGTATTTCCTAAACCATGGATTTATAATTACTACTTATGCATTTGCATTTTATAATATGTAAGAAGTAAAAAGTGAATTTACATACAAAAAAACATAATATGATAGTACTGGCATTTTTAGTTACCCATATGGTTACCTTTACCAGAGTTCTTTCTTTCTATTTCTTCAGTCAACTTTCTAGAATCCTTTCCTTTCAGTCTAAAGAACACCTTTTAGCATTAGCATTGCCTGTGGAGCAGGTCTAGTGGTGACAAACTCCCTCAGCTTTTGTTTATCTGGGAATGCCTTAATCTTGCCCTCATTTTTGAAAGACAGTCTCACTGGATATAAAATTCTTGGGTGGAAATTGTTTTCTCTCAGCACTTCAAGTATTTCATCCCACTGCTGGCTTGCCTCCATATTTTCTGATGAGAAATCAGCATTTAATCTTATTTGCACTCCTTTCTACATAATACATTGCTATTCTCTTACAGCTTTCAGAACTCTTCTTGTTCTTTACATTCAACAGTTTGACTATGTTTTGTCTGGGCATGTTTCTCTTCTAATTTTCCCTGCTTGGGGCTCATTGGGATTCTTGGATCTTAATATTCATGTCTTTTGCTTACTTTGGGAAGTTTTCTGTCATTCATTCTTTCTTTCTTCTCATTCTGGTACTCCCATAATGTGTATATGGGATGCCTGGTGGTTTCTTGCAGGACTTTTAGGCTATTTTCATTTTTTTCTCATTGTTTTCCTTCTGCTTCTCAGCCTGAATTATTCTAATGGGCTTATCTTAGAGTTCACTGATTCTTTCTTCTGCCAGTTCCAGTTTGCTGATGATACCCTCTAGGGAATTTTTTATTTCAGATATTACAGCCTTTAACTCCTGTAGTACTATTTGGTTCCTTATTAAAATTTCTCTCTTTATTGAGCATCTTATATTATTCATTCATTGTTTTCCTGGTATCATTTTGTTCTTTTTCTGTATTTTCCACATCTCCTTCAGTATATTCAGTATCATTTTTTAAAGTCTTTTTCTGGTATAACCACAGTCTGGTCTTCTTTGTTGATCATTTCCAGATGTTTTTCCCTCTCTTCCTTTTGATGGACTGTTTCCTGTTTCTTTTTTGACTTGTAATCTTTTGATACACAATGTGTATTTTAATATTTTACAGTGTTAACTGTGGGATTTAGTGTTTATAACTAGCTCACATTATGACAGAGATCACCAAGTTCCAGGAGCTAATAGAACCAACAAACCAATGTACAAACACCTTTCATAGTCTTTGCAAGTTGACTTTGCTTTGGCTGGTGCTCTCTTTCAGAGTTCAGACCTCCTATCAAGAAAGACAGGATGTGGCAAATGTGAAGTGCAGTGTCCCTGTCTTTTCTGAGGCTGTGTCTTGTCCTGGACTTGTGCTTACTAGTGGCATTAGAAGTTCCCTTGTTTACAGGAATTTGAATGTCCCCTCTAAAATAGACTTTCTCCCTCTCTGGAGTACTCTATTGTAGGACTTACGGCAGGTAAGCCTTTGTCCTAGGCTGTTTGACTTAAATGTTTCTTACACTGCTTTAGCTATCTGAAGCTGCTTTTGCCTGGAGGGCAAATTCTGGGTGAGCAATGAACCTAAGAGGAGTTTTTTGGGTCAGTCTTTCCCAGCCAGAACAAGGCCAGAGACCTACAATTGGAGCATTGGCTGGCTCTACACTCTGCTGCGGATGGGCTCAGGGAGGGACCAGCAAGGATGCCAGGAGCTTCTCGTATGGCTTTTTTAGGCTGCATTTTCTTGATTCGGCACTAGCCCAGTTAATACAAACTTTAACTGTTTTCCATAGTTTTGAGGAAGATTGCTGTCTTTAAGATTCTTTTCTTGCTTTTGTCTTATGTGGGCTGGAACAATGGCCATCCTCAGAGTCAGGCCCCCAGTGATATGAAGCAATAAGCCTCAACTGGACCATACACCCCTGGATTTTGGTGAACTAGGTCTTTATGTCCCACCCTGGCACCAACAAACTGCACCAGGAGCTGGGGTTGAGTATCCCACTGTTACATGTTGTGAAGTGGGGTATGATAACCACTGTATAGAGAGTGAAAATCACTGTTGTTTACTACAATTTATCAACCTCTTCCTCCCACTCTTCCCTAGACACTAAACTCTGGAGTTTCAAAATAGTTGATATAGACATTTGCTGCCAGTTCAATAGTTGTTCCAGTGGAGGGACTGATTCCTGTTACTCCCAACTCCACCATCTTCCTCCCCAATCCTCCTTCTTACAATTTTTAAGTTGTGCTTGTCTATGTATATAGTCCTTTAACTGTTTTCTGGAACACTGAGGAAGATGACTGCCAGTTTTGGCTAGTTGCTCAAAGATTCTGTGAGGAACAGAACATGGAACATCTCACTCTGCCATCTTGGTCAACTGGAAGTTCACCTCATAACTATGTTTTTCGAACAAAAAATTTAATAAGAACAGTGGCATTGTTTTACATTTTTGCACATCTCTTCAGTGTTTGGCTTAATAGAAAACAGCTGGATTCTCCCATTTGTTGTAATATATTCTTTTAGTTGAATAATATAAAGAAAATTTGCCTTCACATAGATACATAGTTGGAAAAGGGAGAGGTATTTTAATTGCCTTGTCAAATAATTATAGGTATTCTTAGTGTACCAAAACTCAGTACATGACAGCTTGTTAATGTGGGATTTGAAATTATAGCAATGAATATTTTAACTCTATTACATTAAAATTTTTGAAACTTGCTTGAAAGCTGGACTTAAACGGATACTTGTGCACCAATGTTCAAAGAAATATTATTCACAATAACCAAAGAATGGAAGCAACCCAAGTATCCATCTCAATGCTTGAAAGGATAAACAAAATGTGGTACATATATACAATAGAGTATTATTCAGCTATATATGAAAAAGGAGTGAGGTTCTGATAAATGAGACACCATGGAAGAACCTTGAAAACATCATGGTAAGTGAAATAAGCAAGACACAAAGGACAAATGCTGTATGATTTCACTTCTGTGAAATATCTAAAAATAACTCTTAGAGACAGAAAGTAGATTAGCCAATAAGTATATGAAAAGATGCTCATCATCGTTAGCCATTAAAGAAATACAAATTAAGACTACAATGAGGGAAGCAGACTTGGCCCAGTGGATAGGGCGTCCGTCTACCACATTGGAGGTCCACAGTTCAAACCCCAGGCCTCCTTGACCTGTGTGGAGCTGGCCCATGCGCAGTGTTGATACGCGCAAGGAGTGCCGTGCCACACAGGGGTGCCCCTGCGTAGGGGAGCCCCATAGCCAAGGAGTGCGCCCTGTAAGGAGAGCCGCCCAGTGCAAAAGAAAGTGCCCAGGAATTACACCGCACACATGGAGAGATGATGCAACAACACAACAAAAAAGAAACACAAATTCCCGTGCCACTGACAACAGAAGCGGACAAAAAGAACACGCAGCAAATGGACACAGAGAACAGACAACTGGGGCGGGAAGAGAAATAAAATAAATCTTAAAAAAAAAAAAAAGACTACAATGAGATACCACTTTACACCCATTAGGATGGTTAGTATTTAAAAATCTGAAAATATGGGAAGCGGATGTGGTTCAACCAGCTGGGTGCCTGTCTACCACATGGGAGGTCCGGGTTTGGGCCCCAGTGCCTCCTGAAACAGATGAGCAGATGCCGCACCCACCATAATGAGCTAGATGCTGCCCCACCACAACAAGCAAATGCCTAAATTAGTAGATGCCATGAGCCAGCAGACACTGCAGCCCATGGGGAGCGGATGTGGCTCAGATTGCTGGACATTTGCCTCTCCCGTGGGAGGTCCCAGGTTTGGTTCCCGGTGCCTCCTGGAGAAGGCAGTAAACAATGAGCAGACAGATGAGAGAAACATCAGGGAATGGGGGGATATATTCTTTATAAATAACATCTTTTTAAAAAGTAGATTAGAGGTTAGGGGTTAGAAGAGGGGGAAATGGAGAAGTTGTTCGGTGGGTACAGAGTGTTTGGAAATTTTGAAATAAAATTTAAAAATGATTCTTTATTAAGAAAGTTTGCACTTTGAATAGCTATTTTACCCATAAATAAGTTCGCAATTGGATACACTGATCATTTGGAAAATATTGGTTCAGTGAGTTATGCAGATCTTCCAAATGTTGACTCATTATATAGAATCAAAGAAACATATTTGTTTATATCACCACCAATCTCATCAGAAAAGTTCCTAAACATTTGAAAAGTTATCAGCATTGGCAGCAAATACTATTATTGGTTTTCCTTGAAGTGACTCACTCACTCCATTCATTTTTGAGAAATTGTTGTACATAGTTGTCAGTTGTTCTTTCAATAAATATAGTCTTCCATGAAAAAAGCAGTAATTTAATACACCCTTAATCACACAAGTTCTTTTCCTGGAGACAACCATAGCACTTCTTTAGTATGCATCGAAGTATCATATGTGTACTTCGCAATTCACCAAACTGAATATTTTAAAATGTGTTCTCAAGTTTCAAGATGTAATATGATTAATATAGTTTACTACTTCATCAGGGACATTTTCAAGTGAAACTGGCTTTGCTTTATTTTTATTATTATTATTTACTTCATTTTTATTGCTATTAGTACAGTTTGGCACCATGAACTCGATTCATACTAAAGCATCAGCAGTTTTACCCCACCATTGCATTTATAACATCAGTGCAAATATCAATACAAGGAAAAAGGCAAATAATGTTTTAGTATTACTATGAAAATAGTTTTGACCTGGATGATGCTCTAAAAGGATCTTGGGTACCTCCCCACTTTAAGAACTGCTGCCTTATGCATTCTTTTCTCCTGGCTCCCTCTGTTCTTAGTACTTATATTATGCCCTAAAGACAAAGTATTGCCATCCCCTTTTTCATGTCTATCAGACTAAGAGCTCTTTGAGCACAAGGGATATATCTTATTTGCTTCTCTTTCCCCAAGACCTAACAAAGGACCCAGGACCTGCTAAATGAATAATATCAAATGATTTAAAAACTCGTCATAGGAAAGTGGATGTGGTTCAAGCAGTTGGGTGCCTGGCAACCACATGGGAGGTCCTGGTTTGGGTCCCAGTGCTCCTGGAGAAGGCAAGCAAACAATGAGCAGACAGACCAGAGAACCATCTGGGGGAGGTGGGGTAATAAATAAAAATAAAATAAATAAATCTTAAAAAACAACAACAAAAACTCCTCATACATTTTTCCCTGACTCCTTTTTGGTGGTGGGGAAACTGGGCTGAGGGTCCTGGTCACCGACACATTTCCTCTCCTGACCTTTCCTTCTCACTAAGTCTATCCATATTATTATCCATCAGGCCTAGGAACATGGTAGGCACTCATTAAATGCTTATTGAATACAGGCTGCTCCCTATGATGTTTGTTTCCTGTTCACGAGGATTATTTCTCATTTATTCCCCAAAGGATAATTGCATGTGTTTTCAGTTATTTGTGTGTGGTGGGGGAAGTTTCCTCTGAATTGTGGGAGACAAGAGAAACCTGATGAAAGTTTGGTCTTGACTCACAAAAACTTTTCCCACAGTCTGCTAGAGATCTCTCTTTGGGAATTTGCTGGCCACATCTCAATATTCATCTGCTCCATTTGGCTGTAGACTAGTCAGTGGGACAAGGGATTATTATTTTTAGAGCGCTAAGTGAAAGGTAAAAATGAAAGAAGAAACTATTTTGGCAGATGGTAGGCCCTAAAATATTTGAGTTTTCTTTTTGTATATAAAACCAGCTGTTGTCTAATAGATTCAAAAGTTATAGAGCAAATCACGCTACAGTGTTTATCTAAAGAGCTTAGTGGGTAAAAACCTTCATTAATTAGGACTTCAACATTACTTTTTAAGCACGCAGATTTTTCATCATCGGTGGTTTTCAAGGTCTGGATTTGGACATTCAAAATAAGTATCGACTTGCTGAGTTTTTCCCCCTTATTGAGAACAACAACAACTTTTTATTTTTTTTTTTATTTTTTATTTTTTAATTTTTTTATTTTTTATTGACTTTGTAATAATATTACATTAAAAATATATATGTGAGGTCCCATTCAACCCCACCCCCCCCACCCCCCCTCTCCCCCCCCCCAATAACACTCGTTCCCATCATCATGACACATCCATTGGATTTGGTAAGTACATCTTTGGGCACCTCTGCACCTCATATACATTGGTTCACATCATGGCCCATACTCTCCTCTATTCCATCATGTAGGCCCTGTGAGGATTTACAATGTCCGGTGATTACCTCTGAAGCACCATCCAGGGCAGCTCCATGTCCCGAAGACGCCTCCACCTCTCATCTCTTCCTGCCTTTCCCCATACCCTTTGTCCATTATGTCCACTTTTCCCAATCCAATGCCACCTCTTCTATGTGGACACTGGATTGGTTGTGTCCATTGCACCTTTATGTCAAGAGGAGGCTCAGATTCCACCTGGATGCTGGATGCAATCCTCCCATTTTCAGTTGTAATCACTCTAGGCTCCATGGTGTGGTGAACAACAACTTTTTAGATGGCTGATTTTCCCTTATTTTTAAATTGGAAAGTACGGCTTATGAGCCACAATTAATTTATTGATTCAACAAATATTTATTGAGTACCTGCTATGCACTAAGGACAGTTTTAGACTCTAATGGGATACATTAGTGAACAAAATTAAGCTCCTGCCTTCATGGAATTTACATTTTAGCAGGAAGAGGCAGTGGAAATTATAAAGTTAAATAATAAAGTAAATTGTCCAATGTTTTAAAAGGTGATAAATGCTTTGAGAATAAGAAAAAGTTGGGCTGGAAGCAATGGCAGGGGGAAGGAGAACACATTGACAGCTATAAGGTCTTAATGTTTTATAGAGGCTATCAAAGTTTGGGACTTGCATTTCATTTAAATATTTTCACGACTGTTTAATCATTTTAGAAGCAAATGCAAAAAGAACAGGGACATCAGTGAAAATGATGGAGTAAGGTCCTCTATAAATTGTCTCATCCATAAAAATAAGAACACTCAAAATTGTTAGAATCAACTTTTTTTCAGGACTCTGGAAATTAATCAAAGACTCTTAGCAATCTGGGAGCATTTATTCAAGAAAATGGATGGAGCTTGGTAAGAATAGTGAGCTTTCTGGCATTTTAACTTGTCCTATTCCTATCCCTTTCCCCAGATCTGTGGTAGCCTTGAAAGCCAACACCCACAATCACAGTGAAAACCAGTAGCCTGGCAGCTACTGGAGGGCTCAGAAAGGGATTGGAGCTCCTTCAAAGCCCCATTCTCGGAGACTTGTCAATATTTGACCTATCTGGTGGTTCCCTGGAAGTCCCCCTTTGCAAGGCTGTCTTATTTCTTTATTTGACCTCAGAACTGACTCAGTATGAGCAGTCTTTCCCCTTGGGGTGATTGTTACAAAAAAGGAACAGAGACAATTGTTTAATAGCTGCTGGAGATGGAAGATAACAGTTAGGGCAAACAATAGGTTAGGAAGCTTAAAAGGAAAAGCAATAGGTGAGAAAGCTTAAAAGGAAAAGCTGGAGATTGAGATATCCATCAAGGGCTTTGAAAAGCTCCAACATATTTCTGGAAATCTAGAAGGTTGTGTGTATGTGTAGGACTGTGCACGGGCCTAGGGCTGCGTGCATGCTCAGGAAAGATCCAAGAAGGCTGTAAGCTCTCACTTCTGGCTAGCCTTAAGGATCAGTGCAAACAGGAAGTGAAGGCTAAGGAGGAGTTGCAAACTGCCTGGCCAACTGTAGAAGGTATCCTCTAACAGGGAGTCCCTCATCAAAGTCTGGAAGACTTACTGATTCCAGACGTCTAAAGAAATCTCTGTCTAGCCATTAGCTGAACACTGAGCTAACTAGGCAGTGCCTGCATGTGATAAAGAATACAGACTTTACAAAATTGGATCAGAAAAGTCACTAAAGAAACAAACAACAATAACAACAAACAGCAACAACAACATATCTTGAGGAAAAGAATTTCCAGATTTGCCATGTTATATTATTTTAAAAATTCATTTTTCAACAAAAAATTGAGGCAGACTAGATAGTGAATCAACAGATGAATCTGGAACCTGGCAAAAAAATGGGCCACTGAACACATGGCTTTTGGAATCCCCAAGATGGCTGCTGAACAACCCTGGCAAGAACTCCCATTCAGAACAAGATTTCTCTGGAAGTCAGGAGAAGCCCCAGATATTCTCTATGGACCTTATCATTGGGCCTTCCTGAGGGATTGATGGTGGAATAATCAATCAAAACAGGGGCAGAATAATTAATGGCTTAAAAGGCAAAGCAGGAAATGGATGTGGCTCAAGCAACTGGACTTCTGCCTACCACATGGGAGGTCCTGTGTTCAGTTTCCAGTGTCTCCTGGAGGAGGCACGCTGGCGTGTGGGCAGGCGTGGTGAACTGATGCAACAAGATGATGAAACAAAGAGATACAAAGAGGAAAAACAGTACACAACAAACCAGGGAGCTGAGGTGGCTCAGGTGATTGAGTGCCTCTCTTCCACATGGGAGATCCTGAGTTCAGTTCCCAGTGCCTTCTAAAGAGAAGACAAGCAGACACAGAAAGCACACAACAAATGGACACAGAGGGCAAACAATGACTGCAAATAATGAGGAGTGTGTGTGTAAGTAAATAAAATAAACCTTTAAACAACTAAAATTTTTAAAAAGGCAAAGGACCAAAGCCAGATACCCCCTGCCCCCTGTTCTTGCCGCACCTCCCCCCCCCCCCCCGCTCTGCTCTTGTTTCTTCTCCCCTGCCTGGAATAGCACACAAGTGAAACCTGGGCCTTTGTAATCTGTAATGGGGAATTGTAGTCTGTAAATTCGCCCTGTTTATCACTTTTCAGTCCCTTCTTCTCTACCTGGGACCCATAACCTGTTATTTTCTCCCATTTCTCTTCCCTCCCTTCCCTAATAAATTACTGGCCTAACTAACCTGGCTTGCTCTTTTTTTTTCTTCTATAGATGTATTTATTCATTTATTTATACACACAAGGTATACATACATATATACTCTCCTTTATACGCCGTATAAATGTTTTTCTTTTTTTTAATTTTATTTTTTAAAGATATTTAGATTACATCTAATATTTAATGTAACATCTAATGTTATATTAAAAATACAGGGGATTCCCATATGCTCTGCTCCCCACACTGCCCACCTTTGCATTAACAACATCCTTCATTAGTGTGGTACATTCATTGCAATTGATGAACATGTTTTGGAGCATTGCCACTAAGCATGCATTATAGTTTACATTGTAGTTTACACTCTTTCCCACATAATTCTGTAGGTTATGATGGCTTGCTCTTGAAATACCTAGGGAAAATCTGGCAACAAAACTATGGACATGAAAAGAAACAAGAAGTTATGACCCATACAAAGAAAACAATTATAGTCAATAGAAAATGAACCTGAGGAAGCCCAGATGCTGGCCTCATTAGACAAAGACTTCAAATTAGCTATTTAAAATATATTTGGGAAGCAGACTTGGCCCAGTGGATAGGGCATCCGTCTACCACATGGGAGGTCCGTGGTTCAAACCCCGGGCCTCCTTGTACCAAGTGGAGCTGGCCCATGTGCAGTACTGATGCGCGCAAGGAGTGCCCTGACATGCAGGGGTGTCCCCGCATAAGGGAGCCCCATGTGCAAGGAGTGCACCCCGGAAGGAGAGCTGCCCAGTGCTAAAGAAAGTTCAACCTGCCCAGGAATGGCACCACACACAGAGAGCTGACACAACAAGATGACGCAACAAAAAGAAACACAGATTCCTGTGCTGCTGACAACAACAGAAGCGGACAAAGAAGAACGTGCAGCAAATGGACACAGAGAACAGACAACTGGGGTAGGGAGGGGGGAAGGGGAGAGAAATTTAAAAAATAAAATAAAATATATTTAAGGAACTAAAGGAAACCATTTCTAAAGAATGAAAATAAAGTATAAGCATGATATCTCACCAAACAGAGAATAACAACAGATAGAAATTATTTTAAAAAATAGAAATTCTGTAATTGAAAAGTACAGTAATAAAAAGGAAAAATTCACTAGAGGGGCTCAACAGCAGATTTTAGCAGGTAGAAGAAAGACTCAGCAAACTTGAAGATAGGTCAATTGAGATTATCCACTCTGAGGAACAGAAAGAAAAAAGGATGAGGAAACATGAACAGAGCCTCAGACACCTGTGGTACACCATCAAGCATACCAACATATATGTAATGGGAGCCTCAGAAGAAGAGGAGAGAAAAATGAGCAGAAAGAATATTTGAAGAAATAATGGTTGAAAATGTCACGAATTTGATGAAAAACATTAATATGCACATACAAGAAACTAATGAATTTCAAATGGGATAAACTCAGAGATCCACATACACTGTAATAAAACTCTTGAAAAAAAAGTCAAAAAGCAAATCTTGAAAACAGCAAGACAGAAGTGACAACACCTGCAAAAAGTCCTCAATAGGATTAGCAGCCGATTTCTCATTAGAAACCATGGAGACCAGAAGTCAGTGACATGATAAAGTACCGAAAGAAAAAGTCCATCAACTAAGAATTCTATATCTGGCAAAACTATCCTTTGAAAATGAAGGAGACTTAGCAATTCCACTCCTAAGAATTGAAGATGGGGACTCAAACAGAAATTTGTACACAGTAATCATAGCTAGCAAAATGGTGAAAACAACCTAGGTGTTGGTCAACAGATGACTATATAAATAAAATATGATGTATACATACAGTGAAATATTATTCAACCATAAAAATGGAATGAAGCTCTGATATATGCAACAACATGAATCAACCTTTAAAATATTATGCTACATGATGAAATATCCAGAATCAGCAAATTATAGAGAAAGAAAGAATAATATAGGTTACTAGGAGCTGGGGTGGGGAATGGGGGGTTATTGCTTAATGGGTACAGAGTTTCTTATTCTTTTCCATTCATTTCAGGTCAGGTTTTATTGCTACATGAGTTATAAAAATAGGATAATTACCAGAGTTATTTGATTTTCCAGATTGCAGAAAAGATATTATGCACCTGTATCTGGCATATAATAGATTTAAGTAGATACTCAGTGAATTTTATCATTAGGGTCCATTCTCTTCTCATTACATTTTTTTAAATTAGAGAAGTTGTAGGTTTACAGACAGTGTTTCTTCTTGGGGTGATGACAAAGTTTTGGAAATGGATAGTGGTGATGTTGTACAACATTGTGAATATAATTAATGTACCTAATTGTATGCTAAAAATTTGTTATATATATTTTACCACAATAAAATAATAAAAAAGGAAAATTAAAACATTCCAAGATAAGCAAAAACTTCAAGAATTTGTTGCTGGCAGACCTGCCTACAAATAAAGAGATTGACTAAATAATAAAAAAAATTCCCACAAAGAAAAGCCTAGGCTTCACGAGTGAATTCTACCAAACATTTAAGAAGAATTAACACCAATCCTTCACAGATTCTTAAAAAAAAAGAGAGTCTGTGGACACTTCCTTTTATGGATTGAATTACATCTCCCAGAAAGACACATTCAAATCCTGACTGTCAGTCCTGTGGATTTGTGAATAGGATCTTTGAAGATGCCATTGGTTAAAGTGAGGCCAAACTGAATCAGGGTAGCTTTAATCCAAGATAACTGCAGTCCTTATAAGCAGAGTAATAGTAGGAGACAGAAGGAAACATACAGAAGGAGAACAATGAGAGACAAAGATTTATGGATTGCTGGCAAGTCACCATTGGAACACTACAGACTTTAGAGAACGCATAGTCCTGGCAACACCTTGAATTTAGATTTCTAGCCTCCCAAACTGTGAGACAATGAATTCCTGTTGTTTAAGCCAATTAGTGTGTGGTGCAGCCCTGGAAAAATAATATAGTTCCTGTAGCAGTTTGATATTATTGATGAATTCCAAAAAGAAATACTGGATTGTACACTGTTTGTACAATGTTTGTACACTGATCTTTCCTCTGGGCATAATAGATTATATTGGATTCAGAGGTTTACTTGATTAAGTAACCAGGTAAACCTCTTGTGCCAGTAGGGCACTGAGTCCCCACCCCTTGGTGGGTGAGGACTCACAGATAAAAGACATGGCAAAGGACAGAGTTGGAGGGTTTTTGATGTTGGAGTTTTGATGTTGGAGTTTGATGCTGAAGCCTTAAGCTGGAGCCCCGGAAAGAGAGAAACCCTAAACCTGGAAAGAAGCAAGCCCTGGGAAGAGAGGAACCCAGAAATCCTGAACCCTCGCAGACATCGGCAGTCATCTTGCTCCAATAAGTGAAAATAGACTTTGATGAGGTAAGTAACTTATGCTTTATGGCCTGGTATCTGTAAGCTCCTACCCCAAATAAATACCCTTTATAAAAACCAACTGATTTTTGGTATTTTGCATCGGCACCCCTTTGGCTGACTAATACATTTCCTAACTCATTTTATGAGGCCAGTATTCTCCTGACACAAAACCATACAAAGACATCACAAGAAAAAAAGCTATTGACCAATATCTCTTATGGAATATAGATGCAAAAATCCTTAAGAAAATACTAGCAAACTGAGTTCAGCATCATATAAAAGGTTTATATGCCATGACCAAGTGGGATTTATATCAGGAATGCAAGGTTGTTTCAACATATGAAAATTAATCAATGTAACATACCATATTAAGAGAATAAGGTATAAAAACCACATGATCATCTCAATAAATGCAGAAAAGGTATTTGACAAAATCCAGCACCTTTTCATAATAAAAACATTCCCAAAATTAGAAAAAGTGGGAATTTCCTTACTATTTCATCTATGAAAAACCCACGCTAACATCATACTTAATGGTAAAAGACTAAAAGTATTCCCTCTAAGATCAGGAACAAGACAAGGATGTCTTGACCAGTGTATTAGTCAGCCAAAGGGGTGCCGATGCAAAATACCAGAAATTGGTTGGTTTTTATAAAGGGTATTTATTTGGGGTAGGGAGCTTACGGATACCAGGCCATAAAGCATAAGTTACTTACCTCACCAAAGTCTACTTGGAGCAAGATGGCTGCCAACGTCTGTGAGGGTTCAGACTTCCTGGGTTCCTATGTTCCTGGGGCTTCCTTTCTCTGGGTTAAAGGTTCCTTCCTTCCCGGGGCTGGCTTCTCTTTCCTCTGTGTGCTGACTTTCTGAGGCTCCAGCTTAAGTCTTCAGCATCAAACTCCAACATCAAAATTCCAACTTCAGAAACCCTGAGGGGTGGGACTCAATGCCCTAGTCATAACTCAATTATGCCTAGGTATAGATCAGATTTCAAGCATAATCCAATATTTTTTTCTGGAATTCATCAATAATATTAAACTGCTACAACCAATATACAAAAATCAACTGTATTTTAATGCTCCAGCAATGAACAATCCAAAAAGTTCAGTTAAGAGATCAATTCTATTTAAAATAGCATCAAAAAGAAAGAAATACTTTGGAATGACCAATAAGTGCAAAGCTTGTACACTGCAAACTATAAAACATTGCTGAAGGAAATTTTTTACAAAGACCTAAATAAGTGAACAGACATTCTATGTTTGTGGATTGGATGACTTAATATTGTTAGGATGAAAATGCTTCCCAGATTGGTCTACAGATTCAATGTAATCCCTGTCAAAATCCCAGCAGCTTTTTCTGCTTGTTTGTTTACAGAAATTGACAAGTGGATCTTTTTTTTTTTAAAGATTTATTTATTTATTTATTTCTCTCCCCTTCCCCCCACCCTGGTTTTCTGTTCTCTGTGTCTATTTGCTGCGTCTTCTTTGTCTGTTTCTGTTGTTGTCAGCTGCAGGGGAATCTGTGGGTCTTTTGTTGCGTCATCTTGTTGTGTCAGCTCTCCGTGTGTGCGGCGCCATTCCTGGGCAGGCTGCACTTTCTTTCGCGCTGGGCGGCTCTCCTTATGGGGCACACTCCTTGTGCGCGGGGCTCCCCTACAGGGGGGATACCCCTGTGTGGCAGGGCACTCCTTGCGCGCATCAGCACTGCACATGTACCAGCTCCACACAGGTCAAGGAGGCCCGGGGTTTGAACCGCAGACCTCCCATGTGGTAGACGGACGCCCTAACCACTGGGCCAAGTCCACCACCCGACAAGTGGATCTTAAAATTCAAATAGAAATGCAAGGGAACCAGAATAGCCAAAAGAATCTTGAAAAAGAAGAACAAAGTTGAAGAACTCATACCTCCAGATTTCAAAACTTACTACAAAACTACTGTAATGGAAACGTTGTGGTACTGGCATAAGGATAGACATATGGATTATTAAAAAATAGAACTGAAAGTCCAGAAATAAATTCTTAATTTTATGACCAATTGATTTTTGACAAGGGTACCAGGATAATTAAATAAGGGAAAGGATAGTCTTTTAAACAAATGATGTTGGGAAAACTGGATATCCAAATATACAAAAGAATGAATTTGGACCCCTGTCTCACACCACATACAAAAATTAACCCAAAATGGATCAAAGACCTGAACCCAAAAGCTAAAACCACAGAACTCTTAGAAGAAAACAGAAGCATAAATCTTTGTGCCCAGGATTAGGCAACTGTTTCATAGATCTGACTCCAAAAGCAGAAACTACCAAAGGCAAAAAGTAGATAATAGGATTTTATCAAAATTAAAGCTTTTTGTGATTCAAAGGACACTATCTAGAAAGTCAAAAGACAACCCAGATGGTACTGCAGGGGCAGTTACTGGACATTCTATGTCCTCCCATGGCCCCTTGAATGGACTGGGGGAAAAGTGTAAACTATAATGTGGACCATTGACCATGTGGTGCAGCAGTGCTCAGAGATGTATTCACCAAGTGCAATGAATGTCCCATGATGATGGAGGAGGTTGTTGTTATGGGAGGAGTGGGGTGAGGGGGGTAGGGGGTAAATGGGGACCTTATTTTTTTTAATGTAACATTAAAAAATAAAGACAAAGAAATTAAAAAAAAAAAAAAGACAACCCAGAGAAAGGGAGACAATAGTTACAAATCATATATCTAAGGGTGTAGTGTCCAGAATACAGTAAGAACCAATACAACTCAATAATACAAATAATCCAATTAAAAATGGGCAAAGATTTGAATATATCTTTCTCCAAAGAAGATATACCCATGACCAATAAGCACATGAAAAGATGCTCAACATCGTTAGTCATTTGGCTAATGCAAATCAAAACCACAGTGAGATACCACTTCACATCCACTAGGACAAATATAATAAAAAAAGACACACAATAACAACTGTTGGTGAGGATGTGGAGAAAGTGGAACCTTCATTCATTGTTGGTAAAATTGTGCAGCAGCTTTGGTAAATAGTTGAGCAGTTCCTTAAAAAGTTAAACATAAGATTACATATGACCCAGCAATTCCATTCCTAGGTACATTCCCAAGAGAACTGAAAACATATCTTGTGTGCAAATATTCCTAACAGTATTATTTATAAAAGGCAAAAAGTGGAAACAACCCAAATGTCCATCAACTGATAGCAGATTAACAAAAGGTATGTCCATACAATGCAATATTATTCAGCAACATAAAGGAATGAAGTACTGATTCCTGCTATAACATGAGGGCACCTTATCACATTATGCTAAATGAAAGTGGTGAGACACAAAAGGCCACATATTTTATGATTGCATTTATATGAAATGTCCAGTATGGACTATCTATAGAGACAGAAACCAGATTAGTGGTTGTCAGGGACTGGGAGGAGGAGGAAATAGGAAGTGACTGCTAACAAGTTTTTGTTACTTGGGTTTCAACAAGGGTTTCTTTATGGGGTGATGAAAATGTTCTAGAATTTGCTAGCTGGGAAGGTTGCACAACTGTGTTAATATACTGAAGAACTACTGAATTGTAAACATTAAAAGGGTGAGTTTTTGGTATGAAAATTATATTCCGATTTTAGAAAATACAAAAGAAACAAGGAGTTTCTCCTCAGTCTTGGCTGTTTAAATCACAAACTCCATCCACCATTTTAAGTATCAACAAAATAAGAGAAAAACAAAAGTGTTATTTTCTTAAACAAGACAAAAATGAAAGCTGAGGCTATGTTTAAGCAGATTAGTACTCTGTTGAGCAAGGTAATTACCCTACCAGCTAAATGAAAATACGGAGTCGCGTGTATACTCTTTCTCTGCTATGCCCTAACTTCTGCAGTGAACCACCAGGCTGGTGAGTAGATGCCCTTGGACCAGCTGACAGCAGTTGGTCACTGCAACAACAGAAGCTCTGACAAGTGTGCTCTAGGCTTTTATTTCTTTAAAAAAAAAAAAAGCTCTCCTTTGTCCCTAGTAGGACCACAATTCTGCTTGGACATGGAACTTTGCTTACGCTAGTGACTGAAGCTGGCTGCCGCTGAGCTGGCAGCAGTGGGCCTTTTTAAGGTTTTCACAAAACAATAAACAAATGAGGGCTTTTAGTTGGTGATGAACTCAGAGTCGCAGGCTCTGAGAAAATAGCATGTTCCTTAATGTTCAGTTGCAAGAAAGAATGCATTCTAAGAGCCAGGAAAAATTTTTAAAAGAGTAATAAGGGTGGATCTTGTCCTATGAAATTGTAACATGGCGTTCTAAAGCTACAATAATTAAAGGGTAGAATAGAATAGGAATGAATTTAAGGGGGTAGAACTTAAATCTAGGAAGAGACTCAACCTATGAGAATTTGGTATACAGGCAGTCTTCTTCAGTTGAAGGCATGGCTCTTCAATTGCCACAGTGTAGTGAAATAACACCAGTTCCCCAACATGGTTCACATTATAGTTACCTTGACATATTATCCGTGATCAATTGTGTTAAGCTCCTTAGTCCACTAACCACTACATAAATAACAGAGGTGGATCATGATCTTTCGAAGTCTGTTGGTGATTGGTCACTGTGCATTTGTTTTTCCGTTCATGCACAGACAGTGAAGGGTGTAGTTGTGTTGCCTCCTTCTCTTCTGGTGATAAATGTACATGATATTTTACAAAAATGGATACTCCAAAGACAGAATTGGCTAACAAAATGAAAGGGCAGCAAGAAATGCAAAGTGATAATGCTGGAAGTGAAATTAAATTAGAACATAAATAGAATTATAGAAGAAACAGTTGATTGTGGGAATGTCAACAGTGCCACTGTTTGAGAGGCTGTCAATATGCAGCCAGAGAAACTTTTTTAAAAAATATTTTTTATTTATTTCTCTCCCGCCCCCCAGTTGTCTGCTTTCTGTGTCCATTCGCTGTGTGTTCTTCTGTGACTGCTTCTATCCTTATCAGAGGCACCAGGAATCTGTTTCTTTTTGTTGCGGCATCTTGTTGTGTCAGCTCTCCATGTGTGTTGTGCCATTCTTGGGCAGGCTGGACTTTTTTCGCGCTGGGTGGCTTTCCTTACGGGGCGCACTCCTTGTGCATGGGGCTCCCCTACGCAGGGGACAGCCCTGTGTGGCATGGCACTCCTTGCGCACATCAGCACTGCACATGGGCCAGCTCCACATGGGTCAAGGAGGCCCGGGGTTTGAACCGTGGATCTCCCATGTGGTAGGCAGATGCCCTAACCACTGGGCCAAGTCCGCCTCCCAGAGGGACTTAATGGAAATGACCTTAGCTACCTAAATGAAGAAAAGTGCTGTAATAAACAGGATGAAACTGTTGCAGAGCAGGGAATGCCAGCAAAAAACTTCACATTTAAAGAACTCTCAAAGATATTTCATGACATTGAAAGCACAAAGAATAAAATACTGGAAGCTGATCCAAACTTAGAAAGGAGTGTGACAATTCACCAAGGCATAGATAAGATGCACGCTCTACATTATAAGTTACATAAAGGAGACCAATACTATTCAAACTATTCTTGATAATTTTTTTACAAGGGAATAAAACATTTTAATTCTCAATATTTGGATGTTTTATATTGCAGGGTACTAAATAAATACTAGTTTTACTATTTTTTCATTTCTCTCTACATTTAAAATTGACAATAAGAGAGTTTTAATGTTTTGACAAAATAATTTTGAAGGTCATGGAATAATCACAATTTTTCCCATTGATCATTAAGATCTCTCTGCTGGGTTTCAGCTTGCAGGGTCATTTTAATTCATTTTTGCAGGGTCCTGCACTACCATGCAAAACAAGGACTTCTACATAAAAAGGTAACATGTAATGATATGTATGTGAAAAGGTAGCACGGGGAAAGAAAGGGGATTTCAAAAAAGAAAGCTGAGGAGATTGGCTAAGGATTTGGAAATAAACAGAAAACATCACAAATTACACAGAATAAATTTTAGATGGATTTAAAGCATTACATGTAAAGAATGAAATGATGTAATTACAAAAAAAAAATAGGCTATCCTTGATCTAATCTTAGTGGGGGAAGGACTTTAAGAATTCTATAATAACTAACTTTCCTTTGTAATCATTTTAAAGCCTTTCATAGTTTAGATTACTGATTCTTCACAACAACCCGATGAGGATAAGGTAGGCACGATGATTATCCCCTCATTTAAAAAAGGTGGAATCTGAGGAATCGGGAAGTTAAGAACTAGTTCACAGCCAATAGCTAGCAGGCGGCAAAGCCAGGGTATGAACACAGGCAAGCTGACTCCAGAGGCCCTTTACTTAGAAGTCTCCACTGCCTCCTAGTGGTGTGTATCTAATACATGGTTTCTTCATAAAGGAAAAGATATTGAATTTGCAAAAATTTACAATTTTCTATGTTAAAAAGAACGTAAATGAAACTAAAAGGCAAAGGACAAACTGGGAAAAGATATTTGCAACTCCTGACATGACAGACAAAGGGGTTAACTTATACCACTAGTTACCAGGTCAGCATGCTTTGGGGCTGGCAGACCACCATCCAAATTCCAGCTTAATCACTCGCTATTTATGTGACCCTGGGCAAGTCCTCTAACTCTTTGCTCTAGGTTCTTTATCTGAAAATGGGCATTAATGAAAGTGCCTACTTCACAGGGTTGTTTGGACGATAAAAGAAGATTATAAACGTGTATCACTTAGCAGAGTGCTGTGCACTAAGAGGGTGGGCAGCCGTTACCAAGCTTTTATTATGTTATTGCTATGTAAAAATGCTTGCACTTCAGGAAAGAAAAAGTAATAAAACCGAGAAAAAAATGGGCCAAAAATACATAAAGTTCAGTTCATAAAGAATAAAAACAAACGCTCAATACAATAAACAAGAAATACAAATTAAAATGACAGTCATACTATTTTTTTGGCACATCAAGTTGTTAAACATTTTAAAAAATGTTAATGCCCAAGGTTGGTGAGAGTTAGGAAATGTGTATCAGTGGGAGTGACAATTGCTATTTCCTACCTGGGGGGCAATTTGTCAGTATCAAAAGCCCTAAAAATGTGTATGCCATTTGATGAAGAGAATTTAGGAAGTTATTCTAAGGAGATAATTAAAGAGGTATGCAAAGATATATGCATGAGGATGTCTACTGCAACATTTGTAGTTTTCAAGATAAAAAATTTATCAACAACTTTGATGTCTATCTCTAGAGGGTTTTAGATGAACAAAAATTAGAAAAATTGCTTACAATGTAATACAATGCAGCCAACAAAAATACTGGTAAAAATGAATATCCCCCTTGGCCCAGCTATATCATTTCCTGCTTGGATTGCTCCCTGACCCAAATCTCTCTCTCTCAATCCATTCTCTTCACAGCAAAGTCAAACCTAGTCACCTCCCTCCCTTGCTTAAAGCCCCTTGGATAGCTGCTGGTTGTGAAATCCCAAAATGGGCCTCCAAGGCGGGAGTCTCATCATTCTCTTCCCTTCACACTCCAGTAACACCAAACCGACTCCACAGGCTTCTTAGCAGGCCCTTATGCCCGGTTATTCTCCCTAAGGATCTCACATTTCATTGTGGGGTTCAAAAGACTTGTCCCTCCCCTTGCTCCTGGTGAACTGCGCTAGCTTCACGTTTCAGTTTAAACTCGATGTCAGACACTCTTTCTGACCTATCCCCCTCCACCAGTGGTTGGAATCATCCTGTTCTCTTCTCCTTTGTGGCGCAGACACAAATGTTACTAAATGTTGCTTATGCGATTGTCTAATATATTTCTAGTCTATTAGTGTTTAAATTCCATGAGGGCAAACATTTTCTGCTTTAGCCACTATTTCCTCCATTGCACCTAGAATGACTCATGACATTGGAGCTCGACGCATATTTGTTCGCTGAATGGAATGATTAAGGGAAAATCATGCAACTAACTGTACACTGAGTCCACTTCTACTCACTGTGCCCACCAGAACTAGACACATGAGCAGACTGCCCCCTGCTGGCGTCCTGAGTGCCGGCCAGCCCCATCCCCGAGGGGCGGAGTAGAGCTCGGTGGGGGCGGCCCTCCAGGGTCCCCACGAGGGCGAGGAAGAGTCTTGGGAAGAGCCGCCCTGGGTGGAGGTGGCGCGTCTGGACTCCTAAGCCCTGGGTGGAGGGCAGGGCACTGAGCCGCAGGGCTGCCCGGGAGGCACCTCCTGTGGGCCACCCAAGGCGCAGGGGCCGGGTGGGTGAGGCAAGGGCCGCCCCGGGGCTGAGCGTGAGCGTTTGGGGACGGCCTCTGCGTGAGAACTGCTCTGCCTTCAGCCAAGACGGGGCGCGTGGGGCGCACCCTTAAGGACCGCGTGGGGAAGCGTTGGGGAGCCGGATCCTGCGCATGTCACTTGGCAGGGCAGTGCTCACGCTGGAAACATGACTCTCTCCTCCTGAGGGGACCCTGGGCCGGGTCTTGACGGTGTGACTGCCCACAGGTGGAAGGACTGTACCCACATGGGCTCTCCCACAGGGTATTTGTCTACCACATGGGAGGTCCGCGGTTCAAACCCCGGGCCTCCTTGACCCATGTGGAGCTGGCCCATGCGCAGTGCTGATGCGCGCAAGGAGTGCCGTGCCACGCAGGGTGTCCCCCGCGTAGGGGAGGCCCATGCACACGGAGTGCGCCCCGTAAGGAGAGCCGCCCAGTGCGAAAAGAAAGTACAGCCTGCCCAGGAATGGTGCTACACACACATAGAGCTGACACAACAAGATGCCGCAACAAAAAGAAACAGATTCCTGGTGCCATCTGCTAAGGACAGAAGCGGTCACAGAAGAACACACAGCGAATGGACACAGAGAGCAGACAACTGGCGGGAGAGGGGAGAGAAATTAAAAAAATAAAATTAAAAATTTAAAAAAAACAAGACTGCACCTTGGGTTGTGCTGCCACCGCTCTCCTGTCAAATCCTGACTGGACCAGTTTATTAGCCATCCCATGTCTTTTCCCTCTACGATATCAAGTTCTGCCTACTTGGTCCCAGAGGGTGGCTCCCATCCAACAGGTGCCACACCCATCCCTCCCCCCCTTTTCTTCTGGGGCACTGAGGCCCTGATTGTACTTTCTGAAGCCCTGGAAAGCCTTCCCTGGCTCTTCAGCGATAGAGCAATTTCTCAATGCACTTCCTGTACCAAGCACAGGAGCCAAATAAACGTGCTCTAAAGGAATGAATTCATCCATTTATTCAACTTTCACATGTGCTGTGCCTTCTTTTGACTCCGTGCCATGGAGGCCCTGAAGGGAGGGAGAGCTGGGGCAGGGATGTACATAGCCATATAGGAGCAGGTGTAAAGTCTAGAGTTTTATTTTCAAGTGGTGAGGGGGAGCTATTGAAGGTTTCAGAGCTGGACATAACTGGCCTTAACATGTGCAAAATCTTGGGGATGAGACTGCAGACAAGGAGTCAGGTTCGAGGTGGTGCGAAAGTGATAAGGTGGTAGGTATGAATTTCACTGGATGTGGTTTCTGAGCCAGGGAAGATGGTGGCACTGTCAGTTGAGACTGGGTTGGAGAAAAAAGGGCAGAGCTCACTGCCCAGGTGTGGAGGGAGAGGAGGAAAAGACCAGGATGTGAGGGAAAGGGTGCTCAGCTACTGATTCATTCTTGGGACAGGAGACTCAAGAATGGACCCAAGGAAGACGGATCATCACTCCCTACCCATGCCTAGCTCCTTGCTTAGGGAGTGGCCTCTATCACCCTCCAAAGTTTTTACTTCAGAGTCCAGGCTAAAGCCAGAGAGAAACAAGCAGAAAAATAAAGAGCCAAAGATGGACGCAAAGTCCCTGGGGTGGGGGGTGAAAAGGCCCCCTTCAAGTAGCTCAGGCCTGGGCAGCTTGCGCTGGGCTTGTGGAAGATTCCCTCTCACAGAGGCTACGTAATCACCTCAGAAAGCAAACTCCAGCACGAGGAGGGCTTGTGGTCTGTGGGGCTGGAGCGCCAGCCTGAAACTACTGTCCCCACCCCCACTGCATAGGGACAGGTGCGCACTGGTTTTTTCCCAAGCGCCTCAGCTCCAGGAGTGCAGACCTGAACAGGTCCAGGGCAGTTGGCTTCGCCCTGGGTGGGGCCAAGTGGGACCCTCGCAGGAGGAATCTTGCTGGACTCGCAGCCGCTCCCGGACGCTGCCTCACTCCTCCCAAGGGCTCATGTCTGTGTCAATGGCCACGCAGTTGTAGGCGGCGTAGCGGAGCTTCTCCTCGCATACCTTGGCGCTGCCAGGGGTGGGGCCCTGGTCAGTGCCAGCTGCACAGGCCCCTCTGTCACTGCCAGGGGTGACAGGGCTCCAGCTTGTGCACTTCATTGCTGAAGTTCTCCCCCCCCAATCCCCACTTTCTAGGAAACCCACCTGGCATAATGCGGCAGGAAGAGGGTGCTGGAGCAGGTGGAAGACTCTGGCAGTGCGTCTGTGGTCTCGTATCTGGAGGCGTGGAGGGCCCATGGATCAGGAAGAGTTGTAGTGTACACGCAGGACAGGGGTCTGGTGTGTGAGTACGGGGGAGCCCCTTCGAAGCTCTCCGCCCCACTCACCCCAGCTTGTCTGGGTAGATGTAGATCCGTGCTGGCAGGCGGCTCCGGCCTGTGACAAAGCGCAGGAAGCGGCTCCGGTCCTCTGTATGGAGGAGAAGGAAGCTGCGTTCCTACCACTCTGCCCTGCGCCTCTATCCCACGAGCAGAGGATGAACCCAGGCACCAGCCTGCCCTTCCCCACTGACCGTTGGTGAAGTTGTTCAGTGCCTCCCAGAAGTACTGCACCCGCGTGTCTGACGGCTCAAAGTCCTCAAACCGGGCTGGTGGGGCAAGGTCAGTACTCACTGTTAGTCCTGCCGTGCCTCGCTGCCCCTCCACCCTGCCTCACCACCTGAGACTCACTGAGCTTGCGCAGAGCATCCACGGTGACCTCAGGATCCCCGCAGACCTTCTTTTCCAACTCTTGCCAGGTCAGCAAGTCCAGCACAGCCTGTGGCACTACTTTCAGCAGACCTGCCTGCATGGCTGCCACCTGGGGAGGGGAGGGGTGGCCTGGGCTGCAGGAGAGGGCATAGCTCCCTCTCAGTGCGTGGTGGGAATGCTTGGCCTCCATTCACGGAGATAAGTGGGGGAGAGGGGTCTTTGCTCGGCACTGGGGTTCTTTGTGCCCCACTGACCAGCAGGAATGCGGGGTGAGGACGGATGGCACCTGAGTTCTTGGGACTGGGTTCTGGTGGCCCATCAGGCTGGGCTGTGCCTACTAGGGGCTAGGCTTGGTGGGGTCCAACGCTCGCTGTTCCACTGGCCTCTGGGTAGTACCTGCTCCTTGCTCTCCTCCAGCCGGGCCTTCTGTACCAGTTGGATGAAACGGGAACGGTCCTTATAGCCCACCACAATGCCTGAGCCCCCAGGGATCAGCTCCACCACTTGCTGGTCACTCAGTACTGTGGTGAACGTTAGCTCCTTCCCAAACTTGAACTCAAATGTCTCCTTGTCCATTCCTTCCATCACCTCTAGGAGCTTCACCTGGTGGTTGGAGACGCATGGGGGTCAGATTTTATTGTGCCTTTCCTCCAGATGTTCACAGGGAAGCAGAGGAGACAGCCAGGTAAGACGGTCCCCGCACAGGCGTGAGGGCAGTGAGGGTGTCAGCACAAGGCCTGAAAACACGGGACAACACTTAACCAGCCTTGGAGGCCAGGGCAGGCATCCTGGAGGAAATGGCACCTGAACTGAGACACAGACCTGAGACCAGACCTGGCTGGGAGTTGGCTGGGCCTCAAGGAAGCATCTTGGAGAAAGGGGAAAGGAGCAAAAGACCTGTTTGGTATAGGTATCCAGTATATTTAATGAGAAATGTAAAAGTAAAATAAAAAAATGAAAGACCTGGCTGGCAGGAGTGGAAAGCTCCTGAGTACCCAGAGGTACAGGGGTCGTGTCAGGTCTTCCCAGGTTCTGCATTTTATCCTAAGCCCACAACACAGTCATCAGAGGGTTTCAACGAGAGTAAAACAATTACTCAGGCTGCTTAGAGAGCAGCTGCCTGAGTGGAGACAGGGACACTGGCTTTCACACCAAGTGGCTGGGCCAGAAAGGAAGACGGGCTGAACCAGAGACAGGCGTGAGGATGGGGGCAGTGGACAGACGCAGAGACCTTTAGGAGGGAGACTTGACGGAATGTGGGGGGAGTGGGAGGGGAGGGAAGGAGGGCTCGGAGGGCTCTGGTGGGGGAGGTGGTGGTGCTGGGACAGTGAGCCTAAGAGGTCAGGAGACCGGGGGAAGATGAAGAGCATCCTGAGCCCGAGGTGCCATGCGGCAGTGATGTCCAAGGGACAGATGCACATATGGCCCCAAGCTTAGGAGAGGCTAGGGCCAGAGGAAGGAGTTTGGGGGCCATCAGAATAGAGAGTAGTTGATGCCATGAGGTCGATGAGATGGGAGAGAGAGCATGCGTGTGCTAAGAGGAGCCGGTGGTGCGGGCCAGGGCCCCGGGGAGCCCCTAGGGGCCGGGTGGAGGAAACAATGGCTCCATCCAGCCCTACTCACCAGCACAGAGTCCACAGCCAGGAAGTCCTTGCTCCAGCTCACCTCCTCACCAGAGAGCTGCTTCCACACAAAGCCAGGCAGAGCCAGCACCTGCGGGACAAGGACTCACCACTGCCTTCTCACCCGGAACTGCCCTTGGGGGGCCCTTCCTTCCCTCCACGGCCAGGGCTGCTGCACCAGGCGACTCACCAGGAACTCCTTACCCCGAAGGGCGGCCCCCATCAGCTGTCCGATCCACTCGTACTTGGCAAAGTCTCGGCAGGAGGGGTTGGGCACATACATGTCCCGGGCCTCGCCGGTACCGTTGCCCTGCCCAGGGCCAGAGCTGTCAGAGAGGCAGGGGACAGACCCGGACCCCCCCGAGCACTCCCCGAACACCTTCCACGGGGAGCCCTGAAGGAGGCCCTCGGGATGCACTTCCTCTCCCTATCTGCCAAGAGGCTGCCCAAGGCAGTCTCTCCTCTGCCCCTTCTCTTGAGCAGCCTGGTGGGGACAGGGTAGCAGAAACAAACGGGGAGGTGGGGGTGGGAGATTACCTGGTTGGCTGTGCGCACAAAAAAGGGCAGAGGCACAGGGGTATCGGCTGAGCTGGGGCACAGCTCTTCTGACATGTCTGCCAGGCTGTCCCGGAAACCGCCCCCTGAAATCACAGACGCCCTCAGCACTGCACTCAGGAGCCCAGCGCCCCTACCCTGGGTAGCTGGCAACTCCAGAAACCTTACTGCCCTAAGTAGGGCAACAAGCAGGACCCTTGAGGACCTCTCTCAGGGCCTCACCTTGGTCAATGATGCCTTCTGCAATGAATTTACACTCCCACCACTGGTCATAGCGCATGGGCCACCTGCAGGGGTGGACCTCGGTCATCACATTGGGCCAAGGCTCAGGGCGTTCACCAGCCCCGAGACTGGCCAGGGGTAGGGCAAGAGCTGGGTAAAGGAGGTGGAAGGTGTCAGGGTGAATGTGTGGACAGACCTGTAGTCAAGGGGCTTCTCGTATTTGTCCGAGGGCTTGAGACCTTCATAGACCTGGGGGTGGAGGTGGGAGAGGAGTCGAGGTCAAGGCCTGGCTCCCCTCTTGCCTCAGCTCCCAGTCCCCTAGGCCCTTCCCTCAGCCTCTCCCAGTCTGACCTGGGTGAAGACTGCGTTCTTGCAGGCGGGGTCCCGTGAGGGGCAGGCCCGGTGCTCCATGGCAAGGCGCCGGTTGATGTACAGGCGTGGCATGAAGCTGGGCTTGCTGCTCTCCGAGTCACGCAGGCACTGGGCCACCAAGCTGGGCCGCTGGCGTGACAGCAGCAGGAATTGTTTCACTTGCTGATGAGGAGAGAGGCCAGAGCAGGACCAGCGGGCAGTCAGCCTCCGTCCAGGTCCGGGAACCTTCCTTCACGTATGGACCCAATTCTACCCCTCACATTCAGTCCATCCCGCCCCTGCCTCCAGCCCCTCCCTCGGTCCGGCCACCAGGGGGAGCTTTCTAAAACAAAAACCCAGCGCTGTCATTCCCTTGCCCGTGGTTCTGGGACAAAGTCTCCGCTTCACAGCCTGGCTCACAGGACCCTCTGCTACTGGCCTTGCTTCCTGCCCACCCCCTCCCAGCCTCATCCCTGTGTCCTGCTTACACCTACCTGCACACTCCCTCTAGTCTACTCACCTCCAGCTGCGGCCAACTCCCAGCCCACGCCATTCATGCAACCCGCCTGCCCCTGCTGTCCCCTCTTCCCCTAGCTCGTGTGCATTCCACGCATTCAATGGGAGGCAGTCCCCAAACACTCCATTTTCACCATTTGTACCTGGCTTTCTCCCTGTGCTCCCAGAGCCCAGCAAAGGTCTATAGCAGGGTTTAGGAACTCTCTGCTAAGAGGGATCGACTACATGAACAAAAAGGGGAGCCCACTGCCAAGGCCTGTCCTGGGTGGGTCAGGCTCACCTTAATATCACTGAAGGTGCCCAGTGTGTGGTCCCAGGCAGGTACCAGGTGATGCAGGACACTGTCCAGGATCTTTATGAATCTAGGGTAGGTGCGTAAAGATAACTGCCGCTAAAGAGGTAGGCCTGGAAGCTGCAGACTCCCCCTCCCCAACCCACGGACAGGGAGGAGGCAGGGCCCAAGGGCAGCTCTGGCCCTGTATGACCGTGGGGTCCGTCTCCACACAGACACACAAGGCCCAGGGTTGGGGGAGGGGAGGGCCGGCAGGGCCAGGGCTGCAGGCACCTCTGCAGGAGGACAGCTCTGCGGTACAGTACTTCCGGCTCTGTGCCTTCCAGGCGCGGATATCGCACCAGACTGGCTGGCTGGAACAGGTCTGCGTTCAACCCTAGATCCCGCTGCCTCGATGACTTGATCTTGACCCCTCGAAGACGCACGTCAATCCCATCATCTGCAGGGAGGGGTCAAATTGAGGGGATTTTCTACACCTGCTGCCTCCTTGGCTCCCAGACTGAGGAGGGGTTCCTTATTGCTGTCTCTGTCAACACTTGGCGCCTAGAAACTTGGGTCTTCTGGGATTCCCTTCTGCTCACCCAGTTGTGATTTATATAATTTTTGCTGGCTCTGGCCACCACTCTGCCGCTGGAGTCCCTGAGGGTCTCCACTCGGTTCCTCTCCCAGATGAACCCAACCACTGCTATGCCTTTTAAGGCATGGCCCACCCAGCCCAGGCCCCCAAGTCTCAGGTGCTAGTTTCCTCAGCCGCCACTTTCCCCCAACTCCAAGCGCATCTCCTCCACTCTCCTCCCACTGCTAGCTGCCCCATGCTCCCCCAGAGCCTCCTTTCCCTCCCTATAGCCCAGGCCCCACCTCGGCACTCCACGATGCGGATTTCGATGATCGGGAGGTGAACGGTCATGTCCTCCAGGACAGAGACATCTCCAATCAGGGTCCTGGGATGGGTGTGAGGCACCATTGGAGAGCGAATCATGCCCTCCCCAAGACTTGTTCAGGTCCTAATCTGCATTCCTGTGGGCCTGAGTCCATTTGGAAGTAGGACTTCTGAAGATGCTATTATTGGTTAAGCAGAGTAGAGTGGACATGGGAACAGACGTCGTAAGTCGGCAGAAATAAAAAAGCAGATGCAAGGAGAAAGACTGCTGTGTGGCAGAGGAGTCCCAAGGATTGCAACAAGCCAGTACCAAAAAGCTACAGACTGGGAAAAACCTTGGCCCGTGGAAACCTTGGTTTTGGACTTCTGGGCTCCCAAACTGTGAGACAATAAATTCCTGTTGTTGAAGCCAATCAGTTTGCGGGCTTTGTCACAGACACCTGGTAAACCAAGCCCGGCACCTCTGACCCCCTCCCTCCAGTCCTTCGAGGATTGCCAGGAGCCACCCAACCCAATGCTTCCAAGGCGGGCCAGGCCCCATTGCGAGGATCACCCGTCCCCCCGCCCTGGGCACCCCAGGCCAGTTTGCTCACTCGTCAATGCTCACGTCACTCAGCTTCTTCAGGTTGTCCCCTTCGCCCCCATAGACCACCACCCGCTTAGGCATGAAGTTGTCATCTGTGGTATCCACTGTGAGTAGCAGTTTCCTGGGGAGTCGGTGGTACACATGGGTCTCCGTTACCCACAGGCAGATGGCTCACCTGTCCTGCCCTGCCCCAGAGCCCACTCACTTGACGATGGTGCCCTTCTTCATGGTGAGCCGTACCCAGTGCTGGCACTGGGACCCATCACTCTCCCAGTAAGTGTCTGCATTGCTGTCTGTCAGGCAGGACACATTGAATTCCTCCTGGAGAGGGGCAGGAAGTCAAGTCAGGTGGCCCCATTCCCCACTTTGGCTTGGGAGCACAAGAGAAAGCACAGTGGAGTTGGGTTAACAGGGCAAGTGACAGGGTGGGTGACTAGGAGTCCCTATAGGACTGCCGAGATGAGTGGCAGGACTGGGTCTGAGATGGGGGGGTGGGTTGGGTTTGGCCTAGACTGGAGGTGGGGGTCCTGAATCTAGCCTTGAGGGATGTGGCTACATCTTGCCTGAGGCAAGGGGAGTCCCAGAACCCACCGTGTAGGAAGAAACGTCTATGCTCTCCACGTACTGCTTGACGCTACCCAGGTTCTCATCCTCTTTGCCCAGGTGGTCGTACAAGAAGTGGATCAGGTCTTCATCGCACTCGTAGGTCCATGTCGGGGGCACATAGCTAAGCAACCCCAAGCCCCTAATTAGGTCAGACCCAGACCAGAGCTTCCTCCTCCCGATTCCCAGCCCAGCTCACTCACAGCAGCCTCTGCACAGCTTCCGCGTAAGCCTCCGCTGGCTGAGGCCTTGAGCCGAGGCGGTGTGAGTATGTCAGGTCCACCACCTGCTCCCATCTGTGGGCACCGGGTGCGGGGTGGGATTAGGAGGTATCGACGGGCAGCAGGACACCCCCTGCAGGCCCCGAAGCCTTCTCCAGGGCACCAGCTCCTTCAGGTTATGCCTTCAGAAGCCCCATCCCAGCTCCTTTCTGCTTCCCCCCTTTTCGGCCCTTAAGCCTCCACTCCAACACCTCAAGCCCCGCGCCAGAGGGAGACAGTTTCCTCCTCTACTCCTAGCAGCCTGCCCCGCGCCTTCAGGGCAGGACCTGAGCACTGGCCGATAGTCCACGCCGAAGAGCTGCTGCTGCCGCTGGAGGTGGTCGGGGGTGTCGATGGGCACAAGGCGGGCCCCGCCCTCGGCCGGGCGGCACACCAGCAGCCAGCCTTCGTCCAGCCCGCAGTCGCCCAGGTGCTCTGCCAGCTGCTCCTGCCAGGGCGCACCAGATGGGGACAGCGGTCAGGGAACCGCCCAGCGGCCCGCCCGGCCCAGCCCGGGGCAAAGGACACTGCACGCGGGGCCAGCTCAGTCTGGGGCTGGGAGGGAAGAATCAGGCGCTTCCCCGGCCTGGGGTCTGCGGCGGGGCCCCGGCAGGCCGGGCCGCACCTTGGTCAGCTTCACCCAGAGCCCGTGGCCGTTGCACAGCTCCTCGCCCGTGGTGCGCACACAGGCGCCGCGCCGCAGTTCGATGCTGTCGCGCGCGGCGCGGAGCGGCCCGGACCCGGTTCCCGGCGCGGGGCCCGTGGCGCCCACACGCAGCCCCAGGCCCTCCGCCTCCCACACCGGCAGCAACACGCGCGGCGGCCCCGCCGGGTCCTTGTAGAGCTTGTAGAGCACCTCGCGCGGCACGAAGGCCAGCGCGGCCGGCAGCGGGCGCCCGGCGCGGAGGCTCCGCGCCGCCTCCGTCAGGAAGCGCACGCGGCCCAGCAGCTGCCGCGGGGACTCCAGCGCCGCGCCGGGGCCCGGGCCAGCCATGGCTTCAGGGCGAGGGCAGCGCCGCGGCGAGGCGGCCCCGAGAGCGGCGGCGGCGGCGGCTGCGGCTGCGCGGGCTTCCCCCCGCGGGCCTCCCCCCGCGCCCGGCCCCGCCCCCCGCCGGCCCGCGCCGTAAGTCGTGGACTAAGCGCCTCCTGCTCTCGCCGCTATTGCTCGGTGTACTCGGAGCTCAGCCGTAATACTTACCGGTTTCGTCCACCCAGCCAACCAGTCCCAGTTTCCGTCGTTCTAGCTGGTCAATCTTTCCCGGCTTTTACTCTCGTTCAAGCCATTGTCCTTTCTAGTCTGGGTTATTGCAATAGCCATAATAGTCCAGCCTGTTTTGCCTTCCCAGGCCACCCGTCCATCCCGTATCCCAAACAGTCATACTACCACCAGAGGAATCATTTGAAAGCTCAGACCATTAGAGCATTCCTGCTGGAAGTCCTTTCTGGCTTCCCATCATAAGGCCATATAACTAAAATGTTTGGGAGAATCACCCCCAGCCCTGCCATGGATAGCGTCTTGGGTTATTCTGGCTCAGACCTTGTCGGTTCTTCTAATCCAGGGGTTCTTAACCAGGGAGCTGCGGAGCTTGGATTGAAATTCAAAAAACATTATTCTTGCGTGGATGTGTTGGTGTGGGTGTGATATATTTATTAAATAATACACAGTATAGTGTGGGCTTGGTAAGGAGTCTGTGGAACAAAAAAGGTTAAGAACCCTTGTAAGACACTCAAGATCATTACGCAGTTTCTTCTGGTAATTCTGAATCAGATGAGAGAAGAGGTCACAGTGGTGGAAAAGGAAGGGGCAGAAAAAGACAGATGGACAAAAGCTGTTGGTGAAGTAGAGTCATGGGAGAAATGGAAATTGTCTTGATGTGGTTTTCAATTAAATGAAGTTATCAAGAAAGAAACAATAAAGGAGCCCGTGTAATTTCGAGCTTTCCATATTTTTCTCGTTCGGAAGCTGGGAACACAGTGCCTTGCCTCGCTTCCCTCCACGCTTTTGGCATGCCACCCCTCTTCTACAGGATACTGTGAGCCAGCGTGCTGCACAAGGGCCGGCACGGCAGGGACCCGGAGGACGGCTCCAGCTTCTACGCGGTTCCGTAACAGCCATTTGTTCTTTCGTGTCTTCTCTTCACACCTGTTTTCTGCTAGGAACACCGCCCTCCCTCCCGCCTCCCCAATTAAGGCAGGTGCGTTTGCTAGTTGCTTCCAGCTTTTCCCTCTTAAAACATTTGCTATTGTGATTGGCTGGCTTCTTTTTCCCCATAAATCTACAGTTCGATGAAGGCAATGGCTGTCTTGTTCACCACGTAACCTCTGCACCTAGTATATAATGTCCGGCTCTTAGTAGTTAATCTAAACATTAATGATTTCAGTTCCCTGCACAGCCGTTTTATCATTTGCTGTAAGAAGGAATCACGGAGAGTGAGACTTGGGCCGAGGTTTCGGGATTCCCCAGCCATCAGAGGCGAAAAAATTCCTCCTGTCACCGCAAGATGGAGCTACAGAGTTCGTTCAGGTTTTTGCGCCGCTACAGCAATCTTTACGGTGAAGACAGGTAGGGGTCCTACCGGCACCAACTAGGGCACCCGGGTGCTGGCGCTGGAACCTTGTCACGTGACTTTCAATATGGCGACGCCCGTGGCTCATTCCAGGAAGGGGCGGAGCCTGGGCAGGATTCAGAGTCAAGTGGGGAGTGCTCTCGTTTATAGTTTACCATGGAGGCTAACGGACTGGGGTGAGTTCTTCGTAGCACGGTTGTTTGGCCAGCGGGGCTTCTATCCTGAGTCTCCCAACTGGGGAATCAGTCCCTATACCTCCCTTCCCTCTCCCTGGACATCTCTCAGACCTGACCTCCAACCACGGATTCCTGAGACCTTCAAACCGCCTAACTGGACTGCGTTCTCCAGACTTTAATTTCGGGGAAGCCTCCAGGACCTTCTAATCCTCAACTAGGATCCCTATTCTGGGACCTTCAACTCAGATCTCCTCAACTCAGATCTTTCCCTTCCTGACTACCACCCCCATCCCCTCTGGGGATCTCCCAGCCGCGGAACCAACGCACTGGAACCTCTGTCCCTGCTCCGACGACCCCCAAACTATCCTTAACTGGGGTTTCTCCCCCCTCCCCCCAGTCCCTCTGTTCCTTTGAGTTTGATAGGGCTCGGACTGAGCGTTGGAAAGAGGCCCCAGCGTGGGCCCTTCTTGTGTGTTGTGTACCACCCGATAGGCCGAGAGGAGGCGTGACGGGTGGGGAGCGGCGGGCTTGGAAGCTGGCCTGGAGGAGGCAGATAGCGATTCCGGACTGTATGCGCCTAAGAACTTTCGCCTTACCCGTTCCTTTTCCCCCTCTTCCCCTCGCCCTCCCCAGCCTAGCCTCGGATACTGATATCTATCCTTACAAAACCCCACTTCTTCCAACCTGATTTCCAGACTTAAGGGTTTTCCGGAGCTGAAGAATGACACATTCCTGCGAGCAGCCTGGGGGGACGATACAGACTATACTCCCGTTTGGTGCATGCGGCAGGCAGGCCGCTATCTACCAGGTCAGAGTCTGGGGGTCTAGGTAAAACTCTGGAGGATGAATAGTTTTTCAGGAATGGGGAGGGTTTGCAAAGGACTGAAGGCTGAACTCAGCCTTTCCTCTCCTTCCTGCAGAGTTTAGGGAAACCCGGGCTGCCCAGGACTTTTTCAGCACCTGTCGATCCCCTGAGACCTGCTGTGAACTGACTTTGCAGGTGAGGGGTCCACAAAGGAGGGAGGGATTTCTGTCCTCAGCTTAACACCTAACAACCTGTCTCCTCTTCCCCACAGCCACTGCGTCGCTTCCCTCTGGATGCTGTCATCATCTTCTCTGACATCCTTGTTGTACCCCAGGTACCAGCTCAAACCTGATTCTAGAATGGGTAAAAAGGGAGAAGACCTCTTGAGAACCCTTGTAAATCTTTCCATCAATCCAGCCAGGGTTCAAGATATGCACTTATCCTTACTGGACAGATAGGAAAACTAAGGCTGGAAGAGATGGAATTTGTCCAGAGGCTTACTTATCTCCTCCTGGCATAGACTGTTTTTTTCCTGGAGTTCCAGGATGGGAACCCAGATGTTGTTTTCTCCCTCTCCAGGCACTGGGTATGGAGGTGACCATGGTGCCTGGCAAAGGGCCCAGCTTCCCAGAGCCATTAAGGGAAGAGCGGGATCTGGGGCGCCTACGGGATCCAGCAGCGACAACCTCTGAGCTGGACTATGTGTTCCAGGCCATCACCCTTACCCGACAACGGCTGGCTGGGCGTGTACCACTGATTGGCTTTGCTGGTGCTCCGGTAAAGGGGGACAGGGCAGGGATTCAGGCATGGGGATATCACTCTCACAGGTCCGGCGTAGACAAGGGAAGGAAGTGTCATTTTGGCTTCTGCACCTGTGACATCCTCTTTGCCTCCTTCTGCAGTGGACCCTGATGACCTACATGATTGAGGGTGGCAGCTCAAGCACCATGGCCCAGGCCAAGCGCTGGCTCTACCAGAGACCTCAGGCCAGTCACCACCTGCTTCGCATCCTTACTGATGTGCTGGTCCCATATCTGGTGGGGCAAGTGGCTGCTGGTGCCCAGGTAAGTCCTGAGGGAGTTTATGCTGGGGTTTAGCCTATGAGGACTAGAAGCAATGGAGTTCTCTAAACCTGAGAGACAGGGTTCTAGTGTCAAGCATGAGGGGAGCATGGAGATCCAAAAATCTGGCTGGAGTAGCCCACCCTGACACTGGCAGGGGGCTTGATGCTCTGTGTGTTTGAAACTCAGAACTTAGTGCTGTGGTCGGCACATTTTTCTTCCTTTCTTTCTTTTTTTTACTGGAACTGATTTTATTTTATTTTATTATTATTATTTTTATAAAGATTTTATTTATTTATTTCTCTCCTCCCCCCCACCCCGTTGTCTGTTCTCTGTGTCCATTTGTTGCATGTTCTTCTTTGTCCGCTTCTGTTGTTGTCAGCGGCATAGGAATCTGTGTTTCTTTTTCTTGCGTCATCTTGTGTGTCAGCTTTCTGTGTGTGCGGCACCATTCCTGGGCAGGCTGCACTTTCTTTTGCGCTGGGCGGCTCTCCTTACGGGGCACACTTCTTGCGCGTGGGGCTCCCCTATGCGGGGGACACCCCTGTGTGGCAGGGCACTCCTTGCGCGCATCAGCACTGCGCATGGGCCAGCTCCACACAGGTTAAGGAGGCCCGGGGTTTGAACCGCAGACCTCCCATGTGGTAGACGGACGCCCTAACCACTGGGCCAAGTCCGCCGCCTGGAACTGATTTTATAGACCAAGGCAGTATCAGGATTTAAGGTCATTTGGGGGAAACAAGGCATGTATGTATTTCTCCTCACCATTCTGTAACTATAGGCATTACAGCTCTTTGAGTCCCATGCAGGGCATCTTGGCCCACAGCTCTTCAACAAGTTTGCTCTGCCCTACATCCGTGACGTGGCCAAGCGGGTGAAGGCTGGACTGCAAGAGGCTGGACTGTCACCAGTGCCCATGGTGAGAATGGAGAAGTGAAGAGTAAAGGTGGGCCTGTAGTGCTTTCTGGGCAAGTCCTGCATGGGCTGAAATGACCACTGGAGGGCAGCAGAGGTGCAGCTGAGAAAGGTTAGCGGGCCTAGAGAGGATCTCCATAGCCTGAAATCTGCCCTTTCCCCCAGATTATCTTTGCTAAGGGTGGGCATTTTGCCCTGGAGGAGCTGGCCCAGGCTGGCTACGAGGTGGTTGGACTCGACTGGACAGTGACCCCAGAGAAAGCCCGGTGAGTGTTGGCGGGGGGCGGGGGGCGGGGGAGGGCCCTTGAGGTTGAGGTGGAAGGGTGGGAAGGCAGCTGCCATATGAGCAGTTGCCAGAATGTGGCACTGGCTCTTCTTTCAGGGAGCGTGTGGGAAAGACTGTGACCTTGCAGGGCAACCTGGACCCCTGTGCCCTGTATGCATCTAAGGTAACAACCAAGGTCCCCATGTATGTCCATGACTTTGTCTCTGCACCAGTATGGTTGTGGATATGGTTATGTGTATTATTATGAGTCTGTGTTTTTATTATGTCCGTTCCTCCATCCCTAGTCCCTCTCCCCATACACACAATGTAAGCTCTGAGAGCAGGGATTTTTTGTTCATTTGTGTTTTCTTAGTGGCTGGCACATACTAGGCAGCCAGTAAGTTTTATTGAATTAATGACTAAATGAATAACACTGAGTAGAAGCATGCCTGCGTGGTTCTCTCATGCAGTGTATGGAGAAGACAGAGGCCTGTTGGCTCCCTCTCTTAGTGCCCTCTTGGTCCCCCAGGAGGAGATCGGATGGCTGGTGCAGCAGATGCTGGATGACTTTGGGTCGCAGCGTTACATTGCCAACCTGGGCCATGGACTTTACCCTGACATGGACCCAGAACATGTGGGGGCCTTTGTGGATGCTGTACACAGACACTCGCGTCTACTTCGGCAGAACTGAGCATCTATACCTTCTCCCCCAAGTACCAAAACACAGATGAATGATAGTTTCCAGAAGAATAAAAGTCCCAGAGTTGGAGTCTGGCATGTGGTGTTGTGTGGGAGGAGGGGCACCCGGCTTGCCTCAGTGGCAAACAGAGCGGCAAGAGGTGACACCGCCTCTGCCCACTGGGCCTAGACAAGGTGACCACACCTGACTAGGCCTTTGCTGATAACGGCTAGCCGGCACCGCCCTCCCCCTTCCTATCTCCCGCCTAGCCCAGCTCTCACTTCCCCTCCCCCCTCCCTTAAACCTAATCTCTTAGTAGCTGTTTGCCCAGCAACAGCTTACAACCACCTATCAGCTTAGTAACAGTGTCAGCCTATCAAGAGTTAGCACATACTCTACTGGCCAATCACTAGCCCAATGCCAGAACATTGCCTTATATGGAAACAGCATTTGCCCTAGCCAATCAGAACCCGCCACACCACTCCCCAATCCTATAAATCTGCATCCCCTTCCGCAATAAACCAGACTTGTGCCATCAGCCTGTCTCCGTGACTCCTTCCTGGGTCGTGCGCCCTCCACGCCTTCGGAGCCCCCGAGGGAAGCCTCAGCGGCCGTACGAGGCTTTCTTCCCCACGCCAGGGACCCCTCTCGTCCCACAACGGGACCCCGCTCGTCCCTTAACAGGGACCCCGTTTCGTCCCTCGGTGTTGTTTGTAAAAGATCCGTGTCCTTATCCTCAGTTCCTTCTTAGCCATTCTTCTTTTCTTAGGGCCTCTCTTTGTAGCCTCTCCCACAAGTAATGGGGGCTCAGGTGTCAGTGAGTATGTACCGTAGGACTTAATGTTGGGGCCCTCACTGCTATCTTGCTGTCAGATATCCAAGCCTCGGAACCACATGAGGTTAGGTAGAGCTTCCTAGCAGCTGGGGTATGACATTTTCAGAGAAGGGGTGGGGCCCCCAGAGCATACAAAGGTCAAATTGACAGGGCTTTGTGTCTGAGGAGGGAGGGGAGTATAGATAAAGGAGGGTACCAAAGTGGCTAGAAGAGTCCTTCAGAAAGGACTGGGGAGGAAGATGGGAGTATGAGTGGGCAGGAGAAGCTCAGTGGTCATCAGCTTTGACACCAAAAGATGAGGAAGACATAAAGACTCAGCTAGGGGGCTGCGTTGCTTAAGATTGGTGCCTTGGACTAATCAACAAGGCCAGAAGACCTCTGAAGTCCAAAGTCCCTTTGGTACTCAGTGTTGCTCAGTATTTTTTCATGATCTTGGCGTTTCTTCCAAGGGCAGTGTCACCTCCTTTCCGGCACAAAGTTCTGAGATGCCTGTGAGATCTAGAGGTGTCTAGTAGGATAAGAAATTCTTCGTCATCCTATATCTTAGACCACTAGGAGCCTACTGAGTTGCAGGCCCAGCGTATTCTCTTTCCCAGCCAGGGCAGTGAAGGAGGAGAATGGCCCCATTAATTAAGAGAACACAAGTTTTTGCTTTTAGAAAAAATGATCTTTTTTCTGATCCATGATTTATTTTTAGAAAAGCACTGTGAGGTCACACACTTGCTAAAAAAGGGCAACCATTATACAGAAATAGGAGTGGCTTCTCTTTTTCACTAATCCTTTGGGCTGAGGTTGTAGGGGCCCGTGACTGGACAGTGAGACTTAAGTAGCCACCAATAGTAAATACAACTTATGGGTCAGTTTGGAGGAAAAAATAAAGATAACACAATCTATCAAGGGAGAAAAATAAAGCAAAGCAGATAGGGAGGTCCTTAGTTCACACTCTAGCTATATCAACCCTTCCCTATCACATCCTACCCCCCACTCAGGAACTAAGACAACAGTAAACACCAAGACACTGGTATCCAAATGACTCTTCTGAATACCCCTTGTTACTTCCTATAACAATTCCAGGCTGAGAATAGGGGACAGGAAGGTAGCAGGAACATGATACACTGTGGAGATCAGCCAAGGCTAAAACGTGTTGCCTCATAGGGCTAGAAGACAGGAAGGGAAAGGCCCAGTGCATTCCAGCCCCAGCCTCCACATCAGCAACCACTTGGACTGTGACAAAAGCAGGCAGAGGAAGCTTGAGGTAGAAAGGCAAGAGAAGAAAGCAAGTATGGGGCAAGAAGAGAACTGTGGAGCTCAAGCAGTCAGTCTTAGGGCAGAAAAAGACTGCTTAAAAGCTTGTTTGGTGAGAGAACGGTGAATAGAGGAGGCACACAGATGGGGAACAAGGAAGAGAGACCTGGCAAAAAGAGAAGGGGCACATTTATGCAGATCCTCAAAACTATGAGTATGCAGGCATGCCTCCATGTAGAAATATAGTTACATAAAAGAGATCCATGAATAGTAGGCACACAGACAGACATGCATTCATGTGTGATCAGATACACACTGAACATGCATAGACATATACACACTGGTGTTCATATATTCACACCCATATGTAAATATGTATACTCATACACAAACCCACAGCCCAGCAAACATGTACATGTATAGGCTTGTACATAGACACCTGCAGAACTGACAGGTATGCATACATAGAGATGTGTACATATAGACAAGCATGCACAGATACATCTATGCACATAGACACATGTATTTGGCCATACAGATAATACACACACATACAAAATGAGATGAAACCAAATACTCTAACATAAAGGTGAGCAGAATAGATGTATATTATAAGATGACTTCCCAGGCCTTCATCCTCCTACACTCGTTTTTCAGGAGCTCAACAGACTCCTGGAGGGACTTGCGTAGAGCAGGAACAGGAGCTTCAGAGTCCTTATAGCTTCATGAAGCAAATCCTAAGTTCAGTCCTGGCCTCTGCCCCTAACTCTCCACTGGGCTATAGATACCTCATCTGCAGGCTGGGGTTTCTGCATAGAGTAGACTTGAGATTTATTCTAACTGGCCATTTTTCTCCCTGCCATCCATAATCTTCCACTGCCAACAACATACACTGCAAAAGAAACCTGAGAAATGGTTGAATCTCTTCAAAAAATAAAAGACCTCCTTTCAATCAGCCTATCATCCCATCCACAGCTACTTCAAGTGCCCATCAAATTAGAATCAGAATTATAAATAGTTAGAACTTTACAGTGTAATTGGCAACACATATTCTATAGTATTTACAGTACCATAAATGTTTCTGTTTCTCTGGTTAAGCAATCCCTGAGACGGAACAGTATTCTGTTTTTGCCAAAGGAGAGAGGACCAATGCCTAGGACACGCAGGATACAGGGGCAGGAGGTGGAATGTTGTAGGATTTCTGATCGATCTGCAGGGCATGCTCCTCCAGGAACAGTGGGCTGTAGGGAGAACTTTGCCAAGGCAGGTTTATGGGCTAGAGTTGGACTCTGCATCTTTAGCCCTGTGGTCCTTTGGCTTCAGCCACAGGTGCTCAGAGTCCTCTCAGGGTGGACAAATCTTTGTGTTAATTGGCCTGACCTGATAGAACCGGAGGGCCCATGTCTGTTTTCTCAGCCAAAGCGCTCTCGCACCAACAGCATTAGCTTCTTCTTGCCTTTGTAGATCTGTTTTAGGTTGTCGATAAACTGGGCAAACTGCAGGTGGCCATCCTGGGGCAGCAAAAAGGTCTCCCGAGCCTTGCTTAGAAACTCGATGAACTCTCCATAGTGGCGGGGACTGATGTGTGTCAGGCGTGAGTGTGTGGTGTTGATATAGGCGTTGATGGTGGCATCCAGTAGTTGGCGTAGGGGAGCTTTGTCGGTGGACATGAGTTTTCCGGAGCTGCGGCGGCCTGGAATGCCAGCCAGGCCAGGTGCAGTCACTGTGCAGCGCCGCAGGATGTCAGAGAGCACTGTGGCGCAGTGTACGCTCTTCACCACCAGGGGGATGAGGGCTGCCAGCTCATTCTTGCCCAGAGAGTGGCTGAGCGCACACGCCCAGAGCACATCATTGATGGCTGGGTGGGTGTCCTGGTTGTAGGCCAGATTGAGATGGCTCATGGCCAGTGAGGCCAGCTTGAAGGCACGTAGCGGGTAGCCACGGAGCTCCATGTAGCGGGCGATGGTGAACAGCTGTGAATGGGTCATGCCACCAGCAGCGGCATCAATGGCGATCTGGTAGGCTGCCTCAAAGGCGATGTGGTCTTTCTCACAGAGAGTAAGGGCTGACAGGGCACAGCTCTGTGGATCCTTCATAGCACACTGCAGGGCCAGCGTGCGAGCGCAGCTAGCCAGCTCCTCTCGCTGTGGATAGTCGAGACTGAGGCGCAGGATAGTGGTGTGAGACACGGCTGTGGCAGCAACAATACTAGTGGCCTCGGTGGGGGTGAAAAGTGTGTACCAGCTCTGCAAGATGCTCACGAGGGCCCGTACACCTGTTGGGAGAGCCTGAGCTCAGCTGTGGTCATCTGGGTCTGGATCCAGGTCTGCCTGGATTACCATTTAGGGTCAGAACTTGGTCTGTGGGGATGAGTTCTCCCTTCTCCTCAGCAGCCTGGAGATGACCTGAGGCCAACCAGGGCAGGAGGAGCATCCAGGTGGCCGGACTTTGTCTGGGGTCTCTTCCCATCCCTGCCTTCCCCAGGGCAGAGGACTGAAGGTCTCTACTGGTGCTGTTAACCCCACGCAAGGATGAAGCAGCAGAACCTATGGCTTGCCTGCCCTACAGCAGGGGTCCCAGATCTGTGGGAGGGTTCAAGCTGAAGTGGAGTAACTTAGGGTCAAGAGTCTTGTGCTGGGGCTTAGGCTCTAGAAGGGGTCTTGAACGTGTACGTTGTTGGGGTTTTTTTCAGAAGCACAGGTAGGGACTGGGATCAAACCACTGGACATACCACCCCCCAAGGGAACATTTGAATATCAGTGGTTGAAAATTCATTCTCTTGGATATATCTCTAATCAGATGGTTAAAGTGCTGCTGACATCAGGGTTTGGCCCAAGTTATGAGGGTAGAGCTTGGTCTGGCTGCATAGAGGCTGTTCTCTCCTACAGCAGCCCCATCCTTTCCTAGACCATGAAAGGTCTAAGGATTTGTTGTCCTTTCCCAAGATTGTGGTCTACAAATTCTTTTTCCCTAGGGGTAGGGGGAGGCGGACTCACCCACTTCTGTAGCACATGTCACCAACCATCGTACCATCTCCCGGCGTCTCCAGTTGAGGGTTGATAAAGTCATCCGCATCACCTGGGCACAAAAGAGGCATTTCCAATGAGCTAAGCTTAACTGTTGTCACACACACCCCCTCCTTGCTTCCCCTTGCCATTCTTTATTCAATAAATATTTATTCCCCAGGTAAGTATAGGTAGGTTTGTTTAATCTCTGACCCATCCCTCCCATCAATCAGATAGGAGACTTCTCTGATGAATTGTAATGAATAAAATCCTTACTACCATACCTTGCTTGACTTGGAAAAATGTTTGGGATAGGGAGAAGATGCTGTGACACTTAAAGTTACCTGCCTTTGGCCTTAACTTCAAAACGGAGCCCAAATTATGGAGTCCTTACCTTGTGCCTAGCCTAGAACTTGTGTTCTGGGGACACAGAGAGAACCAGACTTGTCCACGCCCTGTTCCTCTGAGGTCTTATATTCTGCCAAGTGTCATTTGGCCAGAGGCCTAAAGCAGGGATGCCCCACTTCTTTCCCATACCTGTAACCCCAGCTCCAGAGCCACATTGAGCAGGGTGCTATCAGTACTACTGTCCGTGGGTGTAGCAATCTTGAACGCATCTTGGGCCAGTTTGAAGATGAGGGAGGAAGAATGGATGTGCTTCTGTATTGCTTCCAGGATTGTTCGGAGCCTCAGAGTGTCTCCTATGGGTGCCGAGAGAAGAGGAAGGGACAGAGTCCGCTTTAAAAATTCCTTGAGCAGTCAGCTAATCTTGACAGGCACTGGTATTTGTACTGACTCCTATCAATTCATTGAACGCTACCATTCCTTCTGGGTAATCAAACCAACTAACCCACGAGGGGCTTCTTCTTTCCCCAGACACCCACGTGAATTTGCTTCTCTCTACCTTTTGGTTTGTCTCTGGCCCTCACCATCTATAGCCAAAGCTCCTTAGATCCTAGAAATAATTGTCTTGAACACCTGAATTTTGAGAGCTACTTATACAGGAGACAGGAAGCCTTGTTATTGCCAAAAAAGTATGCCAGTCCCATTGTGTGCCTCTCTGTGACTCCCTGGATCCAAAAGGAGCTGGGTCACTGCTTCCTATTTGGCAGGCAAGGATTCTATACAAAACACTAGCACAGAGTTAAGGAATAGCCACAGGAGGGACATGTATACAAAAGGAAGTAAAAATTGCTATTTTTTTTAGGTGTTAGGATTATGGGAGAGATTTCTTTTATCTTTTATATTTTAAAAAAATGTGAAATATTCACATTCCAATAGTCAAAAGGTATAAAAAGTAAATAATGAAAAGTCCCACTTTTTCCCTCTCATGCCTGTCTCTCATACCTATTTCTAACCCTATATGCAACCAATATCAGTTTCTTGTATTACCTTCTAGGATGTTCTATGCATAATAAACCAATCAATGATCTAATTGTTCCCATTTTAAAAATAGTCACAAATGGTAGCATAGTACATATGCAGGTTTCATCTTTTATTTTTCACATATCAATATATCTTGGAGATTATTCCTTATCAGTACATAAAGAACTTCTTATTCTTTTATATCACTGCATAATATTCCACAGGCTCACAACTCCTTATTTAAAAATCATCGGGGCAAGATGTGTTTTGGATTTCAAAATTTTTCAAATTACAGAAAAATCATTTGTGTACAAATCATATATTTTATAATATTCTCAGTGGGTCTGGGGCAGCATCCCATTAATTAAACACATTACTATTTCTGCAGTAAAATGTATAAATATTCACACTAAATGGAATAAAGACCAAAAATAGTATTGCAGTTTATTTGGTTGTAAACTAATAGATGAAATAGTGTGAAAAGTACAGACCATAAATATTTGATACTTTTTTTCTAAGGAAAACAATCAATAAAACCTCTAAGATAAATATATGTACATTTACAATATACATACATTGTATATATTTGTTATATGTGGTTGCTTGAGGGTTTTGGACAAAAGGCTTCATCAGTATTGCTATTATCATCATTAAAGTATAGAATTGGACATCTAATGATGGGTCAAGAGTGGGATTCTCTAGTGATGAAGTAGCACTAGAATAGATGGCCTTTAAAAAGGACTAGTTCTAAAATCATGTATTTCATTAATATGGGTTTCTATATAAGCAGTCTTTTCAATTAAGTAAATGGCTATAATCTCTTTTGCCCTGATAAATGCAAGTTGTTCAAGGTCAATGAACTGCTCATACATTTTCCCATATCTATGGAGGTTTCCTCACACTTGTGTTGTATCTCATCATCATCATCACTACTAGCTTCATACTTGTGGTTACCACCATTTTAGCAATTTCTTTAATCACGCAAGAATGTACAAGTGCATCACTGACAATATTCAGTGTTTTTTCCATCTCAGGTTCCTCTGACTCAGTGCTTCTAAGCCCTTAGTGTATACAAAAATCACCTGGAAAACTTACTAAAACAGAGTCTCTGGCTACACCCCCAAATACTCTGAGTTGGGTCTGAGAATTTGCATTTCTAACAACTGCCCAGGTAATGCTGCTGCTGCTGGTCTACAGACCCTACACTGAATATCAAGGCTCTGATTTATTTATACTTTTAGCCAATAAACTTTTGGTGTAAGTGATGGGCCTAGATATCTTCTAATTAGTAATGCAAAATCCTTCAAAATCTTTCTCTACAGGTTCACTTTCAAAATTATTTTAAGCCAAAGTCTGTGCCAAATATTTATCACTCATTCCAAGTATCAGCAGCTGAATAAATGGCATCTTTAAGGCATACCTGACCAAGCTTCTGAACTATCTCTTTTAGGTAATCATGGATTCCTAGGCCTGTGTTAACAGTTACAAGTACAGAGTATGAAAAAAAAGTATTTATAGTTGTTCTTTCTTGGGAGTAAAATTCCTTGGTCACAAGATTGTATTATAGATGCTGCAAATGCTGAAAATGTTGCAAACGTTTGGGAAGGGGATGTGTGGAACAGTAGTCAGGAATAATAAAATTATAAAAATTTCTTCCAGTCAAGCCTGATGGATATTAAACCATTTAGAAAATATTTAATTACCCATGCTTTTTGTTTACATGCTAATAAATTGCAAACACCTTTTGAAACATCTTGAATATTGGCTTTTCCCAACTTTTCCTGTTTGCCGCATTGGAACACCTCAGAACTTTGAACATGTGCTAGAGTCCTTAAAACCCTTGGTGTTTGCTCATGAGTCATTGTTAATTTTTAAAATAAGAACATTGAGCAGAACAGAGCTGTTTCATCAGTACTGCATGTGTGGGACTAAGGTTTTCATGAAAAATTACCTGAGCAAATTTGTCAGTATAGTTTCCATCTACTTCATGATCAGCAGAACCTTTCTATCATATTTTCAGATATATTTTATACCATGATGCTTCTAAAATTTCTGCAGCCAATTTTCTTCATATTATATACTCACCATTAATATTAAATCCTTCATGACATATTTTAGCTTGTTTCATGACGAACACCAGTCAGTGGCCCATGGCATATTCATACTTTCCTGCTGAATCCATTCAGTCATGGTCATGGTCGATATCTTCATTTCTTGCTCTCTGAAAATTTTCTATTCTTCATGGTTCTATTCATCATTGTCCCTGTAAAACTTCAATGCTTTGTCTTTCTATTCCTTCAAGTTGTATATGGTGTTAATTACCACACCATTTTCTTTAGTAATAAAGAAGCCTTATAGACACACCAATCAAGCTTCTACAATAACTTTTTTTCTGTGCTATTAATAATGATAGACTTTACTGGATAGCCTAGATATGTTCTCAATATATCACTTTCCTCCCATCTTATTCTTCCTTTATCATTTCTTTCTGAGTTCTGGAAGGATGTTTTGAATTTTTCAAATACATCGATTTTATTTTTTGCATTTTCCAATAGTGCTCCTTGAAGCTTCCATGTTATTTATTTTTTTAACTTTTAGCAACCTTATTTTCATCTTTAAAGAAATCTTTCCTAATTGAAATCATTCCCATTAAAAATATGTAATGCTCATTTTTGTAATAATTTTATTGATATATAATTCACACACCCCAAAATTCACCCTTTAAAAGTATAGTCCAGTGGTTTTTAGTATATCCAGGAAGTTGTGCAACCACTATCACTAACTAACTTCAGAAGATTTCATTATCCCAAGAAGAGACTCCATAATCATTAGCCATCACCCCCATTCCTCCTGCCCCCCTGCCCCCACCCCTGTTAACCACTAATCTCCTTTTTGTTTCTTGGATTTGCCTATCCTGTACATTTCATATAAACAGAATCATGCAATATGTGGTCTTTTGTGACTGGACTGGCTTCTTTCACTTGGCATAATGCTTTCAAGGTTCATTCATGTTGTAGCATGTATCAGTCCTTCATTTCTTTTTATTGCTGAATAATAGTCTCTTGAATGGGTAAACCACATTTTGTTTACCTATTCATCAGTTGTTGGACATTTGGGTGTTTTTCATTTTGACTATTATGAATAAAGGTGATATGAACGATGACAGATTCCTCCTTTTCTTCTTTTTTTCCCCCATAGTAGTATCTTCAGTTTTTTGGACATTTTTACAGAGCAATTAAAATCACACAATAACAACAGTAACATCAACCAAAAGAGGTAACAAAATATCAGTAATCGGTGAGGTATCTGAGACTGATAAGAGTGTTGAGAAATAGCTAATGTCTCATGTTAGTTGAGGTCAGGTTTTATTGTCAAAACTTAAGAAAAAATTTTGCATTTTCAAAGCTTTTTAGATTTTGGCATTTTGTATAAGATTTTGGACCTAAAGTTATGTTTTAATCAGTCTGTTATTGATGGATATTTAGATTGTTTCAAATGTCTTTCAATTACAAACAGTGTTGGAGTGAATAACATTGTACAAACATAATTACACATTTGTACAAATATTTTTATAAGATGACATCCTCAAAGTGAAATTATTGGGCCAAATAATATGTACATTTATGGTTTTTAAAAATATGTTGCCAAATTTTCCTCTACAAAGGACTGTACTCCCACCAGCAATGTAAAAGAACAATGGTTTTTCCATACATTTTGCCAACACAGTGTGTCATCAAAAAGTTTTCTTTTATTTTGAAATAATTTCAAACTTACAGAAAAGTTCCAAGAGTAGTAAAAGAGCTCTTTTCTCTTTTCTGAGCCATTTGAAAATAACTGACTTCTGTCCTATCTCCCTTGAATACTATAGTGTTTGTTTCCTACAAACAAGGACATTTTTCTGCACACCCATAACACAATCATCAAAACCATATAACTAAGATTATATCACAGTTAATATATTATTACCAGCTAACACAGATATCCCATTCAAGTTTCACCAATTGTCCCAATAATGTCCTCTATAGCAAAAGGATTTTATATAAGATCATATGTTGCATTTAGTTTGTCATATCTCTTTAGTCTTCAATTTGGAACAATTTTTCAGTCTTTTCTTGATATTCATACCTTGATACTTTTGCAGATTACAGATTACAGACCAGTTATTTTGTAGAATTTGAGTTTGTCTGATGTTTCCTCATGATTAGATTGAGGTTTAAATTTTTTACTCTAATATCACAGAAGTTATGATGAATTCTTATTGCATCCTGTCAGCTGATATTTGATTTTGACTTAACCCATTACTAATTCACTGTGATTACTGATTAAAATGATGCCTGCCAGGTTTCTCAACTCTACTGTAAAGTTAAACGTTTTTTTCCATTATAAATAATAGTTTTTGTGGAGAGGTACTTTGAGGCTATGTGCTATGTAAATATCCTGTTCCTCACCAAATGTTCACTGCTTGTTTTATTGAAATTTTTAAAGATTTATTTTGTTTATTTCTCCCCATCCTCTTGTATGCATGTGCTGTGTCTGTTAGTTGTGTGCTGGTGCTCTCTTTTTAGGAAGCACTGGGAACCAAACCTGGGACCTCCCAGGTGGTAGGGAGGCACCTAATCGCTTGAGCTTCCTCCACTCCCTGCTTCGCTGCGTCTCTCACTGTGTTTCCTCTCTGTGTCTCTTGGTTGCCTCATCTCACTGCATCTTCTTTAGGAGACAAAGGGAACTGAACTCAGACCTCCCGTGTGGTAGGCAGGAGCTCAGTCTCCTGAGCTGCATCCACTTCCCCAACTTGTTTTAGTATCCATTGATAATAAATGTTTCTTAGAGGAAATTTATTATTATATGGTTGCCAAATGGTATATTCTTAATTCATCATTCACATCTGTCAATTTGCATTTAACTCTACTCGTTTGTGTAAGTATAAACTTATTTGTATCAGTATAAAACTCATGGATATCTGTTTTATTCAGTGGGTTATAATCAGTTATAAAATTTACCTAGTATTTATTTCTATCTTTATTGAGGTGTAATTACACACAATAATGGGCACATATTTAAAATATACAATTTGTTAAGTTTTGACATGTATACACCCACAAAATCACAATCAAGATATCCAACATTTCCTCATTCCCAAGAGTTTTCTTGTAAACCTTTGTAATCTCTCCTTTTCTTCAGTCCTAGTTTGCTTTGGCTTCTGTCCCCAGAAAATCAGTGGTATTCTATCACTATTAGTTTGTATTTTTTAGAATTTTTTTTTTTTTTAAGATTAAAAAAATTTTTAAATTTATTTCTTTCCCCTTCCCCTTCTCCCCGCCCTTCCCCCCCCCCCCCCCCCCCGCCATTGTCTACTCTCTGTGTCCATGAGCTGTGTGTGTCAGAGACACTGGGAATCTGTGTCTCTTTTTGTTGGGTCATCTTGCTGTGTCAGCTCTCCACGCGTGTGTTGCCACTCCTGGGCAGGCTGTGCTTTTTTCACGCAGGATGGCTCTCCTTGCGCATGGGGCTCCCCTACGCAGGGGACACTCCTGTGTGGCACGGTACTCCTTGCGCGCATCAGCACTGAGGGTAGGCTAGCTCACCACACAGGCCAGGAGGCCCTGGGTTTGAACCCTGGACCTCCCATATGGCAGGTGGATGCTCTATCAGTTGAGCCAAATCTGCCTCCCTAGAATTTTATATAAATGAAGTCATATAGTTTTTTCCTTTGGTCTTTCACATAGCAAAATTATTATTATTTTTTAAAGATTTATTTATTTATTTCTCTCCCCTTCCTCCCCACCCCGACTCCAGTTGTCTGTTCTCTGTGTCTATTTGCTGCGTCATCTTCTTTATCCGCTTCTGTTGTTGTAATTGGCACAGGAATCTGTGTTTCTTTTTGTTGCGTCATCTTATTGATGTCAGCTCTCCGTGTGTGCGGTGCCATTCCTGGGCAGGCTAAACTTTCTTTTGCACTGGGCAGCTCTCCTTATGGGGCGCACTCCTTGCACGTGGGGCTCCCCTATGTGGCAGACACCCCTGCAAGGCATGGCACTCCTTGCACACATCAACACTGGGCATGGGCCAGCTCCACACGGGTCAAGGAGGCCCGGGGTTTGAACCGCAGAACTCCCATGTGGCAGACCAATGCCCTAACCACTGGGCCAAGTCCGACTCCAAGCATAATTATTTTGATTCATCCATGATGTAGTGTGTATCAACAGTTCGTCCTTTTTTCTTTATTGTGCTAATATGTATATAACATAAAATTTGCATTTTTAACCATTTTTAACTGTACAATTTAGTCAGTGGCATTAATTACTTTTATGATGTTGTGCTACCATTTTCACCTTCTATTACACTGAAAATGGAATTTTTTTACCTTTAAGTAATAACTTCCCATTTCTCCCCCACCTCAGCCCCAGGTAACCTCTAATCTGTTTTCTGTCTCTATGAATTTGCTTATTCTAGAAATTTCGTTTAAGGGGTATCATACAATATCTGTCCTTTTATATCTGGTTTATTTCACTTAGCATAATGTTTTCAAGGTTCATCCATGTTGTAGCATGTATCAGAGCATCATACCTTTTTATGGCTGAAAAGTATTCAGTTGCATGGATATACCACATTTTGTTTATCCATTCATCTGTTGAGGGACACTTGGGTTGTTTCCACTTTTTGGCTACTGTTAATGCTGCCATGACCATTGGTGTGTATTTGAGTCCTGCTTTTAACTCCTTGGGGTATATACCTAAGAGTGGAGTTGCCAGGTCATATGGTAATTCTATGTTTAACTGATTGAGGAACAAACTCTTCTTCTTTTTTTTTTTATTTTTTAGGTCCCAGGGCTGGGGATTGAACCTGGGACCTCATATGTGGGAAGACAGCACTCAACCACTAAGTCTCACCAGCTTCTCCAAGTTGGCTTTTTTGTTTGTTTTGCTTGTTGTTTGTTTTTGTTTTTTCAGGAGGCACTGGGAACCAAACTCAGGATCTACCACATGGGAGGCAGGTGCTCAACTGCTTGAGCCATATCCACTCCTGGAACAAACTATTTTTGAGTGACTGCACAATTTTACAATTCCACCAGCAAGAAAGGAGAGTTCCAATTTCTCCATATACTCACCAACACTTCTTCTTTTTTTCCCTTTTTTTAATAATAGCTGTTCTTGTGGGTATAAAGTAGTATCTCATTGTGGTTCTGATTTTCATTTCCCTAATGGCTAATGATGTTAACATCTTTCAGTTCATTCCTTTTTATTATCAAGTAATATTCTATTATACGGTTACATGAGTTGGTTTTTCCATTTACTTATTGATGGATAACTGGATTGTTTCCAGTTTGGGGTTACCATTTACATCCCCACCAGCAGGATATGAGAGTTCCAGTTGCTCCACATCCTTGTCAACACTTGCTGTATTTCTTTTCTTTTTACAGTCTTTTTATTTATTTTAGCCACTCTAACATTGTGGTTTTATTTTTCATTTCCCTAAGGACTAAGGATGTTGAGTATCTTTTCATGTGTGTATTTTCTACTGGAATGTCTTTTTTTACTGAGTGTTCAGATCTTTGCCCATTTTAAAAACTGGGTTATTTTCTTATCATTGAGTTATTATTAGTTCTTGTGGACCCCATAGGATTTTCTATGTAGACAGTCATGTCACCATCATGTTATCTTCTTTTTATCAGAAGATAATACAGATATCTTCTTCCTTTCCAGAGGGATGTATTTTTCTGACTTCTTGCACTCGCTGCTACCATTAGTATGATGTTGAATGTAAGTGGTCTAAGCAAATATCCTTGCCTTGTTCCTGATTTTAGAGCGATCACATTCAATCTTTTGCCCTAATACTTTTATTAAGGATTTATGAAGTATAAATAATTTATACTTAATACTTTTATTAAGTATAAGGTTAGCTGTAGATATCATAGATGTTTTATCATGTTGAAGAAGTTTCCTACTAGTTCTAGTTTGCTGAGATTTTTTATTATTTTTATTAGGAATGGATGTTAGATTCTGTATTATTGAAATGATTATATGGTTCTTTTTTTTAGTCTCTTTAGTCTTTTTCAGTCTATTAATATGGTGAATTATGTGATTGATTTTCAGATATTAAACCAAACTTACATTCCTGGGATAAAATCTAATTGGTCATGATATATTATCCTTTTTAATATATATTGTTGGATTCAATATAATAACATCTTATTAGGAATTTTGCATCTCTGTTCATGACAGAAATTAGTCTGTCATTTTCCTGTCTCATAATGACTTTTTCCCTCATTTTTGTATCAGGATAATTAATGCTGGCCTCAGAGATTAAGATGGAAACTATTTTCTCTTCTTTATCTAGCAGTGTTTATGTAGAGTTGTTATTATGGTCTCCTTAAATGTTTGGTAGAATTTACCAGTGAACTCATCTAGACCTGGATTTTAATAGTAGAAAGGTTTTAACTGCAAATTCAATGTCTTTAATGATATAAGCTATTTATTAATATTCATTATTTTTGTTCTATAGTGAGCTTTGGTAGTTGAAGGAATTAGTCCATTTCATCTATGTTGTTCATTATTATAGAGTTGTCGGTAATATTTCTTTATAACTTTAATGTCTTTAGAATCTGTGGTGATGTCACCTCTCTCATTCCCATTATTGGCTATTTCTATCTTTTTTTTTTTCTTGATCAAACAGAATAGAGATGTCAATTTTATTAGTCTTTTTAAGGAACTAGCTTTTGGTATCATTGATTTTTCTCCTCTGTTTTTCTATTTTCTATTTCACTGATTTCTGCTCTGCTCTTCATTATTTCTTTTCTTCTGCTTGCTTTGGGTTTTATTTGTTCTTTTTCTCGTTTCTTCAAAGGTAGAAACTGAGCTAATTGGTTTGAGACCTTCCTTCTTTTCAAATATAGGCAATTAGTGCTAAAAATTTCCCTTTAAGTCAAGCTTTAGTTGAGTTCCACAAATTTTGATATGCTGTGTTTTCATTTTTATTCAGTTCATAACGTTTTCTAATTCCTTTGTGATTTTCTTCTTTTACCAGTAGGTTTTTAGAAGTGTGTGGTTTGACTTTTTAAATTGAGGGTTTTCCAGATAGCTTTTTATTATTTTATAATTCTGTTTGTCTGAAAAAGTTTTATTTCACCTTGTGACTTAAAAAAAAAAAAAACTTTAAATGTGTCTCCATTGCCTCCTGACTTGCAATGCTTTTAATGAGAAAACTGCTATCATATGTGTCTCTTTTCTTTTGTATGTAATGAGTCTTTTATCAGTAGCTGCTTTTTAAAAAATGTGATTTAATATTGTCATCACACTTTCACCCCCTCCCCAAGATGGCTCCCTCATCTGTTTGCTTGTTGTTGTTGTTTTTTCTCGTCTGCTCATTGTGTTTGTTTTTTCTTTAGGAGGCACTGGAAACTGAACACAGGTCCTCCCATGTGGGAGGTGGGTGCTCAACTGCTTGAAACACATCTGCTCTCCACTAGCTGCTTTTAAGATTTTCTCTTCATCACTTTTTTTTCTTCTGTTTAGGGGGTACTGGGGATTGAACCCAGGACCTTGTACATGGGAAGCAGGTGCTCAAACCACTGAGTCACACCTGCTCCCCTTATCACTGGTTTTAAGCAATTTGATTATGATGTACTTTGGTATACTTTATCTTTCTTTGCTTACAGTTCATTTGCTCCTAGGATATGTAGATTTGTAGTTGTGGTAGTTTGAGGCTTTTATGGACCCCAAAAAGACATGTCTTTAGAGCTAATCCATTCCTGTGCATGTGAATCTACTGTAGGTGGGAACTTTTGATTTGATTACTTCAGCTAAGGGCCTCTGATTAGATTACTTCAGTAGGGCATAATCCAGGGTTGTCTTAATCCTCTTATTGTAGTCCTTTATAAACAGGATGAATATGGAGAGAAAAACAGAAACTCTGAGAAGCTGATAAAGTCCCAGAAGCTGAAATCAGTGGAATGTGGGAAGAGAAGAAAGAAAGCCACAGGAGCAGAGAAAGCTGGAGGAAGCCAAAAGCTGAAAGCAACAAGACTTGGAGGAGAAGGGAGAGGCAGCAGATGCTGCCACTGTGCCCCGCCATGTGACAGGAGTCCAGAATCACTGGCAGCTGTGTCTTCAGGGAGAGAGCTTTGCCTGATGCCTTGTTTGGACATTTTTCTCAGTCTTGGAGCTGTAAACTAATAAGTTAATAAGTCCCTAGTATAAAAAACCAACCCATTTCTGGTATATTGCCTTGGCAGCCTTTAGCAAACCAAAACAATTGTTATCAAATTTGGAAAACTTCTGGCTATTATTTCTTCAAATATGTTTCTATTCCTCTCTCTCTTTTCTCTCAGAAACAGCTCACCAATGCTCCATTCATTTTTCAGTCTTTTTTTTCTGTTTCATTTTGGATAGTTTCCATTGCTATAAATTCAGTGTTTTCTTCTGCAATATCTAATCAGCTGTTAATCCTATCCAGTGTATTTTTCATCTCACCAGAGTAGTTTTCAGTTTTAGAAGCTGAATTTGAGGTTTTTAAATTTTAAAATTTTTTTATCTTACATGTTCAGTCTTTCCTCTAGTTTCTTGAACTTATGAAATAGTTAAACATTTTAATGCCTTTACTCACTAATTTTATCATCTGTGTCATTTTTGGTTGATTTTGATTATTGACTTTTTTCCTCATTATGGGTCATATTTTTTCTGCTTCTTGCATGCCTGGTAACCAGGCATGATGAGTTTTACCTTGTTGGGTGTTTTGATTTTTTTGTACATTTATAAATATTCTCAGACTTTCTTCTGGAGCATGGTTAAGTTATTGGAAACAGCTGAAAAGTTTCAGGTCTTGCTTTTAAGCTTTGCTAGGTGGACTAAAACAGTGTTTGATCTGGAGCGAATTTTCTACCTCTACTAGGTAAAAATCCTTCTGCACACTCTACCCAATGCTGCTTTTATTATGAGGTTTTTCCACACTTTGGCACTGTGTGAGTTTAGGGGTTTATTTTCTCTAATACTTTCAGATAGTTTTATCTCTGGCCTCTGGAAATTTCTTTACAGACATTTGAGGAGGCTTTTTTACATCATCAGAATATTCTTGCTGTGCTGTTTTCTCCTCTCTGGTACTTCACCCTATGAATTCTAGCCTCTTTGCTTTCCCAAACTCCCAGTTCCATCTCCAACTCAGGGAGACTACTGTGACTCCCTATGTTGTGATCTGGAAACTCTCTCCAGGCAGTAAGCTTGGGCAATCACAGGGCTCAGGTTCTTTTTTCAGAGATCACTGTCTTTTCACTGACTGATGCCCAATGTCTTAAAAACCTTCGCTTCAACATTGTTTTGTTTTTTTAAGTTGTTTCAGGTAGATAGTAAATCTGGTCCCTGTTACTCCATCTTGGCATGAAACATATCACCATCATTTATTTTGATGCTCAAATTGTCATATTTGGCCAGTGGTAGCCAGTTGAAGTTAGTTTCTAAGTCCCTTTTGATATGCATCATTATTTGCTCCCTTCCTTACTTTCTGGCACAAGATGTTCTAGATTCATCTTATATTTTCCTTGCCTCAGTCTGAAATTATCTATTTTTCTAAGCAACTATGGTTTCTATCTGATGTGCTCATGGTATTACAAAGTTGCTGCTATAAGAACCTCTCAGTGGACAGAACTAGGGAACACACATGCACCACACATAAATTCATGTATGCACACAAAGCACATATATACGCACCTTATATATGTGTACCTTCATATTTATATTTATTTCTATATCTATATATATTAAAAACCATGAGTTTCTATCAATGCCTCCAATTCTACTCTAACAGGATTCATATTCTAGTTTTCTAGGTTTGCATATCTGGAATGACCTTCCCTGGCTGAGATAAATCTGGTTCTCTTTATCCTTAATACAGTTATGATATATTCCATTGCTGCCACTGACCCCTTGTACAAATGTCCTTTACCCTGTTTGGGCTCTGACACTCCTCACTTGGCCACTCTACTGCTGCTCCCCCAGTGGGTTCCCTTTTCATCCTACTTGGTATCTGTCACTTCTTGCCAGGCTGTACAGATAATCTCCTCAACCCTAGCAGCTCTGAAATCCCATGCTGGGTTACTGCCACTGACCCCACCCACCTACCTGTGCAGTTATCCTCCTTATCCTGGTCAATATCTGATATCCCATGCTAGACCACTGCCAGTCCACTCCTGGATGCCTATTATTAAATTCATTGATTTTTTGCCAATAAAAATTGTGAAAAATGTTATGTTGGGATAATTTTAATTTGTATTTCTAAAGTGAGGCTGAGTGTGTTAGTAAGCCAAGGGGTGCTGATGCAAAGTACCAGAACTCTGTTGGGTTTATGAAGGTTATTTATTTGGGGTAGAAGCTTACAGTTACCAGGCCATATATAGCATAAATTACTTCCCTCACCAAAGTCTGTTGCCATGTCTTGGAGCAAGTTGGCTGCCGACGTTCAGCCTTCCTCTTCCTCTTACGGCTCTGTGGTCCCAGCTTCTTCCACTATTTACTGTAGGATGGGATAAGTCTCATCTTGCAGGGTTTGTTCCTTTCCAGGATCAGTTGCTCTGGCCTCTCCACAAGGTCAGCTGTAGACTATCAGATGAATGGCTTTTCTCTCTTCAGGGCCTCTGCTGTGTCTAATGGAGCCTTCTCTCTTTTTTCACTTATCTGCTTCTCTGTGTATTTATTTCCTGGGGCTCTAGCATTAAAACTCCATGACTGTCTCCTCTGCCATGTCATTTTCTTTGTGATTCTCACCCACCAAGGGGGTGGAGACTCAAAGTTCTACTTACATGGCCCAATCAAAGCCTCACTCATAATTTAATCAAGTAAGAATGAAACTTCTGAATCCAATACAATCTAATATACACAGAGGAAAAGACCGATTTACAAACATAACCCATTATCTATTTTTGGAATTCATAAATACTACCAAACTGCTACACTAAGCTTTTTTTTTTTAGGAGGTACCGGGGATTGTACCCAATAGTCCGTATGTGGGAAGAAGGCACTCAACCACTTGAGCTACATCCGTTCCCGAAGGCTGAGCATTTTCATTGTTTCAAAATCATTTGTATCTCCTTTTCTGTGAGGTGTCTGATCATATCCTCTGTTCAATTTTTGTACTGGTTTGTTATCATTTTTATATTGACTTATCTGTGTCTTTTACCTCTTCTACAATGAACATGTTTTTTTTTTTTTTTTTGAATAAGAAGATAAAACAAAAAGTTATTTTTAATAAAAAATGCTTAAAAATTCATGTAGTTTCCTGATGCCAGAATAATACTCAGAGTCTATGGTAGCTAGAATTTTATTATAGGTCCTTAGACAGGGGCTTATTTTCACTTCTTGTGATGAAACCTGTGTAGCTGACAGGGAGTATGTGTGCTAAAAGTTCTGAAATCCACTTTGGGCTGCCTTGCTTTTGGTCATGGACCTTAAAAAATCACAAACTCACATCCATAAGGAATTTTACAGCTCTACCTAGTCATGCGTCACTGGCTCTTCCAATGGCCTTGAGAGGCTGCCAGGCCATTGACAATGATCCCTATTTTACAGATGTTAAGCATAAGTCTTGGAAAGGTGAAGTGACTTTAAAGATTACTTTATTCTATATAATCAGGGCCCTACCATGAGTAAGTAGGGCCAAGCTTAGGCTTGGATCCAGGTCTTCTGACTCATAGGTGCTCTAATGGCAGGATTCTAAGTGAGGAACCCTAACATTCCAAGTGGTCAAGGGAAACTGGATAGCTTCTATTCTTCAGCAGACTGCAGGTCAAGCCTTTGACAGGCTAGAATTGGGCAGGCAAAGTGGGAAGGTAAGAGCCTAAGGATCATCTGTGCTCACCTTTGGCAGCAGTCAACATGGTGGAGGCCAGTTCACACTGCTGTGATTCCAAATGTCCAAGCGTGAACCAGCGAGGATAACGGCTGGGCACCACAGAAACCATATGATGAGGGTGGGCACTGTCGCTTGCAGAAGCTGAGTTTTCTAGAACAGGTAACCTAGAAGACCCAGGGAGAGTCATTAGCCACCATTCAGACCCTTTGCCATTTTGAGTCTCCTTAGAGAGGCTTGTTCTTTGCTGGGGAGGGACTGGGCAGGAAAGGGTTATCTAAGAGCTGTGAAAGTTTTTAAACCTAGGGTACTATGCTTTCTGTGAGGTGGGTGCCTGGGCACTTGCAGAACTTAAGTGGAATAGTGAATAGTTCCCACTGAAAATGGATTTGAAAGGCAGTTCAAGAGCCATATGGTTATTTTTAAAAGCATAAGCATTATGCTCAGCATTCCTTTCCTGTTTGAGCTGAGGAGTTTTCTCAGTCTTATGGTCTAACTAAATTCTTCTATATGGTCTGTTGCATCCTAAAAGTCCATCTGTCTGAACCGAGAATCCTAGTCTAGTTTAGAAATAAATGCTTATACTCATTATTCTCAAGACTTGCTGTAACCAGACCTATCGCTACTTCCCCAGATGCCTCTGGGGACTCGTGCCTGGGTACTCTGACTCAGCTGAGTTCTAGAAAGGCTCAACCCTTCTCATATCTCAGTATCTATTAATACCCATTAAGGGCAGGCTTGGTGGCAGTTACAACAGAGTAAAAAGAGACAAAGAGAAGAAAGTGAGCTAAATAAAGAAAATGAGCATCAGAGACTTCTGCTTTGGTGGAAGCAGTGGGTCTGGGAAAGGGCTACCCACCTCATGGCACGTAAGCCTAATTTATAGGACAGGTCTGGATCATGAGGAAGCAGAGCTGAGAACAGATACTTGGCAAAGGTATGCATTGGCACACTCTCTCGGTGGATAACTTCTCCCAGACCGCTGAAAGGGCCTCCTGTAGCAAGAAGACAAGCCAACCAGTTATTTATCTGTGAATAACCATTCACCAGCATTGACTTGAACCCCAGGATCCTGAGTGTGTCTGCTAGTCATGGGAAGCTTCACTCACTTCAAAGCCATAAATGCTCCCGGAGCTGTGCTCAGTTAGATAGGGAGCGCAGGGTCACAGGCCAAAGTCACTGTGCTAACAGCTCCTTCTCTGCTTACCTTCCAGCAGTAAGATGCACTGTTTCCTCAGTGTTTGCACTAGCTCATCATCCAGCTGCAGCTCCTGGAGTCGATTCAGGAGCTGCTCCTCATTACGGTACACCTTGTCCTGTGCGTAGAGGCCTTCAGGCATCACCCTCTGTTGACCCATCCCCATAAGAGCAACTTCCAGGGCCAACGACAGGTAGGACTCACTGCTGTTTGGGCAGCCTGCAGCCACAGGTACATGCTGGTACACAGGAGGTCTGCTTTCACTTACATCTGAGGGCAACAGAGCACCAAATTCCTTAGGTCAGGCCTGGTAGTGTCTTCTGCCCTGCTTTCCCTCTCTCTTTGGGATATAGCTTGATTAATAGCTATCACAGGGAAGTTGAGTCAGAACCCCAGCGCAGTAAGGAAAGTATACTGAAAAAAGGTTATACAGAGCCAGAGAGATTTCTAGCTTCTTCCTAATATAGGAACTGGCTAAGCCGGTTGAGGAAGTATATAACCTTATACTTATCTTTTGTTAGCATATTATATAATGCCATACTTGTCTTGTTTTTGTGTCTGTCTCTTTCACTAGAGTGTTAGCACCTTAAAGGGAAGAGATTTTATCTTATTGTTCTTGGTGTCTTCGGGGCCTGGCATATGGAAGGAATTAAGTGTTTGTCAACGGTAGATGAATGAATCCCAAGCGCAACTTCAGGTTTTCAAGACACAAGTGTCACTGTGCAGATGAAACAGACCAAAGATGCTGGTTCCCTCTGCAGGGGATCAGAAGAAAGATTAAGGCAATCCTAGCTGGGCTTGAGGCCACCATATGTATCTCTACCCAGCAAAATACAAATCCATCCAGTTAAACTCTTTCTTTTGTAACACTCGCAACTTCTATGTTATTATTATTCTGTATGCTCTACCATTAGGCTCAGAGTTTCAGGAAAAGAGCACAGGTTTAAAAGTCAGCCTTCTGGGTTCTTTCCTTCTCACCTTCATCTATACAATATATATTCATGGAGGACTATTAAACGGCAGGTACTGTGTGCTAAGCGGTAGGATCACAAAAATGAGTAAGCCACAATTTTTCTGCTTTCAAGGAATTGACAATCTAGCAGGAGATAACTCATTTGTGGACAAATTGTAATTCAATGTGCTAAATACTATAATAGATGTATATATACAAGATGATAATGGCATAGAGGAGAGAAAAATAATTTCTCTCCTTAGTCCTGGTTTTTGAGACTCAACTAACTTATTTTCCCTCTATTTCTCATTTATAAAATTGGTATGAAACCATCACAAAGAAGAAAGTTCAATGGAAACCAGAGAGCACTATGCAACTGCAAGGGATACAAACACACTGAGAGAATTCCAGACTGATCTGAGGACCTGGCCTCTGACCCCTAAAATTCTTTTAGTCCTTCTTATTCCCTTTGGACTACACTTCTTAGACATTCATGCCTTAAAAGAGGTGCAAAGGAAGAGTGGCAAGAAAAAATGGGAAAGTAGATTGAGGCCAGACCACAGCTTAGCAGGAAGGCAGGAAAGAGAGAAACCTCAAGGAAGTCTCTCAGGGAAGGCCCAGCTTGGACAAAAAGAAGAAATGGCAGTAGGAGGGGTAGAAGAGTCTGGCAGGGAGGGAAAGGCTGCTAAGGGCAGTCCTGCCTTGCCTCAGGCTGACCCCTGTACCTGATACTTCCAGATAGCCATCATCATTCAGGCGGCAGGCCTCAGTCAAAGTGAGAAATAGGCAGCCAATGGGATCCAGGGGGTGGCCCACCCAGCCCTCCAGGTTGGTAATGGTTGTGGTTCCTCTCTGCAACAGTTCTGGAAGCAAGCAGGTCAAAATTTTAGAGAGAGAGAGAGAGAGAGATACATTGCTGTCTGTTCTTGCTTGAGAGCCTCATCTTCAGTCTCTTTTTGGCCTTGGCCCTGAGACTCAAAGAAGAGTTTCCCTTATTGTCTTGCCTCGGACTGACAGGACTGGTCCCAAGCACACTAGCAAGCTGTAAAGTCCTATGGACTGCATTTAGGCTGCCTGTTGGCACTGCACACATGTGGATTCAGTTTTACAGTTTAAAAAGTGTCTTTTCATACTAGATCTTATGTGGGTCTTAAAACTACCCTGTGATGGAGGCAGGTTGGAATTATTATTCTCATTTTACAAATAAGAGAACTGAAATTCAGAGAGGTAAAGTGAGGTATTCCAGGTCATGCAGCAGGTGGAATAACCTGGAATTCCTTAACCTCTGTCATACCCACTTCATGATACTTAATGAAAATTAAGAACTATGCCTTGTATCCCTGAGGATCTGCATTAGCTTCAAGCCTAAAGGGTTTAGTGACTTCTAGTCATTATACCTTTCTTCTGATGCTTGTAGATTTCCAGCTGCTGCTGTTGCTGCAACCTCAAAGTATTGATAATGGCCACTGTGAGCCTGAGGGCCTCTTTTGGATAACCATGGGAACGCAGGGCATCAACCCGGGCACAGGCTGTAGGCACATGCTCTATCAGATAAGAAGAAAATATTTTGGTTGAATTAAAATTTTAAATCTGGAAAATTCATGTTTCAAAAAGGGAGTCTATCTTCAGTGCAGTTCCTCAAATTCAACCTGACATCTACTGTGTACCAGGAACTGGGTTTTTCTATTAAAGATATAAAGTTGAATAAATCACAGATACTTTCTTGCAGTCTCAGGGTGGGGAGCACAACTCAGATAATAAAATATAGTACCTCTTTGAAAACATGCACTATGAGAACGCAGAGCAGGTAGGAAACAACAACCTTAATGGAAAGGCCTCATTTGCTTATTAATCCTACTCTTCCTGAGAACCTATTATATGCCAGATAGTGTTTAGACAAAGAAAATACAAAGATGAATAAGAAATAGTCACTGCCCTCAATATTATTTTCAGAGAGAAAATAATATTTGAGTGAGCCTTGAAGGACAATTAAGATTTTAAATAGGTAGATAAACAGTGAAAGTCATTCCTGGCAAAAGGAACATATAAGTAAAGGTATATAGGTAAAAGCATAAAAATGAACAATATATAATGTTTTCAGAGTATGGTAAATAGTTCAATGTAGCTAGAGTTAGTTTATGTGGCTGGAGATAGGCTGGAAAGGTAGAGAAAGCATGGAATGTGAAGAGTTTTGAATGCCACACTAAGAAATTTGGAGCTATTTTAGGGATAGTGTAGGACTTTCAAAGGCTTATAAATAGGTGAGTGATTATAAGGAGATTTATAGTTTAATTTTAAAGATAACATTAAAAATTACAGAAATAATTTCTGAAAAATAGGAAATATAGGTAAACAAAAGATATACAATAAAAATAATCTATACTCTCACTCCCTAGATCATCCAGATTTTTAAATTTATTTTTTAATAAAAATGAGATATATTATAAACACTGTTTTACAATTGGCTTTTTCCACTTACACATTGTAAATATCTTTCCACGTGGTTAAATACACTTCTATAACATTGAAAACAACAGATTCCACTTAATGTGTGTACTATCCATTGAGTTAATCAGTCCTCTATTGATTGTGTCCAATTTTTCACACTTGTAAATTATTTATATCCAAGCTCTAATGAACCCTCTAGCTCTGTATGTATAACTTTAGCTAGTTTTGGCTGCAGAATAAATTCCTGGATGTCGAATTTCTGGATCAAAGACAAGTGTTGCTGAAATACCCTTTGGAATGACTGTTAGAATTTACACCCCTCCCAGTAGGACATGACAGTACCTAGCTCGGCAACCTCTTCTGTACCAGAAACTAATTATTTTAAAAATCTCTTACCATTTGATAATAAAAAGTGATAATTCAGTGTTGTTTTTTTTCAAGCACTTTTAAAAATCAATTTCAGTGATATGTATTCATAAAACATACAGTCCATCCAAAGTGTATAATCAGTGGTATTGTGTATAATCACAGAGTTGTGCATTCATCACTTCAATCAATCACACATAGCTGCTATTCTGTTTCTGCTGCTCGAATTTATTTGTGTTACATTTTGTATAGATGGAGATAAGCAATATGTAGTAACTTTTGTCTAGTTTCTTTCACTTGGTATAGATTATTAATGGAGGATTATTAATATATTACTATACGCCATTGTCCATGGCTTGCTTTGGTAGTATTTTTGTCTGATAGTAACATCTTGAAACATTAATGTACATTTCTTCTGTTTCAAAGAAAAAAGTCTTATATATGCAATATAACCCATATTCATATTTCACATGAGTTTTCACTTTGCTATAAGGTCCCATGTTATACTTTTTAGTTTTCCTATTAGTAATATACAGCATCTTAGACTTTTCCTTTCAACCACTATCATACCCAAATATTAACACTGCTAGTTACAAACACCATGATGTACTTTCACCATTTCTATTCATTTCCAAAGATTAATGAACAACCTTTTTTTGAATTCTACACAGATTAAACCTCAGCTTTCCATTCTCTAACTTCATTCTATTTTCTGGTAATCTATGTTCTAGTTATTAACTCTATGAGTTTATAAAACATATTTTGTTCATAATAGCACAATCATACAGTATTTGACCTTTGGTGCCTGGCTTTCTTCACTCAACATAATGTTTTCCAGGTTCATCCATGTTGTCATATGCTTTACGACCTCATTTATTCTTATAGTTGAATAATATTTCATCGTATGTATACACCACAATTTGTTTATCCATTCATCAGTTGATGGACAACTGGATTGTTGCCATCCTTTGGTGATGTGAATAGTGCTGCTATAAACCACAGTGTGCAGACAGCAATGCTGTCAGTTCTTTTGGGTATATATCCAGTAGTGGTATTGCCAGGTACATGGCAAATCTATATTCAACTTCCTGAGGAACTACCATACAGTCCTCCACAGAGGCTGTATCATATTACATTCCCACCAACAGTGAACAAGTGTTCCTATCTCTCCACATCTTCTCCAACACTTGTAATTCTCTCTTTTTAATATTCTATTAGGTATGAAATGACATCTCATTGTTGCTTTGATTTGCATTTCTCTAATTGCTCATGATATTGAACATTTTTTTTCATGCATTTTTCAGCCATTTGTATTTCTTTTTTGGACAACTGTCTATTCAAGTCTTTTGCCCATTTTTCAATCAGGTCGTTTGTCTTTTTATTGTTGAGTTGTAGAATCTCTTTATATATCATGGATATTAAATCCTTATCAGATATGTGATTTCCAACTATTTTCTCCCATTTAGTAGTCTGCCTTTTCACTCTTGACAAAGTCCTTTGAGGTGCGAAAGTGTTGAATTTTGAGGAGGTCCCATTTATATAATTTTTTCTTTCTTTGCTAAAGCTTTGGGTGTAAGGTTTAAAGAAACATCCTCCACCTACCACAAGATCTTGAATATGTTTCCCTACATTATCTCCTAGTAGTTTTATGGTCCTGGCTTTTATATTTAGGTCTTTGATTCATTTTGAGTTGATACTATATAGGGAGTAAGATATGAGTCCTCTTTCATTCTTTTGGGTGTAGCTATCCAGTTCTCCCAGCACTATTTGTTGAAGAGAGTGTTTTGTCCCAGTAAAGTGTACTTGGTAGGTTTGTAAAAAACCAGTTGGCTGTAGAGGTGAGGGTCTGTTTCTGGACTCTAAATTCTATTCCATTGATCAACGTGTCTATCTTTATGCCAGTACCATGCTGTTTTGACCACTGTAGCTTTGTAATATGAGTCAAGGTCAGGCAGCGAGAGTCCTTCTAGTTTGCTCTTCTTTCTTAAGATGTTTTTTGCTATTTGGGTCCTATTTCCCTTTCAAGTAAATTTGGTAATTGCCTTTTCTATTTCTGAAAAGTAGGCTGTTGGAATTTTGATTAGTATTGCATTGAATCTATAATCAGTTTGGGTAGGATTGACATCTTCATGATATTTAGTCTTCCAATTCATGAACATGGAATGTCTTTTTTTTTTGTTTAGGTCTTCTTTGATTTCTTTTAGCAGTGTTTTGTAGTTTTTTGGATACAGGTCCTTTACATCTTCGGTTAAATTGATTCGTAGGTATTTGAGTATTTTTGTTGCAACTGGAATTCCCCCGCCCCCGATTTCCTGCTCAGATCATTCAATACTAAAGTACAGAAATATTACTGATTTTTTCACGTTGATCTTATATCCTGCCACTTTGCGATACTTGTTTATTAGCTCAGGTAGCTTTGTTGTAGTTATTTTAGAATTTTCTTATACAGCATCAGGTCATCTATGAATAGTGAGTTTACTTCCTCTTTTCCTATTTGGATGTTTTTTTTTTTTTTTAATTTGTCTAATAGCTATAGCTAGAACTTCTAAGTACAATGTTGAATAACAGTGGTGACAGCGGGTATCCTTGTCTTGTTCCTGATTTTAGAGGGAAAGCTTTCAACATTTACTCACCTTGTATGATGTTGGCTGTGGGTTTTTCATATCTGCCCTTTATCATATTGAGGAACTTTCCTTATATTCCTATCTTTTGAAGTGTTTTTATCAAGAAAAGATGCAAATAATGGTGTAGTTGACACAGCCTAGAAGGGCTCGTGGGACACAGCACATCAAACTTGTTCACCAAAAGCTGAATCAGTCTTAAGCTGCATCCCTTTCTCTCCCAAATCCTGGGGAAGTGGACCCCTGTGGTCCTCTCTGTCCGTGGCCACCTGCCAGAGGCTGGAGGACTCAAAGCCATCTGCTCCCAACATGGGGGATAGGCACTGGCTGCTGTATCTGCAGCTCTTACTCAGACTTTTCCTGTCAAGAATCTTTTTCTTTTTTCTCTGCCCTCTCTCTTCTGGGTGATAGTCAGCCTTCCCCTGGTATCCTAAGCCCCAGAACATTTTTTCCAGGCAGTTTATTCCTATCCTTTGGCTATTTTTTCTGGGAGAGAAGTGAGTCCTGCATCTGTATTATCCTCCATCTTCCTGGAAGTCATCCTCAGTGTTGTTTTAATTTGCATCTTTGATTATTAATGAGGTGTATATTTTCTCACAGGCTTATGAGATTTGCATTTTAGAAGTGGTGGATCAGAGAAGAGGAAAGATGATCAAAGGAAACTTCAAAGGGTGACCCACAGTGAGTATGGCCAGAGCTTTCAAGATAGGGACATATCCCTATTCAGCAAGATCTTGAGAAAGATAAAGATATGGGTTGAGGCATGGGAGAGGAATTAAGTGAAGACAATGAAAATGTGTGTCATATTGTGAGACTCAGAAATTTAGTATTTTAAAAAAGAATGTCTATTTTGGAAGGGGTAGCCTATGATAAAGTCAACGATAGATGTGCTAGAAGGCCATTCCAGGAAAGTATTTCAGAGGAGGGTTCAAACTCCCAATGGAATGGCTCTCTGCTGTCATGACTAAAGAAGAAAGGGAAAGTGGGAAGGAGGAAAGGAAAACTGCTGGGTCACTGTGAGGATTAATCTCATGTGTCACCTTGGCTAGGTTATGGTGTCCAGTTGTTTGATCAAGGAAGCACTGTCCTGCTTGTTACTGTGAGGGTATTTTGTGGATTTCAATCATTAGTCAGTTTGATTGCATCTATGTATGATTAAAATTCTATAATCAACAAAGGAGACTGCCTTTAGCCATGACAGAGGCCTTATCTAACAAGTTGAATGTGTTAAAAGGATGATTTCAGCAGTCAGAAAGAATTTCTATCTCTGCCTCAGCCAGCCAGCTTCTGGGGAATTCATTGAAACCTTCATCAGAGTTCCCAATTTGTGGCCTGCCTTATCCAATTCGGACTTGCCAATACTTGAGGTTGTGTAAGCCAATCCTATAGTAAATCTCAATATTTACATATATACATAAATCCTGTTGGTTCTATTAATTTGGAGAATCTGACTAATATAGTGACAAATATAGATTGTGCCCCAACTACTACCACAGGGTAATTTAAGTTTCAAGCTTAGTACTTTTTTAGCAAAACCTATCATCAGAGCATTATGTTACTTAGTAACAGTTGACTGGGTAAATCTGTGAACCAGTGGTTTTGTTAGTGCTGTTTGAGACTGTTAACTCCTTTTCCCTCTCAGAAATAAGGATTCAGGGTACAAATTCCTCTATTTGAGGTTATCATGCCTCAGCTGAGTATATATACTAGTAGCTCAGGCTTCACATAAATACCCTGAGGCCCTATTCAAGGGCCCAAAATATCTGTGCGAAGAACATTCAAATTGTAGTTGGCATGTTGGTATCTACGCAGATGGCTCATTCAGGTCTGGTACATGGTGAGGATGGGCTCTGAAATTCTTAGAGTAGAGAAGGGCTAGACTTACCAAGCCACAATGGCTGGCCTTGGGAATTAAAGAGCAGTCTTTCACTTTCCTGCTGGCAGGCAGGAGCTATATATATATTGCTGCTGATTATTCGCTGTAAGTGGCTGTCCTGCCAATGCAATTCCCAGCCCTCGATGGCTCTAGTGAACACTGTTCGTCGTGGTCTGGATAGAGAGTCTGGAGAAAAAAAGAAATACAGCAGCTCAATAATGGGCAATTTGAAACCATAGCTCCTATATCTTCTTTTTTTTTTTTTTTTTAAACATTTTATTTATTTCTTTCTCTCCCTTTCCTCTACCCCTGTTGTCTGCTCTCTGTGTCCATTCACTGTGTGTTCTTCTTTGCTTGCATTCTTGTCAGCGGAACCAGGAATCTATGTTGCTTTTTGTTGCATCATCTTGCTGTGTCAGCTCTCTGTGTGTGTGGAATAGCTGTCCTTGTGGGACGCACTCCTTGCGCATGGGGCTCCCCTACGTGGAGGACATCCCTGCGTGGCGTGGCACTCCTTGCGTGTATCAGCACTGCACATGGGCCAGTTCACCACATGGGTTAGGAGGCCTGGGTTTGAACCCTGGACCTCCTATGTGGTAGGTGGATGTTCTATCAGTTGAGCCAAATCCACTCCCCCCCTATATCTTCTTTAGAGTGGAAGGATACATAAGAATGTAGTATGTGGTTAAGTGACAACAGTGCTTTGGCTATCTCTCTGGGTGTCAGCATTCCTTTCTTAAATTTTTTAAAAAATTTGAAATGCTTTCAAATTTACAGGACAGTTATAAAAATAATACAAACCCCACACAGAGAGCACACTCTTATCCTCCCCAAATACCCAGATCCACCAATTTTAACATTTTACCACATTTGCCATATCATTCTAACTACTCATCTATCAATCCAGTTATCTACCGCTACATATATCTAACATTCTATCAATTTATGATCCTAGAATACTTACCACTACCATGTAAATTTCCTGAAAACAAGGATATTCACTTTTGTAATCACCTTAAGTGCAGTTCTCAAGTTCAAGAAATTTAACACTGATACAAAGCTTGTAGTCTGTATTCCTATTCCCAATTTTTCCCTATGTCCCAATAATGCCCTTTGGAACCTTTTTCTACTTCCTTGTTAGATAGCATCTAGGATCACATATTGAATTTATTTGTCATTGTCTCTTTAGTTTCTTTCTCTCTCTCTCTTTTTTTTAAAGATTTTATTTTATTTAGTTATCCCCCCTTGCCGCTTGTTTGCTGTCTGCTCTCTGTGTCCGTTTGCTGTACGTTCTTCTGTATCTGCTTGTCTCTCTTTGTTGCATCATCTTGCTGTGCCAGTTGTCTGCAGGCGTATGGTAGATGGGAGCCCAATTGGTTGAGCGACATCTACTTCCCTTTCTCTCTCTTTTTAAAATTGTGAAACATATACACAACAAGAACTTTCCCATCTCAATCACTCCCAAGCATTCTAGTCAGTGGGATTAATCCCATTCACAGTGTTGCAGTATCACCCACCATCCATTACTAGAACCTTCCCTTCAACCCAAACAGAAACCCCACACTCATTTTGCATTAACTCCCCATCCTCCTGCTCCCCATCCCTGGTAAACTGCACTCTACTTCTTTTTTTTTTTTTTTTAATTTTTTTATTTTTTATTGACTTTGTAATAATATTACATTAAAAATATATATGTGAGGTCTCATTCAACCCCACCCCCCACCCCCCCTCTCCCCCCCCCCCAACAACACTCGTTCCCTTCATCATGACACATCCATTGGATTTGGTAAGTACATCTTTGGGCACCTCTGCACCTCATATACATTGGTTCACATCATGGCCCATACTCTCCTCTATTCCATCAAGTGGGCCCTGTGAGGATTTACAATGTCCGGTGATTACCTCTGAAGCACCATCCAGGGCAGCTCCATGTCCCGAAGACGCCTCCACCTCTCATCTCTTCCTGCCTTTCCCCATACCCTTTGTCCATTATGTCCACTTTTCCCAATCCAATGCCACCTCTTCTATGTGGACATTGGATTGGTTGTGTCCATTGCACCTCTATGTCAAGAGGAGGCTCAGATTCCACCTGGATGCTGGATGCAATCCTCCCATTTTCAGTTGTAATCACTCTAGGCTCCATGGTGTGGTGGTTGTCCTTCTTCAACTCCATCTTAGCTGAGTGTGGTAAGTCCAATAAATCAGATTGTAGGTGCTGGAGTCTGTTGAGGCTCAGGATCAGGCTATCACATTGTCAGTCCAGAGATTCAAATCCCCTAAATATATCTTAAACCTCAACATTAACTGCACCTCCAGCACATTAGCATGAAAGTCTTATGAAGGGAGATCCCATCTGAGTCCAGATTCATCACACATAAACACCATTTCCAAAGAGGGGCCATCTGCCCTGGTAGTTAACCCCATCGGCCATGACCATAACTCCCATGGGTCTCTTTAGCCCTCAAAGGAACCAATATCTGGGGGTTGTATCTGCTTTATCTGTCTCTCTGACTCTGCTCAGTTGTGCATGAGGGCAAACCTTCTGCCAGCCTCCAGACTCTTTTTTAGAAACTCGTAGCCATATAAACTCATTTCTCCTTTCCATTTCCCCCTTACTTTAGGTCAAACAGCATTTTAAAGTCATGGTATTTTATGTAGACATGGATATTCTGCTGATCCGCATTGAACCTTCCGTATAAGGTCATTTTCCAGTTGCATCATCAGTTGGTAGTTGATAGTGGTCCCTCGTTGCCAGGGAGGCTCATCCCCGGGTGTCATGTCCCGCACTGGGGGGAAGGCATTGCATTTACATGCTGAGTTTGGCTTCGAGACTGGCCACATTTGAGTAACATGAAGGCTAACAGAAGGAAATTCCCAGGCACAAAGTTGCTCTAGGCCTTGTTCTTATTTTGGGTTTATCAGCTCACAAGCATAGTCATTAGCATCTGGGGCTCACTGTTGAACCCTCACTCCCTCCCGGTCCCCACCACTGTACCTGGGAGACTGTCGCTGCTCCCCTAGGGACCACGACAGAGCACCACTGGCCAGGAACCCAGTACCCCCCCTACTGTGGTTTTTAATTGTTGCCACTATGAGTATATCCAAACATTACCATGCACCCTGGACATATGTTCTGTACAGCTCCCTGTCAGTCATATATCACCTGTCATTGGTATCCCATACCAGTATCCCTCCATTGCCATTGTTGAAACACTCTGTGATCCAGAACTCCCTGAAATTTGAAGCCCAATATAATGTCATGGTCCCTTACTAGGGAATGGCATATAGCGATGAGTTTAAAGGATAGATAAAGAACTTGGATAAAGTTAGATAAAGAACTTAGATAAAGAATGTTGACTTGAAAAAATTCCACATCCTGTTTTTTTCTTCCCCCCCCCCCCCCTAATTATTCAGCTTTTCTTCACAGGAGTCCTAGACCACAGCAATGTATATATATAATATACAGCACTCCCACACATCCACCAGAAAACCTTTTCCCTTCCACAGTGATACTCTTACGCCCTATTCATATCATATTTACTTAAAGTGATGTACAGAGTCTGAGACATTAGCTTTCTAACAAGGTGACATCTGTGCTTACATTATGGTGCATACTTTAGGATACACAGTTCTTTACATTTTTAGTTATCCTATGTTTTACATTATGGTTTACATTATCAGTCTGTCATCTCCTATATGTTATGGTGTAATATTACATGTTTTATATCCATCTTTGTGTACTCTCAAGAAACTCCTCTCTTACCCCCCATTTACTTTGGTTCCACACATTTAACGTCCATTTTCCCTTCCACCTTGGTGCCCTCAGTGATAGCCAACCTCCGTTTCCTGAGGAGCCACTTCCAGAGATAGATGGAATAGTGTTCAGGGCCTAACTTGCTCAACTGCCCCAATGCCCTGGGAGCCACCCTTTCTCTCGAGGGATACAGTTCCCTCTATTGGATGGCATTAGTCCTCCCCAGGATGTGGGTCCACCCCCACTCTCACTACTTGGGTTTCTACCCCATGGTGTCACCCACTCTGGCAGAATGAGCATTTAGACATTCCCCAGGAGCCCGTCCTGCATCAGACCCTCCCCTCCGAGCATTCTAAACAGGTAACCCTCTTTATTATATTTTGATATGATTTTCTCGGCATTTTACTCTCCACCAACACCTGACCCTCTCCTGGTTCGTATGCTACCCCTCCCTCCCCCCACTTTTGGGCAACGTTACCCATCCGTCCCTCCCCAGCCACCCTCAAACCCGCAAAGCCCCAAGCAAAGGCAACCCCTTGCCCCCCTTTTATCTCTTCTTTGTGTTCATACTTACCACCATCTCGTCTTAAATTCCACCCCTGCAGACATCGGCTCATATCCTTCCTCCACCCTCCGATTTCCTGCAAGCCTATCGTTCAGTCTCTTGCTATCTAGGGCAGCTTGTTTATTTCATATCATTGAGGTCATGTAGTATTTGTCCTTCAATGTCTGGGTTGCTTCACTCAACATAAGGTTCTCAAGATTCATCCATGTTATCACATGTGTTTGTAGTGTGTTTGTTCTTACAGCCGAGTAGTATTCCATTGTGTGTATATACCACATTTTATTGATCCACTCGTCTGTTGATGGGCATTTGGGTTGATTCCAACTTTTGGCAATAGTGAGCAATGCTGCTATGAACATTGGTGTACATATATTGGTTTGTGTTCTTGTTTTCAGTTCTGCTGGGTATATTCCCAGCAGTGGTATTGCTGGGTCATATGGCAAATCTATGGCTAGTTTTTTGAGAAACCGCCATACTGTTCTCCAGAATGGTTGGATCCTTCTGCATTCCCACCAGCAGTGGATGAGTGTTCCCCTTCCTTCACATCCTCTCCAGCACTTGTATTCTTCTGTTTTTTTCATAGCTGCCAATCTTATGGGTGTAAGATGGTATCTCATTGTGGTTTTGATTTGCATTTCCCTGATAGCTAGAGATTTGGAACATTTTTTCATGTGCTTTCTTGCCATTTGTATTTCTTCTTCGGAGAAGTGTCCGTTTAAGTCTTTTTCCCATTTTTTAAATGGGTTGTTTATCTTTTTATTTTCAAGATATAGGAGTTCTTTATATATGCAAGTTATAAGTTTCTTATCAGTTATATGATTGCCAAATATTTTCTCCCACTGTGTGGGCTCCCTTTTTACTTTCTTGACAAACTCCTTTGAGTGCACTCTACTTCTTGTCTCTATGAGTTTGCGTATTCTCTGATATTTTCTTTGTGGTTACCATGTAGCTTAAATTTAAATCCTAAATCCATACTGATCTCATTCACTTTAATACCAACTTAACTTCAAAAGCATACATAAACTATGTTTCTATAGTCCTCAGTATTCCCATCTTCACGTAGTTTATGTAGTTCTTGTCATAAATTACATATTTATGCATTATAAATCCTAAACCATTTATTTCATCATTAGTTTTTTTTTTTTTTGAGGTACCGGGGGCCAGGGATTGAAACTGGGACCTTGTATGTGGGAAGCCGGCACTCAACCACTGAGCCACATTGGCTTCCATGAGTTGGTATTTTCATTTGTTTTGCTTGTTGTTCGTTTTTGTTTTTTTCAAGAGGCTCTGGGAACTGAATCCAGGACCTCCCATGTGGGAGGTGGGTGCTCAACTGCTTGAGCCACATCTGCTCCTCATTATTACACTTTATGCATATGCCTTTTAGATCCTAGGATGTGAAGGTGAAATTACAATAAAAAATATAATAGTACTGTATTTATATTTTTTCATGTTGTTACCCTTACTGGAGATCTTTATTAAATCTATTGTCTATTGTCCTTTCCTTTCAATCTGTAGAACTCTCTTTAGCATCTTTTGTAGGGCTTGGTTTAGTATTAATGAACTCAGCCTTTGTTTATCTGGGAAAATCATTCTCTCTTCCTCATTTTTGAAAGGTAATTTTGCCAGATATAGAATTCTTGGTTGATTTTTTTTTCTTTAAGGACTTTAAATATGCTACCCCTGTGTCTTCTGGCCTCCATGGTTTCTGCTGAGAAATCTGCTATTAATCTTATTGGGATCCTTATATATGACAAGTAACTTCTCTTTTGCTGCTTTCAAAATACTTTATTTATTTTGGATTTTGACAATTTCACTCTAATATGTCTTTTTGTATATCCTTTGGAGTCTATTCTGCTTGGAGTTTGTTGAGCTTCCTAGATGCATATTTCATGTCTTCCATTAGATTTAGGGAAATTTGGGCCATTATTTCTTCAAATACCCATTCTCTTTTGTCCTTCTGGGACTCCAATGATATGTATGTTGTTATACTTGAAGTGTCCCACAGCCTTTGTTCATTTTTCTTCATTTTATTTTCTTCCTGCTCCTCATACTGGATAATTTCAATTGTCTTACCAATTTGCCTGTTCAAATCTGCTGTTGAATCCACCTATCAAGTTTTTTTGTCTCAATTACTGTACTTTGCAGTTTCAAAATTTGTTTAGTTCTCTTTTTAAGATTTCTATGTCTATTTTGTTCAGGCAATGTTTTCTTAATTTCCTTTAGTTCTTTGTATATGGATTCCTTTAGCTCACTGAACATATTTAAGACAGTTGGTTTAAAGTCTTTGACTAATACAATGTATGAGTTTCCTTGGGGTTGATTTCTGGCAAATTCATTTTTCCTGTGAATGGGCTGTAGTTTCCTGTTTCTTCATGTGTTTTATAACTTTTTTTGTTGAGAACTTGACATTGTGAATATTATGTTGCTATTACTCTGGAAATCTAGTTCTCCCACACCTCTGGGATTGCTAGTTTTTATTGTTGAGGACTGAAGCCATCAATTTGTGACTTTTTCAAACTCTTTTTGTTCCCAAATGGGAAATTGAAAGAGAAAAGAGAGAGAGAGAAAAGATACTGCCTTTTTCAGAATCCTCTGTCGCTTTTCCCAGGGGAGGTAGTGGGGAGATTGCTAGAATAATGGCCACCGTCAGAGCTGAACCCGCCAGTGATCTGAAGTAATTGATCAAAAGCAAGTGATTGGAAATCAGATGAGGAGCTGGGGCTGCAGTCCCCACTGTTGTTGCCATGCAGTTTTGCTGTGAGGGATGGTAGCTGCCACATGGAGGGTGAAATTCACCAATATTTACCACAATTTACCAGTCTCTTCCTCCAGCTCTCCCCTGGATGTTGCACAGTGTTTCACTAGACTCAAGAGTTTAAAAATAATTGATTCAGTTCCTGCCAGTTCAATAGTATTTTGGTACAGGTATTGAATCCTGGAACTTCCTACGCTGCCATCTCCCCACAGTCCTCTCTCTGGATACTCTTTAAAGCTGCTTTTTTCCCCCAAGCCTTCTATTCCACCCTTAAGACTTTTGAACCAACTTCAACTGTGGCCAAGATCCATTAAACATGAAGAACTTGAAGATTAGAGAGGATTTGAAATGCTGGATTGGTTTTATAAATGGGTAAGGGGTTATTTTTTGGAGGAATTGTGAGATGCTTGATGGAAAAAGGCCTAGACTGCTTTGAAGAGACTGTTGATAACAATATGGATGCTAAAGAGGCTTTTTTATAAAAAGATTTATTTTTTATTTATTTCTCTCTCGTTCCCCCCGCCCCCGGTTGTCTGCTCTCTGTGTCCATTCGCTGTATGTTCTTTTTTGTCCACTTGCATTCTTGTCAGCAGCACTGGGAATCTGTGTCTCTTTTTTTGTTGCATCATCTTGCTGCGTCAGCTTTCTGTGTTTGCAGCACCACTCCTGGACAGGCTGCACTTTTTTCGTGTGGGGCGGCTCTCCTTGAGGGGCACATTCCTTGTGAGTGGGGCTCCCCTATGCGGGGGACACCCCTGCGTGGCATGGCACTCCTTGTGCACATCGTACTGTGGCATGGGCCAGCTCACCACACGGGTCAGGAGGCCCTGGGTTTGAACCCTGAACCTCCTAAGTGGTAGGTGGATGCTTTATCAGTTGAGCCAAATCCACTTTCCTAAAGAGGCTTTTTATGATGCCTTAGAAGTAAATGATGAAACTCTTTTTGGAAACTGGAGGAAAGGTGATCTGTGTTTTAAAGTTGCAGGGAACTTATCAAAATTAACTCCTGGTGTTTTATGGAAGGCAGAATTTGAAATGGTGAGCCTTGGCATTTAGCTGAAGAACTTTCCAAAGTAAATCCAGAGAATGCAGCTTGGTTTCTGCTTGCAGCTTATAGCAAAATGCTAGAAGAGCAAGACAAGCTGAGGACTGAACTGTTGGGCACGAAGAAACCGGAAACTGATTCTGGAAATTCCAAGCCTCTGGAAATCAAGCTCCCAGAAGAAAGTACTCCATTGAAAGACTTAACTAAACTTGGAACTTGTAAATCAGGATTGAAGATGCAGTTATGGGGAAGCAGATTTGGCCCAATGGATAGGGCTTCTGCCTACCACATGGGAGGTCTAAGGTTCAAACCCAGGGCCTCCTGACCTGTGTGATGAGCTGGCCCATGTGCAGTGCTGATACGCACAAGGAGTGCTGTGCCATGCAGGGCTGTTCCCACATAGGGAACCCCACGCGCAAGGAGTGTGCCCCGTAAGGAAAGCTGCCCAGTGCAAAAAAAAGTGCAGTTTGCCCAGGAATGGCGCTGCACACATGGAGAGATGATGCAACAAAACGATTCACGGATTCTGGGTGCTGCTGACAAGAATACAAGTGGACATATAAGATCAAACAGCAAATGGACGCAGAAAGCAGATAACTGGGGGAGGTGGGGAGGTGGGGGGTGGGGGGAAGGGGAACGGGAAAAGAAATTTTAAAAAAAGAAAAAAAGATGCAGTTCTGTTGGAAAGACTTGTGGAAAGTCTTACCATCTGATGCTTGGACCTCTGCTTCCTGCATTCTAAACCAACAGACTTTTTGAGAGAGCTGTATGAACAAAACCACTGTCAGCCTGGAATAAAAGGGACATGGAAAGAAGAGATCAAGGAAAACGACTTCAAGAGGAAAACCATGGAAGCTGAGATCTGGAATTAGGACATCACCTGGGGCCAAGAGAGGAACCCCTCCCATGTATACAGAGAGGGTGAGTTTGCCCCAGCAGTTGAAGAGAGTAGATGTTCCTGTCAGATATTCTGGGAGAGTTTTGCTGCCCAGGGTACAGAAAGGATGGAGCACATTCCCCAAGGATTAGGGCAGTTAAGGTCAGCACCCCATAGGTCTGAAAGGGGTGGACCTGTCCCCCAAAGGTTATGGAAGGCCAGGTGGTCAACCCATTGCTCTGAGAGGGTTGAGCCTGTATGCCAAAGGTTAGGGGGAATGTTGTCTTCACATCACTGTACTAGGGGGGTTAAGACTCTAACCCAAAGATTGGGTAAGGTGTGGCTATCTCCCCAACACTCTTGGAGGGAGAGGTCTGGAGCATGGTCAACACACAGATGCTTGATGAGGGTGCAACCAAGAAAATGGCCATTAAGCAAGCCTGTGGAAAGGGTGGGTTCCCATAAGGCCCCAAGGAGAAGAAACCATCATCTTAAGAATGACTCTCAGACTTTGAAATCAAATGGAGGATGCCCTGCAGGTTTACTGAATTGTAGAGGACCCATGACTCATGTTTCCCTCCCAGTTTCTCATTATTATAATGAAAATGTTTATCCTTTTTCTATCCATTTGTGTATTTGAAACAGATAAATTGTTCTGCAAGTTTCAGAGGTCTATAGCAGACAGGATTGTGCCTGAAGACAAACTGTACTTCTTTAAATTGATTGTGATATGATTTAGTACTTGCATTGTTACTGATTTAAGGTTTTTGCAAATATTGTAATGTCTGTTTGGAATTCAGAGGGTGGAGTGTAGCAGTCTGATATGGTTATCAATTCCAAAAATAGATATTGGATTATGTTTGTAATCTGGTCTGTAATCTGGGTGTGATTAAATTATGATTAGGGCTTTGATTAGGCCACATCATTAGGGCATTAAGTCTCCACCCCTTGGTGGGTAGGGACTCACAGAAAAAAGGCATGGCAAAGGACAGAGCTGTGGGTTTTTGATGCTGGAGTTTTGATATTGGAGTTTGATGCTTAAAGTAGGAGCCCTGGGAAGTAAGTTCACAGAGGAATGAGAAGCCAGCCCAAGAAGAGAGAAACCTTGAGCCCAGGAAGAAGCAAGCCCTGGGAAGAAAGGAACCTTAAACCCAGAAAGAAGCAAGACCCTGGAAGGGAGGAAAATGGGAAGCCTGAACCCTGGCAGCCGCTGGCAGCCGTCTTGCTCTAGTATGTGAAAATAGACTTTGGTGAGGGAAGTAACGTATGGTTTATGGCCTGGTATCTGTAAACTTCTACCCCAAATAAATACCCTTTATAAAAACCAACCAATTTCTGCTATTTTGCACCAGCACCCCTTTGGCTGATTAACAGAGGGCTCTAGGCCTATATGATGGGCATGATAAGGACACTCTAGACATCAAAGATAAAAGCCTAACGTTTTTTAGCTTTGGCATTTCAAGTTGAACAAGAGGACAGGCATTTCTTATTCAAGATGACTATTCTGACAGCAAAGAGGCTGTCCATCAACAATTGTTCCAGGGCTTTACCCTCCCACCTTTGGAGTTCCCAGCGCAAAGATTCAAAAGGACACCTGGCTCACCTGGGCTGTGACTAGCACTCTGGGGAAGTGCACTGGTGATGTTGGGCAGCTCATGCCCATAGTTCCCATCCTCCAGGGGACAGACATCCAAGTCGTTCCACCTCTGCAGTTGCTGCAGCCAACAGGACTTTTCCTCCAGTTTGCAGTGTGGATTTAAAATGATGCATACCCATAAGGCCCCTGGAAAATAAACCAACCCACATTTTTTTATCTTTCCTTTGATGCATGTGTAAGTGTTAATGTTTCAGTTTACTCTTTTCTTTTTTTTTTTAGTTGTTAGGGAAAGTTTCCAAACCAATAGCTTTTCATGTTATTAAAAAACAGGTATGCTAGGGTTTTTGGAACCAGAGTATTTTCCCTTCTCAAAGCTTTCTTAAAGCAGAGTGACCATCTTGATACCTGGATCTACGTGCCTGTGCTGATGAGCAAGGCAGATTTGAGCTGAATCTTGAGCTCAAATCGGCAGTCCAATAAACATTTACTGAGAGCCTCCTATGTCCAAGGCCCTGTGCTGGTGAATAAGATACTATCCCTACCCTTGAGGAGCCATCTAGTAGGGGAAACAGATAAATAAACATAACATCATTTAAACACAATAAGTGTTGAGATAAAGACACGGTTCAGGGTATAATAGCAGCATACAGGAAGGACATTTAATACAAGGACAGAGGTTAGAAGGAGGGTGATCAGGAAAGGTTTAATTTTTTTTGGCTAACCTTGGACTGTTTTTTTTAGGTACTGGGGATTGAATCTGGGACCTTGTACATGCAAAGTACATGCACAACCACTGAGGTGCACCCACTCCAACCTTGGACTTTTTGAGCTTCAAAGCCCTCATTTGTAAAACAGATAATAAGAGCACCTACTTTGTAGGGCTTAATAATATCCTTTAAATAAAATAAAATTTGTAAAGGATCTACCATAGTAGAATTTTAGTATTTCCTTTACTCTTCTCTTTCATAGGGAAAATGGTTATTTAGACTTGGATTTTTAAACTGTTGATCCACTTATGATGTCTTTAAACCATCATGTTTTTTTATCTTCTCTGTTACTGCAGCAGAATGACATATATTCCACATAAACTCTTTATTTTACCTTCCTTCCTTTCTAGCCAACTTGCTTCTTCTTTTCAAGGCTGGGCGGATAAGCCATTATATTCTCAATCCCAAATTACCAATAAGACTGGCTGTATAGCCTCTTAAATTAAATATCCTTTGGGGTGGAGCTAACCCTTGGATGGAAGTACATTAAGATACTATTTCAAAGCCTCTTGAAGGCAAATAGGAGTATTTTAAAAGGATGTCCTAGCCTCAATTTGTCTACTAATTGAAGATGATGAAAATTCATTTTTATTAGGTCAATTTAGTTTTAAAAATGAGCCATGAAACAGGAACTATACTCTGTAATAATTACAATGATGGCTCTCAAAAGGATGATAGTTGGGTGTTACCCAAATAAGTAATTACAATAAAGCATGGTAAATGCTATAATAAACATATATAAAGTCCTATGGGAACATATATTATGAAACAATTAATTCTGCAAGTGGGATCAGGGACAATTATAGAAAGGAAATGATATTTGAGTTTGGCATTTAACTTCTGGTTAAATACAGCCAATTAAACACATGTTTGTCACCACCCTCTCCTAAAACCTCATTAAAATGAAAGTAAAGGGATTAAAAACTGGCATGAACCCACATGGACACAAAGTGGAAAAGAAGAGAGAGAACAGCAATAGATTTTTGGAAGCTAGAAAGAAAATGGGTAAGTGATAACTGACTTAGCAGAACAAAGTTAAAACATCCATCAGCAGTTGAGAAAGCCCAGAAGCAGACTGATTCATCCTGTAGAACTCTAGTGAAAGTGGGGCTGAAAATAACAGAATTGGTTAAACATTTGTAGTAGGAGTCAGATTCCCCAGATATCCTCCTCTGTTCAAGGCAGCTGAGTGCCTTCTTCTTCTCACTCCTGGAAGAGCAGTTTTACTCACTGAAAAGGTTGATTCAGAGAGGCTGTGGAGTTGGGGACTCTAGGTACAGCTGAGGGTGGGGGTTTCCCTACTGAAAACTGAGGGATTAATGGAAGGTATACATATTGAACAGACGGAATCCTCTTTCTCCACTTGGTTCTGAGAAGACTGTTAGGCTTATAACTTCATAGACAAGGTCTCTGGGATTAACCCAAGGGGGAAAAATACCTCAGTAAGCTTGTCAACTAGTTAAGCTGATAAGGCCTATCCACATACACATAGGGCTTCCTTTTAGTTTTCTTTTGCCATTCTTAAATATGAATGGATAGCTAAGGAACAGCAGATACATGAGGAAAGCATCTCATATGAAGGATAGAGAACAAAGCAAGCAAGCAAACAAAAATCTTTCAGGAAATAAAAACAAGGCAGAGAACAGAGTAAACCTAAAGAAAAAAAATACCCTATACTTAATATTCTCCATATGAGAAGATACTGCATCCATGAAAAATGAGTGGGATGCAACAACAACAAAAAGTTTCATAGAAGAACAAAAATGAGCACTTGTAAACTAAAATATGATGACAAAAATAATAAGCGAATGGAAAGATAAAATTGAAAAAATCACCTAGGGGAAAAAAAAAAAAGGAAATAATAGAGAGAGTGTCAATCTAGGAAGACCAATATCTAAATAAAAGGAGTTCCAGAAAGGGAGAGAAAATATAGGCAAGGTAATAAAGTTTTCAAGAAAACTTTTCAAACTGAAATACATATGTTGAGATGGCCTACCAAGTTATAAAATATCAAGTAGATTCGTTTTTAAAAATTTTAAAGTAACATCATCAAGTAATATCATTGTGAAACTTTAGATTAATGAAGACAAAGAGAAAATACACAGTTCCATAGAGAAAAACAGGACACAACACAGTATCCTGAACCAGAATGGTCTTGTATTTCACAACAGCAACTGGAAGCTAGAGGACAATGGAGCAATGTCTTTAAAATTCTGAGGGAAATAGGATTTCCAACCTACATTTTTTTTTTCTTTAAAGATATATTTTATTTATTTCTTTCCCCTTCCCCTCCTTGCCTGCTCTCTGTGTCCATTCGCTGTGTGTTATTTGCATTCGCTTGCATTATCCGGCAGCACTGGGAAACTGCGTCTCTTTTTTGTTGTGTCATCTTGCTGTGTCAACTCTCCGTGTGTGCATTGCCACTCCTGGGCAGGTTGTGCTTTTTTCACGCAGAGTGGCTCTCCTTGCGGGGCGCGCTCCTTGCGCATGGGGCACCCCTACGTGGGGGCGCCCCTGCACGGCATGGCACTCCTTGTGCGTGGCAGCACTGTGCATGGGCCAGTGTACTACATGGGTCAGGAGGACCTGGGGATCGAACCCTGGACCCTCCGTATGGTAGACGGATGCTCTATCAGTTGAGCCATGTCTGCTTCCCCCAACCTAGAATTTTGTATCCAATTGAAGTATCAATCAAAAGTAAGGGTGGAATATAGACATCCAGCAATGCAAAATTCATCTTGGATTGTGGAAAATTCATTTTCCATGTGCCCTATCTTAAAATGCTATTGGAAGATGTGCACTACCAAAGCAAGATTGCCCACAGCTAGTTCAGGGAGAAAGTGAGCCTGGAGGAGAAGGCAGAGTCAGGCCACCATTTTGCCTTGCCAAGTGGCAAGAGTCCAGGGTCTGCCAACAGCCAACTTTTGGTGAGACAGCATCTCTGAAGATGCCTTGATCTGGACATTTTTACAGCCTCTGCACCATAAGATTTTACCCTATAAAAGCTGTATTAGTCAGTCAAAGGGGTGCTGATGCAAAATACCAGAAATCTGTTTGCTTTTATAAAGGGTATTTATGGGGTAGAAGTTTGCAGTTACCAAGCCATAAAGCGTAAGTTACTTCCCTCACCAGTCTGTTGCCATGTGTTAGAGCAAGATGGCTGCTGATGTTGGCAAGGGTTCAGGCTCCCTCTTCTCTTCCTCTCTTGGCTCCATAGTCCCAGCTTCTTCCGATATCACCTGTAGGCTGGGATAAGTCACATCTCTCTCCCGGGGCACGTTCCTCTTGGGTTCATCTACTCTGTTTCTCCACAAGGTCAGCTATAGACTATCAGGTGAACAGCTCATCTCTCTTCCTGGACTCCAGCATCAAAATTACAACCTCCCCTCTCTGTGGTGCAGTTTCTCTTTGAGTCCCCACCGACCAAGGGGCAGGGACTCAATGTCCTAGTGACGTGGCAGTGGCCCAATCAAAGCTTTAATCATTATTTAATCAAATGAAAGTGAAACCTCTGAATCCAATATAATCTAAGGGTATCATTAGCCCAGAGGATGAGACCAGTTTACAAACATAATCAGTATTTCTTTTTGGAATTCATCAGTAGTATCAAACTGCCACAAAAGTCAACCCATTTCTGGGATTTTTGCATTGGCAGCCTTTAGCAAATTGAAACAGGCATAGAGAGCAAACAATCTACATTAGGGATAGAAGAAAAGAAGGTTTCAGAAGGAATGTTTCTAAAAAGATGATATAATACATTATTTGATTGATTGAACACATTAAAGAACAGAAAATTTTGCAACCTCCCTAAAAGCCAAACAAACAAAAATAAAGATTAATTGCTGGAGGGGATAAAATGTTGTACAAGAAACTAAATGTAATGATAGAATGTACCACATGATTCTGCTATAAATAATATTTACATACTCATAATAATGTAAAACCTGAATACTGATTCAACCCCAAATCATAATATAATTGTCTGGGGCAAATGAGGGAGGAGTTAATGGTATGTGCATGTGTGTGTGTATGTGTGTGGGTACTGGGTGGCCATAGAGAGGTAAAGTCTTATCTTTAATAGTAGGACTATTAAAACTTTAAAAAGAAAGAGAATAAGAGTGTTATTTTAAAATATAGAGGCATATTAGAAAAAACTGCTGACATAATTAAAAATGGCTCTTTCTGAGAAATGGGAACTATGGATGTAAAGGAATGGGACAAGGGAATGCTGTTTTTTGTTATAAAACTTTGTAAAACTACTGGACTTTTTAACCCATGTACTGTATTACTTTGTTTTAAAAGAACAAGAGAGAAACAGGAGCTTTTGGGTAGAGAGGAGGGGAGGGTGTATATTCAAAGAAGGGAGAGGATAAACAAAAGTAAAGATGTCCTCAGGGGTAATTTTAATCCCTTTGGATATTTAATCTACTTTTTTTCTTTTGGTAGAAAATTTTTATAATCTAGGATGTTGACTTTCAGTCCTACAGGGACTGCTAATTCCTTTCCAATTATAGTGCCTTTTATGAACATCAGATAGCAGAAAATCCTTACTATATAGGTGCAGGAGGTAAAAAAAATGTTTGGATCAGCGTGGCAGTAAGAAGAATGCACAAATACTCTGATCATAAAAGAGCTACTTTCCTTGCCATAGTTATTTGAAAATCCAAAAGATTTGTATAAACCTCATGAGAAAATTGTTTCTCTTCATATTGTAATTCTTCCACTGTGGTGGCTGCATTTACATCGTCAGCTGTTTCTCCTGAAATTAGTATAGGGAGGAAAAGAGCCCCACCTACTGACAAACAAAAAGGTAAGAATGACCTGATCGTTTAGGATGAGAGAAGAGGAGGGCAAAGGACAGAATCTTGAGAAACCACCAATACTTAGTAGGGGTAGAAAAAGAGAAACAAGCAAAAGAGAAAAAAATATCAGAGAGGTGGAAAAGGAGAGAGAAATTTGTGTCATACAAACTGATCAGCAATGTCTAATGTAGGAGAAAGTCAATATCAGTGAAAAAACATTTATTTTGTAGCACCTTAAGTAGTTTAAGAAGAGGTTTCCATCTAAATTTTCACAAGCAGAATGAGGACCAAAAGAGGCTATATTACTTTTAGCAAGTAGTAGGACTTTGGTTACTTTAGGGATGGCAAACTCAATAGGATAATAGGAATGGAAAACAGATTTGGTGAGTTGAGATGTGCTTAAGTGGTAAAGAAATGGGGTGCTAATAAATCTAGTCATCTAGGAGTTTCTATTTTCTAGGCAAGAAGGGAATTCCTAGAAAGTGAGTACATTTTCACCTGTAAGTTAAACATGAATTTTCTGACTTATTAATTAGGTCTTTATGAATTTATTTCCAAACTACTCAGAGACTGTCAAACCTCTAAGAAAGAGCTAAAGCAAAAAACCCTGCAGTTGTCTGACTATAATAGTACATATGAAATTGTTACCAATACCCAAAAGCACATTTTCCTGCAACTTAAAAAGTAAAAAACTTGAACCAAGATTACCTCCTATAGAAACTAAAAAATTACATAATTATTATTAATATATATTAAATAAAATAATAACAGCTATCATTTTTATCTTTTTATGGACTAGGCATTATTTGAACCACTTTATATACATTATCTCATTCAGTTCTCCAAAAATGGTTCTTAGATTTTCTTCTTGTTTCCCTAGATACACGTTGATATTATGTACTGAGATGAGTGCAACAAGGGGAAAATCAGGTTTTAGAGGGAAAATTAAGAGTTCCGTGATGCTCATGTTAAGTTTGAGATGTTTCTCAGAAATTGTGGGCAGTTGGCACCAAGATTCACCTCACAATCAACTACTGAGCCCTTGAGAGTAACCAGTGAATGCCCCAGGTTGTTGGTTTAGCGCTCCCTTTGTGATCTACAGGCCCCAGAATTTTCCCGTATCTTCTTGGTGAAGAAGTTCAGATATCATGCACATCTTGTCTTCTTCCCTCAGATCTCATCTGACTATCCTAAAGGCTGCTGTTTCAGTCTGTCTCCTTCGAAGGTCCAATTTCTCTACAGCCTGGGCTAAGTACTCCTATTCTCTTCAGACTCTTGGCTGTTAAAGCCTGGACAGGAGATAGGATGATGGGTGGGCCCTGGTGAAGGTCGAAGAATAGGTTGGGGGGGTGGAGGTGGGGGGCAGGGAGGTGGGATGGGGAATGGCCTCTCTAAATGTGGTGGGAGGGAGGGGAACAAGAAAGAACCTTTTGCACAACTCTTTAAGTTTTCCTTTTTTCCCCCATTCCAACTCATTCTAATTTTCTGCATTGTGTTTGGGAAATAAAATGAAAAACAAAAACAAAAACAAAACTAAGCCAATAGAAACTGGTTTTCAAAAAGGCAAATATACTCCTATCTGTTTCAGATGCTACTGAGCATTTCAGCAGTGAGATTCAAATAATACGCTACTTTTTGGAGAAAGGATTAAAAGAAAACAAACTTTGTAATATTTTTCACTTGCAAGGTATGTTTAACAAAGAAAGGAATGGTGTCTATAACAACAACAACAACAAACCCCAGAGCTCAGGAGAAAGGTCAATGTTGGAGACATAAATTTGTGACTTATGTGCATCTGAGTGTTATTTGAAACCAGGGGACTGAATGTGATTGCTTAGAGAACATAGACAGGAAAGAGAGTGCTTCAGGGTACTTAATATTTAGAAGGGATGAAGAAAGGTAGAGGAGCCTGCAAAGGAGTCTGAGAGAAAGTAGCCAGGAACTTAGAAAGAAATCCAAGAGGGGGCAAGATTACAGAAAACAAGAGAAGAAAAAGTTCCAGGAAGTGTATGGTCAACTTTATTGAAAATTGCTAAGAGGTCAAGTGAGATGGGAATGAGAAGTGACTGTCTAACAATGTGAACTGGTGACTTTGACAAGAGCTACTTCAGTGGAATGGTAGCAGTGAGCAATAGAAGCTCAACTGGAGTGGGTTCAAGAGAGAACAGAGGTAAGTAAATGGAAAGAGTGACTTCAGACAACTTTTTTCAAGAAGTGTTGCTTTGATGGGGAGAAGAGAAATGGGGTAATAGTTGAAGGGGATGGAAGGGCCAAAGGAATTTTTTTTAAGATTGAAGAAATCAGAACATATATGTAGATGAGAGTGATCCAGCAGAGAGGGAGAAATAAATGATGCCAGAGAAAGGAGATAGCTGCAGGGAAAAAGTTCTGAGGAAATGAGATGGAATAGGATCCAGAGCAAATATGTAGTAAGGAATGGCCTTTTAGGGGAGCAGAGACACTTACTGAATTCTAATAGAAGAGAAGGCAAATCATATGGGTACAGATGGGGATAGGTTAATAGATATGTAGGTAGAGAGATAAGTAATGTTATGTCTGATGATGTCTAGCTCAGGAAGTGAAAGCAGTGAGTCCAATCCTTTAAATTCCTATAAACCCTGACTAGCCCCTCTTCAGGTGAGTAACTAGTAAGGAATCCTTAGAGTACTTAGGGAAGTGTGAAAGCACTGTGCTCTAGTTTCTGACCCAATAAGGCTTCCCTTAAGGCAGTGGTTCTCAGAGGGTGGTTTCTGGATTAGCAGTAATAGCATCACCTGGGAATTTGTTAGAAATGCAAATGATCAGGGCCCACCTACTGAATTAGAAACTCTAGGGGTGGGTCCCTGTGATGGTTTGATGCTGGATGGACCCTAGAAGATCATGTCCTTAGAGCAAATCTACTTCTGTGGGTGTGAACCCAATGTAGGTGAGATATTTTAAATTAGATCACTTCAGTTAAGGGCCTTTTGATTAGATCACTTCAGTAGGGCATGACCCAGGGTGGTTCTTAATCCTCTTACTGGAGTTCTTTATAAACGGGATGAATAGGGAGAGACAGACAGATAGAAACCCACAGAAGCACAGAAAGAAACCCACAAAAGTATGGAGAGATGACTACAGAAGCTGAGAGAGAAAACTACAGATGGAACAGCCGGAAGTTGAAAGCAACAGAGCCCTGAGAAGAAGCAGAGACTGGCAGGTGCTGCCATGTGCCTTCCCACATAACAGAGGAGTCCAGGATCACAGGTAGCCAGTCTTCAGGGAGAGAGCATGACCTGATAATACATTGATTTGGACACTTTTCTCAGCCTCAGAACTGTAAGCTTGCAAGCCAATAAACCCCCATTGTAAAAGCCAACCCATTTCTGCTATATTGCTTTCTGCAGCTTCTAGCAGACTAAAACAGGCCCAGAGATCTGTTTAAACAATGCTCCAGATAATTCTGAGGCAAACTAAAGTTTGAGAACCATTGTTTTAACAGAATGCTGAGAGTTTCTTGATAGTTTGATATAGTAATTTCTTAGATATCAAAATGTCAAAAGCAAGAACTTTTCATAATGAACCCAAGTATATGTCAAGAGCTTAAAAAGCATTGGGAACCAGCTCTGTTTACTTCTGCCCACTCACTTTTGCCCCAAAAGCCAATTCCAGATCCACCGCCAATCCTGTAAATGGCACAGAAATTATTCCAAGAGATTGAGGTCTCAGATGAAATTGATTCTCTCAAGAAGGCTAATTTCAAATTCTTAAGAAAAAAACACTTTGGAAAAAAAAAAGTATAAAATATGAAATTGAGGGAGATGTTAAAGAAATTGTTTGCTTTGGAGTCAGACAGGTTAGGATTCCAGATTAGAGCCACCACTTATTAACCTGTGACTTTGACCAAAATATTTAACTTTTCTGAGTTCAGTTTTCACATCTTAAACATGCAGATGCTAACACCTTACCCTGAAAGGGGGCCCACATGCACAGTTCCTTCTGGGGAATCTCAAAGCAGTTCCCAAGTTGTGGTGGTTTGTGTCATGTGATCATATAACTTTGTGCACAACTGGTTGAACTGGTAGATGAAAATTAATAGTGCAACATTCCTGCACTTCAGAAGGTGCGATTGTGTCAGTTTTCTAAAACTGTTAATTTTATTCCATATCTATAAGTAACCAGAGTTATCTCTGTTTCTTTGCAATAAACAGAGTTACCTCATGGGGTTGTTATGAGAATTAAATGAAATAATATGAGTACAATTGTTAACATAAGGACTGGCATATAATCTTCAATAATGTAGCTTATTCACTATTAAAAAGAGCTCCAAGGGAAAACGGACTTGGCCCACTGGTTAGGGCATCCGTCTACCACATGGGAGGTCCGCGGTTCAAACCCCGGGCCTCCTTAACCCGTGTGGACTGGCCCATGCGCAGTGCTGATGCGCGCAAGGAGTGCCGCCCCATGCAGGGGTGTCCCCCGCGTAGGGGAGCCCCACGCGCAAGGAGTGCACCCGTAAGGAGAGCCGCCCAGCGCAAAAGAAAAGTGCAGCCTGCCCAGGAATGGCGCCGCCCACACTTCCCGTGCTGCTGATGACAACAGAAGCAGACAAAGAAACAAGATGCAGCAAATAGACACAGAGAACAGACAACGGGGGGGGGGGGGGATTAAAAAAAAAAAAAAACCTCCAAAATCATTAGTGCTTCAGGTGACATCAAAAGTATTGAAATCTAAACCAAAAAAAACAGGCTTACCAGCTCCAGAATAAGCAAATACAGTTCTAAACCCACTAAACCCACTAAGCCTCACCTCCAAAGCTTTTAGCCCTAAACCTATAAATATATGCTTCAGGGGCTTCAGTCCTGGAGAACTCACTAAAATCCCAAGATTCAGTTTTTTTCTTATGCTATTTTGCATCTATAAAAAGTAAAGCAAAAGGAGAACAGGACTAAGGAACTGCCTAAGATCCATGGGAGGTTAATTCCATCCAACTGAAGTTTGTTATAGCTTTCTGGGGTGGGGGCTGCCATATTATAACTTTTACAGTATAACCCCAAAATAGTGCTGTGATTAGATGGTGAATACAGGGCATGGAAGATTCTGAAAACAGGGAGGGGAGCTGAGTATCAGCATTACAAACCAGCCTTGAAGCAGGGGAATAATAGAATGATGACCAAAGAGGACTGATCCTAAGGGGAAGAATCTAGAATAGAAAGATAATTAAAGAGGCCTCGGTTCTAATCTAAAAACGTCAAGACCTTCAACCAACAGTGGCAATGGGGGAAAAAAATTGGGAACAGATACTAAATTGTATTTTGAAGGTTGAGAAATCAAATGAAGTTGATGATTGGATGACAACAGAATAAGTCATTTACAAGGAAAAATGAGGAATGGTGGTACCAAGGCCAGAGGCAGAGGAACATTTATTATAGGGAAAGATCTGAGTTGACTTTGAATTTTTCAAGCTTGAGGGGATCAGGGGATGTTTCAGTGGAGGTGTTCAATAGGCAGCTGCTAATGTAGAACTGGAGCTCAGAGGAGTGGAAAGAAGTTGAGGTTGAGGTTTAAAAGTTGTCACCACTGAGGTAAGCTCCGAAGTCATGACATTAATAATTATAAAAACATTTCTCAAAGGAATATAAAGAAAGAGCAAAGAATAAAGGCCCAAATCTTGGAAACTGCCCTGTGTCTAAGAGGTCTGGCTAGGAGTGATACAGAAGAGCAGACACAGGGACAGTGACAAAAGTGAAAATGATAAGTTGTTGGAAAGGCAAGCTAGTGCTATGTGATGGAAGCCAAGGACGGAGATCTTCTCTCAGCAAAGTCTTCTATGTGGTAGTATCTGGAACAGAATGCTGATGTCAATAGCAAAGCACAAAGCTGTGAGAAGCAATATAAGTAAAGTTCAGAACTATTCTGAATGGCCTTACTAGAGTCCAAATCTTCTTTCTACTGCCTGCGTTAAAGTCCTCTTCACAAGGTCTGTGCAATGACTGATGCCAAGTGTTCACTAACAGTCTGAGTGAAGAGGACTTACCCAGTTCATCCCAGAGCTGTCTGCACTTGTCTGTCATGCTTGTTCCTTGCTGCCTCCAGAGTGTGAGTCGTGGGTCAGCCATAAACTGCTCGGTTATTAAGGTCAGCATCCTGGCTCCATTAGAATCTCTCATCCGTAGCATCTCTCGAACCTGATGTAAAAGGAGGGGCAAGGGGTTGGTGACTACACAGCATAAAAAAGTAGGAGGAGAAGGAGGGAAGGAAGGGGAGGGGAAGACGAAGCATCTGAGCACAACACATGTCCAAAGAGCCAGAAAGCAGGACTTTGCTCTGTAAGCAAGTTCTCTACATGTATCAAGAAAGCATGGCATGAAAGCCCCCAGTTCTGAAATATTAAATCTTAGGGACACTGCTGATATTCTAGCCTTTAAAGTCTCAGCAGTTAGCCTTGGGTTCAAAGCAAAAAGTCATGCTAATTCATTGTAGGGGTTCTTGACCTTTTTTGTTCCATGGATCCCTTTGCCTGTCATGCAAAAACCACGGGTCCCCTACTAAGTCCACACTATACTGTGTATTATTTAAATATATCACACCTGCACCAACACGTCCCCAAAAGAATAATGTGTTTTTGAATTTCAATTCGAGCTCACATATCCCTGATTAAGAACCCCTGAATTTACAGAGTGGAGCAGAAGCAATACTACCCCTTAGTAGTGGAGCACAGACTACCAAGGTGAGGTAGTAGGGTTCCTAGGATGCAACCTGCATAGGTCTGCTCTGGTCTGCCTTCTCATTAGGTTTCAAGCATTCAGTACAGCTAGGTCAAATAAGCTGGCTACAGTGCATGAAGCCAGAAGTGTGGTGAGCCAAGTTTACCTAAGAAAGTAAAAAAATTCCTCTTCATCTCTTACCTTAGCAAACATTGAGGTGAGCTGCTTTCCAGAGCCATAGTAACCCCCATGGGAGAGAAAGAGCTTCACTTGTTCTTTCACCTGTTCTTCATCCAAATGCCAACAGTTCTCATCATCAATGCTGGCCCCAGCTGTGGGGTCAGGAGCACCTGTGAGAAATGGTAACAATGAAATGAATCCTCTGAGTTCACATGCTACACATTCCACAGAAGGAACAGTTTGGAAGCATATTCAAACACAGATGAACTTTCTGCTTCAATCTGGGCTTTGTCAACTGTGGGGTCCTGGGTTAATATAAGAAATCTAATTATAGCTTCATGTTCACTTAGGTCTCAGTTGTACCCTCTTCCAAGGCCTAAAATACCATCTTAGGGGGGAAAGCATAGAAGAAACACACAAACATGAAAATAATGATATTTTTTTTCCTAGAAGGGTGATATTTATTTTTTCTTCTTTTTGTTTTTTCTATGGAGTTCAAACATACCTTAATGTAAAAGTATTATTTCAAAATCAAAGTACTTTCTGAGAACATAAATCCTGTTTTTAAAGTTCACTATAAAACTGTAGTTTCTCCAGTGGATTCAACACTTCTAAACATCTAGAAATTTGCCACCTGAAGCATAGGCAGAGTTGCATACTGGGTGATATAATTTTATAAATTTATACTCCAAAAGTATCTTTCATATCTGGGCTCATCTTGACAACAAGTGTTGTAGTTATTTACATGTTCTTCTCCCTAGCAGTCTGTCACCTCCTTCTTCACAGATGGATTAGTGTAGTGTTGGTAATATAACAGGCACTCAGGAAATGTTTGTGGAATGAAAACTTAATCTTCTTCTTTTACTCTCTCATAGACAGGATCCTGTGACAAATCTTTAGAAACCTGCCTCCAAGTGACAATAGACCATAAGTCAATACTCATTAGGGTAGTCATACAAAAGGTAACAAATTCTTGTCATATTTTAATCAGTCTACCTTTCTCCTTGTCTTCCTATGTCCTGCTTAAATGAAACCTAGGTCTGCACAGCAAAGTGGCTCTTCTGCTAAGCTTTTTTTAAAGTGCAATTTATTCTCCAAGGAGTCAGGAGAGCTCACACATTCATTCATTCCATGAATACTAATTAACACACATGATCTGCCAGTAAATGGTATCTACTACTTGCTATTTTTCTTCAAACTTTTTATTCTAAACACAGATCTGATATAGCACTACCCTGCTCAAAAGCCTTCAGTGAGGCACTATTTTTGCTAGTGTAAGTCTAAATGCCTTAGCTTGGCATTTAAGACCCTCTATGCTCAGGCCCTAACTTTCATTTCTTGCCTTGCCATCCCTATTCTTATGCTGTGCTTCAGCCAGAAACTTAGTGTCCCCAGAAGTCAACCACATTTCCTTATGACTTTACTTATGCTTCTCCCTTTACTTTAGTCTCTCTGACTCCAACCTGTTCTCCAGCCAAATATCAACAGTTATCATTGTCAGTATTGTCTCAGCTCTAAAGTCCTGGCCACAGTAAGAAATGAATACAATAAAATAAGTATACAGAGGGGCTAACAGTGCTCAGTTCATGTACTGCTTAATTCATTTGGCAGAAGGGGCTCTTCTTTACTACCACCTCATCAAGTTAGCCATATATCCCACTGCTTCCTCAAAAGTATGTCCCCATCTTATGCTCACAGGCTCAGCAAATGAAACAGTAACAATCTTCATAGCACTTTAGTATTACTTCTCTTAATTGCCTACTGTATTTTTTTATATTAGAATTGTGCATTTCTCATATATTTCCAACTAAACACATTTTTTTAAGGATAAGGATTCATTTTTTTGCATCTCACAGCACCTGGCCCATGATAGCACTGAGTTAATATGTAAGAGTAAACAAATATATGCCTCATTGTCCACCTAGATTTAAGCTTAAGGTGGGCAAATAGTATATACTATACTTCTTTTATATCCTGAAAGTGGCAAAGCAAAGCAAATATACTCCTTATCTTTATGTATTTGTTAGTAACAACAATTTATTGAGTGCTTCGTACTTTGCCAGAAGCTAAGCATTTTCTGTATATCTGCACTAGAATCTATGGTCCTTGGGGGCAGAAATTTTGTTCACAGGTATGTTCCCAACATGAAGAACAGTGCCTGGCCTATAGTAGGTGCTCAATAAATATTTGTTGAATAAATCCCAAAGAACTCTCGTAACAATGCTTTACAGGGGTATCATTATACTAATTTTAAAACGAGACACTAAAGCTTAGGCAGGGTAACTTAATAGATGAAAAGTATATGAGCTGGATGTATATGCTGTTCTCTTTCCAAAACCTGTTCTCTTAACTGCAAGGCTATATTTGGCTCTTACTTCTGAGGCTGCCAGCCTCATAAGGCTGTGAGCTACCGGCTGGTTTTAGGCTCCCTGAATGTAAGCTGTATAGTGTCTGAGATAGACAAATTCCATCCTTTCTTGGCTTATTCTATTACATAGAATATGACATTGGTCACAATAATGTACTTCTCCTATAATGAGTAAAACAGAGTCATCATCCCTTGGGGTTTATATTAAAAACACAGATTATAGAGTCTCTAAAGATTCAAGTTTTCAGTAGCTCCATGGGATAAAGCTGAGATAAACTAGGTATAAACCAAGGACTGAAGGATGGGGGGCGGGGGTAAGAAAAAGGCAGAAATGGTGCTTCAGGAGCAAAGGGCAGAGATTATTTGAATAACAGTTCTGATCACCCTTGAGTGGTTCAATTAGGATATGAAAAAAGTAGAAGTAAGACCCAGCCTCCCAAGAGGCACTTTAATCAACAGCCTGGAAATGTGGAGCAACATACCCTCAAGGATTTGAAGGGTTATGAAGAAAACTGAAGAATCTTTGGGGTCTGGTTGTGGAAGAAATAAGGTACAGTTTATAAACCTAGTATACCAACTACAGAAAACAGCTGGTATAGAGTTAGGATACGGCAAAGCCTTGAGAGTTACTAATAGCAAAATTTCACCTAAAACTTCAAAAGAGTTTTTTTATTTGATAGGTAAGAAAGGAAGGTAAATTGTGTAAATGCTTGCTGATCCACAGTGATGAGAAAATGAGATGACAAAACAGGTAGTTGTAGCAAAAAAGGGAATAAGTCAATATTTGGGGGGCATCTAGGTAATAAACTACAAAGGCTCACAAGGGAATCAAAGTCATGTGGGAAAGCGTGAATTGGCAAGTAACCCCAAGGAAGATTTTCTAAGAGTACATTTTCATTTATTCAACTAATGTTTATTGAGAGTTTATTATGTTCCTGAACTTGTGCCAAATACTGGCTACTGAGTGATATACAAAGCAGACTAGCTGAGGAGAGGGATATTAAGCAAATAATTACACATTTTCATGGACAGAAAGGTGGGTCAAAGAAGGCTTCCCTGAGAAAGTTACATCTGAGCCAAGACCCAAGGAATGAGTAGGAGTTAGCCTGGCAAAGAGTGGGGGAATATTATTGTATTTTTGGTTCATAAAAGCCTGAAGTCATAAGTTACTTTTGGTAATTAAATGGAACCATAATAAAAGGGAGAATAGGAAAAATATTCCAAGGACAGTGAATATCATATAAAAGTGTAGACTAAAGTCAGTTCATGAAAGTTTTCATAGGCCATGATAAGAAATTTGGACTTTAACCTAAGAGCAGTAGGAAGCCATTTAAGGGTTTTAAGCAAGAAGTGATATGACAAAATCTGCTATTGTAGAAAAGTCACTTTGTATGGTTGAGTGGAGAATGAAATAGAGGGGAATAATACTGGATATGGAAAGATCAGTTAGAAGACTATGGTAGCAATCTAGATGAGAGATTACAGAAATTTGATTTAGGGTCTGGGAGTTTCAATAGCAAGAAATTTAAAATTGTTCTATTTTATTTAGGAGATAAAACTAACAGGTATTGGAATAGAATGCATGTGGAAGTGTAAGACAGAGAAAAGTATTAGGGATTACTACTAGGTTTCTATCATGAGTCAGTGGCTAGCTGGTAGTCTATTTATTGAGATGAACACAGGAAGAGGAGCAAATTTGGGGGAGAAGATCATAAGTTCATGTTTGTATATATTGATCCTGGAATGCCTCTGCAATGTGGAATAGTCATTTGGATATAGAGTCTAAAGCTCAGAAGACATAGACTAGAAAAATAAAGCTGTGAGTCATAGCATGTAGGTGACATTTGAAGTCAAGGATACAATTGAGACTGGCTATGAGAGAACATGGCCTAAGATGAAGAGAAAATTTAAGATTAATCTTTGAGAAATGCCAATAATCAAAGGTCAGATAATAGATTAGGGTTCAGCTTGTATGAATGAATGGATAGCTTTAACTAGATAAACTAAGCCTGGGATTGACAAACTGGCCTCTCCAGCTGTCCCTCACTAACTCCCAGGTGAAATTTCTTCTTTCAAAAACTATATTTTTATTAAAGAAGCTGTGAACTTACAAAATAATCATGCACAATGTGCAGAATTCCCACACAACACCCCTCCACCAACACATTACATTGTTTTGGTACATTTATTACATATTATAAGAGACTATCAGAGTATTACTACTATGGTCTATAGTATACATTTGGTATATTTTTTCCATACCCCCTATTATTTTATTTTATTTTTAAAAAAGATTTATTTATTTATCTCCCCTTCCCCATTTAGTACAATGTCTTCAAGACTCATTTATGCTATCATATGTGCCCCAATTTCACTTCTTACTGCAGCATAGTATTCCATTGTATGTATATACCACATTTTGTTTATCCATTCATCGGTTGATGGATACTTGGGTTCTTTCCATCTTTTGGCAACTGTGAACACCACTATGAACATCGATGTGTAAATGTCTGTGTCACTGTTTTCAGTTCTGGATATGTTCCTAGTAGAGGGATTGCCAGATCATATAGCAGTCTATATTTAGTTTCTTGAGGAACTGCCAAATTGTCTTCCACAGAGGTTGTACCACTCTATATTCCACCAATGGTGAAGGAGAGTTCCTATTTCTCCACATCCTCTCCAGCACTTATTGTTTCTTAAAAAATCATGGCCATTCTATGAGGTGTGAGATATTTCATTGTAGTTTGTTTTTTATTATTTCATTGTAGTTTTGATTTGTATTTCCCTAAGAGCTATGAAATTGAACACTTTTTTTCATATGCTTTTTTGCTACTTGTATCTACTCTTTGGAGAAATATCTATTTAAGTCTTTTGCCATTTTTATTATTTTTTATTTTATTTTATTTTTTTATTGATTTTGTAATAATATTACATTAAAAATATATATGTGAGGTCCCATTCAACCCCACCCCCCCACCCCACCTCTCCCCCCCCCCCCCAGCAACACTCATTCCCATCATCATGACACATCCATTGGATTTGGTAAGTACATCTTTGGGCACCTCTGCACCTCATAGTCAATGGTCCACATCATGGCCCATACTCTCCTCCATTCCATCCAGTGGGCCCTGTGAGGATTTACAATGTCCGGTGATTGCCTCTGAAGCACCATCCAGGGCAGCTCCATGTCCCAAAGACGCCTCCACCTCTCATCTCTTCCTGCCTTTCCCCATACCCATCAGCCACCATGTCCACTTTTCCCAATCCAATGCCACCTCTTCTATGTGGACATCGGATTGGTTGTGTCCATTGCACCTCTATGTCAAGAGGAGGCTCAGATTCCACATGGATGTTGGATGCAATCCTCCCACTTTCAGTTGTAATCACTCTAGGCTCCATGGTGTGGTGGTTGTCCTTCTTCAACTCCATCTTAGCTGAGTGTGGTAAGTCCAATACATCATATTGTAGGTGCTGGAGTCTGTTGAGGCTCAGGACCTGGCTATCACATTGTCAGTCCAGAGATTCAAATCCCCTAAATATATCTTAAACCCCAACATTAACTGCACCTCCAGCACATTAGCATGAAAGTCTTATGAAGGAAGATCCCATCTGAGTCCAGATTCATCACACATAAACACCAGTTCCAAAAAGGGGCCATCTGACCTGGTAGTTAACCCCATCGGCCATGACCATAATTCCCATGGGTCTCTTTAGCCCTCGAAGGAACCGATATCTGGGGGTTGTATCTGCTTTATCTGTCTCTCTGACTTTTGCCCATTTTTAAATTGGATTGCTTGCTCTTTTATTGTTGAGTTGTATGATCTCCTTATATAGCATGGAAATCAAACCCTTATCAGATATGTGGTTTCCAAATATTTTCTCCCATTGAGTGGGCTACCCTTCTTGACAAAGTCCTTTGAATCACGAAAGTGTTTAGTTTGAGGAGGTCCCATTAATCCATTTTTTTTTCTTTCATTGCTTATGCTTTTGGTGTAAGGTTTAAGAATTCACCACCTACCACCAGGTCTTAGGGATATTTCTCTACATTTTCTTCTAGGAGTTTTATGGTTCTAGCTTGATTTTGAGCTAATTTTTGTATAAGATGTGAGACAGGGGCCCTCTTTCTTCTGCCTAAGAATATCCAGTTCTCCCAGGACCATTTCTTGGTGCTGCATGGGCTTGACAGTCCTGTCAAAAATCATTTGACTATAGACATGAGGGTCTGTTTCAGAACCATCAATGTAGCTCCATTAGTCTTTATATATATCTTTATGCAAGTACTATGCTGTTTTTTTGTTTTTTGTTTTTAACACCGTAGCTAGGTAATATGATTTAAAGAATGGACACGACAGTCCTCCAACTTGGTTCTTCCTTTTTAAGATGTTTCTAGCTAATCAGGGTCCCTTACCCTTCCAAATAAATTTGTTAATTGTGTTTTCCATTTCTTTAAAAAAGTTTGGTGGTATTTTAATTGGGATTGCATTAAATCTGTATACCAATCTGGGTAGAACTGACATCTTAACAAAATTTAATCTTCCAATCCATGAACAAGGAATGTTCTTCCATTTATTTAGGTCTTCTTTGGTTTATTTTAATAATGCATTGTAGTTTTCTGAATACAAGTGTTTTATGTCCTTGATTAAGTTTTTTCCTAATTGTTGATTCTTTTAGTCACTATTGTAAACGGAATTTTTTCTTGACTTCCTCCTCATATTGTTCACTCCCAGTGTGTAGAAACACTACTGATTTTTGCATATTAATCTTACATCCTGCCATTCTGCTCAACCTGTATATTAGGTCTAGTAGCTTTGTCGTAGATTTTTCAGGACCTTCGATGTATAGGATCATATCATCTGCGAATAGTGAAAGTTTTTCTTCTTCCTTTCTAATTTGGATGCCTTTTCTTTCTTTTTCTTCCCTGATTGCTCTAGCTAGAACCTCTAGCACTATATATAGCACTATATTGAACAATAGTGGTGACAGTGGGCATCCTTGTCTTGTTCCTGGTCTTAGAGGGAAAGCTTTCAGTCTTTCACCATTGAGTACATTGTTAGCTGTGGTCTTTTCATATAGGTCCTTTATCATGTTGAGAGTTTCCTTCAAATTCTTATCTTTTGGAGTATTTTATCAAGAAAAGATGCTGTATTTTGTCAAGTGTCTTTTCTGCATCAGTTGAAATAATCACATAATTTTTCTTCTTTGATTTATTAATGTGGTATATTACGCTGATGATCAGTTGAACCATTTTTGTATTTGTATTAGTCAGCAAAAGGGGTGCTAATGCAAAAAAGCAGAAATTGGTTGGTTTTTATAAAGGGTATTTATTTGGGGTAGGAGCTTACAGATACCAGGTCATAAAGTGTAAATTACTTCCCTTACCAAAGTCTATTTTCACATGTTTGGGCAAGATGGCTGCCAACATCTGCGAGGGTTCAGGCTTCCTGGGGTCTTTGCTTCCAGGGTCTTGCTTCTCTCTGGGCTCAGGGTTCCTCTTTTCCTGGGGCTTGCGTCTGTTTCCTCTGTGAGCTTACTTCCTGGGGCTCCAGTTTAAGGCTTCAGCATCAAACTCCAACATCAAAACTCCAACATCAAAAATCCTCCAACTCTATCTTTTGCAATGCCTTTTATCACCTTAATGACATGGCACAATCATGACTTAATCATGCCCATGTATAGATCAGATTGCAAACATAATCCAATATCTATTTTTGGAATTCATAACCATATCAAACTACTACACTCCACCCTCTGAATTCCAAAAAGACATTACAATATTTGCAAAAACCTTAAATCAGTAACAATGCAAGTATTAAATCATATCATAATCAATTTAAAGAAATACAGTTTGTCTTTGGGCACAGTCTTGTCTGCTATAGACCTCTGAAACTTGCAAAACAATTTATCTGTTTCAAATACACAAATGGACAGAGAACAGATAAACATTTTCATGATAATAAGGAGAAACTGGGAGGGAAACATGAGTCATGGGTCCTCTACAATTCAGTAAGCCTGCATGGCATCCTCCATTCGATTTCAAAGTCTGAGAGTCATTCTTAAGATGATGGTTTCTTCTCCTTGGGGCCTTATGGGAAACCACCCTTTCCACAGGCTTGCCCAATGACCATTTTCTTGGTTCCATCCTCATCAAGCATCTGGGTGTCAACCAAGCTCCAAACCTCTTCCTCTAAGAGTGTTGGGGTGATTGTCATAACTTACCCAATCTTTGAGTTAGAGTTTTAAGCCCCCAGTACCATGAAGACAACATTCCCCCTAACCTTTGGCATACAGACTCAACTCTCTCAGAGCAACAAGTTGGCCATCCGGCCTTCCCTAATCCATGGGGGACAGATCCACCCCACTCAGACCTGTGGGGTGCTGACTTTAACCATCCTAATCCTTGGGGAATATGCTCCACTCTCCCTGTGCCCTGGGGCAGCAAAACTCTCTCAGAACATCTGACAGGAACATCCACCCTCTTCAACTGCTGGGGCAAACTCACCCTCTCTGTACACATGGATGGGGTTCCTCTCTTGGCCCAAGGAGATGTCTTAATTCCACATCTCAGCTTTCATGGTTTTCCTCTTGAAGCTGTTTATTCTTCAATCTCTCCTTTCCATGTCCCTTTTAGTCCAAGCTAATAGTGGTTTTGTTCATACAGTTCTCTCAAAAAGTCTGTTGGTCTAGCATGTAGGAAGCCGGGGTCCAACGCATCAGACAGTAAGATTTTCCACAAGTCTTTCTGACATAACTGCATCTTCAATCCTGATTTACAAGTTCCAAGTTTAGTTAAGTCCTCCAATAGGGCACTTTCTTCTGGGAGCTTGATTTCCAGAGGCTTGGAATTTCCAGAATTAGTGTCGTTTCCTTTGTGCCTGACAGTTTAGTCCTCAGTATATCTCTCTCACCTAGCATTCTGCTATAAGCTGCAAGCAGAAGCCAAGCCACATTCTATGGGTTTACTTTGGAAAGTTCTTCAGCTAAGTGCTCAGGCTTGCCATTTTCAAATTCTGCCTTCCATAAAACACCAGGAGTTAATCTTGCTAAGTTCTCTGCAACTTTAAAATGCAGATTGCCTTTCCTCCAGTTTTCAATAATAGTTTCATCATTTACTTCTAAGGCATCATAAAAAGTCTCTTTAGCATCCATATTGCTATCAATAGTCTCTTCAAAGTGATCTAGGCCTTTTCCATCAAGCATCTCACAATTCCTCCAAAAAAACCCCCTTACCCATTTATAAAACTGTTCCAGCATTTCAGTAATTCCAAAACTCTTCCCTACTCCTCAGGATCAAATTCTGTTTAGTCAGCCAAAAAGGTGCTGATTTAAAATACCAGAAATTGGTTGGTTTTATAAAGGGTATTTATTTGGGTTAGGAGCTTACAGATACCAGGCCATAAGGCATCAGTTATTCCCTCACCAAAGTCTATTTTCACATGTTGGAGTAAGATGGCTGCTGATGGCAGCTTCCTGTGAAGGTTCCAGCTTCCTGGGTTCCTCCATTCCAGGGTCTTGCTTCTCTCTGGGTTCAAGGTTCCTTTCTTCCCAGGGCTTGCGTCTCTTTCCTCTGTGTGCTTACTTCCTGGGGCTCCAGCTTAAGGCTTCAGCATCAAACTCCAACAACCAAAATCATCTAACTATGTCTTTTGCCATGCCTTTTATCTGTGAGTCCCCACCCACCCAAGGGATGGGAACTCAATGCCCTAATGACATGGTCCAATCAAAGCCCTAATCATAACTTAATCATGCCCAGGTACAGACCAGATTACAAACATAATCCAATATCTATTGTTGGAATTCATAACCATATCAAACTGTTAACAGCATTCCTTGCATTTTTTAAAATGCATTGAGGATTTTTGCATCTATAGTCATTATACAAATGGGTCTCTAATTTTATTTATTTTATATCTTTATCTGGCTATTACAGAGACGGTGGCTTCATAGAATGAGTTTGGTAGCATTCCTTCTTGTTCAATTTTTCAGGAAGAGTTTGATTAAGATTGGTTTTGGGAAGTGGACTTGGCCCAATGGGTAGGGCATCTGCCTACCACATGGGAAGTCCACGGTTCAAACCCTGGGCCTCCTTGACCCATGTGGAGCTGGCCCATGTGCAGTGCTGATGCCCACAAGGAGTGCTGTGCCACGAAGCGGTGTCCCCCGCATAGGGGAGCCCCCCACACAAGGAGTGTGCCCCATAAGGAGAGCCACCCAGCGCGAAAGAAAGTGCAGCCTGCCCAAGAACGGTGCTGCACACACGGAGAGCTGACATCAACAGATGAGACAACAAAAAGAAACATAGATTCCCAGTGCTGCTGATAAGAATAGAAGCAGTCACAGAAGAACACATAGCAAATGGACACATGGAGCAGAGAATGGGGAGGTTGGGGGGAAGAGAAGAGAAATAAAAAAAATTTAAAAATTAAAAAAAGATTGGTTTGGTTTTAAGTCTTCTCTGTTTTCAGAATTCACCTGTGAAGCCATTTGGTCCTGGGCTTTCCATTTTGGGGAGTTATTTGATGACAATTTCAATATCTTTATTTGTGATTGGTTTGTTGAGGTCTTCTATTCCTTCTAGGGTCAGTGTAGGGGGTTCTTATATTCCTATGAATTTTTCCATTTCATCTACATTGTCTAGTTTATTGGCATATAGTTGTTCATAGTATCATCTTATGATCTCTTTTAGTTCAGTGGGGTCAGTAGTAATGTCCTGATTTTCATTTCTGATTTTATTTATTTGCATCTTTTCTCTTTTTTTCCTGGTCAGTCTAGCTAAGGGTTTGTCAATTTTGTTATTCTTCTTGAAGAACCAACTTTTGGTTTTGTTAATACTCTGTTTTGTTTTTTCCCCCTCAATTTCATTTATTTCTGCTCTGATCTTTGTTGTTTCATTCCTTCTGTCTGTTTTGGGAATAGTTTGCTGTTCTTTTTCTAGTTTCCCCAACTGTATAGTTAGGTCATTGATTTTAGTTCTTTCTTCTTTTTTAATATAGGCGGTGAGCTATAAATTTCCCTCTTAGCACTGCTTTCACTGCATCCCATACATAAGTTTTGATGGGTTATGTTCTCATTTTCATCAGTGTCAAGGTATTTATTGATGGAAGAGGATGTGGCTCAAGTGATAGGGCTTCCACCTACCATATGGGAGGACTTGGGTTTGATCCCTGGGGCCTTCTGGTAAAAAAGAAGAAAAAGAAAATGTGCCTCCACAGCAAACCAGTGCCTACATGGTGAGCCAAATGTCCAAATGGTGAGCTGAGTGCCCTCATGAGTGCCGGCACAGTGAGCCAAATGCCCATGAGAATGTCCATGCAGTGAGCCAAGTGTCTGCACGAGTGCCCATGTGGTGAGCCAGTGCCTACGTGGTGAGCTGAGTGCCCACATGGTGAGCCACTGCCCATGCAAGTGAGTCACGCAGCAAGATGATGATGCAACAATAGAGAGGCAAAGGGGAGAGTCAAGGTGAAGCGCAGCAGAAACTAGGAACTGAGGTGGTACAAGTGACAGGGAACCTCTCTCCACATCTAAGATCCCCAGGATCGAATTCTGGTGAATCCTAGAGGACAAAAATGAGAAGAGAAGACAAAACAAAAAAAGAAAAATAGATACAGAAGGTCACACAGTGAATGGACACAGACAGCAAAAAACAGCAGGGTGGGGGGAGAAGGAGGAGAAGGGGAGGGGGAGGGTAAAAGATATTTATTGATTTCTCTTGCAATTTCTTCTTTGACCCACTGATTATTTAAGACTGTGTTGTTAAATCTCTGTTTATTTGTGAATTTTACCTTTTTCTGCCTCTTGATTTCCAACTTCATCCCATTATGATCAGAAAAAGTGATTTGTATAATTTTGATCTTGTTAAAAATTATCTAAGATCTGCTTTGTGATCCAACATATGGTCTATCCTGGAAAAAGATCCATGAGCACTTGAGAAGAATGTCTATCTTGCCATTTTGGATTCAATGTTCTTATTATATTTAGTTCATTTATCATATTACTCCAGTTCTCTGTTTCTTTATTGATCCTCTGCCCAGATGTTCTATCCAGTGCTGAGAGTGTTGTATTTTAATCTCCAACTATCATTGTAGCAATGTCTATTTCTCCCTTCAGTTTTGCCTGCGTTTGCCTCATGTAATTTGGGGCCTCCTAGTTAGGTGCATATATATTTACGATTCTTATTTTTTCCTGGTGAATCGCCCCTTTTATTAATATATAATATCCTTCATTTTCTCTAATAACAGTTTTGCTTTTAAAGTCTATTTCATCTAAGTATAGCTACTCCAGCTTTTTTATAGTTGTTGTTGTTACTGTGTGCATAGAATATCTTTTTCCATCCTTTCACTTTCAATCTATTTCTATCCTTGAGTCTAAGGTAAGTCTCTTTTAGACAACATATAGATGACTCTTATATTTTTTAATCCATTCTGTCAGTTCGTCTCTTTAGATTGGGGAGTTTAATCCATTAACATACAATGTTATTACTGTAAAGGCAATTCTTCACCCATTTTGACCTTTGGGTTTTAACTGTCACTTATTATTTTCACCATTCTTTTTACACTTTTAGTTACTTTTACTGATATAATCTTTATTTCTAGACTCTCTTCCAAGCCTGTCTCTCCTGTATTTTCCTTTCAGGCTGTAGCACTCCCTTTAGTATGTCCTGAAAAGCTGATCTCTTGCTTATAAACTCACTTTTTGTTTATCTGTGAATATTCTAAACTCACCCCAATTTCAAAAGACAATCTTGCCAGATGTAAGATTCTTGGCTGACAGTTTTTCTCTTTCAGTATCTTAAATATATCATACTACTGCCTTCTTGTTTCATGGTTTCTGATAGAATTCAGCACTTAATCTTATTGCGCATTCCTTGTATGTGATGCATTGCTTTTCTCTCGCTGTTCTCAGGATTCTCTCTTTATCTTTGGCATTTGATATTCTAATTAGTATGTGTCTCAGAGTAGGTCTATTTGGATTTATTCAGATAGGGGTACATTGTGCTTCTTAGATGTGGATATCTACATCCTTCAATAGGGTTGGGAAATTTTCTACCATTATTTCTTTATTCCTTCTGCCCCCTTTCCCTTTTCTCCTTCTGGGACACACGTGACACATACGTTTGCACATCTCTTGCCATCATTCAGTTCCCTGAGACCCTGTTCAATTTTTTCCATTTTTATAAAGTATGTTCTTTTGTGTGCTTGCTTTTGGAATTCATGTCTTCAAGCTCACTGATCCTTTCTTCTGCCTCCTTAAATCTGCTGTTAAATGCCTCCATTGTATTTTTAATTTCATTTATTGTGCCTTTCATTTCCATAAGATCTGATATTTTTCTATGTATATTTTCAAATTCTTCTTTGTGCTCACCCCCTGTCTTAATATCCTTAATCTTTTTAGCCATCTCATTGAATTTATTAAGAAGATTTGTTTGAATTTCTATGATTGGTTGTCTCAATTCTTCCATGTCATCTGGAGGCTTAAGGTTGTTCCCTTGACTGGGCCATATCTTCTTGTTTCTTAGTATGGATTGCAATTTTTTTGTTGGTGTCTTGACCTTTGGTTTACTAAATATTCTAGTTGCAGTTTCTCTCTTTAGTCTAGTGCAGTCTATTTGATTGGCTTTGTGCTACAGACTCTTTCTGATACTTGATTCAACTTAATTTGGGACATTATAGTGGCTCATGTTTAGCCAACCTGAATTTTTTCAGCTTTTTTTCATCTGTTTCTTGCCCTTTCTTTCTTGCTGGTTGCAGAATAGGAGCCAAGAATGCAGTTGGTACTATAAAGCCTTAGAGGCTGAAGCTGCCCCTGTTGCCCCAAGGAACTGGTGAAGCTCCTCCCACCTTTCTCCCTTGCCAGATGTAGGGATGCAGCCTTAGCTGTGTGTAGTAATCGAAGCTGTGCAGGCTAAGTCTATCTGTAGTTGCCTGGAGAGACTGATGAAGCTTCACACTCCTTTCTTCCCTGCCTGGGGTGGGGATGGAGCTGCAGGTGTAGGCAGCAAACTAAGCCATATATATCAAAACTGACCACAGTTGCCCAGGTAGTCTGTTGAAGCACCAGTCCCTCTTCAGCCCTGCCTGGGTGAGGATGGAGCCTCAGGAGTGCCCAACAATCTAGTCTGTATAGGCCAAAAGCACCTGCAGTTGTCCAACAGGTTGAGGAAATACCACCATCCTGCCTGTCCTGTTGGGGGCACAGATGGAGCCACAGGTGTCCAACAACTCAATCAGTGCAGGCTGAAAGCAACTGCAGTTACCCTGAGAGGCTGAGGAAACACAGCCCCCCTCCCATCCTATTGGGGGTGGTGGTGGTGGGGATTGAACCCCAGGTGCCCAACTATCCAGCCTGTGCAGACTGAAAGTTACTACTGTTGCCCAGAGAAGCTAGTGCAGGTTCCCCAGCTTCCTCCCTGGCAGAGGTGGGGTTGAAACCTAGGCTAGGGCTGCAATTTTACCTAGTTGGAAAGAAGCTGGGCCCTACCCTCACTGTGATTTTCAATCAGCCCTGCTTCCCCTCATTCAGAGGGCAGAGTTAAAATGAAGTCTACCAGCCTCTGACTTGGACAGGTTCAAACTTCAGCTGTTCTTAGGATTAGACTTTAGCCAGCTGAATTTACCAATCAGTAGCTGAAGTCAATGCCTGACCACTGTCTTCCTCCCCTGTTTTTGGTTTGTTGTTTTTTTTGTTTGTTCTTAGGAGGTATTGGGGATCAAACCCAGGACCTCATATGTGGGAAGCAGGCGTTCACCTGCTTGAGCTGTATCTGCTTCCTTTCCTGTTTTTGGGAATGAAGCTTCCAACTCCAGCCAGGGAATAGCCCCTGAGGCAACTTGTGCCACCAGCAGGGGATGTGCACCAGCCTCCAAGGTGTGGAGTGCTCTATTCACAAATTTTCACTGCAGAGGGGCAGTCCCCTCCTTCAGTTCTTCCAAGGATATTGCAGGATGCTCTTCTAGTCTCCTGGGCCTCCCAAATAGGTGCTTTAGATAGTTCTGGGTGAATTACTAACTGCAGTGTAGGATGAGCTGACTCTTGAAGCTCCTTACTCTGCTGCCATCTTGCTAAAGTTTCTTTTTAAAAAGTCTTTTTATTTTAAAAGATTAAAATGTCCCTATAAATTCTCACTAGCTAGAACATTATCTGTTTCATAAAAAGGGATAAGAGCATGAAACTACTCACTCTCAGGAGCAGTTAAGTCGGCCCAGTTAATGTAAATGACATTTTAATGTTATAGTCATTGAGTTTTTCCCCAGGATTATGAGAAATGGCAACAAATGAAGATAAAATGGGAAGAATGCCTCATAATTATGAAACAAACTATTGTGTAGGTTCAGACTATAAGTGGATATTAAGCATGTACAATGAAACTTGTTCTGAGGGAGCTATTAAGTCTGTGGAACTAATTTTTCTTTCATTGTTTAACATCCATTTTAAAAATTATAAAAGTACTAAATGCTCACTGTAGAAAATATACTAAAGTGTTAAAGAAATAAAAATTCACCTATAATCCCATCAGGCAAAGATTACCATTGTTAATATCATGGTATATTTCTTTCCAGTATTTGCCCCCACATGTTCACATATATGCATGCCCAAACATATGATCTAATTGCTCTGGCTACTAGAGAAAATGAAAAAAGTGGTAATAATGAACAACCTTTTCTTGTTTCTTGATTTTGAACAGATGCTTTCAATGTTTTCCAATTAGTATGATAATTCAGGTTTTGTGGAGATAACCTTTTATAGGTTAAGGCAATGGTTCTCATGGTGGGGGTTTCTGGAAACCCTCTTGGGGTTGCTGTTAGGTCAAAACAATTTTCAGGGAAACGGACTTGGCCCAGTGGTTAGGGCGTCCATCTACCACATGGAAGGTCCGCGGTTCAAACCCCGGGCCTCCTTGACCCGTGTGGAGCTGGCCCATGCGCAGTGCTGATGCGTGCAAGGAGTGCCGCGCCACGCAGGGGTGTCCCCCGCGTAGGGGAGCCCCACGCGCAAGGAGTGCACCCCGTAAGGAGAGCCGCCCAGAGCGGAAGAAAGTGCAGCCTGCCCAGGAATGGCGCCACTCACACTTCTGTGCCACTGAGGACAACAGAAGTGGACAAAGAAACAAGACGCAGCAAATAGACACCGAGAACAGACAACCGAGGGAGGGGATTTAAATAAATAAATAAATCTTTAAAAAACAAACAAACAAACAATTTTCATGAATATTAACAAGTTATTTGTTTTTTTAAAAACTTTATTGACATTTGCACTGACGGTGCAAAAGAAATGGTGGGTGAAACTATGGGCACCTTAGTATAAATCAAAACAGTAGCTGTACTAGCAGTCACCATATTCTTTTCCTTTTTAAAAAATTATTGTGGTAACATAGATAGAACATAAAATTAGCCATTTTGATCGTTTTAAAGTGTACAATTCAGTGGCATTAATTATATTTACACTGTTGTGCTAATATCACCATCCATTACCAAAATTTTTCATCACCCAAAACAGAAACTGTACCTATTTAGCAATAACTTCCTCTCAGCTCCTGGTAATCTCTAATCTATTTATGTCTCTATTGATCTGTTTAGTCTATTTATTTCATATAAATGGAATCATTATTTGTCCTTTTGTGTCTAAGCTTATTTCTCTTAGCATAATGTTTTCAAGATTGATTTATGTTGTAACATTTAACAGAACTTCATTTTCTTTTATGGCTGAATAATATTCATTATAAGCATATACAACATTTTGTTTTTCCATTTATCTGTTGATGGATACTTGGAATATTCCTACCTTTTGGCTACAGTGAATAATGCTGCTATGAACACTGGTGTGCCAATATCTGTTTGAGTACCTGTTTTCAAATTTTTGGTTTATAACTAAGAGTGGAATTGCTGAACACTGGTGTGCCAATATCTGTTTGAGTACCTGTTTTCAAATTTTTGGTTTATAACTAAGAGTGGAATTGCTGAATCATATGGTAGTTCTATATTTATCTTTCTGAAGAACCACCAAACTGTTTTATGCAGTGACTGTGCCATTTTGCATTCCCAACAGTAATGTATGTGAGTTTCAATCCTTCCACATCTGCATCGACACTTTTCTTTTTAAAAAAAAATTATAGCCATCTCTTCACTTTCTTGATTTTTCCCCTCTCCCTTCCCCTCCCCCACCTTGCTGTTTTTGCTGTCTGTGTCCATTTGCTGTGTGATCTTCTGTATCTAGTTCTCTTTTAGTCTTCTCGCCTTTCTTCTCTAGGATTCCCCAGGGTTTGATCTGGAGACCTCTGATGTGGAAAGAGGCTTCCTGGCAATTGTAGCACCTCAGTTCCTGCCCTCTGCTGCACTTCACCTTGACTCTCTCCTCATCTCTGTTTTGTTGTGTCATCGTCTTGCTGCATGACTCACTTGCGCAGGCACTGGCTCACCACGTGAGCACTCAACATGGGCACTCGGCTCGCCATGCAGGAACTCGTGTGGGCACTCAGCTCACCACGTGGGTACTTGGCTCACTGTGTGGGCACCTGGCTCACCGTGTGGGCACTTGTCTCACCACGTGGGCACTGACTCACCACACAGGCACACTTTCTCTTCTTTTTTACCAGGAGGCCTCAGGGATTGAACCCAGGTCATCCCATATGGTAGGCAGAGGCCTTATCACTTGGGCCACATCTGCTTCCCATTTATAATGTTCTTTGATGCACAAAAGTTTTTAATTTTGAGAAGCCCAACTTAACTATTTTTTCTTCTGTTGCTTGTGATTTTGGTATCACAGCTAAGACTTCATTGCCAAATATATTGCCTTGATGATTTCCCCCTTGGTTTACTTTCTTTCTTTTTTAAAAATAATTTTCTTTATTTTTAAAAAGATACTTAAGATTACATAAATGTTACATAGACTGATAGGGGATTCCCATATGCCCCACTCCCCATACCTCCTACATTTTCCCACACTGGCAACATCTTCCAAGTTTTCTTCTAAGAGTTTTATGGTTTCAGCTCTTACATATTGATCCATTTTGAGCTCATTTTTGAATACAGTGTGAGGTGGCAGAAGTCCAAGCACATTCTTTTGCAAATAGATATATAGCTTCACTAATTCCATTTGTTGAAGAGACTATTCTTTCTGCATTGAGTGGACTTGGCACCCTTGTCAAAAATCAACTGGACATAGAAATGTGGGTTTATCTCTGGACTCAATTCTATTTCTTGGTCTATATGTCTATCCTTAGGCCAGTGCCACACCGTTTGGATTACTGTAGCCTTCTAGTAAGTTTTTTTTTTTTTAAGATTTATTTTATTTTTTAATTTATTTCTCTCCTCTCTCCTCCCCCCCGCCCCCCCCAGTTGTCTGCTCTCAGTGTCCATTCCCTATGCGTTCTTCTGCCTCCGCTTGCATTATCCAGCAGCACTGGGAAACTGCGTCTCTTTTTTGTTGCATCATCTTGCTGCATCAGCTCTCCGTGTGCATGGCACCACTCCTGGGCGGGCTGCACTTTTTTTCCCACGCAGGGCGGCTCTCCTTGCAGGGCACACTTTTTGCGCATGGGGCACCCCTACACGGGGACGCCCCTATGCGGGGTTGACCCTGCGTGGCACGGCACTCCTTGCACGGCAGCACTGTGTGTGGGCCAGCTTACCACATGGGTCAGGAGGCCCTGGGGATCGAACCCTAGACCCTCCATATGGTAGACAGGTTGTGCCACATCCTCTTCCCTTTAGTAAGTTTTGAAATCAGGAAGTGTGATTTTGTTCTTCCTTTTCAAGGTTGTTTTGGCTAGTCACTCTATTCTTACATGTTGCATATTTAGAGTTAAAAGTGCCATTTGCATTTAAGAAAGTCCTTGATGAAACAGTAATTGCTACTTTTATTAAATCTCGATTGTTAGGGGAGTAGATGTAGCTAAAGTGGTTAAGCGCCTGCTTCCCATGTTCGAAGTCCTGGGTTCGATCCCCAGTATTTCCTAAAAACAAACTTAACAAAAATAAACAAAAAACTCTCATTGGGGAGTGGCTGTAACTCAGTTGTAGAGCTCATGCATGAGGTCCTGGGTTGATTCTCTGGTACCTCCTAAAACAAATCTTGTTTGTTGAGTTCAGGTCTTTTTAATATTCTGTGTGATGAAATGAGAAATACACATAAAGCACTTCTGCTATATATTTAAAGCACTTCTGTTATATACATTCCCAAGTACATAAGGTTGTCTCAGAAAAAGCACTTGTATGGCTGTTTGAGGAGAGTGAGCTAGCCATTTTTTTCATGGAGTATTTTTACTTGAGAGAACAACTGACAAACTATGTTTATTTAGTCTTGAGGATATGGCAGACATTTGCTGAGAAATAAAGTAAGCCTGTCACTTCAAGGAAATCAACTGATAGTATTTGTTGTCAACAAAATATCTGAAATTTCAAGCAAAACTTACAATTGGAAAACCTGTATCTGTCACCATGAACTTGACTATTTCCCAATTTTTAAAGACTTTTTTTGATGAGATCAGTGGTGATATTAAAGAAATGTTATATTTTGATACTTAATAATAAAATGTGCCAACATTTGGAAGGTCTGCATAAGTCAGTGAACCAATATTTCCAAATGACCAATGCATGTTGTTATATAATCATGCATAGTAAAATATTCATCCAAAGTGCAAGACGGATTTTAGTGTGACAAAGTACAAAAAGGTAATTGATATGGTTTCAGATTCTACATTGCATCTGTCTAACTCTTAACAAAATACCACTTGCCAAATTTTGGTGTAGGATCAGAGAAAAGTATCTGCAATTATCTGAAAAGGCTACTAAAATGCTCCTTTTACAATTACATTTCTGTTTGCAGTTGGGTTTCTCAAGTATTTCAATCAAAACAACGTATCACAAGAGAATGAATGCAGAAGTTGGTATGAGAATTTGTCTTCTATACACCAGTCAAAAAATTTTACAAAAATGTAATATGACATTCTTATTTCTTTTTGTTTTGAAAAATATAGTTATTTTTCATAAAATTGCTATTAACATGTAATGGTTTATTATTTTAAAAATAAATATGTAAAAATTCTGTTTTAATTTCTAATACTACTAGTAAGTATCAGTAGATATAACCCATATAAACAAAAGCTCTTTGGCATCCTCAGTAACTTTTAAGAGTGTAATAGGGTCCTGAGCCCCCCAAATTAGAGAAACTACTAGGTTCAGAGAATGTTCTAGTTCTAGTGTACTAATATACTTTTAAAAATTTTAAATAGTTAATTGTCTGCATTTTATTAAATGCTTTTCTGTATTTATTGGGATGCTCACGTCTTTTCTCCTTCAATCTTTGAATGTTGAACAGCATTTACAGATTTTCTAATACTTCTATATCCTTGTGTTCCTGGGAGAATCCCACACAGGTTTTAAAAATATCCATTCTTGAATTTGGTGTGCTTTTATTCTGTTATAACTTTTGCATCTATATTCAGGAGTTAAATGGGCCAATACTTTTCCTTGCTCATCCTGTTTTTATCCGAATTTGGTATTGGACAGTTTGAATTTGGTGAATTAAGAAAAAAAAAAAAGATTATGTTGTTAAACTAATCTATTCCTGTGGGTGTGGTACTCTTTGATTGCATTAGATTGACTTTAGATCACTTAATTACTTGATTAGATTGTTTTTGATTGGACTAAATCAGTGAGGTGTGACTCGGGTTAAGTCTCCCTCCTCTTGCTGGGTCTGATATAAACAGAGACACAGAGAAAGAGACATACAGAGATATATATTATATTGATCCTGCAATGTGAGAGAGGACTGCAGGTAAACAGCCCTGAGAGGCTGGGGTAAGTCCCAGAGTCTGGAACCAGCAGAGAAAAGAGGCACAGAAAGAAGCTCTGAGGGGCTGGGCCCACAGAGAAGCCCATGGCTGAAGAGACAAGCCCTGCCATTTGCCTGATCCTCATGTGGCAGGGCACCAGGATCAACAGCCGTTGGTGAGAAAGCATCGCTGATAGTGCCTTGATTTGGATATTTCATGGCCTCAGAACTGTAAGCTTTTACCCCAAATTAATCCCTTTATAAAAGTCAAACTATTTCTGATACTTTTTATCAGCAGCCCTGTGGCAAACTAAGACAGATATTTATGTTAATACCAGCCTCATAATGAGTCCAAGAATAGCCTACAGTTTTTACTCTCTGGAATAATTTGTATAAGATTAGAATGATGTGCTTTTTGTAAGTGTGGTAAAAAATTGTCTAACCTATTGTGTTTCATTGTGAAAAGGTTTTTAACTTCTGCTTTAATTTCTTTAAAATTATAGAAATATCTAGAAATTTGTCTATATTGTTTGCTTTCAAACTAATTTGGCACAAAGTTAGGCTGATTCTCATTAATTTTTTTCAACAGCTTTTTTTTTTAGACTTAGTCTTTTTTAAAATTTATTCCCTTCCCCCCCCCCCCCCCCCCCCCGTTGTCTATTCTCTGTGTCCATTTGCTGCGTGTTCTTGTTTTTTTGGTCCGCTTTTGTTGTCAGCGGCATGGGAATCTGTGTTTCTTTTTGTTGTGTCAGCTCTCCGTGTGTGCGGTGCCATTCCTGGGCAGGCTGCACTTTCTTTTGCACTGGGCAGCTCTCCTTACAGGGCACACTCCTTGCGCATGGGGCTCCCTTACGCAGAGGACACCCCTGTGTGGCACGGCACTCCTTGCGCACATTAGCACTGCGCGTGGGCCAGCTCCACACGGGTCAAGGAGGCCCGGTGTTTGAACCGCGGACCTTCCATGTGGTAGACGGACGCCCTGTCCACTGGGCCAAGTCCGCTTCCCTAGACTTAGTCTTTATTTTATTTAAAAAATTTTTAAAGTTAATAGATCACATAGAATGTTACATTAAAAAAACATAAGAGGTTCCCATATAACCCCCAACCCACCCCCCCACTCCCATCATTTTTGTAAATTGTATTTTTTTGAAGATACATAACATTACAAAAAAGTTTACATTATAAAAAAACATAAGAGGTTTCTCTATACCCCCCATCCCCCCACCCCCCTCCTCCCATACTAACAACCTTCCCCACTATTGTGGCACACTCCTCGCACTTGGTGAACACATTTTGGAGCACTGCTGCACCACGTGGATAATAGTTTACTCGGCAGTTCACAGTCTCCCCTGGTACATTCAGTGGGTTATGGCAGGATATATAATGTCCAGCATCTGACCCTGCAATATCATTTAGGACAACTCCAAAGTCCCAAAAAAATACAACAGCTTTTTAAAGTAAACTTCTAAAAACTGAAATGTAAAAACTCTGAAAAGTCACAAATCATAACTGTACAGCTTGATGAATTATTATAAAGTGATTATAACTTTGCAACTATCATTGAGGTCAAGATATAGAATACTACCAGCATTCAGGAAGCCTCCCTTTATGCCTCCCACAAACACTATCTCCTTCCTGCATCCCAAAGGTAATAACCGTCTGAGTTCTCTCTTCCCTACTGCCTTAGTCTGAAATAAAATCAATCTTATCTGCCTGGTGCAATGTTTTTTTGACAGTAACCACTATGCTGACTTCTGAGATCAGGGAATTGTTTCTGAACTTTACATACATAAAGGGAATCATACAATATTTACTCTTTTGTGTCTGGTTTCATTCATTCAACATTATATCTATAAGATTCATTCATGTTATTGTGTTTAGCAGTACTTAATTTTATTTTCATGATGTATATCCATTATATGAATGTATAGTGATTTATTTAGCCATTCTACTGCTGCTGGGCATTTGGATTGCTTCCATTTTAGGCTACTACAAAGTATACTGCTCATTTCCATTGGGAGGATATCTAGAAGAATTCCTGGGTCATAAAGTATGTAAAAGCTCAACTTCAGTTAGATAAAGCCAAACAGTTTTCCAAAGTGATTGTAACAATTTATACTCCCATATATGAGTTTCAGTTGCTCAATATCTTCACCAATACTTGATATTGATAGTTTAAAAATATTTAGCCATTCTAATGGGTATGTAATAGGATCTCATTATGGTTCTAATTTGCATTTCTCTGATTTCTAATGAGCTAAAGCATTTTAAAATATCTTTATTAGTTATTTGAATATCCTTTTTTGTCAAGTTCTCTGAGTCTCTAGTCCATTTTACTATTTGTAGGGGCTCTTTATATATTTAGCACACAAGCCCTCTATCAGTTATACATGTTATAAATATCTTCTCCCACTAGTTGCTTGCCTTTTCAGACTCTTAATAGTGGCTTCTGATACAAAGAAGTTCTTTTTTTTCTTTTTGAGAAGTTCTTAATTTTTAATGTAGTCCAATTTATCAGTCTTTTCCTACTTAAGAAATCTTTCCCTAACTCAAGGGCATGAAGATTATTATCTCCTATAAGCTTTATTGTTTTACTTTTCACACTTCTATCTGCAATCCATCTGAAACTGACTTTTTAATGATATAAGACAGGAATTGAGTTTCAATTTTTCCCCTACATGACTATAAAATTGATCAGCACCATTTATTGAAAAGATTCTTTTCTCATTTCTGGGTATGGAGTGGCATCTTTCACTTTGGAAACTTTTGTTCTAGAACATTTTCTTCAATTATTTCATTGATGAATTCCTTACCTCTGTTTATTCTGTTCTCTATTTCTAGAACCTCTATTATTTAAAAATTGGAAAACTGGACTTCTAGGACTGACTCTCTTAAATTTCTTATATTTTTTCTTCCTATAGGAAGGAAACTCCAACTGAGTTTTTTTTCCATTTTGCCACCATCAATTTTTATAATATCCATGCGCTTTTTCTGTTCTCTGAATTTATTTGTATACTATCAAGTTATTCCATGGTTTTAATGTCTTTTTTTCTTTTTAAGATTTATTTATTTATTTATTTCTCTCCCCTTCTCCCCCCCGCCCCAGTTGTCTGTACTCTGTGTCTATTTGCTGCGTGTTCTTTGTCCACTTCTGTTGTCAGCGACATGGGAATCTGTGTTTCTTTTTGTTGCATCATCTTGTTGTGTCAGCTCTACATGTGTGTGGTGCCATTCCTGGGCAGGCTAAACTTTCTTTTGTGCTGGGCCGCTCTCCTCACAGGGTGCACTCCTTGAGCGTGGGGCTCCCCTGCGTGGGGACACCGCTCATGGCACGGCACTCCTTGCGCGCATCAGTACTGCACATGGGCCAGCTCCCCATGGGTCAAGGAGGCCCCCGGGTTTGAACCACGGACCTCCCATTTGGTAGACGGACGCCCTAACCACTGGGCCAAGTCCGCTTCCCTCTAATGTCTTTTTTATTTCTATGATGATACGAATAATAATTTTTAAAAGTTTTTTTTCTCTGTGCATAGTTTCTATCTCCCCCAGATTGACTTATGCCTTTTGTTTGCTTGTTTGTTCTGGTCTGTATCTTTCACAATATTCATTACCATTGACTGCTCACTTTTTGAAACTATTCTACACTGACTTTGATGATAATTTGCTAATTTTTCTCATTCCACTTTGTGTAATTCCTTTATTGACTTCCTGTTTTATATATGTATATACATGAATATATTCAATCAACAAACATTTACAGATGACTTATTTTCCAGGTAGCATATTAGGTATTGTGGACACAGAAATTAGTAAGACATGGTTCCTGGTCTGATTCCTAGTTATTTTACTTTTCTCTTGGTATCCAGTCTCTCTCTATGGATAAGCAAGAACCGAAACCCTGGCCAGGATGCTGTATCCCAGAGAATCTGCGGGTGTGGAGTCACCAGAACAAATCACCAACAGGGCATGGAGCAGTGCTGGAGGAAGAGCTAAAAAGATAGTCCAAACGGAATCACCAATCTAAAGAGGATCAGGAAAAGGCTAGTTATAAAGACATACAGGAACTACAATGAGAAAAGTTTTCATGGAGATGAAGAGCAGAGCAAGGCCTGGATCCATTCCTGAGATGAAAAGCAGACAGCAAACAGTTTAGAAATCTCATTCCTGCTGCCTAAGTTAGTTTTTTTTCTGTTGTTGTTGTTTGTTTTTGTTTTTAGGAGTTTACCAGGGATTGAACCCAAGACCTTGTACATGGAAGCAGGCGCTCAACCACTGAGCTACATTCACTTCCCAATGAGAGTGTGGCAGTTTGAGATTATTTTTGAATCCCAAAAAGAGAGATTATGTTTGTAAACTAATCTATTCCTCTGGGTATGATACCCTTTGAATGCATTAGACTCCACTGTCATGTGTTGATTAAATTACCTGCCAAGATTAGGGGTTTGATTTGACCATGTCAGTAGGTTGTGACTCAGCTTGAGTCCCTGTCCCCTGGTGGGCTGATATAAATGGATACTCATGCAAGAAGACATGTGGAAGAGGAAAGATCTCTGTCATGTTTGATCCTGGGGCCCCGGAGAGAGCTGAGCCATTTGCCTGATAGTTTGCATCTGAGCAGCTGAGAAAGCCTGGAAAGAAACAAGCCCTATGCCAGACTGATATAGGAAGCCCTGAGAGATGAGCCCTATGCCATCCTACAGCTGGGATTGGAAGAAGCTGAGCTCACAGAGCCTTACGAGGAAAAAGGAAAGAGAGACCAGGCAGATATTGACTACATTTTGCTTCAACAGATGGCAGCTGACTTTGGTGAGAAAGCAGCCTTGAGTTGGACTCTTTAGGGCCTTGTAACTGTAAGCTTTTACCCCAAATAAATACCTTTGATAAAAGCCAACAGATTTCTGGTACTTTGCATCAGCACCCCTTTGGCTGACTAATACAGTTGGCTTTTTTGTTTGTTTTCGTTTTGTTTTAGGAAGAACCAGAGATCAAACCCACGACCTCATACATTGTAAGCAGGTGCTCAACCATCTGAGCTACATCCACTCCCCTCTAAGTCTGTTTTGATGAGGAGTGGAGTTAGGAAGAAAGGAGAAGAAAGATTTACAAGTGTCTAAAGATTCAGCAGGGAACAGAAACATGCCTTCAAATATTATCGCTTTATGCTACTGACTCCAAACTTCTGACTTTCTTCCTCAGTTCCAGGTCTATATATCCACTGTCAATCAGAAATCGTTACCTAAATGTCCTGCAAACACCTCAAATTTAAATTAAATTCTTCTTCCTCCCCATTCAATCCTCATGTGTGTTCCCTAAGTGAATGGCAACATTATCATTAAATCCATCAATGTCATCCTAGCTAGACATTTTGGAATTCAGTTTTCTCACATCTTCCTCTTCGTCACTTCTCACTCTTCCAACACATATCTGGATATTAAGCCAAGTCTATTTTACCTCTACAATTTTCAATTTTCCCCTCACTTTCAGTACCATTGCCTAAAACAGCACTGGATATCAAAAAAACAGATTATGAAGGGCCTATGAAATGCTAACGAATTTGTGGTAGAAAGCTAATATAAATGTGAGATAAATATAGGTACAGTAGTAGTAATTCTTGGAGAAGGTTTACAATCACTTCTCAAGTTCAATATGGAAATTTCAGTCTAATTTCAGGCAAATAATAAGATACTGGGATGGGAGGAATAATAAAGAATGAAGCTTTCTTCAGCACAGTGGTGGTGTAAAGAGGGAACAGGGTTGTTTCGTTGACAGTGGTGGTGAAAAAGGTACAATGCAGGCTTTGAACTGAGGTGGTCAGATCAAGAAAAGACAAGAGATTCTCAGAAAGGGCTAGTGGGAATGATGTAGGATAGCAAGCCATGGCCCAGTTGCTGGGGGTAGAAAACTGTAATTCTTTCTTGTGGTATAGATCTGGAGAATGGGACAAAACCCAAGTCCTCAAGAGGTCTAAATTTAAGGAGGCCAGAGAAGTATGACAGCCTCTTCATGTGGGCTAAGAAGAGATAAGAGGAGCTGTTCTTTGATAGCATCACTCAAATAGAGAATGCTGTCATCATGTAAACACTTCAAATTTAGGTATAAAGCAATAGATTATTATTTCTGATATTTAGCAAGAGCTCTAGAAAGTCTGTCTGTCTGATTATCCTTGTTTCTGAGGAGTGATGAGGTTGTCTGTCGGATCTGATTGACTCTGTTGACAACTGGGAAAAAAAGACCATATGGCCCATGAGTTACTATATTTCACAGGACACACAACTTTATTGCCTTTTTCACAGTAATATCAAATTATTTTCCTAAATCAGAGAGGTAGTAAAAGTTATCCTCCTTAAAAAAAGTTATCTTCCAAAAATAGAGAAGTAGTATAGAATTCTGAAGTCAGATGAACCTGGGTCATAAATAATTTACTTACATGTAAAATGGGAATGATTATAACACCTACCTCACAGGGTAGTTTTGAAAACTAAATGAATTAGCACATATATAGTCACTTGCAAGATGCTTGACACTTAGTAGGTCTTAATAAACAAAACGAAAAATTGGCTCATTTAACTCCTCTTCTCCAAATCCTTCAATGGTTCTCTAAGATTAAGTTTTTACAGCCTGGCTTCATTATAAAAGCAAGCATTTATCTAGATTTGTTTTTCTTTTATACTAGATTACAAACTACTTGAAAGCTGGAACCATGTCTTTTTTAATGCCTCAACAACCAGCACATTTCCTTGAACAGACTAGGCAAAGTTCCTTGCGTATAGTAGATAATAAATACTTGTAACTGAATGAATGAACATAATCTATTTCTCCATCCATGCATCCCATAATGTAACTCGTAAGTAAAATGCTAACAAATACTCCTGAAGACAACCCTGAAGCCATGGAGGATCCTGAAATCTCAAGGGAATTCTCATATCTTTCTCATTTCATTGAATGACATAAGCTATTTTGTTCTTTCTCTTGCTCTTGAATATTTTAGACTCCTAGGGACAGGGATTGTATGGACAAATAAAATCCATAAACTAGATTAATATATAATTCTAACACTCTCTGTCCTTTTCATCAAAATCTTTATGAGGTAGACAATTGGATTGCTTTATGAAACCAAGAGTTCAATACATAGTTGTTTAGATAGAACGAATGATTAAAGTTAAGTGATTATAATTTCAAACATATCCTAACTTCTACACATGCAATATAACAACAAAGCAGATTTTTAGCAACAAAAATGTTCAACAATTACCGTGCACTTGGTTTATTTCTGAGTTGGAGGACAGAATCTCATCTGCCAGTTTCTGTGCAGTAGGGAGAACTTCGGTGTGGTGTGCCGTGATTAAATATTGAATAAACTTTTGTAGCTGGTCCCTATTCATCTGGAAAAGGGTTTCTGAGATGGGAAGACGCAATTTTACTTGGTCTGGTTTACGGATCCTGTAGAGTGAGAGTGCTACCACATGAGCACAGTAGAATATGTCCTTGTTCCCACAGCCACATGTCACTGAAGTGATTTTGCATCGATCAAAACTGATTGCAACTTTGTAAGTCATTGATGGTTCAGAAGCGGTGGCTGGCTCAGTTACGGTGCCACTCAGATGGAAGCCTAAGGAAACAAAGAAGAAACAGTTTAGAGATTCAATAAATTTTTGTAGCTGGTCCCTCTTCATCTGAAAAAGGGTTTCTTTGATAGGAAGATGCAATTTGACTTGGTCTGGTTTATGGATCCTGTAGGACTTAATGTCCTTTCTGGAGTCCATGAATTTCTAGAATTTATACATAAAATTTGTTTGTACATATGTGCATTTTTCTTGGGGTAGAGGGGAGAGCCATGGCTTTTATCATAGTCTCAAAACTTTTTATGACCCCAAATAAGAACCTCTGTAACAGATTTTGAGCTCTAGGAGGTATCTAAAGACCAGTACACAAATAATATCAGTACAAGTAAGGTAGATGCTATAAGTGGAAGAGAAACCAATAGAATGATGAGGAAAGGCAGGTAGAACAACGAAGATCAAGGACAGCATTTCTTCCTCAAATCACACATTTCCAAAATGGAGACCATATGGAATACTTAAAAGGCAAGAAACCTCACATGGTATGACATGTAAGGCAGTGCTTGGAGCAGTGAGACTATGTAGTGTTACACTTTTCTACTCACTAGGTACACAGCACCAATAATTTTGAAATGTAGAGAGAATATATTTTTAAGATACAGCTAAATTGAAAAAAAAGTCAAATGGATAGTAACTTAATTCTACAATCTTATTTATTCTTTAATTTAAATATGATTCTTAACTCTTGACAATGTGTATGCACTAATCATTCAACAAAAGTTAAAGACTTTATTTTTTTTAAAGATTTATTTATTTATTTATTTCTCATTCCCCCACCCCGGTTGTCTGTTCTCTGTGTCTATTTGCTGCGTCTTCTTTTGTCCGTTTCTGTTGTTGTCAGCGGCACAGGAATCTGTTTCTTTTGCTGCATCATCTTGTGTCATTTCTCCGTGTGGGTGGTGCCATTCTTAGGCTGTACTTTCTTTCGTGCTGGGCAGCTCTCCTTATGGGGTGCACTCCTTGCACGTGGGGCTCCCCTACGCGGGGGATACTCCTGCGTGGCAGGGCACTCCTTGCGCTCATCAGCACTGCACGTTGGCCAGCTCCACACGGGTAAAGGAGGCCCCGGGTTTGAACCACGGATCTCCCATGTGGTAGACCGACGCCCTAATCACTGGGCCAAGTCCGCCACCAAAAGTTGAAGACTTTAAGTATCAGACACTACTAAACCTACAGATGCTAACAAAAACAAGGAGGTGCTTAACAAATATTAGATGCTTTCCTTAGTCCTTGTTTTGTCTGCATCTAACAAAACGTTTAGAGCAAATAAAAAGTTATATTCTAATATGATTAAATTATATAAAGATTGTCTTTACTTTGGAGATAAGGAAGAAAACTGTAGGCTTGAGAAGCAGTTCCTCTCCAGATCTATACCCACCAGATAAGGCTAGCTGAGTAACAGAAAAGAAAATATGCTAGGAATTAGGCAGCCAGGATATTATTTACTGCATAGACTAGGGCCACTCACTTTCATCTCTGTGTCCTCAGCTTCTTCCCTTAGTAAAATGAGACTAATAATACTTCACTGCGTATCTCACAAAAGTGCTGTGTAAACTGTAAAATATCCTATAGATTTATTTTTAACAATCAATTTTATTGATACATATTAGTAAAGCATAAATCCATCCAAAGTGTACAATCAATGGTATTCAGTGTAATCACATAATTGTGCATTCATCACTTCATTCTTAGAGCACTTTCATTATTACAATAATAGTAATAAACAAAAAAACAAACATAACTCATCACCTCTCAACCTCTCTATGCTTCCCCTGTACTTATATTTTGTAAAAAGTCTTGCATTAATATATGCCATATCACCCCATATTTGTCTTTCACAGTCCCATGTTAGTTTTTAGCTTTCCTTCTAGTAATATACATGACCTTAGACTTTCCCTTTTAGCCACTGTCATACTCATATAATAGCTCTGCTAATTAGAAATACCATGATATACTTTCACTATTTCTATTCGTTTCCAAAGATTTACGAACAACCCATTTACCAATTCTGTACAGATTAATCCTCAGCTTTCCATTCTCTACCCTCCTATTTTCTGGTGACCCATATTCTAATTAGCAACTCCATGAGTTTACACAATATATTTAGGTCATAATAGCACCATCACACAGTTTTATTTCTTTTGTGTCTGGCTTGCTTCACTCAACATGTCCTCCAGGTTCATCCACGTTGTCATATGCTTCACAACTTCATTATATTCCATCGTGTGTATACACCACAGTTTGTTTATCCATTCATCAGTTTATGGACACCTGGGTTGTTTTCAACTTTTGGCAATCATGAATAATGCCGCTATGAACATCGGTGTGCAAATGTCTGTTTGTATCTCTACTCTCAGTTCTTTTGGGTAGAGTCTATATTCAGCTTCCTTGGGAACTGCCAAACAGTCCTGCAGAGTGGCTGTACCATTCTACACTCCCACCAAGTGTGAATAAGCGTTCCTATCAACTGACCTCCTCTCCAACATTTACAGTTTTCCTACATTTTAACAGCAGCCAGTCTAATAGGTATGAAATGATATATTTACATTTCCCTAATTGCTAGTGATGTTGAACATTTTTTCATGCGTTTTTTCTCCATTTGTATTTCTTCTTTGGACAGTTGTCTTTTCAAGATTTTTGCCCATTTTTTAATTGGGTAATTTGTCTTTTTATTGTTGAGTTGTATGATCTCTTTGTATATCATGGATATTAAACCCTTATCGGATATGTGACTGCCAAATATTTTCTACCATTGAGTCTGCTGTCTTTTCATCCTTTTGACAAAGTTCTTTGATGTGCAAAAGTGTCTAATTTTGAGGAGGTACTATCTGTTTAATTTCGTTGTTGTTGCTTGTGCTGTGGGTGTAAAGCTTAAGAAACTACCCCTACGAGATTTTGGAGATGTTTTCCTATATTTTCTTCTAGGAGTTTTATGGTTCAAAATTTATATTAAGGTCCTTGATCCATTTTGAGTCAATATTTGTAAAACATGTGAGGCAGGGGTCCCCTTTCTTTCTTTTGGCTATGGATATCCAGTTCTCCCAACACCATTTGTTGAATAGACTGTTCTGGCCCAGCTGGGAGGGCTTGACCACCTTGTCAAAAATCACTTGACTGTAGATGTGAGGGTCCATTTCTGAATTCTTGATTTGGTTCCATTGGTCATTGTGTCTATCTTTATGCCAGTACCATGCTGTACTGTAGCTAAGTAATATGCTTTAAAGTTCAGATACATAGATGTAAAAAACTTCGTTTTTCTTCTTAAATCTCTTTTTGGCTATTCAGGGTCCGTTATCCTTCAAATAGATTTGATATTTGGTTTTCCATTTCTACAAAAAAGGCTGTTTGGATTTTTATTGGGGTTGTATTGAATCTGTAAATCAGTTTGGGTAGAATTGACATCTTAATGATATTTAGTCTTCCAATCCATGAACATGAAATGTCCTATTTATTTGTCTTCTTTGGTTTCTTTTATCAGTGCTTAAGTTTATTCTCAAATACTTGATAGTTTTAGTTGCTATTATAAATAGATGTTTTTTTTTTCTGATTTCCTCATCAGGTTGCACATCAGTAGTGTACAAAAACACTATTGATATTAATATTTGCATATTAATCTTGTATCCTGCCACTTTGTTGAACTTGTCTAATAGTGGATTTTCAGGAGATTCTAGATATAGGATCATCAGTGAATAGTGAAAGTTTTAATTCTTCCTTTCCTTTTATTTCTTCATCTAGCCTAAATGCTTTAGCTAGAACCTCTAGCACAATATTGAATAACATTAGTGACAGTGGACATCCTTGTCTTGTTCTTGATCTTAGCAGGAAGTTTTCAGTCTTTCACCATTGAGTACAATGCTAGTTGTAGATTTTTCATATATGCACTTTACCATGTTGAGAAAGCTTCCTTCTTTTCCTATATTTTGGAATGCTTTTATTAAGAAAGGGTGCTACATTTTGTTGAATGACTTTTCTGCATCAATCGAGAGGATCATATGCTTTTTCTAGTTAAATTTATCAATGTGGTTTATTGATAAATAAAAAAATCAATTGATTTTCCAGTTTTGAACCACCCTTGTATAACTGGGATAAAACCCACTTGATTGCAGTGCACAATTCTTTTAAGGTGCTTTTGGATTCTGTTTGCAAGTATTTTGTTGAGGATTTTTACATCTATATTTGGGGTATTGGTATTTCTTTTTTTGTAGTATCTTTATCTGGTTTGGTATTATGGTTATGATGGCTTCATAGAATGAGTTTGGTTACATTCTTTCCTATTTAAGTCTTTGAAAGAGCTTGAGCAAGACTGGTATTAGATCATCTTTGAATGATTGGTAGAATCCACCTATGAAGCCCTCTGCTCCTGGGCTTTTCATCTTTGGGAGATTTCTGATGAGTGTTTCAATCTTTTTACTTGTGATTGGTTTGCTGAGTTCTTCTCTTTCTCCCAGGGTGAGTGTAGGTGGTTCGTGTGTTTCTAGGAATTTGCCCCTCTTCTCTACATTGTCTAGTTTTTTGGCATACAATTATTCATAGTATCCACTTATGATCTCTCTTATTTCTGCAGGGTTAGTGGTAATGTCCCCCCTCTCATTTCTGAATTTACTTATTTGCATCTTCTCTCTTTTCTTCCTTTGTCAGTCTAGCTAAGAGTTTGTCAATTTTGTTGATCTTCTCAAAGAAATGACTTTTGGTTTTGTTGATTCTATTGTTTTTGTTTTTTAAAAAAATTTCATTTATTTCTGCTCTGATCTTTACTGTTTCTTTCCTTCTGCTTGGTTTGGAATTAGTTTGCAGTGCTTTTTCTAGTTCCTCTACACGTGCAGTTAGGTCTTTGATTTTAGCTCTTCTTTTTTTAAAAGATCTATGTATGTATGTATGTATATATGCATGCATGTATGTATGTATGTATATATCTATCTATCTATCTACCTACCTACCTATCTATCCCCCCTTGCTGCTTGCTGCTTGTTCCTTTCTTTGCTGTCTCTTCTCTGTGTCCATTCTCTGTGCATTTTTTTCTGTGTCTGGTTTTCTCCCTTTGTTGCATCATCTTGCTGCGCCAGCTCTCCCGGCACATGGGCTGTCAGCTCTCTGTGGCGCCCAGGCCAGCTTGCCTTCACAAGGAGGCCCTGGGATGCGAACCCAGGGCTTCCCATATGGTAGACAGGAGCCCAACTGATAGAGCCACAGCTGCTTCCCTCTTTCTTCTTTTTTTATGTAAGCTTTGGGAGCTATAAATTTCCCTCTCAGCACAGCCTTTGCAGTGTCCCATAGGTTTTGCTATGTTGTATTCTCATTTTCAGTCATCTCAAGATATTTACTGAATTCTCCCGCAATTTCTTATTTGACCCACTGTTTAAGAGTGTGTTGTTTAATCTCTATATATTTATGAATTTTCTTTTTTTTTTTGGTCTATTATTGATTTCCAGCTTCATTCCAGTATGATCAGAGAAAGTGTTTTGGATAATTTCAATCTTTTTAACTTTATTGAGAATTGTGATGTGACCTAACATATGGTCTTCCTTGGAGAAGCATCCATGAGCACTTGAAAAGAATGCATATCCTGCTGTTTTGGGGTGCAATACTCTATAAATGTCTGTTAGTTCTGGTTGATTTATCATATTATTCACGTTTTCTATTTTTTATTTACCCTCTGTCCAAATGTTCTCTCCAATACTGAGTGGTGTATTTTTTTTAAGTTTCTAGATTTATTTTTTCTTCCCCTCCCCTCCCCCACCCCACCCTGCTGTTTTGCTGTCTGTGTCCATTCACTGTGTGATCGTCTGTATCTATTTCTCTTTTTGTCTTCTCATCTTTCTCCTACAGGATTCACCGGGATTCAATCCTGGGGACCTCTAATGAGAGGTTCCCTGTCAATTGCACCACCTCAGTTCCTGGTCTCTGCTGTGCTTCACCCTGATACTCCCCTTTGTCTCTCTTTTGTTGTGTCATCATCTTGCTGTGTGACTCACTTGCATGGGCATTGGCTCACTGCGGGCACTTGGCTTGCTGTGTGGACACTCAGCTTGCCACACAGGCACTGGCTCACATGCTGGCACACAGGCACTCGGCTCACCACACAGGTGCTCGGCTTACCATGTGGGCACTCATGTGGCACTCAGCTCACTGTGTGGGCACTCGGTTTGCCATGCAGGCACTCATGTGAGTACTCAGCCCACTGCGTGGGCACTTGGCTCACCGCGCAGGCACTTAGCTTGCCATGTGAGCACTGGCTCGCTGTGCAGGCAATCTTTCTCTTCTTCTTTTTCACCAGGAGGCCCTAGGGATTGAACCTGGGTCCTCCCATATGGTAAGGTGGTCTGGAGGCCTTATCACTTGAGCCACATCTACTTCCTGACAGTGGTGTACGGAAGTCTCCCTTCAGTTTGGCCAGTGTGTGTCTCATGTATCTTGAGGCAATCAGGTTAGGTGCTTAAAATATTTAGTATAGTTTATTAATATAATATATAGTTTAGTATAGTTATTTCTTCTTGAATTGCCCTTTTTATTAATATATAATCCCTTATAACAGTTTTGCTTTTAAAATCTATTTTGTCTGATGTTAGTTTTGCTACTCCAGCTCTTTTTTAGTTACTATTTGCATGGAATATCTTTTTTCAACCTTTCATTTTTAACCTGTGTTAAAATGTGTCCTTACATCTGAGGTGAGTCTGTTGTAGGCAACATATAGATGGTTCATATTTTCTTATCCATTCTATCAGTCTATGTCATTTAATTGGGAGTTCAAGTCATTAGCATTCAATGCTTTCACTGTAAAGGTATTATTTACTTCAACTACTCTGTCCTTCAGGTCTCTGTTGTCATATTGTTCTATTGTCTGTCTTCTTCCCTTTAGTTTACCCTTCTTAATACTATTCATTTCTACACTCCTCTCCAAATCTCTCACCCTTGTTTTTTTCCTTTGAGGCTGCAGCACTCCTTTTAGTATATCTTGTAATTCTGGTCTTTTGGTAACATATTCTATCAGTTTTTGTTTGTCAGTGAAGACTTTAAAATCACCCTCCTCTCTGAAGGACAGTTTTGTTGAATACAGAATTTTTGGCTGGCAGTTTTTCTCTTTCAGTACCTTAAATATATCATACTACTTTCTTCTCACCTCCATGGTTTCTTTTTTTCTTTAAGATTTATTTACTTATTTTTCCCTACCCCCCCCCTTATTGTCTGCTTTCTGTGTCCATTCACTGTGTATTCTTCTGTGTCTGCTTGTCTTCTCTTTAGATGGTACCAAGAACCAATCCTAGGACCTTCCAGGGTGGGAGAGAGGCACTCAATCTCTTGTGCCACCTCAGCTCCCTGGTCTGCTGCATCTCTTAATGATGCTCCTCTGTGTCTCTTTTGGTTGTGTCATCTTGCTGCCCAAACTCTCCACTTCGGCCAGCTTGTCACATGGGCCAGCACTCCTGTGCAGTCCAGCACTCTGCTCAGGCCAGCTCACTGCTTGGGCCAGCTTGCCATGAAGGCCAGCTTGCCTTAACCAGGAGGTCCCAGGAATTGAACCTTGGATCTCCCATATTTTAGACAGGAGCCCAATTGCTTGAGCCACATCCACTTCCCTCCATGGTTTCTGATGAAAGGTTGGCACTTAGTCTTACTGAGGTTCCCTTGTATGTGATACTTTGCTATTCTCTTGCTGTTTTCAGAATCCTCTCTTTACCTCTGATATTTGTCATTCTGAATAGTAGCCATCTTGGGGCAGGTCTATTTGGATTTATTCTCTTTGTGTTGTGTTATCCTTCTTTGATATTTAAATTTATGTCTTTCCTAAGGGTTTGAAGTTTTCAGTCATTATTTCCTCAAATATTCTTTCTGCCCATTTTCTATTCTCTTCTCCTTCTGCGACACCAATAATGTGAATGCACGTTTCTCATTGTCATTCAATTCCCTGAGACTCTGTTCCATTTTTTCCATTCTCTTCTCTTTCTGTTCTCCAGTCTTTTCAAGTTCAGATGTTCTGTCTTTGAAATTACTAATTACGTCTTTCAGCCACTAAATTTGCTCTTATGTGCCTCTAATGTATTTTTTTAAAGATTTATTTTTATTTATTATTCCCCCCCCCCCATTGTTTGTGCTCACTGCTTACTCTCTGTGTCTGTTTGTTGTGTGTTTGTCTTCTTTTTTTTAGGAGGTCCAGGAACCAAATCTGGAATCTCCCATGTGTGATGGAGACACCCAATGACTTGAGCCACCTCTGCTCCCTCTAATATATATTTAATCTATCTATCCTGTCCTTCAGTCCCATAACATGTTACTTTTCTTTGCAGGTTTTCAGATTGTTCTTTATGCTCACCAGTATCTTCTTTTTTTTTTAAGATTTCTTTATTTCTCTCCCCTTCCCCCCCACCCCCGACCCAGTTGTTTGTTCTCTGTGTCTATTTGCTGCGTCGCCTTCTTTATCCACTTCTGTTGTTGTCAGCGGCACGGGAATCTGTGTTTCTTTTTGCGTCATCTTGTTGATGTCAGCTCTCCGTGTGTGAGGCGCCATTCCTGGGCAGGCTGCACTTTCTTTCATGCTGCGCAGCTCTCCTTATGGAGTGCACTCCTTGCACGTGGTGCTCCCCTATATGGGGGACACCTCTGCGTGGCATGGCATTCCTTGCGCGCATCAGCACTGCGCTTGGGCCAGCTCCACATAGGTCAAGGGGGCCCGGGGTTTGAACCGTGGACCTCTCATGTGGTAGATGGACGCCCCAACCACTGGACTCCCACCAGTATCTTCTTAATATCCTTTATTTCTTTAGTCATATTTTCTTTAAATTCTTTGGTTGAGGAGAGTTGTGATTTAGGAGATAATGTAATCACTGATTATCTTAAATCCTGTATCTCTTCATATTTGGTTTGTTCCTTTGGCTGGGCCATTTCTTCCTGTTTCCTAGTATGGCTTATAATTTAATTTTTTGCTCATGTCTAGGCTTCTGAATATGTTGGTGAATTTACTCTGATGGCCAATTTCTTTCTCTTATTGTTTTTTTTTTTTCTTTTCCACAGCTCTTCTTTGATATTTGGTTCAATTTATTCTAAGTCTTTAAAATTACCCCATTTAAGTTTTCAAAACAGGGCCAGGGACTCACTAATTGGGCACATATTTTTTCCCAGGCTTTAGAACACAGAGAGAACTAAAAACATATTTTGTCCAGACAATCTGCAGAGCCACCAGCAGGTGGCACTCATCAGTATACCTTTCCACAGTGGAGTTTCAGTCTCTGCTTTCCTGTCTTCCTGTGTTTAATCTCCAGAGTGAAGATTCAAAGCAGGCCCTGTTGGCCAAATTTATGGGAAAAAAGCCCCCCAACTCCCCCTCCCTTTTCCCTTGAAATAGCTGACAGGGAGGAAGACGTCTGTTCCCCTCTCAGTCAGCTGTAGTGAGTCAGGGGTTTTTACCCCAGATTAATATCTTGGGGTTGGGGTAGGAGCCCTTCCCATCACTGTGGGGGCTTGGTAATTCATGTTTGTTGTTTCAGGTTCTTTGACTCTCTGTCCCTCACCATCCTGGGAATTGTGTAGCACTATCCTGGTCTTCTGACCCCCAAAATAGGTCCCTTGGACAGCTTTTGGCTCTTCATTGTTTTTGTGAGAGCACTGAGCCCTGCCTGTTATTCCGATGCCATCTTCCCACAATCGTATTCAGATTTATTAGTAAAGTAGTTTGTAGGTTTTCACGTCAAGAGAATCAGAGAGAATTTTCCCAATGGTTAGGATTTACTATGATTGAAAACCAGGTGCTAAGAAAGTACATTTTGAATTTTCTTAAGGCCATACAGGAGCATTTAATACATTCTTAAGAAATTACTTAAGTCCTGATGAAAAGAGACCTCACAGAAAGGCTACTTTAAAGTTTAAAATAAGAGCGTGATGCCAATGCAGAAAAGCTTGAATTCCAGGCTCCTGAGTCTAAAAGATGAGTAGAAACATTTCTGCTTTATCAGTTCAGTGCTTTGGAACTTGGCCTGCAGCACAGCCTCTAAGCCTAATGTTTTCATTCCCTTCCTACATGAAAATGAACAAGAATATTGATCAGATTTGAGACAGAAACACTCATCAATGGGCAGATTATTAGGATATAAGCCACACAAGGGAAGGACTTTTTCTGTGTATTACTCCTTACTCTATATTAAAAAAAAAAAAATTCTGGCTACAGTATGGAATAAAGATTGAACTTCAGCTGCTACACTTTTAAGATGAGGTGCTGGCAAAGATGACCTTAAGATGTATTCTAGTGCAGATATATTATGATTCTATAGTAACTATCACTGTATCTCTCACAAGGTTAGACAGAGTTTTGTATACTATAGAAATTTAATAAATGTTGGCTGATGTTAAACAGCAAAGCTCTTTCACTTGGGCCAATTATCTTAGCTCGGAAATGCTTTCATTTAGTGTCCTGTTCATCAGAATGAATGAATGCCGAACAGAACTCTCTCTAAATTCTTTAGTGTGACTGAGAGTTAATCATCAATATATTATTTTTTTCTTCCCTGGAACCAACATACTTTTGGGATTTAAAAGTGTATAATAAGGGAAGCAGATGTGGCTCAACTGTTAGAGCACCCGCCTACCATATGGGAGGTCCAGGGTTCAAACCCAGGGCTTCCAGACCCGTGTGGTGAGCTGGCCCACACGCAGAGGTGATGCATGCAAGGAGTGCCGTGCCATGCAGGAGTGTCCCCCGCATAGGGGAGCCCCACACGCAAGGAGTGCACCCCTGCAAGGAGTGCCGCCCTGCGCAAAAAAAGTGCAACCTGCAGGAGTGGCACCACACACAGACACGGAGCGCTGACACAGAAAGATGACGCAACAAAAAGAGACACAGATTTCTGGTGCCGCTGACAAGAATACAAGTGACCACAGAAGAACATACAGTGAATGGACACAGAGAGCAGACAGTGGGGGGGAAGGGGAGAGAAATAAATTTAAAAAATAAAAAAAAGTGTATAATAATAGCTAACCTTTTATTAGTGTCTCTTATGTGTTAGGCTGTTCTCAGTGCTTTACATACATGAACTCATTTAATTTTCACAACAATCCTATGATTTTGATAGTAGATTTGATGATGAATTTTAGGTGTCAATTTGGCTAGGGTACAGTTCCCAGTTATTCAATCAAACACAAATCTAGGTTCTCTGGAGGTATTTTATAGATGTGATTAAGATCTACAATCCGTTGACTTTAAGTAAAGGAGGTCATCCTCGATAATGAGGGTGGGCCTCATCCAAACAAGTTTCCCCAGACAAGAAATTTTGCCTCAAGTCTACAGCATCAGCTCCTGCCTGAGGGTTTCCAGTCTGCCCTGCAGATTTCAGATTTGCCAATCACCACAATATCATAACTCCTTGAAAATAAAAATTTTAATTTATAGATGCTAATGTATATATTAGTGTAAATAAAAGATTTCTTTTCAAGGAATTGCCTTAAAGATTCTGGAGGAATCATAAGCACAGAGAGGTTAAGTAACTTTGCTCAAGGTCACTGATAATAAGTGGCAGAGCCAGGATTCAAATTCGGGCTCCAAAATCTGGCTCCAAACTCTTAATTACTATACTGTACTTTATCTGCATAATATTACGTTGTATGGCAATCAATACTACAGTTAACCAACTTATGAACTATAAACTCAACAAAACTAGGAACATTATTATAAGAAAATAACTTTTAGGTTTACTTAAGCTCTAAAATTTCATAGTTTTGATGGCATTGGTAATGGTTTGAACCCTCTAGGTCTCCACAGCAGGTCAATTTTTAAAAAACCGATAAACTTCCTGCAAAATGTTTTTCAAAAGTTAAACAGGGCTTTGGCTAAGGCCCATGATGCTCATGGGAACATGTTCATTAGAGGTGGGTAAATGTTTGTGCTCCATCAGCTATATTAGCACTATTCTCATGCTCATGCTCTAGGCCAAGGCCTATCTGAAAGGTAGAAAACCCTGTGTAATACTGTGGAAATTTCCTTGCTAGGAGTTCCTTTTCCCCTTTAACCTCTTAGAATGTAAAATGAAAGTCAGTTACAAATATTTGTACTCCTTGCCTTACTGTAACCTAGCAACATTTTTAAAAAAAGTGTAATTACTCCTGAGTATAAAAGCCACATAGAATAGTTTCAAAGTAGCATTTCTATCTCATTTCAAACATATTTGCTGTAAACATGTCCATCAATAATCTGCAGATTTAAGCAAACATGAAATCCTGCAATAAGGATTTTTAAAAATCCTTATTGAATCCAGCATATATTTATTGAGTACTCATGGCATGCTCCGAGTTTTTACTTTTCAATTCTTTTATTTGGAAATTTTCAAACATAAAAAAGTAGAAAGAAGCAGTATTATGAGTCACCATGCAGCTATCACTCAGTTTCAACAATTATCAACACAAGGATAACCTTGTTTAATCTTCACTACTTTCAAATTCCTTCCTTATAGGCTCCTGTGCCCCAAAGGGATATTGAAGCAAGTCTCAGACATACTGTTTCATTGGCAAACATTTCTTTATGTATCTCTAAAAGATAAGTTACAATTAATAATAATTCCTAAATATCAAATATACAGTGTTTAGAGGTCCACAATTGACTTTTTTTCTTCCCCTATCTGGTTGCATCATTGCCTTTTTGGTGCATAGCTTCACCCTGTGGGGCGCCTGCACTTCACCCTGCAGGTCTGGGTTGGCTTTTTTTCTTTTCTTTTTCTACCAGGAGTTTACGGGGATTGACCCAGGTCCTCCATATGGTAAATGGGATCTCAACTGCTTGAGTCACAGTTGCTTTCCCACAATTGACTTTTTATTATTTTAAACAGGTTTGACCAAATCAGTATGCAAAGAAAGTCCAGACATTGCCTTTAGTTAATATGTCTCTTAGGTCTCTTAATTCACAAGTTCCTTCTCCTCCCCCTTCCCTACCACCCACCCCAATTATTTATTGAAAAGAATAGATCCAGAAAGACTTGATCAGATCAGGTTGGCTTTTTTTTTTTTTTGGTAAAAATTCCTACATACTTTCTATTTTATCACATAAAGAAAAACAACACATGACTGACTCTCCTGTGCTTTTAAGATGGATCAGTGGATTCAAGTGTTAGCTAATTATAGAAGTATCCATTATAAAGTTCCTTATCACTTTTTCACCTTGTGGTAAGCTGTTGTTGATAATCATTGCCTAGATCTATTATTGCAATAAGGGGAGCTTTATTTTTTAGAATTTTGACTCTCTCACCTTCTCTGACTTTTTTAAAAAGATTTACTTATTTATATCTCTCCCCTCCTCCCCAGTTGTCTGTTCTCTGTGTCTATTTGCTGCGTCGTCTTCTTTGTCCGCTTCTGTTGTTGTCAGTGGCACGGGAATCTGTGTTTCTTTTTGTTGTGTCATCTTATTGATGTCAGCTCTCTGTGTGTGCGGTGCCATTCCTGGGCAGGCTGCACTTACTTTCACGCTGGGCGGCTCTCCTGATGGGGCGCACTCCTTGTGCGTGGGGCTCCCCCACACGGGGGACACCCCTGTGTGGCATGGCACTCCTTGCTGCCTCAGCATTGCACATGGGCCAGCTCCACACGGGTCAAGGAGGCCCGGGGCTTGAACCACGGACCTCCCATGTGGTAGACAGACGCCCTAACCACTGGGCCAAGTCCATTTCCCTTCTCTGACTCTTCATACCCTCATCTTTAAAATCTCTAAGAGAAAAAAACATATAAATGGCTAGTCAGTGCCTGGCCCATGTTGGGCTTTAATTTAAAAAGTAAAGAAACAACCACAAAAACTGCTTAGAACTCATGGGAAAAACAACTTTATAGACAAAGGTTTCCTGAATATCATTTTTGTGATGATCCTTCATTCACATTTTCCTAAAATACAAAAATAAAACACATATTGTGAAGTCACCCTGCTTATTAAATATAAAATGTCCAAGAACAACGGGCTTTTAAAACTGTTTTATAGGGGAGCAGTTGTAGCTCAGTGGTTGAGCTCATGCTTCCCATGCACGAGGTCCCAGGTTCTATCCCTGGTACTTCCTAAAACAAACAAACACACAAAAAACAGTCTCATATCAGTTGTAGATCCTGAAACAATTAAGATAATAGGTGGACTGGGGTGGGGGAGAAGGAGTAGGCAGGTGTAAATGGAAACAATATATAGTGTATACTTCATAGTGGTTCTAGTAGGCCATAAAAGTCAAACACCCATACTTCCTGTGTCCCATAGCATGACTTTTTTTTGAGGTACCAGGGCTGAGCCCCACAACCCTGTACATAGGAAGCCAGTGCACAATCACTGAGCCACATCAGCTCCCTGAGTTATTTTCATTTGTTTGCTTGTTGCTTGTTTTTGTTTTCAAGAGGCACTGGGGACTGAACCTGGGACCTCCCATGTGGGAAGCAGGCACTCAACCTCTTGAGCCACATACGTCCCTCAGCAAGACTTTTTTTTTTTTTTAAGATTTATTTCATTTCTCCCCAGCCTTGTCATTTATGCTTTTGCTGCCTGCGCTGTGTCTGTTCATTGTATGCTCTCTGCATCTGTTCATATTCTTTTTAAGAGGCACCAGGAACTGAACCTGGGACCTCCCATGTGAGAGGGAAGTGCACAAACACTTTAGCAATCTCCACTTCCACAGCATGACTTTTTGATGGACCTTGTAGCAGTTTGATATAATTGATGAATTCAAAAAGAAATATTGGATTATGTTTGTAATCTGATCTGTACCGGGGCATGATTGAGTTATCATTAGGGCATGGAGTCCCCACCCAGTCCCCACCCCTTGGTGGGTGGAGACTCACAGATAAAAGGCATGGCAAAGGACAGAGTTGGAGCTTTGATACGAGGGTTTCTGATGTTTGAGTTTGATGTTGAAGCCCTGGGAAGTAAGCTCACAGAGGAAAGAGAAGCCAGCCCCAGGAAGAGAGGAACCCTGAGGCCCAGAAGAAGCAAGCTTTGGGAAGAAAGGAACCTTGAAGCCAGAGTAAAGCAAGTCCCAGGAACGTAGAAACCCAGGAAGCCAGAACTCTTGCAGACACTGGCAGCCATCTTGCTCCAAACAGACTTTGGTGAGGGAAGTAACTTATGCTTTATGGCCTGGTATCTGTAAGCTCCCACCCCAAATAAATACCCTTTATAAAAACCAACCAATTTCTGGTATTTTGCATCAGCACCCCTTTGGCTGACTAATACAGACCTGGTGGAGACCTGAGTTTTTACAGAACATAGGCAATCAGGCAGATGCTCTTCTTGTGACCCTATCAGTAAATACACAAGCAAAGCAAAACAAAACATTCAAGTACTTTAACACTGAGCAGACCCTGAATAATGCATCAAAATATTTTCAAGGAGTTCCTATTTAGGTTTGCAAGTAGTACATTCATAGTCCTCCACCCCCTACCCCAATCACAAAGCAAGCCTTTCCCTGAGAAAATGGAACTTCATTTCAACTTTCTGTTCTATGGGTGAGATGGCCTCTCTACCTGGCCTCTACAATGTTTAGAAGGGTAAGAATAAAATTACACTGCTGTTCCTACTCTATCATATATCACAATGGCTCTGACATCCTCTCAAATTCAGGGAAATTGCTGATCTTCTATAAATAGCTGTTACAAGGTTAGCCATACCAGCATGTCTTCCTATCTATAAGTGTGCCATGTTTTCCTTGCCTTCAAACTGCTCCAAATGCCACTTAGGAGTGGGGCAAGATCTAAAAAGTAGAAGTGGCCTTATAGGCCCTAACAATTTCTTCACAGATGGTCCTTGCTGCAGCTTGTCATGATTAAATGTGTAGCAAGAACTTTGAGAACCTCAAAATCAGCAAGAATTAAATCCATGAGAGACCCAAGGTTGTGGGAAGATGGTGCTGTAGGAAATCAAAGGAATCAGCCTCTCCACTAAAAACTATTGAACTGGCAGGAGCTAGGTGAATCAACTATTTTCTAACCCTGAAGTCTAATAGAACGCTTGTAGCATCTAAGGAAAAGGTGAATGAAAAGGCTGTTAAATGTGGTAAATATTAGTGAATTCCACTTTCTGTGTATTGGCTACCACCCTCCATCCCACAAATGCTTGGCAGTCAGCTGTGGGGACAACAACCTGCATTTCTGGTAGAGAATGCTGGTGCCAGAATGGACAATAAGGACCTAATCCTTCAAAAACCAAGGGTGTAAGGTTTGATTACTGATCCCTGCTTTTGATCACTGGAAGGCCAGTAAAGAGAGCAGCCATTGTTTCAATCCCCCTCAGGCAGAAGAAACAGAGGAGTCTTAAAGAGACTGAACTTCATTTTCTTCATAAATTTTCCCTTACCTTTCCCCATTTGGGAGCAAAAACAGTGTAAGAAAGTCACAGACTGATAGCTCTAGTCCTCCAGAATGAAAACAAACAAAAAACAACAGCAATCCCAGAGGAGAGAGAAAATTAAATTTCAGAGTTACAAGAACGTAATACCCAGAATGTCCAGTTTCTAACAAAAAGTATAAAATGCACAAAGAAACAGGGAATTGTGGCTCATCCTAAGGAAAAAAGAATTTGACAGAAACCATACCAGAGGAAGCTCATACATTGGAACTACTATTCAAAGATATTAAATCTTAAATAACTTTATCTTATATTTAAGCTAAAAGAAACCATGGACAAAGAACTAAAGGAAATTAGGAAAACACTGTCAGAAAAAATGATGAGATTTTACAAAGGAACCAAACAGGTATTCAGGAGCTACAAAACACAATAATTGAAATGGAAAACTCACTAAAGAGATTCAACAGCAGGTTTGAGCAGGCAGAAAGGACAAGCAAACTTGAAGACAACTGAAATTATCTAGTATGAGAAGCAGAAAGAAAGACTAATAAAGAAAAATGAACAGAGCCTGAAGGACCTATAGGACACCATCAAGTGTACCTACCACATATGTGTCACAGAAGTCCCAAAAGGACAATAAAGAGAGAAAGGGGCAGAAAAAGTAAAGAAATAATGACCAAAAACTTCCCAAATCTGAAGAAAGACATGAATATAAACTTCCAACAAACTCCAATCAGAATAAACTCAAAGAGATTTATACGAAGAAACATTTTAGTGAAATGGTTAAAATCCAAAGACAAAGAGAGAATTTTTAAAGCAGCAAGAGAGAAGGGACTACTTTTCATGTACATAGGAATCTTAATAAGATTAACAGTAGATTTCTCAGCAGAAACCATGGAGACTAATAGGCAGTGGGATGACATATTTTAAAAGTCCTTAAAGGAAAAAAACCACCTGTCAACCAACATTTCTTTATTCAGCAGAATTATCCTTCAAGAATGAAGAAGAAATTAAAATTTACAGAAAAACAGGGGCGGCGGTCTTGGCCCAGTGGTTAGGGCGTCCATCTACCACATGGGACGTCTGCGGTTCAAACCCTGGGCCTCCTTGACCTGTGCAGAGCTGGCCCATGTGCAGTGCTGATGCGCGCAAGGAGTGCCGTGCCACAGAGGGGTGTCCCCCGTGTGGGGGAGCCCCACGCACAAGGAGTGCGCCCCATAAGGAGAGCTGCCCAGTGCAAAAGAAAGTACAGCCTGCTCAGGAATGGCGTTGCACACATGGAGAACTGACACAACAAGATGATGCAACAAAAAGAAACACAGATTCCCGTGCCGCTGACAACAACAGAAGCGGACAAAGAAGACACAGCAAATAGACACAGAGAACAGATAACTGGGCTCGGGTGGGAGTGGAAGGGGAGAGAAATAAATTACAAATCTTTAAAAAAAATTTACAGAAAAACAAGAGTTGAATGAGTTCACTACCAGAAGACATGCCCTACAACAAATGCTAAAGGGAGTCCTTTTTGGTTTGTAACTGCTCTCCATCTCCATATGACTCTAAAGACAAAAGTGTAAAACAACAATTAAAATGTATGTTAATGACTTTGAATGAGTATGCTTTATTAATATGTATCAATAAACTTTGTTAAATAAAAAATGTATGTTGTAGCAGTTTGATATGGTTATGAATTCCAAAAATAGATATTGGATTATGTAACCTGGGCATGATTGAGTTATAATTAGAGCTTTGATTGGGCCACATCATTAGGGAGTCGAGTCCCCATCTCTTGGTGGGTGGGGATTCACAGATAAAAGGCATGGCAAAGGACAGAGTTGCAGGTTTCTGATGCTGGAGTTTTGATGTTGGAGTTTGACTCTGAGGTCTTAAGTTGGAGCCCCAGGAAGTAAGCATGCAGAGAAAAGAGAGGCAAACCCCAGAAAGAGAGGACCTGAGCCAGGAGAAGAACACAGAGGAGTAGAAAATGGCTCCTGAGACATGGCAGAAATCCCAGGGAGAGAGACAGAACCATTCACCTGATAGTCTACAGCTGACCTTGTGGAGAGAGGCAAAGCCTAGAGAGCCTCATAGTCTACAGTTGACCTTGTGGAGAAAACAGAGGAACTGAGCCCAGAGTAACCTAGGAAGCCTGAACCCTTGCAGATGTTGGCAGCCATCTTGCTCCAACACTTGAAAATAGACTTTGGTGAGGGAAGTAACTTATGCTTTATGGCCTTGTATCTGTAAACTCCTACCCCAAATAAATACCTTTTATAAAACCAACCAATTTCTGGTATTTTGCATCAACACCGCTTTGATTGACTAATACATATGTTAACAGGTATACAATATTAATGATGATATCTGAGCCAATACCATTATAAAGGGGGTGGGTGGGAGATGTATAAAAGTAGATCATTTGTATCCTACTGAAACTAAGTTTGTATTATCAAATTAGGTTGTACTCAATTAGGTAATTAACTGTACTCAAAAAAGTAACAACTAAGAAAATAACTAAAAAGTATAAAGAACAAGAAAAAAAGGAATAAAAAAGGTACACTACAAAAACCCAAGTAAATGCAAAAAAAGAAGTAATGGACTATTTGAGGAACAAAACCATACAAGACAGACAAAAAAAAAAACTTAAAGGCAAAAGTAGATCCTTTCTTTTCAATTATTACCTTAAATGTAAAATGAATAAACTCTCCTTTTAAAAGGCAGAGATTGACAAATTGGATGAAAAATAAACATGATCCATCTATATGCTGTCTACAAAAGAATCCCTTTAGATACAAAGACACAAAGAAGTTGAAAGGAAAAGGATGGAGGGAAACGGACTTTGGCCCAGTGGTTAGGGCGTCCGTCTACCATATGGGAGGTCCGCGGTTCAAACCCCGGGCCTCCTTGACCCGTGTGGAGCTGGCCATGCGCAGCTATGATGCGCGCAAGGAGTGCCGTGCCACGCAAGGGTGTCCCCCACGTGGGGGAGACCCACGCGCAAGGAGTGCGCCCGTGAGGAAAGCCGCCTAGCGTGAAAAGAAAGAGCAGCCTGCCCAGGAATGGCGCCGCCCACACTTCCCGTGCTGCTGACGACAACAGAAGCGGACAAAGAAACAAGACGCAGCAAATAGACACCAAGAACAGACAACCAGGGGAGGGGGGGAAATTAAATAAATAAATAAATCTTTAAAAAAAAAAAAAAAAAGAAAGGAAAAGGATGGAAAAATATATGCATGAAACACTAACCCAAAGAAAACTAGACTGGCTATATTACTGTCAAACAAAATAGACATTAAGTCAAAAAAGATTACAAGAGATAAAGAAGGGCATTTATATTGATAAAAGGTTGAATTCAGCAAGAAGCTATAACTTATGAACCTAACGAAAGAGTCACAAAATATAAGAAGCAAACATTGTCAGAATTCAAAGGAGAGAGAGTTCTACAATAATAGTTTGAGACTTCAACCTACCATTTCAACAGTGATAGAATATCTAGAAAGAAGATCAATAAGGAAAAAAAGAACTTGAATAAAACAATAAAACAATTACAATTAATGGACATATATAGAGCACTCCACCCAACAACAGAATACACTTTCTTCTCAACTGCACATGAATCATTCTCCAGGAAAGGCCACATATTAGACCACAAATCAAATTTTAATAAATTTTGATAGAATGAAATCACACAAAATATCTTCTCTAATCACAATGGAATAAATCTAGAAATCAATAATAAAAGAAAAAATGTAAAATTTACAAACATGGAAATTGAACAACAAATTTTTAAGCACCTAATGGGAAAATGAAAAAATCACAACAGAAATTAGAAAATACCTACAGACAATAAAAACAAAAACGCAACATGCCAAAACTTATGGGATACAGGGAAGGCAATTCCAGATAAAGAAAGCACAAGAAAGGATAATTACAGACTAATATTCCTTATAAATATAGATGCAATATCTTAATAAAATACTGGCAAACCAAAGTAAGCAGTTTATTAAAAGGATTATACACCATTACCAAGTGGGATTTATTCCAGGCATTGAAGGATTTTTCAACAGAAGAAAATCAATGAATGTAACACACCAGATTAATAAAATAAAGGAAAAAAAATAACATGATCATCTCAATTGATGCAGAAAAAGCATTTGACAAAATCCAACATCCTTTCATGGTTAAAAACACTCAGGGAAGCAGCTGTGGCTCAATCAGATGAGCTCTCATCTACCATATGAGAGGCCCTCGGTTTGCCTCCGGGGGCCTCCTTGTGAAGGCAGGTTCGGTTCGTCCACATGCTGCAGAGAGCCGACGCCCACAGATGCCTCGGAGGGCCACCCAGCCTGCGGTCGGTCGCCACGGGGAGCTGACTAAGCAAGGTGATGCAACAAAAAAGAAGGGAGACAAGCAAGACCCACAGTGAATGGACACAGGGCAGACAGCAAGCAAGTCGCAAGTGGGGAGGGGAAATAAAAATAATAAATAAATACAGACACAGAAGAATGTACAGTGAATGGACACAGAGAACAGACAGCATGCAAAAAGCTGCAACGGGGGGCGGGGAGGATTAAAAAAAGCACTCAGAAAACTAGGAAGAGAAGGGAACTTTCTGAATATGATAAAGGGTATTTATGAAAAAAACACTGGAAGCTTTCCCACTATGATTAGGAAGAAAAGGGTGCCTGGTATCACTACTAGTATTCAACATCGTACTGGAAGTTCTAGTAAGAGCAATTAGGCAGGAAAAGTAAATCCAAAATAGAAAGGGAAGAAGTCAAATTAAGCCTTTCACAGATGACACGATCCTATACATAGAATGTCCTAAAGAATCCACAAGAAAGCTACAGAAACTAATAAATGAATTCGGCAAAGTTGTAGGGTACAAGTAAAAATCAGGTATGTTTCTATACACCATTAATGAACAATCTGAAAAGGAAATCAAGAAAACAATAATACTTACAATATTATTATTTAATCAGGGAGGTGTAAGGCTGTACATGAAAAACTACAAAACATTGCTGAAAGAGATGAAAGAAGACTGTCTTAGTTTGCCACAGAGCTGCAGATGCAAAGTACCAGAAATGGGTTGGCTTTTATAAGGGGAATTACTTGAGGTAAAAGCTTACAGTTTGGAGGCCATGAAATGTCCAAATCATGGCACCATCAGAGATGTTTTCTCACTCAAGTTAGCTACTGTTGATTCTGGGGTCCTGCCACGTGGCAAAGATGGCCTCAGATCTCTGCTGAGGTATCTGGCATCCTCTTTAGAATGTACAGTATCCCAGAGCTCAGCTGTGGGCTATCAGGCATAGGGTTTGTCTCTTAATGGATCTCCTCTCTTTAGTCTGAGCTGCTCCGCTTTCTTCCTGAGTTCAGAAGTGGACTATCAGGCTTATAGCTCGTCTCTTTAGCCTTGAGCTCCTCTGTGAGCCCAGACTCTCTGTGGCCTCTTTCCAGCCTCTGTGCTCTGCTGGTTCCGAAATCTGGGAACTCTCTCAGCCCTCAGGACTTCTCTGTTTTCCTGCATCTCTCTCTCACACATGGCAGGATCAATATGGCAAACTCCTTTCTCTATGTCTCTGTCTCTCTGTGTGTCGCTGTTTATATCAGCTACAGTAAGAGGGCAGAGACTCAACCTGAGTCACGGGTCACTGATGAAGACCAATGAAAGGAGTCTCACACCCACAGGAATGGATTGGTTAAAAAACATAATCTTTCTCTTTTTGGGATTCATGAAAGAATTTCAAATTGTGACAAAGACCTTATTAAATGAAAAGACATCATGTGTTCATGGAATAAGACTTATTATTAAGATATCAATATTACCTAAAGTGATCTACAAATTCAATGCAATCCTTATCAAAATTTCAGAAGCTCTTTTTTTGCAAAAATGGAAAAGCCATTCCTCAAATTCATATGGAAGGGTAAAGAGCCCCCAATAGCCAAAACCATCTTGAAAAAGAATACAGTTGGAACACTCATACTTAACTCACTACAAAGTGACAGTAATTAAAACAGTACTGGCATAAAGACAGACATACAGACCAATGGGATAGAATTGAGAGTCCAGAAATAAATCCACACTTCTATGTTCAGTTGATTTGAAAAGGGTATCAAGTCACATGGTGCCAGGACAACTGAAAGTCTACATAAAAATGAATTGGACCCCTACCTTTAAGAATATAAAAAATTAATTCAAAATGTACCAACAACCTAAATATAAGAGATAATAGAATAAAATTCTTGCAAGAAAACAAAGGGAAATATCTCTAGAACTTTGTATTTGGCTTTAGATTCTTAGACTTTACACAAAAATAACCAGCCACAAAAAAATTGATAAATTGGACATCATCAAAATTTTGAAAACTTTGACACATCAAAGGACATTATCAAGGAAGTGAAAAGAGAGCCTACAGCATGGGAGAAAATATTTGGAAACTATATATCTGGTAAGGGTTTAATATCCATAATATTACAACTAAAAAATAAAAAGATAAACAACCCAATTCAAAAATGGGGAAAGGATTTGAATAGACATTTCTCTAAAGAAGATATTGTCAATAAACACATGACAATATACTCAACACCATTAGCCATTAGGGAAATGCAATTCAAAACCAAAATGAGATACTACTTCATACCCACTAAGATACCTATTATTTTAAAAACGGAAAAGAGCAAGTGTTGACCATAATGTGGAGAACTAGGATCCCTTGTTTACAGTTTCCTAGCTACTAAAGCAAATACCAAACAATGGGAATTTATTAACTCAGTTTCAGAGGCTAGAAAGTTTATTTCCTCCTGGGGTCAGTATTTTCTGGCTGGCTAGCTAGCAATCTTTGGAGTTCCTTGACATTTCTGTCACAGGGGCATACACAGGCAGCACCTTCCCCTTTCTCTTGAGTTCCATTGACTTCCAGCTTCTGATTACTCCTATGGCTTTTCTTTCTGTGGCCTTTTCTATAAGGCCTTCAGTAATAGGATTAAGACCCATCCTGATTTGGTTGGGCCACACCTTAACCTCATTAAAAGATCCCGTTTACATTGGGTCCACTTTCATAGGAATGGATTGAGAATATGTTTGTCTGCCAGTATGGAAAACAGTGTGGCAGTTCCTCAGAAGGTTAAATAGAATTACTATACGACTTGGTAATTCCACTTCTAGTATATACCCCAAAGAATGCAAGCAGGGACCCAAAAAGATACTTATACACCAATGTTCATAACAGCATTATTCACAATAGCCCAAAGATGAAATAACTCAAGTGTTCATCAACAGATGAATGGATAAACAAAATATGGTCTATCTATACAATAAAATATTAAGCCATAAAAGGGAATGAAGGGAAGCGGACTTGGCCCAGTGGTTAGGGCGTCCGTCTACCACACGGGAGGTCCGCGGTTCAAACCTTGGGCCTCCTTGACCCGTGTGGAGCTGGCCCATGTGCAGTGCTGATGCGCGCAAGGACTGCCGTGCCATGCAGGCATGTCCCCCTTGTAGGGGAGCCCCACGCGCAAGGAGTGTTCCCCGTAAGGAGAGCCGCCCAGCGCGAAAGAAAGTGCAGCCTGCCCAGGAATGGTACCACATACACGGAGAGCTGACGCAGCAAGATGACGCAACAAAAAGAAACACAGATTTCCAGTGCCGCTGATAAGAATAGAAGCGGTCACAGAAGAACACACAGCGAGTGGACACAGAGAGCAGACAACTGGGGGGGGGGGGGGGGGGAAGGGAGAGAAATAAATAAAAATAAATATATCTTAAAAAAAAAGGGGGAATGAAGTTCTGATACATGCTAAAACATGGATGAAGAAATCATTTTGAGTGAAATAAGCCAAACTTTTTAAAAGGACAAATACTGTATGAATTCTCTTACAGTAGATACTTAGAATTAGCAAATAAAAGGACACAGAAAGCAGAATAGTGGTTGCCTGGGGCTGGAGTTAGGGGGTGGGTGTTAATTGCTTAATGTGTATACGTTTCTGCTCAGGATGATGAAAGTGTTCTAGATATAGATATTGGTGAAAGTTACAAAACATTTTTAATGTATTAAATGTCACAGAATAGAATACCTAATAATGGTTAAAATGATTTTTATGTTACGTATATTTTACAATTTAAAAAAATGAAACAAAAACAAAGCAATGTGGGGCTCATGGCTTAAAAGAGTTTTGATTCTCCTGCCTTCTAATGGAATGGCAGCAGAAGAGGAAATGGGAATTGACTGAAACAGCTCAGTTAATTTTCTTCCCCATCATCAAGGCTGGGGAATCCAAGGCTGCTGTCAATCTTGGACTAAAATATATCAGATCTGACAGAAAGTACCAAAAACCATTTTCTTTTGATCTTTATGTAATTTTTCTTCTCAAAATAAGGAAATTCATGTTCTTCATGACTTAGTTCAAATATCACCTTTACATGAAAAATCTCTACCTGGTACCCCCATTTGGTGAACTAAATTCTATTAATGAAAATACTCCAACGCTGCACCTAAAGAGCTTATATTCTAGTTAGCTAGAGAAATTTTACTCAGATTAAATAATAAAGGACCTAAGAGATAATAATTTCATAGATGAGGAACAGGCTCAGAGAAACTTTGCAATTCTATTGCATGAATACAGTCATTACAGAAATTTAAATGACCATAAATTCACATTCTGAAATGTCTTGGGCTTTAAAAACTAGCAAAAATAAATGTGTAAAGAGTTTCTTTCAAATCAATGTATGTCCTGAATATATCCAATTGCTTCTTTTTTTAAAATAAAATTTTATTGAGTACATCATCATTCATACATGAACATACGTAAATAATAAGTGTACAGTAAAAGTTGTGAACTTACAAAACAAACATGCATATCATCATGCAGCTCTCCCACACAACACTGCACCATCAACACCTGGGATTGTTGTAAAATATTTGTTACAAACTATGAAAGAGCATTGTCAAAGTATTACCACTAATTATAGCCCATATTTTATATTTGGTGTATCTTCTTTCAACCCACCCAATTATTAACACTCAGAATTAGTATTACACATTTGTTACAGTTCATGAGTGAACATTCTCATATTTGTCTTGTTAACCACAGTCCATCTTCCACCACTACATCCTATTATACAGTCCCATGCTTTGCATAATGAATTCAAAGTGCACACTCAGTGGCTCTCATTTTCATCACAGAGTTGTACTGTCATTATCTCATTCATTTTCAGAATGTGTTCATTACTCCTAAAGGAAAAATCCCATACCCCTTCATACCCCCTATTGTTGTCCCTTAAAATTGGTATATCATCTTTGCCATTGCTGCAAAAATCTTACAATATTAACGTTAACTACTGTCCATAAGTTACATTAGTTGCAACTTTCCCATATAGCACCATATTATTTTTTTTTAAAGATTTATTTATTTATTTCATTCCCCTTCCCCCCCCCCAGCCCGGTTGTCTGTTCTCTGTGTCTATTTGCTGTGTCTTCTTTGTCCGCTTCTGTTATTGTCAGTGGCACGGGAATCTGTGTTTCTTTTTGTTGTGTCAGTTCTCTGTGTGTGTGGCACCATTCCTGGGCAGGCTGCACTTTCTTTCATGCTGGGTGGCTCTCCTTACGGGGCACACTCCTTGCACATGGGGCTCCCCTACATGGGGGACACCCCTGCGTGGCATGGCACTCCTTGCGCGCATCAGCACTGTGCATGGGCCAGCTCCACACGGGTCAAGGAGGCCCGGGGTTTGAACCACGGACCTCCCATGTGGTAGACAGACACCCTAATCACTGGGCCAAGTCCGCCGCCTCACCATATGCTTAACACAGTGTAAAACAGAATACTGTTATATTTATACTATTAACCACAAACTTCATTCGTTTTTATATAGTCCCTAGATTATTCTCCAGCTTCCTTTCAATTGACATCAATGTCCACAGACTACCTGTTTCAGCCACAATCTCATTTATAAACCATCAGTGTTAGCTGTACTCACTATAATAGTTTTACCATCAATTGCATTCATTTCCACACTTTTATAATAAACCTTATGAAGAATTCTACATACATTAAGAATCATGTTTCATTCTCAACCCACATTCTATCTCCTAGTAACATATACTATATGTGTTTATTTCTATTTAGTTCATATGGATGAAACCATACAATATTTGTCCTTTTGTGTCTGGTTTATTTCAGGAAACATAATATCTTCAAGGTTCATTACTGTTTCATATGCACCCCGAATTCTTCTTACAGCTGAATAGTAGCCCATTGTATGTATATACCCTGTTTTGTTTATCCATTCACCAGCTGGTAAACAACATAGGCTGGTTACATATTTTAGCAATTGTAAATAATGCTGTGCAAATGACAGTTCACGTGCTTGCTTTCAGTTCTTCTGAATATATTCCTAATAATGGGATTGCTAGATCATACAGCTGTTCTATATTTAGTTTCTTGAGGTACTGCCAAAATGTCTTCCACAGAGGTTGCACCATTCTAATTCTACCAACAGTGAAGGAGTGCTTCTATTTCTCCTTATCTTCTCTAGCACTTGTAGTTTTCTGTTTTTTTTTAACAAAGGCATTCTATAAGGTGTGAAATGGTATCTCTTAGTTTTGATAGTCATTTCCCTAATAATTAGTAATGTTAAACAATTTTTTCATGTTCTTTTTGGTCATTCATATTTCCTCTTTGGAAAAATGTCTATTCAAGTCTTTTGTCCTTTTTTAAATTGGTTGCTTTTTTTTTTTTTTATCATTGAGTTGTATGACTTCTTTATTTAACATGGATAGCAAACCCTTCTTGGATATGTGGTTTCTAAATATTTTCTCCCATTAAGTAGGCTGACTTCTTACTTTCTTGATGAAGCCTTTTGAAGAACAAAAGTGTTTAATTTTGAGGAGGTTCCATTTATTTATTTATTTTTCTTTTGTTGCTTTTGTTTTGGTGTAAGGTAAATACCACATACCACAAGATCTTGAAGATGCTTTCCTACATTTTCTTTTGCAAGTTTTATGGTTGTAGTTTTTATATTTAGGTCCTTGATCAATTTTGAGTTAATTTTTGTATAAGGTGTGAGATAGAGATCCTCTTTCTTTCTTTTGGATATGGATATCCAGTTTTTCCAGCACCATTTGTTGAATAGACTGTTCTGTCCTACCTGGGTGGGCTTAACAGCCTTGTCAAAAATCACTTGACCATAGATATGAGGGTCCGTTTTTAACTATCAGAAAAGAATGAAGTTAGAAGACTCTCACTTCCTGACCTTAAAGCATATTACTTTGCTACAGTGGACAAAACAGCATGGCATTGGCATAGATCAATGGAACTGAATCAAGAGTTCAGAAATAGACCCTCCCCTTTATGGTCAGGAAGTGAGAGTCCTCTAATTTCATTATTCTGTTCTCAGACATTTTTGGGTATTTGGGGCCTCGTACACTTCCAAATAAATATGATAATATGGCCTGTGTATGAATTTAAACTTATCTTATTCTATATCCAAGTATGCCTAGTTCCTGGAAAGTCACTTAAGTGATATAGGCACTATAGGCTTTGGATATTCAGGGAGGATGCAGATTGAATGTGTATTTGAACTTACATCCAGATGGAATGTGTGGGATATGTTAATTGAAGCTTACCTGGAATGAGGGGGATATGTGAATTCGAAACCTATCTGGTACTCAAACACTTAAAACTCTAAGAAACTAACAAAGAAAGTTCTTTTTGCATAAAAGCACCATTTGACTCCCCACTCCTATGTTGTGGGAAAACAGTAAGGAACATGGTTTGAAGTTGAAACGTTTCCATAATGCAGGCAAAAAGTGAGGGCTTAGGACCATTGGGCTTTGATTAAATGGAACACCATCTGGTCAGCACAAAAAAATGTTTCTGTGAGGAGACATTTGACCTTTGTATGATGTGTACCTTATTATTGTAAATGTTGCGCCTGTCCATTATTATAGTAAATAACAAACAGCTGCTTGTTAGTTCCTAAATAAATACGATGTGGAAACTAGGGTTGAAGCTCTCAGTTTCAGAAGCTGGGCATCCCTGGTCCTATCTTTATTTCCTCTCTTGTGTCTTTCTTTCTGTCCTTTTATTTCTTCAGTTCTGTGTTGCCTTCCCTTCATGCAAACCTATGCTTGAGCTGGTCTCAGCAACTGGTGCCCAGTGTGGGGCAAGAAAAGAAGAAGAATCGCCTCAAGCAAAATTAAAGGTGTTGTCACAGCATAGAGCCCTGAGTGGTTTAGAAGGTGTTCCAAGTCCTCAGTGAGTTAGGATACTCAGGTATTCTAGCAGGGTTACGATGGGAAGCAGAGACAGTTCAACAAAATATCACCTGCATGTCTGTCTCCTCAAACAAATCCTCAAGGCAGGAGGAGCTGAGGCCAGCAAGTCTTGTATTTTAGAAGCTTTACAGATTATAGAAAAATATTGCTCATGGCTCCCAGCAATAGTAAATTTAGAATTAGAAGACTGGGAAAGAATAGGAAAAGAGTTTAAAAAATTACATGTACAAAGTGTTCCACTCCCTGTTACTATCTGGTCCACTTGGACGATTATTAAATCTGTTTTGGAACCTTTACAAACAGAAGATGAGAAAAAGAAAAATGAAAATAGAGAAAGTAAGGAAGTTCCTCCCACTGGATTTTTTGATGATACTAAAGTTATTTTGCCTTCAGCTCCTTCATTAACTGACTTTAGAAAGTCACTTTCCCCCCTGCTGACACCTCCTCCCCCTCCTATGCCTGGAGACGCTCAGCCAAAGTTGTCAGCTTTACAATAAGGCATTTTGCAGACTAGAAGTGGGGGGCAGGGGGGGAAGTGTGACTTGGAGGCACTTCAAATGGCTTTTCTGGTCACTGTATGAGAAAGAGTAGCTCCTGGAGTGGAACCTCAAAATCTGAATGGCATTTATGAGTTCACTCATGATCCCTTCCCATTTAAAATTTTGAAAGAGTTAAAAGTAGCAGTGCAACAATATGGTCCAAATTCTCCTTTTACCTACAGTACAGTGCAGGGGCTTGTTGAAGGCTCTAGGCTGATCCCAGCTGACTGGGGGAGAGTGTAAACTACAATGTAAACCATTATCCATGTGGTGCAGCAGTGCTCCAAAATGTAGTCAACCAAATGCATTCAATGTTCCACAATGATGAAAGAGATTGTTGCTGTGGGATGAGTGGGGTGAGGGGGGTGGGGGGTATATGGGGACCGCTTTTATTTTTTTAATGTAACATTTACACAAAAACAACAGGTCAATAATTTAGAAGATGCTGATACTATTTTGCAGCTAATGGCTTATGAAAATGCTAATCAGGATTGTCAGAAAGCTATTGGGATTATGAAAGGTAAAGTGGATTTGACTGGATATATTAAATTGTTCCAGGATGTAGGGATAGAGGGCCACCGTGCTACAATGATGGCTCAGGTTATGGCAGGAATGAAAATCAATAAGAGGTTCTCTGGAAAATGTTTCAATTGTGGAAAAATTGGTCACATGAGAAAAGATTGTTGGAAAAAGTCTGAGGGAAAAACAATGCTGCCCAGGCAGAATATTTCTGCACCAAAACCATTTGATCTGTGCCCCTGCTGTGGTAAAGGGAATCATTGGGTTAGTCAATGTCAGTCTAATTACCATAAGAATGGCACTCCCTTTTTGGGAAACTTCCAATGGGGCTGCTCCTAGCCCCATTCCAGCAGAGCAATCCTGGCATTCCCCAATACACTGCAGTACCCTTGACTTATCCCCCACTATTGCAGGAAGCACAGCCATAGATATCCCTATGGCAGAACCTGTTATCTTGCTTCCAAGGGTTACCCCGTCTGTGTAAAAATGGGAATACGGGGACCTTTACCAATTGGCACAGTTGGACTTCTCCTTGGGAGGAGCAGTCTCACCTCCCAGGGAGTTAGAGTGCATACAGGAGTAATTGATTGTGACTATCAAGGAGAGATTCAAGTTACCATGTCCACCTCAGTTCCATGGAAAGCTGATATTGGAGATTGCATAGCACAATTGTTGATGCTCCCTTATGTTCCTGTAGGAGCTAGTGAGAAAGTCCAAGGGAAAAATGGTTTTGGAAATGCAGGAATAACAGTATTCTTAACTCAAAACATTTTAGAATCTCATCCTGTTTGTGAAGTAACCATTCAGAACAAATGGTTTAAAGGACTTATTGATACTGGAGCTGTTATTTCTATCATTAGTTCTAACCATTGGCCCTCTGCTTGGCCATCACAAGATGCATCTATTTCTGTTGTGGGACTTGGCACTCCCAGAGGTTTAAAACAGAGTGTGAAAATTTTTCATTGTCTGGGACCTGATGGGCAACATGCCACCCTGCAGCCGTATGTTGTAGACTTACCTATTAATCTCTGGGAACAGGATCTATTAGAAAAATGGCAGGTTGAAATTTATATTCCCCAGGTTAGCCAACATAGTAAACAAAGTCAACAATTAATGAGGAAAACAAGGGCATGTTCTACAGTTAGGATTGGGTAAGCACCACCAGGGAATTGTTAAACCAGTAGATCCCAGAGCTCTGGTAGTTGTGAAGGATTAGGATATTCACCTTTTCCATAATGGCCACTGCTCAGTCTAGCCTCCTTGAACCACCCAAACCCATTCCTCTTAAATGGACTACAACCTCTCTCGCTTGGGTTGAACAGTGGCCATTAACCCAAGAAAAATTGGAGGCACTTCATAAATTAGTTAAGGAACAGTTAGATAAGGGGTATATTGAAGAATCTTTTAGTCCGCGGAACTCTCCAGTGTTTCCTATTAAGAAAAAATCAGGCAAATGGAGGCTTTTAACAGACCTCTGAGCAGTAAATGTAGTCATTCAACCTATGGGTGCACTGCAGCCAGGTTTGCCCACACCAGCTATGATCCCTTGTAGGTGGCCGCTTGTTGTTATTGATTTAAAGGATTGTTTCTTTACAATATCTTTGGCTCCCCAAGACTGTGAGAAATTTGCATTCTCAGTGCCTTCTTTACTTATGAAATGGTTTCAGTGGAAATATCTTCCTCAAGGAATGCTTAATAGCCCCACCATATATCAAAATTTTGTAGCTAAAGCCTTAAATCCAGTCAGATTGGCTTTTCCTTCTTGTTATATTATACATTATATGGATGATATATTGTGTGCTGTTCCCTCTTCCTACACTCTAGTTTCAGCAAATCAGGCCTTAGGAAAGAGCTTAGCTGCAGCAGGGTTAAAACTTGTCCCTGAGAAAATTCAAAAGGTTACTCCTGTTTCTTTGCACAACTGTTGATAAAATTACAATTAAGCCTCAGAAGGTTCAGATTCATAGGGACTCTTAAAACTTTGAATGATCTGCAGAAATTATTAGGAAATATAAATTGGCTGAGGCCCAAAGTGGGCATTTCCACATATCAACTGTCTAATCTTTTTTCCCTATTATGAGGAGATCCTCAATTAAACAGCCCCTGGGTTCTAACAAGAAAAGCAAAACAAGAATTAAAATTCATAGAGAAAAAAATTCAAAGCACCCAAGTTGAGCACATTAATCCGGAACAGTCACTGCACTTGATTATCTTGCCTTCCTTACACTCTCCCACGGGAATCCTTATGTGACAAGATCATATTGTAGAATGGAAATTTTTACCTAACAGTGTTGTTAAAACTTTATCTCCTTATGTGGATTTTATGGCCCAAATTATACTTAAAGGCCATGAACGCTCTTGTGCCTTTTACAGACAGGACCCTTCTCATATCATTCTTCCACTTTTGCACAAGGAAGTTGAGGCTTGCCTACAAAATCACTTACAATGGCAAATAGCCTTTGCTGATTATATTGGACAGATCATCATTACCCCAAAAATCATATATTACAATTCATTAAAATCACTCAATGGATTTTACCTAGCATAACTAAGTTTCAACCAATACTTCATGCCCCTAAAATCTTTACTGATGGGTCTGGAAATGGCACAGCTGGGTATACTGGGTATAAAACTAAGAAATTTCCTATTCCTTGATTTTCGGCTCAGCAAGCTGAATTAATAGCAGTACTTACTGCTTTGCCAAACATACCAAAGTTTATAAACATCCTTTCAGACTCAGCATATGTCATCCAGGTTACTCACTTGATTGAAACAGCTCTTATCAAACCTAATGTAAATCAGTTTCTTTATTTTTTATTTTTTTGTCTTTATTAATTTTTTAAATATTACATTAAAAAATATGAGGTCCCCATATACCCCCCACCCCCCTCACCACACTCCTCCCCCCATAACAACAATCTCCTCCATCATCACGAGACATTCATTGCATTTGGCGAATACATCTCAGAACACCGCTGCACCTCATGTTCAATGGTCCACATCATAGTCCACACTCTACCAAGTTCCACCCAGTGGGCCATGGGAGGACATACAGTGTCCAGTAACTGTCCCTACAGCATCACCCAGGACAACTCCAAGTCCCGAAAACTCCTCCGCATCTCATCTCTTCCTCCCATTCCCTACCTCCAGCAGCCACCATGGCCACTTTCTCCACACCAATTCCACATTTTCTTCAATTACTAATCACAATAGTTCATGAATAGATTATCAGTAAGTCCACTCTAATCCATACTCTATTCCTCCATCCTGTGGACCCTGGAATGGTTGTGTCCACTCCACATCTGTAACAAGAGGGGCTTAGATTCCACATGGATGCTGGATGCAATTCTCCTGCTTTCAGTTGTAGGCACTCTTGGCTCCGTGGTGTGGTGGCTGACCTTCTTCACCTCCATGTTAGCTGAGTGGGGTAAGTCCAATAAACCGGAGTGTAGGAGCTGAAGTCTGTTGAGGCTCAGGGCCTGGCTATCACATGGTTAGTCCAGAGATTCAGGTCCCCTGGGAATATATTAAACCCCAGCACCAACTACAGTTCTGGTAAAAGTAACAGGAGAGGCTTGTGAACAAAGATCACATCTGAATCCAGCTCCATCACACAGAAACACAAACTCCAAAGTAGGGCCAACTGACATGGCACTGAACTCCATCTACCATGACCACAGAAACTGTGGGTCTCTGTAGCCCTCAGAAGAACCAATACCAGGGTTGTACCTACTTTAACTGTCTCTGGACTCTGCTGAGGTGTGCATAAGGGCAACCCCTCTGATAACCTCCAGCTCTTTTTGGAGACTCATAGCCATATAAACTCATTTGTCCTTTCCATTTCCCCCTTTGATTCCAGTCAAAAAGCATTTTTAACTCCTGATATTATATGTAGATTGAGATATTCTGCTGGTCCAAGTTGACCCTTTTATTCAAGGTCATTTTCTAGTTACACCATCAGCTGGTACTTGGTAGTAATCCCTTGGTGCCAGGGAGGCTCATCCCTGGGAGTCATGTCCCACACTGGGGGGAAGGCAATGCATTTACATGCTGAGTTTGGCTTCGAGACTGGCCATATTTAAGCAACACAGAGGCCCTCAGAAGGGAACTCTTATGCACCCTGCAGCTCTAGGCCTTGTTCTTATTTCAGGTGCACAGGCTCACAAGCATAGTCATTAGTATCAAGGGCTCATTGTTGGGTCTTCCTTCTTTTTTGGTCTTTGCTGTTGCACTTGGGGGATTGCTGCTGTTCCTTTAGGGACTGTGATAGAGCTGCCCTGGCTAGGAACTCAGCACTCCCTCAGTTGTTGTTTTTAATTGTATCCACTATGAAAATATCCAAACATTTTTATGTACCCTGGATATATGCCCTGTAGAATTCCCTGCCAACCATGTGTCCCCTGTCAATAACATCCCACACCAGTATTCCTCCCCTGCCATTGTTGAACCTCTCTGTGATCCAAAACTTCCTGAAAAGTGAAGCCCAATATATTGCCAGGCTCCTTTAATAGTAAAATGGAATATAGTGATCAGTTTAAAGGTTAGATATAGAGTGAAGGTATACCCACATCCTGGGGAGGACTGATGCCCTCAAATAGAGGGAAATGTATCTCTCAAGAGAAATGGTGGCTCCCAGTGCATTAGGGCAGTTGAACATGTCAAGCCCTCAACACTGTTGCAAGTATCTCTGGACATGGCCCTTCAAGCAATGAAGATTGACTGTCACTGTGGGCCCTAAGGGGAGGGAGAAAGAGGTATTGAATAGATGGAACCATTGTAACTGTGTGGGCAATAGAAGTGTTCCACAAGAGTACGCAAGGATGGATATAAGACATGTAAAATTACACCAAAAATATATAGGGGCTGATAGGTTAAAATGTAAATCATAACGTAAAACATAAGATAACTAAAAATTTAGAAAGTCGTATAGTCTAAAATATAAACCACAATGTAAACACAAATGTTATCTTGTTTGAAAGCTATTGTCTCAATATCTGTACATCAGTTTCAGTAAATATAGTATGAATATGTAAAAAGATTATTGCTTTGGAAGGGAGAAGGTTTTATGTTGGATATGTGGGAATACTGTATATTGTATATATGAACTACTGTGGTCTGAAACTCTTGTGAAGATAAGCTTAATAATTAGAAAAAAGAAAAGAAGAAGACAGGACGTAGACACTGAGGAAAAGATGTAATTAATTACCTTGCCAATTTGCATACAGGGCAACACGTATTGCAGTGATGGAAGGCAAAACATCAAAAACAAAGCTTTTGCATTTTAAAATTTTTTGATACCCCAATTTATTTTTATCTTAATTTTTCCAAATTAATATGTATTCTATATCTAAATCAGTTTCTTTATAAGCTTTTTCACAAACTTTAACAGTTAATTAGAAATAGAAAAAGTCCATTTTTTATCATTCACATTCGATCTCATTCAAATTTACCTGGACCGTAAGTACAAAGCAATAATGCTGGTGACAAAGTAGTCACTCCTGTTTTACAAGAAGCTATTCATTTTTACAATCTAACCCATATAAATGCAGCTGGCCTCAAAGCTTGTTTTCCTTTAATATGGACACAAGCTAGGGACATTGTTCAAACTTGTCCATCCTGTCAAATTCTTAATAATCCAAAACAACTGGAACCTGGAGTAAATCCCCGTGGTTTAACTGCTAACTCACTGTGGCAAATGGATGTAATTCATATCTCTTTCTTTGGAAAATTATGTTATGTTCATGTCTCTATAGATGCTTCTTCAGGATTCATTTTGGCTACAGCTCAGATGGGAGAAATTGCTCGACACGTAAGATAGCATTTGTTAGCTTGCTTTTGCTGTAATGGGACTCCCCCAGTCTGTAAAAACAAATAATGTTCCTGCTTATACCATTGTCTCCCTTAAAAGATTTCTGGATGCTTGGAATATTTCACATATTACAGGACTTCCATATAACTCCCAAGGGCAAGTTATTGTGGAGCAAGCAAATCAAACCCTTAAACTCATGTTACAAAAACAAGAAGGGGGAGACAAGAAAACACCACAGGTGCAGTTACATAAAGCACTATTCACTCTTAATTTTCTTAACTGTGGAACCACCCTGGAAGAGACAGCAGCTGAAATGCATTTCCAAAATAATTAAAAAACTCAAACCCAAACTCTGTTTGAAAAACCTTTAATTTGGTGGAATGACCCACTGACTACTGAATGGTCAACAGGGAAGTTGTTAACTTGGGGATAAGGGTATGCTTGTGTTTCCCCAGGAGACAGAGAACCTCCTGTGTGGGTACCAGCTTGTTGAATAAAAACCATATCATGAATGCCAAAAGATGATGAACGTTCCTGTGGAACCCAGAACCTTCATTCATGCAGATAGAGAGAGTGACACTGGAAACTACATGGCTGGATCCCACTCCGAAGACCAGAGCAGCTTCACCCCCCACATGGGGGCAAATTAAACTTCTGAGTCAAGAAGCCAAACAACAGTTGGAAAAGGAGAAATTGCCAGTTACTGCTCCTAATTTGCTGGTAGCTATGCTTGTCATAACAGCAACCTCCTCAGATGCATGCAACGAACCCTCCAGAGTATGAAGTAGAAAGAAATCACCAAATGTGTCATCACTGCTTTGCAAAAACAAAAAGAGGGAATTGTTGTTGGAAAACAGTAAGGAATATGGTTTGAAGTTGAAATGTTTCCATAATGCAGGCAAAAAGTGCAGGTTTAAGAACACCTGGCCTTGACTAGATGGAACACCATCTGGTCAGCACGAAAAAATGTTTGTATGAGGAGGCGTTTGAACTTTGTATAACCTGTACCTTATTATTGTAAATGATACACCTGTCCATTATTATAGTAAATAACAAACAGTTGCTTGTTAGTTCCTAAATAAATACAATGTGGAAACTAGGGTTGAGGCTCTCAGTTTCAGAAGCTGGGAGTCCCCTGGTCCCATCTTTATTTCCTCTCTTGTGTCTTTCTTTCTGTCCTTTTATTTCTTCAGTTCTGTGTTGCCTTCCCTTTGTGTAAACCTACTGCTGAGCTGGTCTCAGCATTCCTACATCCTCTGTATAAAAGGGACCCAGAAATCCTATTCCAGGCTCAGGTTTCTGGACAGAAGTCCGCTGGGTCTGGCCAGCTGTTGATAAATCTTTCTTCTCAGAGATTTCTCATGTCCTGGCTTCAATACCATGATCACCCAACTTCTCCCTGCTGCAGCATCTCTGGGGGCTCATCCAGGATCACTGAGAAGGCCAGAGGTGGCAACAGTTGATTGCCCCTCTTGGATACCTACGAGAAAGCTGGGAGGGCCCAGGCGAACCCCAGCCCTGGGCAACTCTGGACTCCTTTTAGTTCAGAAAGAGGTTGTGGACTCTGCTGGAGCCCTCCCAGAAAAACCAGAGGCACCAAAGGATTTGAAAGAGAACCTGAGAATGAAGCAAGGAGCTCTGTATGCCAGATGGGTAAGACCCCCATGGGCATAGCACAGAAAAAGCATAATTCTGAAAAGGCAAGGAGGGGAGCCTGATCAGCTCTGGAAGAAGACCCTAGTACTCCTGAGGAGAAGGGAGGAAGCCATCTTCTCTAGGTCTAAGAAAGGAAAGGAAGGGGGGTGGTTGTGTGCATGTGATTGTGGAGACTGAGTGAGACACAGAGACACACTTCTGCAGGGTGACTGTGGAGTCCCAATCTGTGGTTCCGTGGCAACCTCATCTGGTCAAGGGTGGTCTGGGGGGCCTCCCTGTAAAGGGACCCTCTTCCAAGTCAGGGGCTCATACTGACCTGCTAAGGCTAGGAGATGCGATAAGTTCCCGTGAAGGACAAGGCCAGAGATGGGTGAAGTGAAAGGTTGAGTGTTGTACAGCATTGACAGAAATATGGGAAACACACAAAGTAGGGCCCCATTAGGTTGTATGCTGAAAAACTTTCCCCAAGTGTTCAAAGGAGATGTATATGGCATAAAGTTCCAGCCAGGAAAACTTAGAATGCTTTGTGAATTAGAATGGCCAACTTTCAGTGTGGGCTGGCCCCAGGAGGGCACCCTTGACTCCCAGACCATTCATAAAGTCCACGACATGGTAACTGGAAAACCAGGGTGCCCTGACAAGTTCCCCTACATCGATGCCTGGCAGGACACTGTGAGTCAAAATCAGTCCTGGTTAAGGAAAAGTACAACTAAAGAAGTCAGGATTTGCCTGATACAAAAGCCCAGAGGTGCTATCCCAGGAACCAGGCCAAACAAGCACCTTGCAAGGGTCCAGAGGAAGTGAGCCCCAAATCTAGTGCCAACCCACCCATTCTAGAAGGGCCAGATGAAAATGACCTCCTGCCGCCTTATGCAATTGCTCCTATTGCGCCAGTGCCAAGGAGAGGGGATAAGCTGATTCTTCCGAGCAATACAATCTCACCACCCCCGAAGCTGTCTCCACCACTGTCCTCCCTGAGTAGTGCAACCTCGCTGCCCGCCCCTGTAGCCATCTCTGCTGCCATCTTCCTGAGCAGCACTGCCTTACAGCCATTCCTGCAGCCGCCTTCTCCAAGCAACATGGCCCAGCCACTCCGCAGCCACTCCCGCAACCGTTCCTGCAGCCAGTTCCTCAGCCGCTTCCTCCAAGCAACATGGTCCAGCCACTCCTGCAGCCACTCCTGCAGCCACTCTTGCAGCCGCTCCCACAGCCATTCCCACAGTCGGTTCCAGACACTTTCTCCAAGCAACACAATCCAGCTGCTCCCGCAGTCATTTTCTCCAAACAATACAGCCTCTTCATCTCCGCAACCACTGTCTCCGCCAATCTTGGCCCTTGGAAGCATGGTGCCAACCATCAGTCAGGAAGGAGTCCATGAAAGATGACAATTCAGACCACAGGGAGCCCCATGGACAGGTGGAGCAGGGAAAAGGGCCACCCTACAGATACCTCTCTATGAAGCCTGAGCTCCAATTTATTATGATGCTGATGGCCAGATCCAAGGAGGAATCCAGACATTCGTATACCAACCCTTCACGACAACCGATCTCTTTAACTGGAAAATTCACACCCCACCATACACAGAGAAGCTGCAGGCCATGACGGACTCTTCCAGTCCATCATACAGACCCACAAACCCACCTGGGTTGACTGTAAACAACTCATGACCTTACTCAACTTTAAGGAGAGAACGTGAGTCACACAAGGGGCTCTAACCTGGCTCAAAGAGCACCACCTGAGGGAACCCTGGACAGTGACCAATGTGCCCACAAACAGTTCCCAGATAAGGATTCCCAGTGGGATCCCAATGACACTACTGAGCTCAATCGACTAGAAACTTTCCATAGGGCCTTAGCTGAAGGGTTCAGAGCTGGGAGCCGAAAGGCAGTAAACATGGCAAAGACCACCCAAGTCCTACAGACTCTCTGTGGAAGTCTGGCGCAATTCTACAAGCAACTGTGTAAGGCGTTTTGTGTGTACATGCCCTTTAACCCGGATGCTCCTGAAAGTCAAACAATGGTCAATGCAGCATTTGATGCCCAATCACAGGCTGACATCTGAAGAAAGCTATAGAAGTTAGATGGGTTCACTGGTTATGAATATTTCCCAGCTCATGGAGGTAGCCACCAAGGTTTATGTCAACCATGATGTAGAAACCAGGAGAGAGGAAAACCAGAAAATGAAAAAGAAAGCAGACCTTCTCGCAGCAGCAATAGTTGAAAGAAGCAATCCTGTGTCAAGGAAAGTAAACTGGGATACCCCTGCCCCAAGGAAGCGGGGGGTGGGGGGTGGGGGGTGGGAGGCCCACCCCTAGAGTGAAATCAGTGCGCATACTGCAAGAAGGAAGGGTACTAGAAGTAAGAGTGCCCCAACAGGGCACTCGACCCCTTCACCCCCAAGAAAGTGGCCAAAGCATGAGCCAGGAGAGCAAGCGGAGCATTACAAACTAAACCCTGGGTTCGCAAAAATTTGGAAGGAAAACCTGCCATCAGCTCATTGGACTTGCAGGAATAGAGGGCTCTGATAAGGATTATTAGGACAGACCAGGCTCCTATTCTTTCGGCCCCGCAGAGCCTATGGTCAGAGTCCAAATTGGGGAGCTCACCATACGTATGATAGTTGACACTGGAGCTTAACATTCTGTAATGACCAGGCCAGTCAAGCAATTATCAAAAAGACAAGCCACTATCACAGGGGCAACTGGTAAAAGCACCCAGCGGCCCTTCCTCCAAGCTAGGACCTGTAACACTGGGGGTAAAGTAATCACTCACGAGTTCCTGTATCTTCTGGAATGCCCAGGCCCCCTCCTGGGTCGGGACCTGTTGTCTAAACTATAAGCTCAGATTACCTTTGATGCCATGGGAAATTCACATTAACACTGGGACCACCAAAGCCTCTGACAGTAGTGTTAACCCTCCCTCTGCAGGAAGAATGGAGACTGTTCTGCCTCAGCGAAGCTGGCCAATCTGGCTGCACAGCTCCCCTTCGAAGATGTGTCCGAAGTATGGGCAGAGGGCAACCCAACGGGGATGGCACATGACATTCCTCCAATTATTGTTGAAATATAGCCCACAGCCAGCCCAGTGAGCATAAAGCAATATCCAGTTCCATGTGAAGAGCAAGAAAAAGTCCAGTTACATATTTAGAGATTGCTGAATGAAGGCATACTAAAGCTGTGCCCGTCTCCATGGACTACCCCACTCTTCCCAGTTAAAAAGCTGATGGGTATTACCGCCTGGTACAGGACTTGTAAACAGTCAATTCAGCAGTAGTGACCCTACACCCAGCGGTCCCCAACCCTTACGCTCACCTCAGCTTGAATACCCTCATCGGCAGTCTACTTTTCATGCCTGGATCTTAAAGGTGCCTTCTTCTGCATTCGGATAGCACCCCAGAGTCTATCAATTTTTGCCTTTACGTGGGACAATCCAAGTTCTGGCGAAAAGCAATAGCTAACCTGGACACGGATCCCTCAGGGACTCAAAAAGTGCCAAAATTTTTGGACAAGCCCTGGCCAGTGATCTCCAATCCTTTAAACCAGAAAGCCATAATTGTTTTCTCCTCCAATATGTACATGACCTCATCCTCGGAAATCCCACCTACCAAGACTGTGCTAGCGGAACCCATGCCCTCTTAAAACATTTGCAACAAAAGGGTTTTTGGGTGTCTAAAAGGAAAGCCCAAATCTGCCTACCTCAGGTCAAATATCTAGGTTATAAAATAGCACAAGGGCTCCATGAAGTAGGACCTAAAAGAAAAGCAATCTTTTCAAAAAATTGTGAGAATTCCTCGGAGCGGCTGGATTCTGCAGCATTTGGATCCCCAGTTTTGGAGTCCTCATGCACCCTTTGTATGAAGCCACAAAGTGGGGAGATTGTGATCCCCTGCTCTGGGAAAGCCCACAGAAAGATGCTTTCACCATTCTCAAGCAGGCTCTGATGGAAGCACCAAGCCTCAGGCTTCCAGATCTCAGTAAACTATTCTACCTCTAAGTCCATAGTTGCCAAGGCATTGTAGTACGAGTACTTACTCAGTACCTGGGTTCCTGGCAAAGACCTGTAGCCTATCTATCCAAACAACTGGACACTGTAGCCCAGGGATGGCCCTCATGCCTGCAAGCTGTAGCAGCTGCAGCAATGCTAACACTAGAAGCCACAGAATTAACTCTTGAGCAGCCTATGATTATTTGTGTTCCATATGCAGTAATCACAATCTTAGAAGCCAAAGGAACACACTGGCTTACTAACAGCCACCTGGTTAAATATCAAACCCTATTACGTGAAAATCCATCTGTTCAATAGGAACTCATAAAAACCCTGAATCTTGCTACCTTGCTACCAATAGAGATGGGGGTTCCAACCGATAACTGCCTGGAGACATTGCAAGAGGTGTATTCTAGGAGGCGAGACCTCCAAGACCAGTCAGTACCAAATCCCAATGTGGAGTTCTTCACGGATGGGAGTAGCTTTGTTCAGCACAGTGACTGGTGAGCGGGAAACATTGTGATGGCTTCTGAAACCACAGTGGAGGCCCAGCATCTCCCAGATAACACATCAGCACAAAAAGCCGAACTCATTGCCCTCACCTGAGGCCTACAACTTGTGGCTGGGGACAAGGTTAACATCTACACAGACTCCAAATATGCCTTCCTTGCCCTGCATGCGCATGGAGCCTTATACAAAAAGGACTCATCAGGGGAAGTGGCTGTGGCTGAATCAGTTGGGCTCCTGCCTACCATATGGGAGGCCTTGGGTTCGTGTCCTGGGGCCTCCTGTGAAGGTAGGCTCACCTGCATGTAGCAGAGAGCCGCCAGCCCACAAGCGCTGCGGAGTGCCACTGGCCCGCAAGCATCATGGACACCTGACTCAGCAAGATGACACAACAAAAAAAGGGAGACAAGTGAAAAAACACAGAAGAGTGTGCAGCAAATGAACACAGAGAGCAGACAACAAGCAAGCCGCAAGGGGGGGGGGGGAATAAATAAAAATAAATACAGACACACAGAAGGAAACACAGTGAATGGACACAGAGTGCAGACAACAAGGAAGCCACAAGAGGGGGGGCGGTATAAAAGAAAAGGACTCATCAACTTGGGAGGAAAGGACATTAAATATGGCGCACAGATTCTGGAACAATTAGAAGCAGTTTGGGAACCCATCAAAGTGACCATGATGCACTGCAAGGGACACCAGACAAGCCACAGCCCCATTGCTCAAGGAAATAGGAGGGCAGACGCTGAAGCAAAGACAGTGGCACAGGAGGGATCCCTATCTAAGGACCTGGCCTCTGCCCTCATTCCCCAACCTCTTAATTATCAGAAACAACAGTATACACGGCCTGCTCTCATCCCGCAGCCTCTGAATCACCAGGAGCTGCAATATACTCAAGCTGAGAGAGAGAGGATATTCTCTGAGACCAGGACAAGGAGCAAAGGGGTGGTGGACATTGCCCAATCACAGAATAGTCATGCCTTGAATATTAGCCACAATTGTAGTCCAGGACTTCCACAAAAACACACACCTGAGAAAAACTCATCTTAAAGAAGTGTTAGAAAGATTCCTCTACATCCAAGACTAGCTGCTATCACCCATGCTGTATGCCAGCAGTGCATGACATGTGCAAAGAATAACCCATGGGAGCCTCAGGAGTCCAACAAATCAGCAATATGCCTCTCGAAGATCTAGTAGTTGATTCCACCAAAATGCCATGATCCAGAGGCTGCAAATACCTCCTAGTCCTTGTTTGCACCTTTTCTGGCTGGGTGGAAGCCTTCCCCACTCAGACTGAAAAGGCTGAAGAAGTGGCCAAAGTTCTGCCCAGGGAAATCATTCCTCGATATGGGCTACCCCTCTCAATTGGCTCCAATAATGGACCTGCCTTCATCTCCGAAATCACTCAAAAGAGTTGCCAAAGCACTGCACATCCAACAGAAACTGCACACCACTTACCATCCTCAAAGCTCAGGGAGAATAAAGCAAATGAACCCTGCAATAAAGATTTATATTGCCAAGATTTGCCAAGAAACTGGGCTAACATGGGTGCAAGTACTTCCGAGTGCCCTCCTCCAAGTTCGAGCCAGCCCAAGCCAAAAACTATGCCTAATCCCTTATGAAATCCTCTTTGGGAGCCCCACCCCTTACCGAGATATAGAAGGGGATCTGAGAAAGAGGAAACTTATCAATAGCTCAGAAAATGATCAGCTTAGGGAAAAACCTACAAAATCTGCACCACTGGGTCCAAGAAAGGGCTCTCATTAGCTTAAGCAGCTCCATACACCTGTACAAACTGGGAGATGGAGTCTGAGACAAAGACTGGAAATTAGCTCCACTAACCTCTCGATGGCAAGGACCCTATCTTGTCATTTTATCTACCCCCCCACTACAGTTAAAGTAGCTGAAATCACCCCCTGGATACACCATAGCTGAGTCAAGCGAGTTGCCCCTGAGTCCTGGACCTGTATCCCAGATACCCACAACTGAACCAAACCATCTTGCGAAAGAATAAAATGCCAAGCCCCATTCCAGTCACAACCCAGAAGCTGACTGGTCCACTCATGGCTGAAGGTTGAAGATGGAACACCGAGCTTTGCTCCAATCACACCCTGGAAGCTGATTGGTCTATGCATAGCCGAAGAGTAGGAATTCGGTTTAATCCCAGTTACAATGCCTCTTTGGTTATTTTCCCTACTCCTAGCCCTGACCCTTCCCTGGTCCCAGGTCAGCACCACAGAGTGTAACCCATGTATCCAAGAAGAGCAAATGGGGGCTCAGGTCAATACCACATTAATATATCATAGCCATTACACCTGCAAGGGCCATATAACCACCTGCCAGTTTCAGGGAATCTCTTATAGTGCCTGTAATGTATCTGTCCAAATAACCTGCTATGACCCCAAGCCTCCAACAGTCTCCCGTAAACGGGAAATAAGAGTGTTTAATCAAGACGGGGAGCTACTTAACTCCACCCCAGTCACTAGCCAGAACCAATGAAAGTCCCTCCTATTTAACGCATGTCAGGTTATAGACTCTAGTATACCATGGAACACTGACTATGGAGGGCTCAGCTGGGAGCAGGAATATACTTGTAATAATAAGTATTTGTGTGCTCCAGAAATGAAAAGTGCAGCCCAAAGAGGGGGGAGGGGCTTCTGGTGCAAATATATAGGTGCATACTACTGCCCCTATTGGTCCTGTGTCACCTGGGCCACCTGAGACACAGACACAACTAAATAAACAGATGTTCTCACCAAAGAAACAGCCCCGACTAACTGTCCAAGCAGTCAATGTAACCCCTTAAACCTGAATCCTGGCAGACCCAGGGAGTCCAAATGTGCCTCGGCATTGACGGTAAAGAAGTAGACCGAGGAGCCTACATCTGGGTTGGGTATCAGGAACACGCATTCACAAGCAATGCCCACACTGTGTTTCACTCCTTCTATGAAGAAATGAAAAGACTTTTCCATTCCATGAGTAGCAAAAAACCTCTTTATAAACCTAGCTGAGGTAGTAGGGGCAGCCTTAAATGTCTCCTCATGCTATGTATGTGGAGGTACTAATTGGGAGACCAATGGTCCTGGGAAACTAGAGAATACTATTACAGCCAACCATATAATGAAACTGGCCTCCTGGCTGTCCCCCGATGTGGTATGTGGCCCTTGCAAACTTCTGTCATAGGAAAACATTGTGCTTCAAGGGTATGCCAAACTCCTTTATCTCTGTTGGAAACCTAACATGTACGGGGGGCAGTTTGCAAAATCACACCACTAGTACAATGGAGCCTTAGGAACATGGAATGAATCTGACCTTGTTCTTATAAATTGTACTTTCTTTCCCCAAATTAATCAGAGTATTGAACTCCACCGCAAAGGCCCCTTTACTGCCCTAAACGGTCTGTACTGGATTTGTGGGAAAGTCGCATTCCGAGAACTTCCCCAAAATTGGTGTGATACTTGTATGCTCGGAACAATAAAACCCTCCTTCTTCCTCATTCCCTTAGGAGAATAGAAAGAGGTGAGCCAAGAAGTATATCAAAACATAAGAGCAAAAAGGTCTGTCATTACCTGGGGAAATGAAGAATGGTCCCCTGAGCATATAATCCGGTACTATGGGCCAGCAACTTGGGCGGAAGATGGCATGTGGGGTTACTGACCCCCTATCTATATGCTAAACTGAATCATCGACTCACAAGCTGTGGTAGAAAAAACTAATGAAACCACCTATGCTCTAAACTTACTATCCCGACAGTAAACTAAATTCAGAAACACCACCTATCAAAACCATCTCATCCCAGACTATCTCCTGGCAGCTGAAGGGGGAATCTGTGGAAAGTTCAATCTCTCTAATTGCTGCCTTGAACTAGACAGCACTGGAAAGGTTATTGATGAAATTACAAAAAAATGGTAAAAATTGCTCATGTTCCAGTGCAAACCTGGAATGGATGGAATTTAAGTAATCCCTTTGGAAACTGGCAGTCAATAGCAGACGATTTCAAGCTTCTGGTGGGAATAATTGCCTTCCTCATAGGAGGATGCACCATATTTCCTTGCCTCTTCCCTTTTGTCATAAGCAGGATATGCACCCTAATAAATGGTATAGTAAAGACATAGACACCTGCCCATCTCATGGCTCTATATACATACCAGTCAGTCCAGAGAGACTCCAACAGTAGTGATGCTGAAGCTTAACAACCTTAAGCAGGCATCAAAGGGGGGGGGGGGTGTAATATGGCCTGTGCATGAATTCAAACTTACCTTATTCTATATCCAAGAATGCCTAGTTTCCAGAAAGCCAGTTAAGTGATACAGACTCTAGGCTTTGGATATTCAGGAAGGATGCAGACTGAATGTGTATTTGAACTTACATCCAGATGGAATGTGGGGGATATGTTAATTCAAGCTTACCTGGAATGTGAGGGATATATTAATTCCAAACCTATCTGGTACTCAAATAACACTTAAAACTCTAAGAAACTAACTAAGAAAGTCCTTTTTGCATAAAAGCACCGTTTGACTCACCACTCCTACATCCTCTGTATAAAAGGGACCCAGAAATCCTATTCCGGGCTTGGGTTTTTGGAAAGAAGTCCACCCAGCCCAGCTGGCTATTAATAAATCTTCCTTCTCAGAGATTTCTCACATCCTGGCCTTCAATATCATGATCACTGAACTCTGCCACAACAAATTGGCTTTTCCATTTCTGCATTGCAGTGAATCTGTAAGTCAGTTTGGGTAGAACTAATATCTAAATGATATTTACTTTTCCGATCCATGAACATGGGATGTCCTTCCATTTATTTAGGTCTTCTTTGGTTTCTTTTACAATGCTGTGCAGTTTTCTAAGTACAGGTCCTTTATGTCCTTGGTTAAGTTTATTCCTAATATTTGATGCTTTTAGTCACTTTTACAAATGGAATTTTTTTACTTCCTCCTCAGATTGCTCATCAGTAGTGTATAACAACACTACTGATTTTTGTATATTAATCTTGTATTCCACCACTTTGCTGAACTTGCCTATTAGTTCTAGTAGCTCTATTGTGGATTTTTTAGATATAGGATCATATCATCAGTGAATAGCAAAAGTTTTACTTCTTCCTTTCTAATTGGATGCCTTTTATTTTTATTTTTTTCTGGTCTGATTGCTCTAGCTAGAACTTCTAGCCCAATATTGGGTAACAGAGGGGTGGGCATTCTTGTCTTGTTCCCAATCTCAGTGGGAAAGCTTTATGTCTTTCACCATTGAGTACAATGCAAGCTATGGGTTTTTCATACATGCACTCTACTATGTTAAGAAGGCTTCCTTCTAGACCTATATTTTGAAGTATTTTTTATCAAGAAAGCATGCTGTGTTTTGTCAAATGCCTTTTCTGCATCAATTGAGAAGATAATGTGATTTTTCTTCTTCAATTTATTAATGTGGCTTATTGCCCTAATTGATTTTCTTGTGTTGAACCACCAGTGCATACCTGGGATAACACCCACTTGATCGTGTTGTATAATTCTTTAAATGTGCTTTTGAATTCTGTTTTTAAGTATTTTGTTGAGGATTTTTACATTTATATTCATTAGAGATACTGTACTCTAATTTTCTTTTTTTTTTTTTTTGTAGTATCTTAACTAGTTTGGTATTAGGGTGATGTTGGCATCATAGAATGAGCTTGTCAGCATTCTTTCCTGTTGAATTTTTTGGAAGATCTTGAGCAAGACTAGTATTAGATCACCTTTGAATGATTGATAGAATCCACCCATGAAGTCCTCTGGTCCTGAGCTTTTCATCTTTGGGAGGTTTTTGCTGACTGTTTCAATCTCTTTACTTGTGATTGGTTTGTTGAGGTCTTCGATATATTTCTTCTAGAATCAGTGTAGGTTGTTCATGTGTTTCTAGGAATTTTTCCATTTCATCTACATTGTCTAGTTTATTAGCATAGTATCCTTTCAAGATCTCTCTTATTTCTGCAGGGTCAGTGGTAATGTTCCCCTTCTCATTTATGATTTTATTTATTTGCATCTTCTCTCTTTTTTCCTTTGTCAATATAGCTAAGGGTTTGTTGATTTTTTTGATCTTCTCAAAGAAGCAACCTTTGGTTTTGGTGATTCTCTCTATTGTTTTTTCTTTTGTTCTTGATTTCATTTATTTCTGCTCTGATCTTTACTGTTTCTTTCCTACTGCTTTGTTTGGGATTAGTTTGCAGCTCTTTTTCTAGTTACTTCAGGCATGCAGTTAGGTCTTCAATTTTAGTTTTCTTCTTTTTAATGTAAGCATTGAGGGCTATAAATTTCCCTCTCAGCACTGCCTTTGTAGTATCCCATAGGTTCTGATATGTTGTCTTCTCATTTTCATTCATCTGAAGATATTTACTGAATTCTCCTGCAATTTCTTCTTTGACCCACTGATTATTTAAGAGTGTATTGTTTAATCTCCATATATTTATGAATTTCCCTTTAATTCAAATACAAGAATGTTCTTCTATTACAGGGTGTTAAGAATATGCTGATAAATGGGGGAAATACAACGTAACTTTTTTTTTTTAAGATTTATTTTTTATTTATTTCTCTCCCCTTCCTCCTTGCGCATGGTGCTTCCCTACATGGGGCACACCCCTGCATGGCATGGCACTCCTTGTGTGCATCAGCACTCCACATGGGCCAGTTCATTACATGAGTCAGGAGGCCCTGGATTTGAACCCTGGACCTCCCATTTGGTAGGCAGATGCTCTATCAGTTGAGCCAAATCTTCTTCCCTGTGTCTCTTTTTGTTGTTGTTGCATCATCTTGCTGCATCAGCTCTCCATGTGTGTGGTGCCACTTCTGGGCAGGCTGCACTTTTTTCACACTGGGCGGCTCTCCTTACGGGGCGCACTCCTTGCGCATGGGGCTCCCCTATGCGGGGGAAACCATTGCATGGGATTTAGTTTTATGAGATGGGACTATGATCAGGCAGTTTTTTTCATTTCCTTCATTAATAAGGAGACCTTGGTAATGGCATTTAACCAATTTGTGCTCATTTATTCATCTTGTGGAACAAGGAAGAAAAGAAGAAACAACCGAGTTTGTTTTTAGGATTAAATAAGATAAATGTGCCTGGACAGGATTTTTTTTTTAAAGACTTATTTATTTATGCCCCCCCCCTTTCCTCCTCCCACCCTGCTGTTTTTGATGTCTGTGTTGTCTTCTCTTCTCATTTTCTCTCCTCTAGGATTCACTGGGATTTGATCCTGGAGGCCTCGATGTGGAGAGCTTCCTTGTTAATTGTGCCACCTCCTGGTTTTCGCTGCGCTTCACCCTGACTCTTCCCTTGTCTCGCTTTTTTGATGCGTCATCATCTTGCTGCGTGACTCACTTGTGCAGGTACTGGTTCACCACGCAGGCACTCACACGGGGACTGGCTCACCACAAGGACACACTTTCTCTTCTTTTTCACCAGGAGATCCCAGGGATTGAACTTGGGTACTCCCATATGGTAGGTGGAAGCTCTACAACTTGAGCCACATCTGCTTCCTGTGGACAGAATTTTTTAAAGTAATCCTTCCAAAATTTGTTGAGCTGCCTTTTATCTGTTATTTTATTTTTTGAAGTGAAATAAAGTTTTCCTAATAAAATAAAATAAAATATGAGCAGTTGTATTAGCTAAGATTTGAGTACTTATTATGAACCAGATAATGTTCTAAATTCTTTCCATGGATCAACTAATTAAACCTTACAACAATCCCATAGCATAGGTTTGGTTATTATTTCTCTTTTTCAATTGAGGAAACCAAGGCTCTGTTAGATAAGACATTACATTTATCTAAGATGACATGGTCTATAAAAGGGAGAGTTGGGATTTGAACACAGGCATTCTGACTACAGAGCCTACACCCTTAACCATTATGCTACATCGAATGTGACCATGCAGTTTAAATTATGTATATAAACTTCATAAAAATAATTAACAAGTATAATTCTACAAAGATTGAGTCCTGAACTGAAGTCTGCGGGTTTCCTGGGCAGTTGGTCAAGGTAACTGAAAATGACAAGTGTTCTGTAATGCTCTCACAGTTGGAATGAAGATGGGCTCATGAACTCTTCTGTACAAGACAATGTTTCAGCCCAGTGAGTGAATCATCTGTTGAGAATTCTAAAGGAAAGCACTTCTCAGTAAAGCCCCCTGACACAATCCAAGTCTTTTGTGTTTCTGCATTCAAGAAAAGCTCTAGTAAAAGCTTGGGCAATTAAAACCACTTTGCTCATTGCTCTTTTGATTCACCAAGCCCCAGGGCAGGTGCTAATGCATGAAAATGAAAGTCTTTTTAGCCACGGCAAGGAAAAGGAGAGTTGTAGTTTACAAAAAGAGATTTTTTTCTTAGAGTCAGTTTGTGTTTTGTGTGCGTGTGTATAAACTATATATACATATAAACTAGGTAACTACTTTGAATGAGAATGATTTCATATTAAATAAGTTTTGTTTTAATGAAGTTGAACAGTGTAAATTAGTCCTTTTCACTTAATTTCTGTATCCTGGAAGACCACAACAGTATACCAGTAGAAAAAGCAGCTACTCTTTCTCTACTTTCAGTCACTTAGCAAAACAGTAGCAACACAAAGGCTTAAAACAGTCAGTGATATCCAGGTCCAGTCCAAATAACCAATTTTCTTTCCAGAAAGCCTTATTCAAAAGCTGCTAACTATAGCCAAAACCAGAGCCCTGGAATGGCTCTGTAGACTCATAACATGATACAAAGAGCTTAGGAATCAAGGCACTTGAGTTTCTCATTCCATAACATTCCATTCCTCTTTGCCTCAGTTTCCTAATTGTGCAAATGGACATAATACTTACTTGCCTATCAGACTCACCTGCAAGAAATTTGTAAAGAACACATTTCCCAGAGAATGCTATCATTAAATAGCAATCCCAACTAGCCAGGGCCAGGCCTATATATAGTTCACAAGGAGCAGATGGTGCCCACACACTGGGTGAGAGACTGCAAAGTGAGGAACAGTATTGTTATTTGGGAATACAAATGATGCTACCCCATTACCCTGAGAGCTTCTTGGTTTGTTTGTATTAAAGAGGTCACCCTAAGCTTCTTGGAGCAGCTTAGTAAGCTAGAGGGCCCTTCTTGTGGCCATCTGCTTCCCTCCCAGACTCCTATGGAAATTCAAGAGGTTTTCCTTGAATAAACCTCTGAAGAGCAGCCACAGGGCCCTTCTCAGCACCAGCTTCAGAAGGCAGTGATCTCTGCTTCTCCATCTGTGCCAGCAACCACAGTGAAGGAACAATAAAGTTTTCCCAAGCCCAGACATTCACTTACAATTACACCCTTGCATTAACCTAGTTTTCCAGTGTTCTTTTACTTGGATACTTATAAAGGGATTTGGTATATATTTTAAAAGATTGAGATATTTTTCTGTTATTTTAGAAGCATTTTATGTAGAAAAAGACAAAATGGGAAGGATTTGTCTGGAAAATTCATTTAAAAAATCTAACCTGCATAATACATAATTACTTTTTAAAATAGTATTTATTTTCCTTCTAATAAAGGGATTCAGAAGCATAAGACACTGTGGAGCATAGGACTCACAGAACAAGTTGTCTTTTATACCAATGTTTAATGAATCTATTCAGAACTTCAGATCAAATGCTTGCTTCTTGGCATACAGATGTGAACAAGATTGGGGAAAAGATACCACAGTCTTCTATAAAGAGAATTTCCTTTAATGAAGTCATGTAGAAGGCACATATACTGCTAAAATGGATGTTATAGGTTAACATCTACCATGTCAGTTGTTGGTATGAGCAGAGAAAAGAGCAATATGTAATTGTGAAATGATTTCAGAAATGACCCTGCTTCAGTCAGTAGCCCACATTAATTGGGGGGGGGGGGGAGAGTAAAAACCGAACAATAAACTGTTTTTCAAAAGGAAAAGGATATATATAGCTATTTCTGATCAATAATATTATGTAATCAAGGGTTTATTTTTGAGAGTCATCAAAAGAGTATTCAAATTTTATTTTAAAGCATTAAAAAATTACCCAGATACTCTTTTCCAGGAGGAAAAATAATTTCTGGTTACTTATCCAAGACGGAGTGCATTGAATTAAGTCATTAGACTATACTAAAAAATATATTTTAGTGAGTTAATATATATAAAGGACTAGAATAGCATTTGGCATACCATAAGTGCTCACGAATGTTATTATGTTAATGTTCGAACTATAACTGTAGCTTGCACCTTTATTTCAATATCTAAAAGACCCTTCATTTCAAGCAAAGCCTAACCTCAAATGATCTAAAGAAAAATGCCTATGTATACATATCATATGAATAGTAATCAAACTCTTATGGCAATCAAAAGACAAAATTTTAGGATCTTAATCCTCATCTCTTCTAAGCTCCATGGCATTTTATTTCCAATGTGGCCTTTTTAATATGGAGATGAAAGTATATCACACATAAAAATCTTTATTTAAAGGTTTCATACACTAGCATGAATGCCATTCCTCACATTTACACCATTTTAGTCAAGGCCTCACATTACCCTCTTGCTCTATTCTTTTGTTCCATCTTGCAACTTGACCTGTGTGGGGCAGCAAGAATGTCAAAACAAATTCAGTTAGGACAGTGCTTTTCATTTGTTTAGAAACTAGAACAAAACCGTTTTTTCCACATTCTATGGTAAACTGATTCTATGAAAACACCAATCAAAAAGTGATTATTTTCCCTCAGGGTTCTAAATGCATTTGCATCATCCATGGATCTAAGGAAGGTTCTTCATAGGAAAAACTTCTAGTAACAGCAACTCTTCTGAATCAAAATTAGATTCTTACTATACAGTTCCAAGAATAGGTCAGTGAGTCCTTATGCCCACTGTTCTTATATGACTTTTTACTCCTTTGCTGCTCTAACTCCAAAGGCAGGGAACAAAACTTACAAGGAGAATTTTCTGTCCCACTTCATGTATACTTCTTTATAAAGATTCCCTTGAACACCTTTAGAATATTTAAATTGTGACTTATGCATTTATAGGTTCTCATATTCTAAATGATATAATTTATTTTTCTTTTTGTTAAAGAGTTTAAATTTGTTTATAAAATCCTGACAATCCAAGCTAAAGATCAATTTACTAAGGCCTGATGTCAGAAGTAAAGCAGACTAGAGCTCAGAAGGTACAAAAACATCAAGAAAAGGAAAAGCTTTCTTTTGTAAGTATTGAGAAGCAAACTTGCTTACTGGGGAGAGAAGCTAGTTGTTTCCCCCAGCTAATCCAGGTTTAGATTCAAGAATTCTTCTGTGGTTCATGCTCTCAAGACAAAGAATGATGGTGAAGAATGGGGTTCAGGGATCCTTCTACTGTTAAGGAAGAAGAATCCTGGAAGGTGTATAGAAATATTCTTAGCTAAGAGGAAGCAAACAGATAAAATCTAGATAAAAAGCTAAAATCTAGGGAATAAAATGATGTTGTTGCTGTGGAAAATAGTTTGGCAGGTCCTTAGAAAGTTAAACATTGAATTACCATATGATCCAGTGATTTCACTTCTAGTTATATACTCCAAAAAATTGAAAACAGGGACTCAGATATTTGTACACTCATGTTTATAGTGGCATTATTCATAATAGTCAAAAAGGTGGAAGCAACCCAAGTGTACATCAACATATGAATGGATAAACAAAATCCATACAATGGAATACTATTCAGTATTCAAAACAGAAGTACTGATATATGCAACAACATGGATAACCCGAAGATGTCATGTTGAATGAAATATACCAGACACAGAATGACAAATATTTTATGATTTCACTTACAAGAAATGCCTAGAATAAGCAAATTAATACAGACAGAAAGTAGATTATAAGTTACCAACAGTTGGGAAAAGGAGGGATGGAGAGATACTGCTTGCTTAATGGGTACAGAGTTTTTGTTTGGGGTGATGAAAGTTTTGGTAATGGATGGTGGTGATACTAGCAGAATATTGTGAATGTAACTAATACAATTGAATTATACACTGGAAAATGGTTAGAATTGGAAAATTTGTATTACATATATGTTACCACAATTTTAAAAAAGAGAATCAGGGAGCAAATGTCGTTCAAGAGGTTGAGGACCTGCCTCCCATGTGTGACGTCCTGGGTTTGGTTCCCAGTGCCTCCTGAAAAATCAAAAAGCAAGACAAATGAAAAAACCAATTCAGGGAAGCCAATTGTGGCTCAGTGGTTGAGTTCTGGCTTCCCACATACAAGTCCCGGGTTTAATCCTCAGTTCCTCAAAAAAAAAAAAAAAAAGGTAAGAAAGAAAGAAAATCTAGGGAGTCCACATAGACCAAGAGCCAAAGAAGTTTATCTGCTCAGAGGTTTAGCACTGCACATAGAATCCCAGTCTCTGTACCAAAACACTATGTCACGTGAAGTATTTGACCTTTTCTCATGCATAATTGGAGGGGAAAAAAAAAAAGCCAGGTTTTTATCTATGAAAATAGTCCTAAAATTTAATGATCTTTTGAGAGAACGAATGCTGAAAGGGATAAACCTGAAATCTTCAGGGCTACATTTCCTATCACATTTTTGTTGGTGGAAATAGTGAACTTAAAAAAAAAAACAATCCAATAGAGAAAAATGTTGATTTCCAACCTGAGAATGAATGTAATATTCTAAAAGCAATTCCAAGGAATAGAATCACTGACTGATTCATTCATTCAACAAACATTATTTAAGCCCTTCTTATGTGTTATATACTAGGCTACATACTGATAATACTAAAATGAGAAGAAGCAGTGTCTAACAGGAGAGTGAGGAATTTAAGCATTTGTAACTGAGGGAGAAATGTTATGATGAAGAACACAAGTGGTGCTATAAGATCACAGAGGAGGAATACCTGGTCCAGGATGTGGGACTGAAGTTCAGGAAAGATTTCTAAGTGGTAGTGACACAAGTAAGTCTTGAAAGGTAAGAGGTAGCTAAGATCTGCCTTATCTGACATGCAGCACAAGCAAAAGATTTGAGCAGATTCTTCACAAAGGAGAGATATACAAATGATTAATGAATACATGAGAAAGTATTGAGCATCATTAATCATTACAGAAATAAAAATTAAATTCATAATGGGACATCATTACATACCTACAAGAATGGCCAAAATGAAAAAGACTGACATGCCAAGCATTGGTGTATTAGTCAGGATTCTTTAGGGAAACAGAATTAACAAGAGATATATCTGTCAATAGTATGTGATTTTATAGGAGTCTCTCATGGGACTGTGGGAATGCACAAGTCCAGGTTCCATAGGTAGGCTGCACCCAGGGGCTCCAATGAAAGTCCAGTGAAGGTTCTTGATGAGTTCTAGGAGACGCTGGCTGTCCAAAGATGAGCTGGGAAATTCTCACTCAATGCTGGAATCACTTCCCCTTTTAAGGCATTCAACTGATTGGATAAAGTGTCACTCATTGCTGATGGCAATCTCCCTGATGGATGTAATTGTAATCAGTTATCTATGATTTACCACTGCAGTAAAGTCAATGGTGACTAAAGTCCATAAATACCCTTGTATTATAGTTAGCCCAGTGCTTGCTTGACCAAACAACTGGGCACAATTACCTGTCTGAGTTGACACATTAGCCTAATCATCACAGTTCATCCCTTGTCAACTTGGCAACCATACACATGACCTTAAACCATACTTAGTCTCTAAGTAAAAACAATAACAACATGCATATATACATTTATTTCCACCTAACAATGTTCAACTCTCCTGCATACAACTGGAAATGCATTAATTCCATACAGAATAGGGTGCAAGTTCTTGGGTAATATTCACTCTTAAACTTGACATCCTCAAATATTACGACATGAAACTGATACAACTTGTTATATGATAAGGGAAAAGTTTGGGAAAGAAGACAAAGAAATTCGTTTTGTGTACATATACAATCATCATCGTAATGAAACAAGGAAGCAAGATTCTTGACCATTACAGTGCTCATTTCTGTAACTGGTCATGTGATCGAAGTTCATATTTATCACTACCTCCTTCCACTACCCATTCCATGTTTCCATTACCCTCAGAAAGCACTGTAGCTTGCTGTGGTTCTTTGCCTGGTGGGGTGACTCAAACTTTCATTCCTGAGGATTCTGGGCCATTATTAGTCCTGCTTGAATTGGGTTGTTCCAATTTCCCATTGACTTTAATCATAGGACATGGCAGTACTAGGAGATGCCCTAGAGGATCGCCTGTATTCCAGGCAAACTCTTCTTTACCCCCATTATGAGGATGCAGTCCTAGTTTCCTTTGGTAGTCAGGATCAATCACCCCAGCCAGTACAGTTATTCCCTTCTTTGACTGTTGTTTCAAGGTAAGAGGAGCCCAAAGTGGCCAGGTGGCAGTTTTAACTTCCAGTTTAATGGAATCATTTTTTTGTGTTCCCTGGTGATAGGATTTTTCCTTTTGGGACTAAAACCTGTAGACCAGCAGAGTTTGAGGTTGCAGGGACAGGAAGCAAGAATTTTCCTAGTGGGTCACTAGGGGTAATAGTGAGTGGTGCCACTCGCATTTCCACCCCTTGATTCCTGGACCTATGGATCCTGGTTATGGGAGCAACAGCACTATAGAGTGGATGCTGATTTAGAGCATACACAGCCTCCTGGAGAACATTACCCCAGCCCTGCAAGGTATTGCCACCTCATTGGCCCCATAATTGAGTCTTCAAAAGGCCATTCCACCGTTCTATCACTCCAGTTGCTTCAGGGTGATGAGGAACATGGTAAGACCAGTGAATTCCATGGGCATGTGCCCATTCCCGCACATCATTTGCTATGAAATGGGTTCCTTGATTGGAAGCAATGCTGTGTGGAATGCCATGGTGGTAGAGAAGACATTTGGTAAGTCCACAGATGGCAGTTTTGGAAGAAGCATTGCATGCAGGAAATGCAAATCCATATCCAGAGTACATGTCTATTCCAGTTAAAACAAATCGCTGCCCCTTCCATGGTGGAAGTGGTCCAATATAGTCAACCTGCCACCAGGTAGCAGGCTGGTCACCTTGAGGATTGGTGAGATATCGGGGGCTGAGTGTGGGTCTCTGCTGCTGGCAGACTGGGCACTCAGTAGTGGCTGTAGCCAAGTCAGCCTTGGTAAGCGGAAGTCCGTCTTGCTGAGCCCATGCATAACCTCCATCCCTACCTCCATGGCCACTTTGTTCATGAGCCCATTGGGCAATGACAGGAGTGGCTGGGGAAAGAGGCTGAGCATTAGCCACAGAGGGGATCATCTTATCCACTTGGTTATTAAAATCTTCCTCTGCTGAAGTTACCCTCTGGTGAGCATTCATGTGGGACACAAATATTTTCATGTTTTTTGCCCACTCAAAAAAGGTCTATCCACATACCTCTTCCCCAGACCTCTTTGTCACCAATTTTCCAACCACGTTCCTTCCAGTTCCCTGACCATCCAAGCCAAACCATGGGCAACAACACATGAATCAGTGTACAAACGCACCTCTGGCCATTTCCTCTTCCAGGCAAAATGAACAAGCAGGTGCACTGCTCGAATTCTGCCCACTGGGAGGATTTGCCCTTACCACTATCCTTCAGGGATGTCCGAGAAAGGGGCTGCAGTGCTGCAGCTGTCCACTTTCGGATGGTACCTACATATTGTGCAGAACCATCTGTAAACCAGGCCCAAGTTTTCTCTTCCTCAGTCAACTGACTGTAAGGGACTACCCAAGAGGCCAAAGCTGTGCGCTGGGAAAGATAAAGAAACATGGTAGGGGTGGTGACCATGGGCTTTTGAGCTACTTCCTCATGTAACTTACTCATGCCTTCAGGACCTGCTCAAACCCTATTTCATATATACCACTTCCACTTTATCATGAAGTGCTGCTGTACATGACCAAATTTATGGTTTGGTGGGTCAGACAATACCCAGCTCATGATAGGCAACTCAGGTCTCATGGTAATTTGATGGCCCATGGTTAAGTGTTCAATCTCCACTAAGGCCCAGTAGCAAGCCAAAAGCTTTTCTCAAAAGGGGAGTAGTTATCTGCAGAGGATGGCAGGCTTTGCTCCAAAATCCTAAGGATCTGCATTGTGATTCTCCTATAGGGGCCTGCCAAAGGCTCCAGACAGCATCTATATTTGCCACTGATACTTTCAGCACCATTGGATCTGCTGCATCATATAGCCGAAGTGGTAGTGCAGCTTGCACAGCAGCCTGAACCTGACAGAGAGCCTCTTCTTATTCCAGTCCCTAACCAAAATTAGCAGCTTCTCTGGTCACCGGTAAATGGGCTAGAGTAGCACATTTACCACATGAGGAATGTGTTGTCTCCAAAATACAAACAGACCAACTAAGCATTGTACCTCTTTTTTGGTCATAGGAGGGGCCAGATGCAACAGCTTATCCTTCACTTTAGAAGGGATATCTTTACATACCCCACACCAGTGGACAACTGGAAATTTCACTGAGGTGGAAGGACCTTGTATTTTAGTTGGATTTATCTCCCATCCTCTCTCATGCAAATGCCATACTAAGTCTAGAGTCTTGCTACTTCTTGCTCACTAGGTCCTATCAACATAATATCAATATAATGGACCAATGTGATGTCTTGTGGGAGGGAGAGATGATCAAGATCCCTGTGGACAATATGATGACATAGGCTGGATAGTTGATATACCCGAGGCAGGACAGTAAAGGCAGGACAGCCTTGCCAGCTGAAAGTAAACTGCTTTCAGTGGTCCTTACTAATAGCAATTGAGAAAAAAGCATTTGTTCAAATCAATAGCTGCATACCAGGTACCAGGGTATGTGTTGATTTGCTCAAGCAATGATACCACATCTGAGACAGCAGCTGTAATTGGAGTCACTACCTGGTTAAGTTTATGATAATCTATTGTGTTCTCCAAGATTCATCTGTTTTCTATACAGGCCAAATAGGAGAGTTGAATGTGGATGTGGTGGGAATCATCACTCCTGCATCCTTCAGATCCTTGATGATGGCACTAATTTCTGCAATCCCTCCAGGAATCTGGTATTGCTTTTGGTTTACTATTTTGCTAGGCAGGGGCAGTCCTAGTGGCTTCCACTTGGCCTTTCCAACGATAATAGCCCTCACTCTATAAGTCAGGGATCCATTGTGGGGATTCTGCCAGTTGCTGAGTATGTCTATTCCAATTATGCATTCTGGAACTGGGGAAATAACCACAGAATGGGTCTGGGAACCCACTGGACCAACTGTGAGACAGACCTGAGCTAAAACTCCATTAATCACCTGACCTCCGTAAGCCCCTACTCTGACTGGTGGACCACAGTAACGTTTCGGGTCTCCTGGAATTAATGTCACTTCTGCCAATGTCTAATAATCCCTGAAATGTCTGATCATTTCCTTTTCTCCAGTGCACAGTTACTCTGGGAAAAGGCCGTAGATCTCCTTGGGGAAAGGTGGAAGGAAGATTAACAGTATAAATTTTGGGCAGTTTACCAGAATCCTTTCCCAAGGAGACCTGGCCTTCTCCTCATTCAAGTAAACTGTCTCAAGTCTGGAATTGATTAAGGGGCCATGATTCTCTGTGTCTATAATTTGAGTTAGGGTTTTTTTACTTGACCTAGAACTCTTCTTTTCATACAGATACAGAAGAAATTTAGTGGCCTGCCTATCTATTTCATTGCTAGGTACCCCATGATGGCCAACGCCATAACTCTACGTGACTCAGACTATTTTGAGTGCTTTTTAAAATCTGCCTTTCATTGTGGTAGCCACGTCCACCTTGACTTTGGTGATTTAACTGCCAACACTTGACTTTTACCAGACCGACATCCGATCATTCCCATAATGTTTAAGGATTCTAATTCCATCATAGCCCTCCCTTCAGTAATATCCATACTACAGAAAAGAGCAACCACAGAGCTCTTCAGGGAGGATGGAGTTAGCCTTACAAATTTATTCCTCACAGTCCTGGTTAAAGTTGTGTCCTCTGGATGTTCCTGGGGTGGGTGGGCAGCTCTCAAATGGTAAATCCATTCCAACATTTCAATCTCCCTAAGCCTTTGAATTCCCTCTTCAACTGTATACCAGGGCAAATCCGTCATCTCAACCTTAGACATGCTAGGCCATCTTTTGGTCCATGTTTCAGTCAGCCATCTGAACAAACTGTTAGAACCCTTTCTAACCCCTCCAGTTAAAGTGTTGAATCCAGAAGTTCTGCTTAGTGGGCTCATATCAATAAATTCAGCCTGACCCAACTTTATATTCCTTCTACCATTATCCCATACCCTTAGTATCCATTCCCACGCATATTCCCCTGATTTCTATCTATGTAAGTTGGAAAACTCATGCAGTTCTTTCTTCTCCACCTTACTTCCTCATGGGTCACACTTTGTATTTCACTTTTGGGGGCTTGTTGTGATTTTAGTCTAGTAATAGGTCTTGAGACCTATTACTCAAGAGAGGTGGTGGGGGTGGGTAAAGACAAGGATTAGAAATGCCTTGCAAGCTACTGACCTCAGGGTATTCCGTTGCATTTTCTTCTGGCGAGACAGGATTTATTTCTTCAGTCAGGGGCTGGAAGGCAGTTCCCTCATGGCAAACTGAAGGCTCTGCAATGCATGCTGGAGTTTGGCTGGTATGTGCCTCAGGGCTGGAAGTTGTTTCAGACTTCCTGGGGCAAGCTGGAGGCTGGATGATACAAGGTTGACAAGGTATGGTCTGCACAGGGCAGGCCATTGCAGGCTTATCTGGTAAAGTCTCAGCAGAATTCAGGGTTCCAATGTCTCCACCAATATTATCATCAACCCATATGTCTCCATCCCAATTCTCTGGATTCCACTCTTTTCCAATCAATGCCTTCACTTTAAGTGCAGAAACCCTGCCAGGTTGAGATTTAGTTTTCTTTGTAATTCCACTACTCATACAATGAGTATGGTTTGGTTCTCAGATATTTTGAGCCTGTGGCTACAGGCGACAAGATTTTCTTTCAGAGCACACATAGAAACTTGCCCATCATTCATGTGGCATTTAAGTTTCAAATTTGAAGCCTTTAACTTATCTTTCTTTTTTAACAGTATCCAGAATATCTAGGAGGAGCCTTGAGTCCAGTTAGAGTAGAGAGCCAATTGCAAAACTCCCAGAACCACCTCAGACACCCCATGTTTAAGACTCTGTTCCTCAAGAACCACTCCCGGTACCAAGCTGTATTAGTCAGGATTCTCTCAGGAAATAGAATCAACAAGAGATATTTGTCAATAGTATGCGCTTTTATAGGAGTCTCTCATGTGACCATGAGGATGCACAAGTCCAGGTTCCATAGGCAGGCTGCACCCAGGGGCTCCGATGAAAGTCCAATGAAGGTTCTTTTTTTTTTTTTGTCTTTATTTTTTTAATGTTACATTAAAAAAATATGAGGTCCCCATATACCTCCCACCCCCCTCACCCCACTCCTCCCATAACAACAACCTCCTCCTCATCATGGGACCTTCATTGCGCTTGGTGAATACATCTCTGAGTACTGCTGCATCACATGGTCAATGGTCCACATTATAGTTTATACTCTCCCCCCGTCCACCCAGTGGGCCATGGGAGGACATACAATGTCCGGTAACTGTCCCTGCAGTACCACCCAGCACAGCTCCAAGTCCTGAAAATGCCCCCACATCACATCTCTTCTTCCTACTTCCTACCCCCAGCAGCTACCATGGCCACTTTCTCCAAATCAATGCTACATTTTCTTCGATTACTAATCACAACAGTTCATGAATAGAACATCAGTAAGTCCACTCTAATCCATACTCTATTTCTCCATCCTGTGGACCCTGGAATGGTTGTGTCCACCCCGCATCTATATCAAGAGGGGGCTTAGATTCCACATGGATGATGGATGCAATTCTGCTTTCAGTTGTAGGCACTCTTGGTTCTCTGGTGTGGTGGTTGACCTTCTTCACCTCCATGTTAGCTGAGTGGGGTAAGTCCAATAAAACAGAGTGTAGGAGTTGCTAGTCTTTTGAGGCTCAGGGCCTGGCTATCACATAGACAGTCCAAAGATTCGGGTCCCCTGGATATACACTAAACCCCAGTGCCAATCACAGGTCTGGTAAAAGTAACAGGAGAGGCTTGTAAACAAAGATCACACCTGAGTCCAGCTCCATCACACAGAAACACAAACTCCAAAGTAGGGCCAACTGACATGGCACTGAACTCCATCTGCCATGACCATAGAATGTGTGGGTCTCTGTAGCGCTCAGAAGAACCAATACCTGGGGTTGTATCTACTTTATCTGTCTCTGGGATTCTGCTGAGGTGTGCATAAGGGTGACCCCTCTGATAACCTCCCGGCTCTTTTTTGGAGACTCATAGCCATATAAATCAATGAAAGTTCTTGATGAGTTCTTGGAGACGGTGGCTGCCAAAGATGAGCTGGGAAATTCTCACTCAATGCTGGAATCACTTCCCCTTTTAAGGCATTCAACTGATTGGATAAAGTGTCACTCATTGCTGATGGCAATCTCCCTGATTGATGTAATTGTAATCAGCTATCTATGATTTACCACTGCAATAAAGTCAGTGGTGACTAAAGTTCATAAATGCCCTTGTATTATAGTTAGCCCAGTGCTTGCTTGACCAAACAACTGGGCACAATTACCTGTCTGAGTTGACACATTAGCCTAACCATCACAGTTGGCCAAGAAGTGGAACAACCAGAACTTTCATATACTGCTGGTGGGAATAACCACATGCAAATAATTACATAAAGCTTAGCAGTTTCTTTTACCCTACCCTTTGGCCCAACAATTGCACTCCCAGGTATTTGGCCAAGAGAAATGAAAACATGTCCACAAAAAGTCTTGTATAGGAATGTTAATAACAGATGTATTCACACTAGCCAAAAGCTTTTAAAAAATTCAAATATTATTCAAAGAAGAATGGACAAGTTGTGGTATGTACATACAGTCAAATGCTACTTGGCATTAAAAAGGAATGAACTACTGATATAATATGAACCTCATAAATATAATACCCAAAACAAATGGATACATAATATAGATTCCATTTATATGAAGTTTTAGAATAGGAAAACTAATCTAAGGTGAAAAATATTTTAAAAATCGGTGGTTGCCTCTTGGTTGGCAGGGGAATTGACAAGAGGCCACCGGAGGGGAATTAACAAGAGGCCACCAGAGGGGAATTTTTGGAGACACGGGGATGTTCTATATGATGATAAACTGTGGATAATACTATAGGATTACTACATTTAACAGCATGGATGACTCTCATAAACATAATGTTGAGCAAAATAAGCCAGATACAAAAGAATACTGTATGATTATAACTATATAATGTTAAAAAAAAAACAAGTAAATTTACAGTATTTAGGGACAAATGCTTACATGGAAAAAATAAAGAAAAGCAAGAAACTGATTATCATTAAGTCAGGAGAGTGATTACATTTGTGTGGAGGGAAGAAATGGTGATTTGGAGAGAGCATGAATGTAGAAGGTGGGTGCTCAACTGCTTGAGCCACATCTGTTCCCTAATTTTTGTTTTTTAAGTATAGAAAAAGGGTGTTTTTCTATACCCTTTCTATTTCTTGTTCTGGTAGTGGTTACACGAATGTTTGTTGTATGATAAAATAATGAGTTATACAAATAAAAGTTGTAAAATAGCATGTTGTAACTAAAAAAATAGCTACTAATTTTTCCAAGTTTCCCAATAATCTCATTTTTCAATTTGTAAAACTAAAAAAATCACTCATTTGCAATAAGTCTAGTGCATGTATAATAAATACATAATAAATAATAAAACATGTTGTAGGGTAAATGAAGGCAGAATGCCCTTTATGTGAACCTGAGGCCCTGAAGGGAGGACAGGTTGGTCTGGTCAACTACCTGACCCTCATAAATAAGGAACTGGATGGAAGCATCAAAGGAACACATGCAATAATAATCAGGAGGTTTGGTAATTGTTAACTAGTAACCCTTGTGTTCCACTGCTTTGTAACTTTATAAAAGCCAACCATGTCTGTTAGATGGTGCAGAGCATGGCACGGAGCACAGCACGGCCCCTCCCGGCCCCTCCCAGCTGCCACCAGGTCCTGTAAGTAGGCAGAACTTCTCTGGGCCTGCCACTACTAGGTTATGTTATGTGAGTAATAAAGGTATAACCCAGCTCCCAAATGGTTTCTCTGTAATATCAAAGAATTTGGACAACCTTCCTGGGTTTGACCTCCTGTATTACACATGTATATAAAAAAAAACACAGGGGAAGTTTCAACTTAAAAATAATGTGAAGACCATCTTTGAAGTCAGGAAGAAAAAAGGTAGTTTAGGGCTATATTAGTCAAGGTTTTCCAGGGAAACAGACCTGACAGTCTCCAAATATTAAGAGATCTATCACAGAATTGGCAAATCTGATTTCTGTAGGGGAACTGCAAGTTGAGAACTCCAATTGGAATGAAGATTCTGATGAATCCTCTGGGAGAAACTGGCTGGCTGAAGGAAGGATAGAAATTCTTCTTTCTGACTGCTAAAACCAGTTCTCCCTTTAAGGCCTTCAACTGATTCGTTGACAGTGCTCTCACTGCTGAAAAAAAATCTCCTTTGATGGGAAGTGGACTTGGCCCAGTGGATATGGCATCCGCCTACCACATGGGAGGTCCACAGTTCAAACCCCGGGCCTCCTTGACCCGTGTGGAGCTGGCCCACGTGCAGTGCTGATGCAGGGAAGGAGTGCTGCCCCACGCGGGGGTATCCCCCGCATAGGGGAACCCCATGCGCAAGGAGTGCACCCCGTAAGGAGAGCTGCCCAGCGCAAAAGAAATTTTAGCCTGTCCAGGAATGGCACCACACACACGCAGAGCTGACACAACAAGATGACACAACAAAAAGAAACACAGATTCCGTGCTGCTGACAACAACAGAAGCAGACAAAAGAACACGCAGCAAATGAACACAGAACAGAAAACCGGGGCAGGGGTAAAGGGAGAGGGAAAAAAAATTTCCTTTGTTGACTGTAGATGTAATCAGCCATAGATTCAGTCAACGGACTAATGATTGAAATCCATGAAATATCCTCACAGTAACAATCAGATCAGTGCTTGCTTGACCAAACAACTAGGCACCATAACCTACCCAAGCTGACACATAAAATCAACCAATACAGCCAACCCCTTGTCAACCTGGCACCCATACGTACCTCCTAAAGCCATACTTAATCTCTGAATAAAAACAAGAGCAGCCATATTTTTTCACCTAGCATAATTAGGCTGTCCTGTGTACAACCAGAAATCCACTTTTCATTGGAAGTGATAGATATTCAACTCAAACTACTTTAAAAAGGGAATGCTTTAGCTCATTTAACCAGGAAATTCAAGCAGGTGACTATAAGTTTAGGCATGTCTAGATGCATTGATTCAAATGGTGTAATGGGAAATCTGTCTCAGCTCTGCTATCCTCTATGTTGGCCTCATTTTTAGGCAGGCTGTCCTCACATGATGGCAAAGATGATTCATTCCCATCAGGATAAAAACATGATGTCATTTCTCCCATCTTTAAAAATAAAAGTATACCCTAATGACACCACTTCCCCTGCTCTCCACCACCTCATATCCTCACTCCTTTTAAATCAAAACTCATTTGAAGAATTATTTATTCTTTGTCTCCAATTTTTTTTCCCATTCTTTCTGAACCAATTCTAATCAGATGCTCCTACCTTTCCAACGAAAATGAATTTACCAAAGTCACCAATGGCCTCCATATTGCTAAATCCAATACTCATTTCTCAGTCTTTATCCTGCATCTGACACAATTATCAATTCCCTTATCCCTAGTATACTTTCTTCACTTGGCTTCCAGGACACCACACCCCCTTGGTTTTCCTCTTATCTCACTGGACTCTCCTTTTTAGTCTCCTCTGCTGGTTTTTCCTCTTCTCCCCAACTTGAAATGTTAAAATGCTCCAGGACCAGTCCTTGATCCTTGTCCCTTCTCTATTTATACTCAGTCCCTTGGCTATTTCAATTAGCCCCTTTGCTTTAATACCATATATATGTCAATGACTTTCAAATTTATATCTCAGATAAAGCTCTTCCAAACTCATATATACATCTCCCTACTCATCATCCACGCTTGGAGGTCTAAAAAACATCTGCAACTTAACAAGCAGCCTTTTCCATATCAGTTGATGGCAATTCTCTTCCAATTGCTCAGGCCAAAAACCTTGGAGTCATTTTTGACTCTTCATTCTCTTTACAGCCCACCTCCATTCAATCAGGAAATCATACTTGCTCTACTTTCAAATGTTTCTAGAATGTGACCATTTCTCAACACTTCCACCATTTCTACCCTGATCCAAGCCACCATTATCTTTCTCCTGGATTACTTCACAAGCCTCCTGTTTCAGTTTGCTAAAAGCTGCTGGGAACAATTTACCAGAAATGCGCTGGCTTTTATAATGTGAATTTATTAGGTTAAAAGCTTACAGTTCTGAGGTTGTAGAAGTGTTCAATTCAAGGCATCATCAAGAGATGCTTTCTCATCAATATGCAGCTGTGGGCAATCAGGCATATCGCAGCATCATATTCTTTCTCTCTGGGCTCAGCTGTGGGTGATCAGGCACATGGAAGGGCATAATGGCAGCTCTGTCTTCTTCTCCAGGCTTACTTCATCCCTGAGCTTGACTGTGAGTGGTCAGGCATATGGCTCATCTCTCCCCTTCCTCCTGGCTTCTTTCAGCTCTGGGGGCCTCTTTTTGTGCCTTTCTGCTTTGCTGATTCGAGCCTCTGGCTTCGGGGACCTCTCTCTTAGCCTCTTAGGGTTTCTCTGTCTCTGCTGTTTTTTTCTATGTCTGAGGCTTTTATTCCTCCATTTATAAACAACTCCAGTAAAAGGACTAAGACCTACCCTGGAACATGCCCTATAAAAGTAATCCAATCAAAAGGAAGGTCCCCCTAACTGAATCTAATCAAAAGATCCCATGTACAACAGGTTAACATGCACAGAAATGGATTAGCTCTAAGGACATGATCTTCTGGGGCCTACCCAGTTTCAAACTGACACACCTTCTAATAGGTCTGCCTAATTCTACTCTTATCGATCCCCTTTTCAGTCTTTTCTCCATACACCTGTCAGTGTGATACGTCAAAATATGTCAGATCCTGACATTCCTTTCTCAAAAACTTCCAAAGGTTTCCCATTTTATTCAAAATAAATGATGTAACTGTCACAACAGCCTGTGATCTGGCTCCCTCTGACTTCTTTTCTTACTACTCTGCTCCATACAGTCATTGCTGCTCCTTAAATATATCAAGCACAGTTCCACCATAGGGCCTCTGTTCTAACTGGTCCCTCCAAATATCTACTTGGATAATACACTCCCCTCTTTTAAGTCTGATCAATTGTTACTTTCTGAATGAGATATACCCAGATCACTCCATTAAATACTGAAACCTATCCCATCTCCCTACTACCATCCCAGTACTTTGAATTCTTTCAAATCTACTATTCCTTTTTTCCTATAGCACTTAATTTCTAACACATTATATAATTTAATTGCTTATTATGTTCACTGTCTCCCTGTGCTACAATGTAAGCCACAACAAGGGTAAGGATCTTTGCTTCATTCATTGATGTATCTTATGTGTCTAGAGTGCGTGGCATTCAGTAAACATTTGTTAAATGTGACATAAATAGCCAATGGCTACTTCAGGCTCATGCAACTCTTATGATTAGCAACACCAGCCAAAATACATGCTTTTGAATGACCCCTAAATCAATCATCCTAGCTAGGGAGAAGGATATATTGATCAGTCATGCCTCTCACGAGCCCTTGTGTGAGAGTAAGAGAAGAGGTCAACCCTATACAAACCTCATAGAATAGTTGCCCACAAGAACAAAGGGTGATGTTACCAAAAGAAGAGGTAAAGGAGAACATGCTGGCCAGGCAAAAAGCACAGCTGGAGGTAAATATAGTGTAATGGTTAAGAGAGAGATTCTGGAATCAGAATGCCTAAGTTATATTCCAGTCTTGCAACTTGCTAGCTCTGGACACTTGGGAAAATTATGTATGTTTCTGTGACTCAGTTTATTCATGTATAAATGGGGATAATAATAACTATCTGATAAGTTGTTATGAATATTAAACTAATTTACTGCAAATAAAAACACTTAGAAGTGGGTCTTGGTCTGGCATATAGTCAGCATTATAGAAATATTAGCCATTATTATTATATTATTATTAATTGGGGCAACATTATTCCTCATCAAACCCAATTGTATCATAGCACTTGAGGATTGGTGAGACACAGCAACAAAGAACAAGAACTGTAGGTGGCTTGCTTAATTACATTCAAATAAATGTATACTTTGTGTCTGTCATCTGGCCAATCTGTCTTTGAAGATACCTTTAGCAAATAAAAGTAATGAAGTTTTATAGGTGCTATTTTAGTTTCATTCTTCCTACATTTCTTATCTTTCTATTTTAAGAACATAATTTAAATACTGAGCCCTTAGGAATCAGAGTTATCTCCTGCATTATATCCTTAGGCAGCATTCTCTAAATGTTTAATAATCATCTTAATTTTAGGTCAAGTAGTACTTCTTGATTCAAAGCCTCATTGCCAAAGCACAATAAAATATCTTAAATTTCTGTGGCAGTAGAGACTAGTTGGGCTTATTCAGATTTTGGTTTGTAATCAGTTTTTATACAGACTGTTCTTATTTTCTTCGAGCTGTCTTTTTTACAACCTTGTGGGACTTTCCCACTATCAACTCCAGGGTACAAGGAGATGATTGGGAATCTGGACATTGTAAGACCATAGATAAGCTTCACACATTTCACTCAGACACTCATGGATCACTATATCACCATTTGAAATGTCAGACTGAATGAATGAAATAGCTGGTTGCCTTCCATTTGATTGCCTTGAAAGGTAAGTGTTCCCTGTCACCGAAGATATTAAAGCAAAATGTGACTTATTTTATTCATTTAAATCATTTGTTTACATATAAGATCCTATGCTAAGCATTAAAAATATAGCAAGTTAGGCATAATACCTATCATTAGTTTCAGTGTCTAGTAGTTGAAGGGGATATAGTAAGTTTAGATTAGTGTAAAGGAGATTTTTGCATTAGATGATATTGGTTCATTTTTTTCATCCGCTCAGTCATTCATTCAAATTATATTAATTGACTGCCTACTAAGTGCAGGCAATGTGGGAATGTAATACTAAATAAAAGAGAAACAATTCTGATTCTTCTGGTGCTTAAAATCTAGTAATAGTAGTGATACTGATGGGGGTGGCCCACATGACCTCCAAGATACCTTCTAAACATGAGGTACTTTGATTCTTCTATGACTCAAAATGCATGTATGACAATCAAGCTGGAGAATAAAATGATGACTACTACCTACAACTTTAGGTTGGGGAGGTTAGGAAGTATAAAGAAAGGGAAAGAGTGGAAAGGGCAAGGGAGACGCAAAGAAAAGGAATTAATATATAATAAATACTTGTACTTTCATTTTTCTTTTCATTTTACAAATGAAAATACTGAAGTTTATAGAAATTAAAGAACTTTCTGGGGGTCACACAGCTAGTTAGTGGCAGAGCCAGAATGTGAACCTAGTCTAGCATTGTTTCCTCTTCATCTTCTATACATAAAGGAAAATTAAAAAGCAAAAGGGAAGATGGTAGAATAGGGAGCTCCAAGACTCAATGCTTCTACCAAGACCACTATTAAACAGGGAAAACTGTCTGAAACAACTATTTTGAAATGCTAGGTGCCAGAAGAACACTGTACAGGATCCAGGGAAGAGTGGGAGGAAGAGGCCAATAAATTACAGTAAAGAAATATAAATTGCTCTCTCTGCGTGGTGGCTACCAGTGTCCATCCCCACTCTCACAACAGGCCACCACAGAGACCAGTCTCTGGCTAGCTAGCTGCTTTGGACAGAAAAGGACATAAAAATCCTCTTCCTTAAGAAGAGGGGTATGCATGGCCAATCTCTGATTAGGGCTTCTGATTATCAAATTCAGATCCCTGGCTCCCTGCTCTAAAGGCAGTTATTGTTTCAACCTGCCCCAGACAAAGGCAGTGGTAGCCATTGTTACAACCATGCTCTAGACAAAGGCAGCAGCAGTCACTGTTTCAGCCCTCTGTGGATGGGGGTGGAGGTAGTGGAGATTTAAAGATGCAGCTCTTCCTCAGGACTGCAGGGGAAAGTTAGTCTGCATTTGCACTGGCTGGGAAGGCCAGCAAAGCTCAGTTTGGGGAGCATAAAAGTTCCTGGCTCCCTTCCTGACCACCTCCGCTGGGCACTTTGGATCCAGTCTGCATCCTCTTTGTTGGTCCCTGGCCCTATCTTGGCTAGGAAAGACTGACTTGACCAGGCGACTCTCCTCCTAGAATTTGCCCTCCTGGCAGAAACAGCATGAGATAATGAAAGGAGTGTAAAAAAAACTAGAGAAGTGGACACTCTGGAACAAAGGTCTGTCAGCTTCAAATACCTAGAAGAGGGAGGTTTGTCCTCTGAGAAACAAAAGGGACAAACAAACTTTTGTGAACAGGGAACTTGAAAACAAATAAAAAGCCCAGGACAAGACAGAAGCCCAGAAAACAGGAAAACCCTGCACACTGCATTTACCTTGGACAGACTGGCATCTGAGAAGGGGTAAAACTCAAGAAAATCTCTGTCTCATCACCAGCTGGTTACAAAACCAAGGAACAGACATGAAAGAGAGTAAATCCCAGAGTTAACATTTTAAAATATTAAAATGTACAGTGTACAACAACAGAGCACAAGACAAAGAAATAGGAAATGATGGCCCATCCAAGGGAAGAGGACAAAAATCCAGAAAATACCAATGAAGAAGACAAGAATGTGGACATATGGAACAAATCCTTTAAAAAAGGACCTTAAAAATGCTCAAGAAGATGAAGGAAAGTACAGAGAAAGAACTAAAGGACATCAGAGATAAAAACGAGACTCTAAGAGACAAATTTTTAAAAGGAGCCAAACAGAACTACTGGAATTGAAGACCACAATAACTGAATGAAAAATACTCAGGAGAGTTTCAAGAACAGATTGGAGCTGGCAGAAGAAAGAATCGGTGAACATGAAGACAAGACACTTCTACTGAGGAGCAGAAAGAAAAAAGAAATATTATAAATGAAAATAGCCTCGGGAAACGGACTTTGGCCCAGTGGTTAGGGCGTCCGTCTACCACATGGGAGGTCCGCGGTTCAAGCCCCGGGCCTCCTTGACCCGTGTGGAGCTGGCCATGCGCAGCGCTGATGCGCGCAAGGAGTGCCGTGCCACGCAAGGGTGTCCCCCGCGTGGGGGAGCCCCACGCGCAAGGAGTGCGCCCGTGAGGAGAGCCGCCCAGCGTGAAAAGAAAGAGCAGCCTGCCCAGGAATGGCGCCGCCCACACTTCCCATGCCGCTGACGACAACAGAAGCGGACAAAGAAACAAGACACAGCAAATAGACACCAAGAACAGACAACCAGGGGAGGGGGGGAAATTAAATAAATAAATAAATCTTTAAAAAAAAAAAAAAAAAAAAAAAAAAGAAAATAGCCTAAGGTAGCTCTGGGACACCATCAAGTGCACATTGTACAGTTACAGAAGTCCCAGAAGGAGAAGAAAGGAATGGAAGGATTGGTCAAAAAAATAACAACAGAGAACTTCTCAAACTTGGCAAAAGATGTAAATATGTGCATCCAAGAATCTCATAGAACACTGAACAAGAAAAACATGAAGAAAAATATACTACCAAATGCAAAGAACAGGGAGACAATTCTTAAAGCTGCAAGAGAAAAGCAAGGTGTTACATTCAAGGGAGTCCCAATGAGATTGAGTGTCAATTTCTCATCAGAAACCATGGAAGCAAGAAGGCAGTGGCTGAAACACTTAAAGTGCTGAAGGAAAACAGCTACCAACCAATAATTTTATATCCAGCAAGACTCTCTTTCAAAAATGAGGGGGACATTAAGACATTTTCAGATAAACAAAAGCAGAAGGAGTTCATCACCACTAGACCTGCCCTACAAATAATGCCAAAGGGAATTCTTCAGATTAAAACAAAAGGACATAAAACAGTGGTTCAAAGCAGCCTAAAGAAATGAGACCTATGGCAAAGGTAACCATTTGGGTAATTATAAATGCCAGTATCATTGTATTGTATTATTTAGTATGTAATTCCACTTCCCACAGGTGCTAAAATGCAAATGAATAAAAAGTAATGATAAATCTAGGTTTTGTATATATAATTTACAAAGATATAAGTGATGACAAATATAAAAAATGGTGAGGGGACAGAGGGTTATAGGAAAAGTACAAGTGCATGCTATCGAAGTTAAGTTGGTATCAAACCAAATATAATTGTTATATATTCAGGATGTTAAATTTTAACCCCATGGTAACCACAAGGAAAAAGATAAAAAATATGTGCAGACAGAAATGAGAAAGCAATCAATATGGTACAACACAAGAAAGCAAGTAAATATAAAAATTGGCTTTAATGGATATGAGGTACAAAAACAGTCTAAGACTTACAAAGGCTAAACAAAATGGCAGAAGAAGAACTTGTATTATCAGTAGTGACTTTCAATGCAAATGGATTAAATGCTCCAGTCAAATGGCAGATACTGGCCGAATGGACAAAAAAGTATGAGCAAACTGTATGTTGACTATATGATACAAGTAGGTTGACAGTGAAAGGATAAAAAAAAATATCACTCAGGTAGTAACCAAAAGAGAGTTGGGGTAGCTATATTAATATCAGATAAAATAGACTTTAAGTAAAAAACAGCTACAAGGGACAAAGATGGTCATTACATACTGATAAAGGGAACAATTCAACAAGAAGATATAATAATTATAGATATACGTGTACCTAATAGCAGAGCCCCAAAACATATGAAGCAAATACTGACAGATTTGAAGGGAAAAAATTATGGTTCTACATTAAGAGCTGCATACTTTAACACACCCCTCTCAAAAATGGATAGAAATCTAGTCAGAAGATCAATAAGGAAGTAGAGGGCTTGTTTGAATGACATTATTAAATCAGGGATTCTTAACCAGGGGTCCACAGACCCCCCAAGGGGTCCATGGAAAGATTTCAGGTGGTCTTTGAGCTTGAATTGAAAAACATCGTCTTTTTTTCTTTTTAAGATTTATTTATTTATTTCTCTCCCCTCCCCACCCCCCCCAACTCCAGTTGTTTGTTCTCTGTGTCTGTTTGCTGTGTCTTGTTTCTTTGTCTGCTTCTGTTGTTCTCAGCGGCACGGGAATCTGTGTCTCTTTTTGTTGCTTCATCTTGTTGTGTCAGCTCTCCGTGTGTGTGGCGCCATTCCTGGGTAGGCTGCACTTTCTTTCGCATTGGGCAGCTTTCCTTATGGGGCGCACTCCTTGCACATGGGGCTCCCCTATGCGGGGGACACCCCAGTGTGTCACGGCACTCCTTGCACGCATCAGCATGGCACATGGGCCAGCTGCACACGGGTCAAGGAGGCCCAGAGTTTGAACCGCGGGCCTCCCATGTGGTAGACGGATGCCCTAACCACTGGGCCAAGTCCACTGCCCACATTAACTTATCTTTATTTTCTCTGACCTCTAACTGAAATCTAGCATTTCCTTCACTTATGAATGTATGCAATAAATTACAGTAGTATTCATTTCATATCACATTACAGTTGCTGCATATCTTGAAAAATTGTTTACACTCATCATACTTCAAAATTATGGTAGCTGTTAGACTGACGCTACTTGAGTGTCATAAAACTATCTACCGCTACATGCTGAGAAGGGGTCCATGGTTTTCTCCTGACTGGCAAAGGGGTCCATGGAACAAAAAAAGGTTAAGAACCTCTGCACTAAATCAAGTGGAGCTAAGACACATATATAGAACAATGCACCCAATGAGACCAGAATATACATTCTACTTGAGTGCACATGGATTATTCTCTAGGAGAGACTGTAAGTTGAATTAAAAAACAAGTCTCAATAAATTAAAAAATATTGAAATGTAATGAAGCTAGAAATCAATAATGGGGAGAAATGGAAAATTCACAAATATTTGGAAATTAAACAATGTACTCTTAAACAACCAATGGGATAAAGGGGAAATCAGAAGTGAAATAAGGAATTATCTTGAGGTGAATGAAAATGAAAATACAACACACCAAAACTTATGGGAAGCAGCAAAGGCAGTGCTGAGAAGGAAACTTATGGTTTCAAATGCTATAAGTTAAAAAAGAAGAAAGACATTAGATTAAAAAAGAAGAAAGACTTTAAATCAGAGACCTAACCTCAAAACTGGAAGAACTAGAAGAGAAAACCAAACCCAAGTAAGCAGAAAGAAGGAAATAACAAAGATTAAACAGACATATAAATGACAGTTAAAAAAAACAATAGTACAGAGAATCAAAACCAATATTTGGTTCTTTGAAAAGATCAATAAAATCGACAAACCTTTAGTCAGACTCACAAAAAAAAAAAAAAAAAGAGGAAGGATACAAATAACAAAAATTAGAAATGAAAAGGGGGACACTACTACTAACACCACTGAAATAAAAAGGACTGTAAGTGGATGGCATGAACAACTGTATGCAAATAAATTAGATAACCTAGACGTAATGGACAAATTCTTACAAACATACAAACCACCTACATTGACTCAAAAAGAAACAAATGATTTCAACAAACCAATTACTAATAAAGAAACTGAATCAATTTATGAAACAAAGAAAAGCCCAGGACCAGTAAAACCCCCTCCCAACAAAGAAAAGTCAAGGACCAGATGGCTTCAGAGAGGAATTCGATCAAACATGCCAAGAAAGCTTAACTCTAGTTTTGCTCTAAGTCTTCCAAAAAGTTGAAGAAGGAATACTCCCTAACTCATTCTATGAGACCAACATCACCCTCACACCAAAGCCAGATAAAGGTAACACAAGAAAAGAAAGCTGAAAACCAATACCTTTTATGTACACAGATGCAAGTCATCGATAAAATACTAGCAAACTAAGTCCAATAGCATACTGGCTCAACCTAAGAGAATGAATAGAATACACCTTATTAACATAATGAAGAAAAAAAAAAACCACATGACCATCTCAACTGATGCAGAAGGCATTTGGCAAAATACAGCACCCTTTATTGATAAAGACACTTTGAACCCTATGAGTAGAAGGAAGTTTCCTCAGCATGATAAAGGGTATACATGAAAAGGCCACAGCTAATATCCTATTTAATGGCAAAAGACTGAAAGCTTTCCCTCTAAGATTAGAAACAATACAAGGATGTCCACTGTCCCCACTATTATTAATATTACCTAAAGTTCTTGCCCAAGCAATTAGACAATAAAAAGAAATAAAAGGAATCCAAACTGGAAAGGAAGAAACAAAATTTTCTGTATTTGCAAATGATATGATCCTATATACAGAAACCCCTTTTAAAAAACCTACAAACAAGCCTCTAGATCTAATAAGTGAATTCAGCAATGTGGCAGGGTACATCAACACCCAGTTAAACAGTAGTGTTTCTGTACATAAGCAATGAACAGTTAGAAGTATTAATAAAAATCAAGAGAGAAAAAAATACATTCACAATACAACTAAAAGAATAAAATAGGAATAAATTTTTTAAAAAGATTTATTTTATTTGTTTCTCCCTGCCCCCTTGTTGTTTGCATTTGCTGTGTCCATTTGTTGTGTGCTGGTCTTCTCTTTCTAGGAGGCACCAGGAACGGAACTGGGGACCTCCCATGTGGCAGGGAGGCACTAATTGCCTGAGCCACCTCTGCTCCCTGCTTTGTTACATCTTTCATTGTGTTTCCTCACTGTCTCTTGGTTGTGTCACCTCACTGCGGCACCTTATTGCATCAGTTCACTCCATCAGCCTGTCGTATCAGCTTGCCATCTTGTGTGTCTTCTTCAGGAGGCACTGGGAACCAAACCAAACCTCCCATGCGGCAGGTGGGAACTCAGTGGCCTGACCCAAATTTGCTTCCCTCCAGGAATAAGTTTAACCAAGGATGTAAAGGACTTGTCCATAGAAAACTAAAACATTGCTAAAGGAAATTAAAGAAGGCCTAAATAAATGGGAGGATATTCTGTGTTCATGGATTGAAAAAATAAATAGTGTTAAGATGTCAGTACTACCCAGAGCAATTTATAGATTCAATGCAATCCCAAACAAAATTCCAATAACCTTCTTTGCAGAAATGGAAAAGCCAATCATCAAACTTATACGGAAGTATAAAGGGGGGAGGCACAAACAGCGAAAGCCATCTTGAAAAAGAAGAAGGAAGTGGAAGGACTCACACATCCTGATCTTAAAAACCTATTACAAAGCCACAGTGATCAAAACAGCATGACACACTGGCACAGGGACAGATATATAGACCAATGGAATAGAATTGAGAGCTCAGAAATCAACCCTCACATTTATGGCCAACTGAAGGTGGCAAAGACCAGTCAATGGGGAAAGAATAGTCTCTTGGACAAATGGTGCTGGGAAAACTGGATCTCCATTTGCGAATAAAAAAAGGAGGACAAAAATAAATCCAAAATGGATCAAAGACCTAAATATAAGCTAGAATTATCAATCTCCTGAAGAAAACACAGGGAAGCATCTTCCAGACCTGGTTAGGCAATTGGTTGTTCAACTTTATACCCAAAGCACAAGTGAAAAAAACCATTATCCATGTGGTGCAGCAGTGTTCCAAAATGTACTCACCAAATGCAATCAATGTGCCATGATGATGAAAGAGGCTGTTGATGTGGGAGGAGTGGGGTGAGGGGAGTGGGGGGTATATGGGGACCTCTTATATTTTTTGAATGGTAACATTTTTTTAAAAAGAGGAAAAAAGAAAAAGAAAAAATAGATAAATGGGACCTCATCAGAAATAAAAATGTTTATTCCTCAAAGGACTTTATCATGAAAGTAAAAAGATAACTTACACAATGGGAGATAATATTTGGACATTACATATTCGATAAAGGATTAATGTCCAGTATATATAAAGAAATCCTTCAATTTAACAACAAAAAGACAAACAACCCAATTAAAAAATGGGAAAAAGCTTCACACCTATGGTCAAGTTACCAACAACTTCACAATAAATGAAGAACTGGAGACACACGGGAAGTGACTTGCCAAATGCCACACAGAAATATGGCAAAGTTACTTCATTTGCATTTGTCAAATGGAAGTTGTCCTTGAAATCACTGTCCTTCCCTGGGACCACTTTACTTTCCTATTTTGGCATCTGTACTTCCATTTCTGGGGCTTGGTTTTATAAATTAAGTCCTTTATATTTTATTTTTTATTAAAGAAGTTGCAAGCTTACAAAACAATCATGTATAATATGCAGAATTCCCCTGCACCAAAATTTTACATTGTTGTGCAAAGTATGCTATAGATTATGAAAGAACAAGGCTGTCAAACCCACCCAGCTGGGCCAGAACAATCTATTCAACAAATACTGGGAGAACTGGATATCCATATCTAAAAGAAAGAAAGAGGACACCTATCTCACACCTTATACAAAAAATTACCTAAAAATAGATCAAAGACCTAAATATAAAAGCCAGAACATTAAAACTCCTTGAAGGAAATGTAAGGAAACATCTTCAAGATCTTGTGGTAGGTGGTGGTTTTTTACACCTCACACCCAAAACATAAGCAGTGAAAGAAAAAATAAATAAACAGGACCTCCTCAGAATTAAACACTTTTGTGATTCAAAGGACTTTGTCAAGAAGGTGAAAAGGCAACCTACTCAATGGGAGAAAATATTTGAAAATCACATATCTGACAAGGGTTTGATTTTCTTTCTATATAAAAGATCATATGACTCAATGATAAGAAGACAAGCCACCCGATTTTTTAAAATGGGCAAAAGATTTGAACATTGTAGCAGTTTGATATTGTTTATGAATTCCAAAAATAGATTTTGGATTATGTTTATAAACTGGTCTGTTCCTTTGGGCATGATTAAATTATGATTAGGGCTTTGTTTGGGCCACGTCAGTAGTATGTTGAGTACAGAGAAAATTGCATGGCAGAGAATAGAGTGGGAGTTTTGAGCTGGAGCCCAGGAAGTAAACACATGGGAGAGAGCAGAGCAGCTGATCTTGGAGAGAATCAAGCCCCAGGGAGAGAGACAAAGCCTAGAGAGCCTGATAGTCTACAGCTGACCTTGTGAAGCAAACAGAGCAGTTGAACCTGGAGAGAGACAAGACTTATTCCAGCCTACAGCTGATATCGGAAGAAGCTAGAACCAAGGAGCCTTAAGAGGAAGAGGAAGGCAGCCATCTTGCTCCAACATGTGGCAACAGACTTTGGTGAGGGAAGTAACTTACACCTTATAACCTGGTAACCATAAACTTCTATCCCAAATAAATACACTTCATAAAAGCCAAGAGATTTCCTATATGGTAGATGGGAACCCAACTGGTTGAACCACATCCATTTCCCTCTTCTATTTTTTAAAGTAACATTTTTTTGTGATCTATGTATCTTTAAAAAAAAAAAAAAAGACAATAAAAAAAACAAACGAACAAAATAACCAAATAAAATTAATTAAAAAATGAACTAATGATACTTGTAAAAATAACAAATAAAATACAAAAAAAATTGAAAAAAAAAAAGGAATGAAGTCCTTATACATGCAACAAGCATGAACCTTGACTCAACATCATGTTGAGTGAAATAAGTCAGAAACAAAAGGACAAATATTATATGATTTTGCTATTATGAACTAAATATAATGAGCATGCTCAAGGAGTTAATAGCTAGAATATGTCGCCAGAAAATAGAATGTGGTTAAAGAACAGAAAGCTGAGGTTTAATCTGTGCAGAATTGTCAAAAAGGCTGTAAATGTTTAGAAATGAATACAAATGGTGAAAGCACATCATAGAGTTTGTAATTAGTAGCGTTAATATATGGGTATGATAGTGGTTAAAGGGGAATGTCTAAGGACCTGTATATCACTAGAAGGAAAGCTAAAAAATGAAACATGGGGGAAACGGACTTTGGCCCAGTGGTTAGGGCGTCCGTCTACCATATGGGAGGTCCGCGGTTCAAACCCCGGGCCTCCTTGACCCGTGTGGAGCTGGCCATGCGCAGTGCTGATGCGCGCAAGGAGTGCCGTGCCACGCAAGGGTGTCCCCCACGTGGGGGAGCCCCTCGCGAAAGGAGTGCGCACGTGAGGAAAGCCGCCCAGTGTGAAAAGAAAGTGCAGCCTGCCCAGGAATGGCGCCGCCCACACTTCCCGTGCTGCTGACGACAACAGAAGCGGACAAAGAAACAAGACGCAGCAAATAGACACCAAGAACAGACAACCAGGGGAGGGGGGGAAATTAAATAAATAAATAAATCTAAAAAAAAAAAAAAAAAGAAACATGGGACTATATAAAATAGTAAATCTTCTTGTGAAAAATGAATATGGTTAATAGTGCATACACAAGAATTTTTTTCTCTGAAACAGAACAAACATATGTTAATTGTTATAAGAGGTTAATACCAGGATGTTATTTGGGCAAAAATACAATCAATACAAACTATGGACACAAGTATATAGTAATATATTAATAATCTTTTCATCATTTAAAAAAAAAAGGAAGCATGCTAAGTGAAAGAAACTAGACCAAAAAAGGAAGCATGCTAAGTGAAACAAACTAGACAAAACTACACATTGTTGGATTCCATCTATGCAAAATATAAATACAAATAAATTACAGAAATGGAGATTGAATTGCAATTATGAATGGCAGGGGAAGGATAGAGAAATGGAGAGGTGACTACTAAGGGGTAGGATTTTTCCTGTTTGTTTTTTTCTTTTTTTGGAGCAATGAAAATGTTCTAAATGTGATGAATGCACAACTCTGATTATACCAAATGACACTGATAGTACTTGAAATGCATTGTATGGTTTATGAATACCTTTCAATAAAATTGATTTTTAAAAAAGAAATGTGGTACTTGTTAAATACTGTGCTTATTAAAATGCAGATTTCTGGGCCCCATCCTAGAGCTACTGATTAAAAATCTCTTGGCATGGGGCCTATAATCTGCATTGTGAATAAACATATCAGGTGGTTTTGTTTCAAACTATAATATGGATAACCACCGAGATGCTGATGATTATAAAACCATGTTATCATTTGATCTAATGTAGAAGGAGGGTTCCGTAAGGAAAGTCTTCCTCATGGAAGTGACATTTCTTAACAAAAAAAGATGGGGGATGGGGTGGTGGAGTACTTTGAGGTGACCACAAGTAGTCAGCTGTGGTTCCCCAATTAATGTAATTTAAGAAGTGATTTTGCAGCAGTGTAGTCTTAGGGTGAACTATACTTTGCACTGGTCACACTACACTGAAAGCACTCTTTCTTAACTGTGAGCATAGTACTGAAACCATGCTATAGAAGGAGTGGTTGAAGAGAGAGATTTAGGGGCTTATAAATGTGTGAAAAACTGTCATGGGAAGAGGCACTGCTTTTGACTTCCTCTAGAGGCAACATAAGACCAATGAGAAAATACAACAAAAACTTTCTAACAAAGAAGCATGTCTCAGATTAATAGCCTGCCTTCCTGTCTATGAAACTGTCCAAACATAAGCTGATTGTCCACCTATCAGGGCCATTAAGAAATTGCAAAGTGAAGTGGAAATGCATTACACCAGGAGTCAGACACATTCCACTGACTGATTCACAATCTACTAGCTATTGTGACCTTAGATAAAATTAACCAATCTTTCTGAGCCTCAATTTCTTCATTAATGAAATGAGAATAACAATTCCTTACTCTGTTTACTTTACTGGATTGTTGTAAGGATCATACAAGATGATATTTGTGAAAATAACACATAAGATAAAATTTATGGAAATGCTTTCAGAGATTGTATTATACAAATATGTTATCATTTTGAAGAAAGGATGGCCCCAGAGAAAAAGGAAGGAAACCATATGTTTTAGGTTCCTTTCAGAGCTAACATTCCAAGATCCTGTAATTCAATTGGCCCATTCATTCAAGAATTCCTATTCTATAAGTACTATGAGGGTAGAAACCGCATCTGTTTGTTCATCATTGTATCATAAGCACCTGGTATAGTCTGGTACATAATATGTGTTCCATAAACATTTTTTTTTGAGGTACCAAGGGCTGGGGATTGAACCCAGGACCTCATACGTGGGAAGCTGGCGCTCAACCAATGAGCTACATCAGCTTCCCTGAGTTGGTTTTTTCATTTTTTTACTTGTTGTTTGTTTTGTTTTCTCAGGAGGCACTGGAAACTGAACCCAGGACCTCCCATGTGGGAGGTGGGTGCTCAACTCCTTGAGGCACATCTGCTCCCCATAAACAATTTTTGAACAACTAAGTAAATAAATTCTGAGTACAAAACTGAAAGACATTGTCCTCAAGAAGATCAGAGACAGCTGGAGAAGATAAATAATTTTTTTAAAAATTTCAACAAAGTTGATACATCCTATGATGTAGTAAACATAGATGGGACTCCTCAATGGGGGTTTCAAAATCACATTTGGGGATTGGTTTGGGTAGGGTTTCTGGGTGGAGATTATGTCTGAACAGAAATAAGTAGGAATTAGCTGAGCCAAGAAGTGGGGAGGAGGGCAGACCATGTGCAAACAGGCAGTGGCAATGACTTATCAGAACAGAAACCAGCATATATCCTGTACTGGTACATATCAACTGAATATTAAACCTGCATCAAGGGAAGCGGACTTGGCCCAGTGGTTAGGGCGTCTGTCTACCACATGGGAGGTCCGCAGTTCAAACCCTGGGCCTCCTTGACCCGTGTGGAGCTGGCCCATGCACAGCGCTGATGCATGCAAGGAGTGCCCTGCCACACAGGGGTGTCCCCGCGTAGGGGAGCCCCACACAGAAGGAGTGCACCCCGCAAGGAGAGCTGCCCAGCACGAAAGAAAGTGCAGCCTGGCCAGGAATGGCGCTGCACATACAGAGAGCTGACACAACAAGATGACACAACAAAAAGAAACACAGATTCCCGTGCTGCTGACAACAGAAGCGGACAAAGAAGAACATGCAGCAAATAGACACAGAGAACAGACAACTGGGAGGAGGGGGATGAGGAGAGAAATAAATAAATCTTTAAAAAAAAAACAAAACAAAACTTGCATCAAACATTCTGTAACTTAATAATATCCCTTCATTAGAATGAAAGCTCTATGAGAGGAAGGACTGTCTATTTTGTTTACTTCTGGATCGTGTGTGTCTAGAACACTGGTACATAGTAGATGCTCAATAAATACTATTGACTAAACATTGTTTTCTAAAAAATACAAGATACAGGGAATGTATATAATATGTAATTTTTGTATAAGAAAATGGTGTGTTTGAGTGTTTGGAAAGAATAAAGAATATGCAGTTGCTTATATGTGTATTGACTATTTCTGGAAAGATAAAATAGAAATTGGTTAGTACTGGTTATCTTTAGTGAGGAGAAGTGAGTGGTTGTGAGATGGGGTAGGGGCAAACTTCTTTACTGTATACCTCTTTGAATTTTAAACTACATGATTGTTCTGCTTCTTCAAAGAATAAAATTGAAGTAAAAAAAAATTTTTTTTTTAAAGAGAGACTATCACTGTGTTTGGCAGGTAAAAATGTTCCCCTAATCTGAGAGAGTGGTTTCTGTGGTATAATGGGGGTAGCCTCAGTGCACTAGGATGAAAAGAAATAGAGGCAGTTGGCTACAAAGAGGAAAAAAAAATTGTTAGAGGGGTATGTACAATCAAGGAAGTTTTTGTAATTTAGAAATGAGAGACTTTGATTAGGAAAACCACATGGACCAAAGGAAAGAGCATGAGTGCCAGAATCAGATAAAGCCTGTATTTGAATTCAGACTCTGCCACTTACAATGATATAAAATGATTTAATCTCCATGAAATTAGTTTTACCTATAAAACAAGATAAAGCCCTGCAGGCTTGCTGTGAGAATTAAATAAAATAGGTAAAGTGTCTATAATAGTGCCTTATACATAGCAAGTGGTTTATTAATAGTAATTATATGATGAGGGGAAAGAGTTAACAGAAAGCGAGAGAATTATAATACAGGTTAAAGAATGAGAACTAATGAATTAAGGGCCCTTCCAAAGCAAAGTAGTTGTCTTAGACAGAATTACATTTTCCACCTAGAAAATGGAAATGGGTGTGCATGTTGATAAATTTCAGTGTACAGGTCATGGAAGTTTCTGCCATATGAATCTTATTTACTCTTTGAAGGAGAAGGTACAAGACGTGCTACCAGAGAAGAGAAAGGGAGTGGTTTTTTAAGGAAAGTAGTAAAGGTTTGATATAAGCACAGAGGGCATGGAGCAGTCAGTTGGCTGGGTTACAGAATAGGATTGGTGGCTGAAACTGTAGTCTCAGCTGTGTTTGGAGATGATAAACTTAGGGTGGAATCAATCCAAAGAATTGCATAACTTTATTATTTCAATGAGCATTGCTTGAATACCTACTAAGAGCCATGCTATAGGCCAATTTTACTTGATAGTCATTTTTTAAAGTAAGCTTTAAACATTTAATACTCAACTAGAATAATTTTTAAAAATATCAACCAGAAAATCGTGATCAGTGTAGAGTCGAACTGCAGAACAAAGCAAAAGCCTGAGCCTAGATAAAGCTTATGCTAGAGAGGAAACAAAGATGGAGGACATAGGAAAAAGAGATGTGTTAGCTCTGAACGGGCTAGATACTAAGAAAATCAGGCTGCTTGGAGATTCTGGGGATAAAGAAACTTCACTTAGATTAGAAAATGGGGACCAGAAAAAAACAAATCTACTATTTTCTCAAGAGACCATTTGTTTTAATGGGACGATACACAATTGGAGCTCTTGATAAGGCAAAAAATATAATAAGACCTACTTTATACTAAGTGCCCTTTATTAGTTAGATTCTCTAATTCTTACAACAATCCCATGATAATTAGCCTCATTTTTCATATGAAGATGTTGAGGCTCAGAGAAGTTAACTGACTTCCCCAAGACCACACAATTAGTAAATAGGAGAGTCTGAATCGAACCCAAGGGCACCTTTAAAAATTCTTCACATATATTTTTTCCTTCATAAAATCTATTCTTTCCCCACTACAACATGGGAATCTAACTAAGTATACAAAAGATGCAGTGGGAAGGAGCAACGAAAAAAAAAAAATCAGAAGGGCCGAGGGTTATGGTCAGAGAGCACAATTACTAGAACTTTTAAGATTTCAGAGGAAGAGTTATTTTAGGCTCAAATCTAAAGTATGGATATGGAAGTGTGTAGCTGAAGTGGAATGAAGAATAGGTGAAAGTACCTGCTTTATAAGACATCAAAGAACACTGAGTATAGGATGACGAATACTGCGTTAGAATCATATATCCCTTTCTCCAAAAGTGTTCACCTCCTAATCCCTAGAACCTGTGAATATGCCTTACATGGCAAAAGGGACTCTGCAGATGCAATTAAATTAAAGACCATCAGATGGGGAGATTGTTCTGGATTATCTGGGTAAACCCAGTGTAATTATAAGGGTCCTTAAAAGTAGAATAGGGAAGCAGAAGAGGACAGCGAGGGAGATGTGACTATAAAAGTTAAGAGAGATGTAATACTTTGAAGATGGAAAAAGGGGTATGTGAGCCAAGGAATGAATCCAGGTAGCCTCTAGAATCTGGAAAGGCAAAGAAACAGATTCTACCTTAGAGCCTCAAGAAAGGAATGCAGCCCTGTTGAAACCTTGGTTTTAGCCCAGTGAGAACTGTGTCAGACTTCTGACCAACAGAACTGTAATATAATACATTTGTATTGTTTTAAACTGCTAAATTTATGATAACTAGTTACAGCAGCAACAGCAAACTAATACACATATTAAGAGATGCTAATCAACAAGTGGTATAGGAGAAAGGTCTCCGAAGAAAGATTTTAACTGAAGGTGGGAGTAAAGGTCTAGAAAGGACAACAGGGAGGTAGGATGATGCTGATTCTAACTTCCTGCACCTTATAATAAATTCTAAGAAGAATAAACAGCCTTTGCTCAATAGGGATGGAAGAGTAGAGGATTTGTATCAGGGAAATAACTAAAAGCATTAACAATGAAAGCATGGTATAAGATTAGTTGGTCTACCTCTGTTTTCTGCTGATGGATCCTGAGTGTGATAAGGCCAGTAGCCAGTACTTATGCATAGATTTGTTTCAGAGGAATAAACTTTTTAGAGATTAGTCTCTGATGTGATCAGTCAAGGAAACAGCAGCCTGATGTAACATGAAAAGAATCTTGTATTCAGAGCTAGAACACATATATCTGACTTTTAGTTCTGTTTCTGCTACTAATTAGTAAAATGATGTTAGGAAGTTACCTAACTTCATCTCTTCTTTTTTTTCCCCTCATTTTACAAACTCACTTAAATTTTGCTGAAAAAATAGAGTTCAATCTGTGGATTGGTCTGTGGGTTTTGTACACATTTATTTGATTCCAATATATTTTAATGATATTTTAAACAAGCTCTTCTCTTCTAATCTCTAGGATATAGTGAATTAAAAAATCATTTAGAAAGAGAAAACATCCCCTGGCCTTAACTATGTTTCCATATTTAAGAATATGCTCTTTTAAAAAATTTTTATTTATTATCTTTTTTAAAAAAGATACATAGATCACACAGAACGTTACATTAAAAAATATAAGAGGTTCCCATATACTCAATTCCCCATACCCCCATGCCTCCCACATCAACAACTTCTTTCATTAGTGTGATACATTCATTGCATTTGATGAATACATTTTGGAGCACCACTACACAGCATGGATTATAGTTTACATTGTAGTTTACAGTCTTTCCCAGTCCATTCAGTGTGTTTTGGCAGGCTATTGACTTAACTAACTAGTCTTCAGCAAGCTCTATTAAAATTTTAACTAGGAATTTTCTGTTTCCACCCCAAAAATAATACAGCTAAGGAACACTGAATATATATTTAATCTAGAATTCAAATCTTTCCTTATATTTCTCAGACAGACTCTAGTCACTATGAACACTGACCACTTTCACAAAGAGAAGAAAATTAGTTTGACTTTCATGCAACAACTTGATTTTTCAAAAATGGACATGATAGAGAAACCATGTCTCGAGTATGATCGGTTCAAACGCAAGAAGTCTTATGATATGGTTCCTTTTTCTATAAAATAATACTTTAAAATATTAATTAATAAAGGGTTTGCTCAAGGCAATAGCACTTCATGTAGATATGACTATCAATTAATGCCAAATTATTCACAGAGGACTGTTTTTCTATGCTTGGTGATTACTATTATACTAAGCATTTGTTTTAGTATAGGTATAGCTCATTTTTGCACTTCACTTTATTGCACTGCAGATATTGTGTTTTTTACAAACTGAAGATTTGCAGCAACCCCGTGTCAAGCAAATCTATTGGTGCCAGTTTTCCAACAGCCTGGACTCACTTCGTGTCTGTATCACATTCTGGTAATTCTCACAATATTTCAAACTTTTTCATTATTATTGTATCTGTTGTGCTGGTCTGTGATCTGTGATCTTTGATGTTACTGTTGTAATTGTTCTGAGACACCACGAACCGTGCCCATATAAGAAGGTAAACGTAATCAATAAGTGTTGTGTGTGTTCTGACTGCTCCACCAAGTGGCCATTTCCTGTGTTTCTCTCTCTCCTTAGGCTTCCCTATTCCGAGACTCAGATAGTGAAACTAGGCCAATTAATAACCCTTACATGGCCTATAAGTGTTCAAGTAAGAAGTGTTGCACGTCTCTCTCTTTAAGTCATAAACTAGAAATGATAAAGCTTAGAGAGGAAGGCATGTCAGAAGTTGAGATCGGCCAAAAGCTAGGTCTCTCTTGTACCAAACATCTAGCCAAGTTGAGAATGCAAAGGAAAAGTTCTTGAAAGAAATTAAAAGTGCTACTCCAGTGAAAATACAAATGATAAGAAAGCTAAACAGCCTTATAGTTGATATGGAGAAAGTTTTAGCAATCTGGATAGAAGATCAAACCTGCCAGAGCAGTGCCCTCTCTTCAATTCTATGAAGGCTGAGAGAGGTAAGGAAGCTGCAGAATTAAAGTTTAAAGCTTGCAGAGGTTGGTTTATGAGGTTTAAGGAAAGAAGTCACCTACATAATATAAAAGTGCAAGATGAAGCAGCAAATGCTGATGTAGAAAATGCAGCAAATTATTCAGAAGATCTAGCTAAGATAATTGATAGAGATGGCTACACTAAACAACAGATTTTCAGTGTAGATGAAACAGCCTTCTATTAGAAGATGCCATCTAGGACTTTCATAGCTAGAGATGAGAAAGTAATGCCTGGCTTCAAAGCTTCAAAGGACAAGTGACTCTTTTGTTTGGGACTAATATAACTGGTGATGTTCAGTTGAAGCCAGTGCTCATTTACCATTCCAAAAATCCTAGTGCCCTTAAGAATTATGCTATAGAGGTGCAATGGACACAACCAATCCAATGTCCACATAGAAGAGGTGGCATTGGATTGGGAAAAGTGGACATGGTGGCTGATGGGTATGGGGAAAGGCAGGAAGAGATGAGAGGTGGAGGCATCTTTGGGACATGGAGCTGCCCTGGATGGTGCTTCAGAGGCAATCACCGGACATTGTAAATCCTCACAGGGCCCACTGGATGGAATGGGGGAGAGTATGGGCCATGATGTGGACCATTGACTGTGAGGTGCAGAGGTGCCCAAAGATGTACTTACCAAATCCAATGGATGTGTCATGATGATGGGAACGAGTGTTGCTGGGGAGGGGGGAGAGGTGGGGTGGGGGGTGGGGTTGAATGGGACCTCACATATATATTTTTAATGTAATATTATTACAAAGTCAATAAAAAAAAGAAAAAGAAAAAAATATTAAAAAAAAAAAAAGAATTATGCTAAATCTGTTCTGCCTGCAGTTTATAAATGGAACAGCAAAGCTTGGACAACAACACATCTGTTTACAACATGGTTTACTGACTATCTTAAGCCCACCATTGAGACCTACTGCTCATACAAAAAGATTCCTTTGAAAATATTACTGCTCATTGGCAATGCACCTCATCACCCAAGAGTTCTGATAGAGATGTACAAGGAGATCAATGTTCTCTTCATGCTTGCTGGGACAGTTTGAATTTTGTAAATCCCAGAAAAAGATTATGTTCTTAAAATAATCCATACCCATGGTGAATTAATTGGTTGCAATGAATTCAGTTAAGGGGCCTTTGATTAGATTGATGAAATCACTTAAGGGCTTTGGACTGGACTACATCATTAAGGCATGAGCCAGCTTGGGTCTCCACCCTTTTGCTGAGTCTGATATAAATGGAAACATACAGAAAGAAAGACACAGAGAAAAAGGAAGCTGCCATTTTTGATCCTGCCACATGAGAGAGGACTCCAGGTTTGCCTACAGCTGCAGAAAGGCAGAGAAGTCCTTAGAGATGAGAGAGGAGGCCCAGAAAGAGATAAGTGCTATGCCCACAGTCGAGCTCCAGAAGATGGTAGATTCTGGAGGGGAAGGCAGGGACTTGGTAGAGATCAGTGGCCATCTTGCTTAACAACATGGCAGGACCCCAGGATCACCAGTAGCTGATTTTGCTGAGAAAGCCTCTCTGCTGATGCCTTGATTTGGACATTTCATTTTCTCAGCAGTGTAAACTTTTACCCTAAATAAAATTCCCATTATAAAAGCCAACCCATTTCTGGTACTTTGCATTAGCAGCCCTGTGACAAACAAGATACCTGCTAACACAATATCCATTCAAGAAGTTATTTCAACTTTCAAGTCTTACTATTTACAAGATACATTTTATAAGGCTATAGATGACAGAGATAGTGATTCCTTTGATGGATCTGTGCAAAGTAAATTGAAAACCTTCTAGAAGGATTCACCATCCTAAATGCCATAAAGAACATTCATGATTCATAGGAGGAAGTCAAAATATCAGCATTAAAAACAAAGTACTGGGAAGTGGACTTGGCTCAATGGATAGAGCGTCGGCCTACCACATGGGAGGTCCGCAGTTCAAATTCAGGACCTCTTGACCTGTATGATGAGCTGGCCCATGAGCAGTGCTGATGTGTGCAAGGGGTGCCATTCCACGCAGGGGTGTCCCCTGAGTAGGGGAGCCCCACGCACAAGGAGTGTGCCCCATAAGGAGAGCCGCCCAGTGCAAAAGAAAGTCCAGCCTGCCCAGGAGTGGCGCCGCACACACGGAGAACTGATGCAGCAAGATGACACAACAAAAAGTGACACAGATTCCTAGGCAACTGACAAGAATAGAAGCAGACACAGAAGAACACACAGTAAATGAAACAGAGAGCAGACAACTGGGGCGGGGGGACGGGGAGGGGAGAGAAATAAATTTTTAAAAATCTTAAAAAAACAAAAAAAATACACAAAGTACTGCCTTGCTGATGCCTTGATTTGGACTTCTCCTAGCCTCAATACCACAAGTTGATAAATCCTCACTGTTTCCTTTATCAAGAAGGAAACTAAAACTCCACATATCTGATTAGGAGTTTAATATCCAGAATATATAAAGAAAACCTACAAATAAACAACAAAAAGACAAATAACTCGATTGAAAAATGGGCAAAAGACTTGAATAGACATTTCTTCAAAGAAGATCTACAAATGGCCAAAATACACATGAGAAGATGCTTAACATCATTAGCCATTAGGGCAATGAAAACCAAAACCACAATGAAAGGACATCATCAACATGGTGACATGAGACACCTGTGCAGTTTGGTATTATTTATGAATTCCAAAAATAGATATTGGATTGTGTTTGTAAACTGGTCTGTTCCTCTGGGCATATTAGATTGTATTAGATTCAGAGGTTTCACTTTTACTTTATTAAATCAAAATTAGGGCATTTATTTGACCTCGTCAAATAAAATGTTATTTGGATAACTCAGGTTGAGTCCCTGCTACCCTACTTGTGGGCTATATAAATGGATGCTCAGTCAAAGACAGGGAAGTAAATACATGGAGAAGAAAACACAGTTTAGTTTTGGATGCTGGAGCCCCAGGGAGAGAGCCAAGTCGTTTGCCTGATAGTTTGCAGCTGGAGACTAGCCCTGAACAGCTGAGAAAACCCAGAAAGAAACAAGCCCACGGAGAGAGATGAGCCTTATGCTAGCTTACAGCTGAGATATGATTAAGATGGGGCCACAGAGCCTTAGGAGAAAGAGGAAGGCAGAGACCAGCAGCCATCTTGCTCTAACATGTGGCATCAGACTTTGGGGAGGGAAGTAACTTACTCTTTATGACCTTGTGACTGTAAGCTTCTACCCCAAATAAATTCCCTTTATAAAAGCAACAGATTTCCGGTATTTTGCATTAGCACTCCTTTGGCTGACTAATACAATATCCCTGGAAAAGTCTCCCTTCAGAATAAATAAATAAAGAAATGGACAAATACCACTTGATTAGAACTCTGGAGGATGATAAAGACTGGAGAAGAACTCAACAAATGCTGAATTGAAAAATAATCTCTAAGATCAGGTAGGAGATTTCTTCTGTGGAACCCTCCCTCTTACTTGGTTCCCGAACAGCTTAGAATTGCACAGAGGCAGCAGGACCCAGGTTCCTCCTGCCATAGATGCAGACTATAGAGCCACTCACAGCAGCAAATTAAAACCCCATATATATCCAGGCACAGGGACTCAAGAGTGAAGAGACTGAGGATGGAACATAAGCCTCTAAGGAGTGACACACAAAAAGGTCTTCAGGGAAAAGAAAGAGAGACTGTGGCAGAATGGTTGGCAAGGGATTCACGCACTCAATCCAGTCTCTGTTCACCAGACTGACTAAATGCAAAACAGACCTTTCCGGAATGACCGCATCTGGGTATCCAAGGCAGGATACCCAAATGAGGAAACTGGAGGCAGAAAAGTCACAAAGAAAAAAATGTGGGGGAGGGAACTGAGCTGCTGTAAGACAGGATGAGGCTGAGAACTGAAAAGGGAGCATTAAGTGAGGGAGAGAATTTTTTAAAGTCAGAGAAGCTAGGAAGAAAATACTGCACAAAAACAAAACAAATCAAGATTTCTGGAGAAGGAACAAAGGAAAGAAAGCTTCATCCTGGAGTAGAAAAAAAATTGCACAAAAGTAAAATTGTAAAAATTGTACTGTATGTCCAAGGCAAGAAACAAATAGAGAGCTGAGAAAATTTGAACAGTTAAGCATGGGCTACTCTAAGGTCCAAAATAAGTTGGACCAAGTGTTAAAGAAGAGCCTTAACACAAACCTAATCAACAATATAACCCTAGACAAGAGGGGGAAACTCACCTTCAGAGTTAACACATCAAAATAAGCAGATACCCCAAACATCAGCAAAAAATTACAAGCCATACTGAGAAATAGGAAGATAGGCTCAATCAGGGAAACGAGAAAACACCAGAGGAGATACAATTTGGATCAAATTCTAAGAAGTTCAAACAGGCGGTGGACTTGGCCCAGTGGTTAGGGCGTCCGTCTACCACATGGGAGGTCCGTGGTTCAAACCCCGGGCCTCCTTGACCCATGTGGAGCTGGTCCATGCGCAGTGCTGATGCGCACAAAGAGTGCTGTGCCACAAAGGGGTGTCCCCGCATAGGGGAGTCTCACATGTAAGGAGTGCACCCCGTAAGGAGAGCCGCCCAGCGCCAAAGAAAGTGCAGCATGCCTAAGAATGGTGCCGCCCACACAGAGAAATGACACAAAAAGATGACGTAGCAAAAAGAAACACAGATTCCCGTGCAGCTGACAACAGAAGCGGACAAAGAAGACACAGCAAATAGATGCAGAGAACAGACAACTGGGGTGGGGGGGAAGGGGAGAGAAATAAATAAATAAATAAATCTTAAAAAAAAAAGTTCAAACAAATCTCCTAAATTAATACAAGGAGATGAAGGAAAATATGGATATGTAGCTAAAGGATATAAAGAGACAATGTGTGAGCATAAAAAAAATTTTTGAAAGTTTAAAAAGAAACATAACAAATTATGGGGAAGAAAGGCACAATAATGGAGGCACACAACAGCAGACTTAAACAGGTAGAAGAAAGAATCAGCAAACTAGAAGAAAGGACAATTGAAATCATACAGTCAAAAGAACAGATAGAGAAAAAAAATAGAAAAACTTGAACAGTTTCTCAGGGATTTGAGTAACAGCTGGAGTGCAAAATCATATGCAGAGAGGGTATCCCAGGGGAGAAAGAAAAAGGGGCAGAAAAAATATTTGAGGAAATAGTGACTGAAAATTTTCCAACTCATATGAAAGACATAAATATACATGTCACAGAAGTGCAACATACTGAAAACAGAATAAACCCTAATAGACCTACTCCAAGATAAATACTAATCAGAGTGTCAAATGCAAAAGATAAAGAGAGAACTCTGAAAGCAGCAAGAGAAAAGCGATTCATCACATATAAGGAATCCTCAATAAGACCAAGTATCAATTTCTTATCAGAAACAATACAGATGAGAAGGTAGTGGTATGATATATTTAAGCAAATGAAAAAGAAACCTGCCAGTCCCCAATTTTTTATCCAGAAAACTGTCCTTCAAAAATGAAGGGGAGTTTAAAACATTCACAAATAAATAGGAACTCAGAGAGTTTGTCACCACAAGACTAGCCCTACAAGAATTGCTAGAGGGAGTTCTTCAGGTTGAAAGGAAAAGACAGAGATAGTGGCTTGGAGCAGTGTGAAGAAGTGAAGCTCTTCAGTAAAGTAACTAAATATGTGAATGCAAAACCCAATAGTACTGTATCCTCAGTAATAGCTTGTTTCTTTAATTCCTATAAGAGTTAGAATATACCTGAAAAAGAAATATTCATATTTCCTGATAATGGACACACAAAATATAAAGAGGTAATGTGAGACAAAAACGACATAGAGGAGGAAATGGAGGGATAAGGGAGAAGAGCAATGGCAAGATATAGGAGCAAAAAAATGTATATGATATTGAAGTTCAGTTGGTATCTTTTCAAATTAGTCAATTATAGACTTAGGTTTTATAAAAAAAAAAACCCAGGGAGACAACAAAGAAAGTATTTTTAAAATATACAGAAACAAAAGTGAGGAAAGAGTCAGATACATCATAAAAGATCAACTATACAGAAAAGAACAATGCAATAAAGGAAAGGGGGGGAGATTTAACATATAAAAATCAAAAGAAAAAATGGCTGAAGTAAGTACAGCCTTTACAAAATAACACTGACTGTTAATGGATAAAACTCCCCAGTCAAAATACAAAGATTGGCAGAATGGACAAAAAAAGTATGATCTACTATATGTTGTTTACAAGAGACTCACCTTAAACACAAAGACACAAAAGGTTGAAAGTGAAAGGTTGGAAAAAGCTATTTCATGCAAAATAGTAACCAAAATAGTAACCAAAATATACTATTATTGGACAGAATAGATTTTAAGTCAAAAGTACAAGAGCCAAAGAAGGATGTTGTATATTAAAGAAAGGGCCAATCTACCAAGAAGAAATAACAATCATAAATATTTATTTACCTAACCACGGTGCCCCAAAATACATGAGGAAAACAATGGAAAAACTAAAAGGAGAAACAGATCACTCTACAGTAATAGTTAGAGACTTCAGTAAATCACTCTCATCAATAGATAGAACATCTAGATAGAAGATCTATAAGGAAACAGAGTGCTTGAATAATATGATAAATGACCTAGACCTAACAGACATATACAGAATGGTGCACCCCAAAAGCAGTATACATATTCTTCTCTAGTGCACATTGATCATTCTCCAGATAGACCACATGTTGGGTGTCAAAAGAAGTCTCAATAAATTTTAAAATATTTACATTATACAATACATCTTCTCTGACCACAATGGAATGAAGTGGGAAATCAGTAACAGGCAAAGAACTGGAATATCCACAAATACATGGAAGTAAAATCAGAAGCTCTTAAACAATCAATGGGTCAAAGAAGAAATCATAAGGGAAATCACTAAATATTTTTTAAATGCCACATACAACTTTATTAAACAAAAGTAACAGGTAAAGCCAAACACTTTTAATATTATAGAGAAAAACCAACTAGAAATTTTATCTTAACACCTTACAAAAACCTACTTGCAGTTGCATTTAACTGAGCTCTGTTGCAGTGAAGAATACAGCTTGTACACAGGTATGGATGAATGAGCTGTACATTTTGCAAGTATTCACTGAATACTACCATATAAACACATATACATTAAATATGAAAAAAATTTAATTGATGGTTCTCAGGTACACTTTGTTTTTGTTGATCTTTTGGAAGAGGTCATCTAAAGAGAAGAATATGTGGTTGTAGCTAATGAATCACATAACGAATCTAGATAAGACTCTACTGGACACCAAGTCTCCTCCACTCTTCTTCATACATTAGATGGGTTTTGGGTACTTGTTTAGAAAGTTCTTTGGCTACATGACATGCCAATACTCATCAAAGTACTTGTCCAAGTAGTAGATCTGCTTATGGACCATTCTGCTGGTGGCACAGTGAGGTGGGCTAAGCAGAGAGCACGAGCAGCAGGTGATGCGTCTGGACCCAGCAAGGGCAATGACACCACTGAGCCTAACCAAAAATAACAAAACTTATGGGACAAAGTGAAAACAGTGATCAGAGGGAAATTTATAACCCTAAATGCTTACATTAAAAGAGAAAAAAGAGCTAAAATCAAAGACCTAACTGCATACTTTGAAAACCTAGAAAAAGAACAGCAAACTGAACTCAAAGCAAAAACAAGGGAAAAAAACTGGGGAAGAGTGTAAACTATAATGTGGACCATTGACCATGTGGTGCAGTGGTGCTCAGAGATGTATTCACCAAGTGCAATGAATGTCCCATGATGATGGAGGAGGTTGTTGTTATGGGAGGAGTGAGGTGAGGGGGGTGGAGGGTATATGGGGACCTCGTATTTTTTGAATGTAACATTAAAAAAAAAAGACAAAAATCACACAAAGATTAGAAGAGAAAAAAAATGAAATAGAGAATAAAAACAATAGAGAGCACTTAAAAAAGTCTGGTTCTTTGAAAATATCAATAAAATTGACAAAACTTTAGCTAAGGTGAATGAGAAAAAAGAGGACACAAATAAATAAAACCAGAAATGAGAGGGGGACATTATTACTGACCCAATAGAAATAAAAGGGATCATAAGGGGATACTATGAACAACCCAATAGAAATAAAAGGGATCACAAGAGGATACAATTAGACAACTTTGATGAAATGGACAAATTCCTAGAAACACACAAACCACTCACACTGACTCAAGAAGAAATAGAGGGAAGTGGATGTGGCTCAAACAACTAAGCTCCCGCCTACAACACGTGAGGTCCCAGGTTCAGTTTCCCAGTGCCTCCTAAAGAGAAGACCAGCACACAACAGACAGACACAGCAAATGCAAAAAATGAGGGGCTGGGTAAAATTAAATAAAATAATAAAAAAAGAAGAAAAGGAGCATCTTAACAGACAAATTACAAGTAACAAGATTGAATCAGTCACCAAAAACCTCTGAACAAAGAAGTGTTCAGGATCAGATGACTTCACAGGTGAATCCTAGCAAACTTTCCAAAAAGAATTAATATCATCCCACTCAAACGCTTCCAAAAAATTGAAGAGGAGAAATACTCCCTATTCATTCTATGACAATTAATACCAATACTCAAACTCTTCCAAAAAACTGAAAAGGGGGGAACACTCCCTATTCGTTCTATGGGGAAAACACCACCCTAATAGTAAAGCCATATAAAGATACTAGAAGAAAAGAAAATTACAGACAAATTTCTCTTAAGAATATAGATGCAAAAGTCCTCAACGAAATACTAGCAAATCAAATTCAAGAGGACATTAAAAGAATTATACATCAGGAGGAAATGGGATTAATCTCACATATGCAAGAGTGATTCAACATAAGAAAATCAATTAATATAATACAGCAACCACATTAATGCAACAAAGGGAAAATCCCACAAGATTGTCTTTATTAACACAGAAAAGGAAAGCAGACTTGGCCCAGTGGATAGGGTGTCCGCCTACCACATGGGAGGTCCACAGTTCAAACCTCGGGCCTCCTTGACCCATGTGGAGCTGGCCCAAACACATTGCTGATGCGCATAAGGAGTGCTGTACCACTCAGGGGTGTCCCCCACGTAGGGGAGCCCCACGCGCAAGGAGTGCGCCCCGTAAGGAGAGCCACCCAGTGCAAAAGGAAGTGCAGCCTGCCCAGGAATGGCGCCACCCACGTGGAGAAATGACACAACAAGATGACGCAACAAAAAGAAACACAGATTCCCATGCCGCTGAAAACAACAGAAGCGAACAAAAACAAGAACACGCAGCAAATGGACACAGAGAAGAGACAACTGGAGGGGGGGTGAGGAGGAGAGAGAAATAAATAAATAAATAATAATGTTTCCTTGTAAAAAAAAAACACACAGAAAAGGCACTTGACAAAATCTAGCATCCTTTCTTGATAAAAACACTTAAACACTAGGAATAGAAGGAAACTTCCTCAACATGATAACGGGCATATATAAACAAAACCCACAGCTAACATCCTACTTAATGGTGAAAGACTGATAACTTTCCCTCTAATGTCAGGAACAAGACAAGGATGTCTACTGTCACCACTGTAATTCAACATTGTACTGAAACTTCTTGCCAGAGCAATTAGGCAAGAATAAGAAATAAAATGCATCCAAATTGGAAAGAAGTAAAACGTCCCCTATTAGCAGGTAGATATAATCCTATATACAGAAATTCCTGAAAAACCCACAACAGAGCTCCTAGAGCTAATAAATGAATTCAGTAAATTGGCGGGGTGTGTCTATATACAAACAATGAACAACCAGAAGAAGAAATCAAGAAAAAATATTCCAGTTCCAGGAAGATGGTGACAGAGTAGGTCAGCAGGGCTCACCTCTCTTACAAAAACTGTATAGGAAGGAAAGAAGCTGTCCAAAGCAGCTATTTTGGGGATCTGCAGACCAGGGGAGTTCCACATGCATCATACAGTAGGGACTGGGGCAGAGAGATGACGAGGCTGAAAAACTGTGAGCTCCTTGCCCCCACAGCTGGGAAGAGCGCCCATCTCCCACCCTCAAGGCGATCAGCCTCTGTAAAACCTGTGACTGATTGCTGCTAAGAGAAGAATGGACGTTTTCCTTTCTGGGAAGAGGGAAGGTATGGCAGAGGGCTGAGTGTGGTTTCTCTTCAGCAAATAGCAGGGCCCAGCTTTGAATTCCCACTTCACCCCACCTGGAAAACACCAAACAATGGAAACCAATCTCTCTAATGAACATAGATGCAAAAATCCTCAAGGAAATACTTGCAAAGAGACTCCAACAGCACAGTAAAAAAATTATATGCATAATGCTCAAGTGGGTTTTATCCCAGGTATGCAAAGGTGGTTCAACACAAGAAAATCAATCAGTGGAATACACCACAATAACAAATAGAAGAAAAATCATATCATCATCTCAACTGACACAGAAAATATATTTGACAAAATCCAGCATCCTTTCTTGATAAAAATACTTCAAAAGATTGGAATGGAAGGAAACTTCAGGAACATGATCCAGGGGATATACGAAAAACCCTCAGCCAACATTGTACTCAATAGTGAAAGGATGAAAGCTTTCTCTCTAAGATCAGGACCAAGAAAAGAATGCCCACTGTCACTATTATTATTCCATATTGTGAGCAATTAGGCAAGAAAAAGAAACAATAGGAAAAAAAATCAGAAAGGAAGAAGTAAAACTTTCATTATTTGCAGATGACATGATCCTATATTTAGAAAACCGCGAAAAACCAACAGTGAAACTAATAAACAAATTCTGCAAAGTAGCAGGATACAAGATCAATGTATTAATCAGCCGAAGGGGTGCTGATGCAAAATACCAGAAATTGGTTGGTTTTTATAAAGGGTATTTATTTGGGGTAGGAGCTTACAGTTACCAGGCCATAAAGCATAAATTACTTCCCTCACCAAAGTCTGTTGGAGCAAGATGGTGGCTGACGTCTGTGGTTCAGGCTTTCTGCATTCCTCTGGGCCCAACCCCTCTGTTTCCTGCACAAGGTCAGCTGTAGACTAGGAGGCTCTCTAGGATTTGCCTCTCTTCAAAAGGCCAACTGTAGACTATCAGGCGAATGGCTCTGTCTTTTTCCCCAGGGCTCCAGTTTCAGACTTTAGCATCAAGCTCCAACATCAAAACTCCAACATCAGAAACGTGCATTTCTGTCCTTTGCCATGCCTTTTATCTGTGAATCCCCACCCACAAAGGGGCGGGGACTCAATGCCCTAATGACATGGCCCAATTAAAGGCCTAATCATAACTCAATCAGGCCCAGGTACAGATCAGATTACAAACCTAATCCAATATCTGTTTTTGGAATTCATAACCATATCAAACTGCTACAATCAACATGCAAAAATCAAGTGTTTCTATACACTAGAAAAGAACAATCTGAGTAGAAAGTCAGTAAATGAATTCCATTTACAATAGCAACTAGAAGAATAAAATATCTAGAAATAAATAATTTGTATCCAAAAAACTACAATACATTGCTAAAAGAAAGAAGACCTAAACAAATGAAAAGACATTGGGTTCATGAATTGAAAGATTAAATATCTTTTATAAGATATCAATTCTACCCAAAGTGATTTATACATTGAATGCAATCACAATCAAAATTTCAACAGCCTACTTTGCAGAAATGGAAAAGTCAATTACCAAATTTATTTGGAAGGAAAAGGGAGCCTGGACAGCCAAAATCATCTTAGAACAGAATAATGAAGTCGGTGGACTCATACTTGCTGACTTTAAAGCATATTACAAAGCTACAGTGGTCAAAACAGCATGGTATCAGCATAAAGACAGATATATAGATCAGTGAAATTTAACTGAGTGTTCAGAAATAGACCCTCTCCTTTATAGTCAGTTGATTTTTAAAAATTTTATTATTATTTTTTTTTTAGGAGGTACTGGGGATTGAACCCAGGACCTCGTACATGTGAAGCAGGCACTCAAACACTGACTTACACCCACTCCCCTGGTCAATTAACTTTTGACAAGGTTACCATATCCACTCAACTGGGACAGAATAGTCTCTTCAACAAATGGTTTTGGGAGAACTGGATATCCATATCCAAAAGAATGAAAGAGAACCCCTATCTCACACCTTATACAAAAATTAACTCAAAATGGATCGAAGACCTAAATATAAAAGCCAGGACCATAAAACTCCCAGAAGAAAATGTAGGAAAGCATCTTCAAGATCTTGTGGTAGGAAATGGTTTCTAAGACCTTACACCCAAAGCATAAGCAATGAAAGAAAAAAGAGATATTTGGGACCTTCTCAAAATGAAATGCTTTTGTACTTCATAAGATTTGTCAAGAAGTGAAAATGCAGTCTATTCAATGGGAGAAAATATTTGGAAACCACATATCAAATAAGGGTTGAATATTCATGATATATAAGGAGATCCTACTGATCTGAATAATAAAAAGACAAATGACCCAATTTAAAAATCGGCAAAAGACATGAACAGACATTTTTCCAAAGAGGAAATAAAAATGGCAAAAAAAAAAAAAAAGCACATGAAAAGATGTTCAACATTATCTAGTTATTAGGGAAATGCAAATCAAAACTACAATGAAAAAATAAAAATAAAACAAAACTACAATGAGATATCATTTTACACCTATTAAAATGGCCACTATTAAAAAACACAAAACTACAAGTGTTGGAGTAGATGTGAAGAAATAAGCATGCTTATTCATTGTTGATAGGAGTGTAGAATGGTGCAGCCACTGTGGAAGACTGGCAGTTCCTCAGGAATTTAAATATAGAGCTGCCATATGATCTGGCAATCCCACTCTGAAGTATATACGTAGAAGAACTGAAAGTAGGGAAGCGACCAGACATTTGAATACCAATGTTCAAAGCAGCATTATTCACAATTTCTAAAAGATGGAGACAACCCAGGTATCCATCAACAGATGACTGGATAACAAAATGTGGTATATGCATATGAGAGAGTATTATTAAACTATAAGAAGAAATGAGGTTGTGCTGCACATGACAAAATGGATGGACTCTGACAATATTACGTTGAATGAACAAGCCAGACATAAAAAGGCAAATACTGCAACATCCCATTAATATAAATTAAATATAATGAGCAAAGTCATGGAGTTAATAGCTAGAAGATAGTCACCAGAAGATAGATAGAATGAGGATAGTGAATGGGAAGCAGTGGCTTAATTTTTACAGCATTGGTAATAAGGTTGATTGTAAATGACTGGAATCAGATAAAGATGACAGTACCGTTCACGTGAATTTAATTAGCAGCGCCAATATAGGGGATGATTGTGATTGAAAGGGAAAGTTTGTGGTTATGTATGTCAGAGAAGAAAAGCTAAAGAATAAAACATGGGACTGCATAGCATTGAGCCCTGTTAGCAGACAATAAGTATGTTTAACAGTACAAATATAAGATGTTCTTCAATGAATCAGAACAAGTGTACATTAATATTACAAGATGTTAATAATAGGGTGGTATTTGAGCTAAAATTCACCTAAAGCAAATTATGGACTGTAGTGAATAGTAACATAGTAACATTTTCATCAATTGTAAAAAAAGAGAGAATTATCATAAGTGACAGAAACCAGCCAAAGTCTGCATATTTTTGACTCATTTATATAAATTGTAAATATAAATAAACTTAGAGATTGAAAAAAATATATATATATCTGTTGAATACTCAAGGATTTTTTCTGCAACCCTATCCCCCAAATAGACATACAACAGGCATATCTCATTAAAAAAGAAAAGAAAAAAATTCCATTCACAATAGCAATTTAAAGAATCAAATATCTAGAAATAAATATAACCAAGGATATAAAGGATTATAACCAGAGAACTATAAAACATTCATTGCTGGTGACAATGTAAAATGTTGTAGATTGTGGAATATAGTTTGGCAGACATCAGCAAGCTAGTATAGAACTACCACATGACCTGGCAATCCCACTGCTAGGTATATACTCAAAAGAACTGAAAGCAGGGGTTCAAACAGGTATTTGCTAACTGATGTTCACACGGCATTACTCATAATTTCCAAAAGATGGAAGCAACCCAAGTGTCCATCAACAGATGAACAGATCAATAAAATGTGATATATACATACAATGGGATAGTATTCAGCTATAAAAAGGAATGAATTCCTGATATATGTGACAACATGGCTGAACCTTTAAGATTCATGTTGAGTGAATAAGCCAGACAAAAAAGGAAAAATATTGAATGAACTCACTGATTTGAAATAATTAGAATAAGTAAACTCATAGAATCAGAATCTAGAATACAAGTTTACAGAGGCTAGGGTGGGAGCAGGGAATAGGGAGTTATGGCTTAAAATGTATAGAGTTATATTTGGGGCAATGGAAAAGTTTTCGCAATGGAAGGTGGTGATGGTAACATAACATTGTGAATATAATTAACAACACTGAATTACATATTTGAATGTGGTTAAAAGGGGAAATTTTAGGTTGTATATATGCTACTAGTACAAAAAATATATATTTTATTTTATTTTACTTTTATTTTTTTTAAGGATTTATTTATTTATTTAAATCCCCCCCTTCCCCGGTTGTCTGTTCTCTGTGTCTATTTGCTGAGTCTTGTTTCTTTGTCCATTTCTGTTGTCGTCAGCGGCACGGGAAGTGTGGGCAGCACCATTCCTGGGCAGGCTGCACTTTCTTTCACGCTGGGCGGCTCTCCTTACGGGTGCACTCCTTGCACGTGGGGTGTCCCATGGGGCTCCCCTACGCGGGGGACACCCCCACGTGGTGCAGCACTCCTTGCGCGCATCAGCACTGCACATGGGCCAGATCCACACGGGTCAAGGAGGCCCGGGGTTTGAACCGCGGACCTCCCATGTGGTAGTCGGACGCCCACTGGGCCAAGTCCGTTTCCCAAAAAATATATATTTTAAATCCATGATAGTACACAACACAAACAGTGAACCTTAAGTTAAACCATGGACTATAGTTAATAGTACAATTATAAAAATGTGGTTTTATCATTTGTAACACATGTACCACATCAACGCAAGGTGTTAATAATAGGGTGACAACTAAGACAAGCCCAGGACCAGATGGCTTCACAGATGAATTCTACCAATCATTTCGGAAAGAACTAACACCAATCCTGCTTAACTCTTCCAGAAAATAGAAGCAGAGGGAACATTGCCTAACTCATTCTATGATACCAACATCACCCTAATACCAAAGCCAGAAGAAAGGAAAACTAAAGACCAGTCTCTCTAATGAAAATTACAGCATCTTTTTTGATAAAGACACTTCAAAAAATAGGAATAGAAGGAAATTTCCTCAACATAATAAAGGATATATATGAAAACCCCACAGCCAACATCATATTCAATGGTGAAATGCTAACGGCTTTCTCTCTAAGACCTGGAACAAGACAAGGATGTCCACTGTCACCGCTCTTACATCAGGGAACCAAGAGTGCCTACAACTGCAAGCAGGAGAATTGCATCCATCATCCATGTGGGATCTAAGCCCCCTCTCGATATAGAGGTGGTGTGGACATCACCATCCCAGGGTCCACAGGATGGAGGAATAAAATATGGATTAGAGTGAACTTACTGATATTCTAGTATAGAACTATCATGACTAGTAATGGAAGAAATTGTAGCATTGATCTGGAGAAAGTGGCCATGGTAGTTGCTGAGGACAGGGAGAGGGAAAAGGAGAGGTGATGTGGGGGCATTTTCAGGACTTGGAGTTGTCCTAAATGACATTGCAGGGACAGATGCTGGACATTATATACCTGCCATAACCCAATGAATGTACTGGGGGAGAATGCAAACTACAATGTAAACTATTATCAATGTGGTGCAGCAGTGTTCCAAAATGTATTCACCAAAAGCAATCAATGATGAAAGAGGTTGTTGATGTAGGAGGAATGGGATGGGAGTGTGGGGTATATGGGACCCTCTTATATTTTTTAATGTAATATTTTTAATGATCTATGTATCTTCAAAAAATACAATAAAAAAATGATGGTGGGGTATATGGGAACATCTTATGTTTTTTAATGTAACGTTTTGTGTGATCTAGTAACTTTAAAAAAAGATAATTAAAAAATAAAATTACATTGAAAAAAGTACTTGTTCAAGCACTTAGGCAAGAAAAAGATATAAAAGGCATCCAAACTGGAAAGGAAGAAGTAAAAATTTCCCTATTTGCAGATGACATGATCCTATACATAGAAAGCCCTGGGAAATCTACAAGAAAGCTTCTAGAACTGATAAATGAGTTCAGTAAAGTGGAAGGATATAAGATCAACATGCAAAAATCAGTAGCATTTCTGTACACCAATAATAAGCAATCTGAGGAGGAAATAAATTACAATTACAATAGGAACTAAAAGAACCAAATACCTAGGAATAAACTTAACTAAAGATGTAAAGGACTTGTACACAGAAAACTACACAACACTGTTAAAGGAAATCAAAGAAGACCTAAATACACCATGGATTGGAAGACTAAACATCATTAAGATATCTGCCCTACTCAAATTGATTTACAGATTTAACACAATCCCAATAAAAATTACAACAGCATTTTTTACTGAATTGGAGAAGCTAATTATGAAATTTATTTGGAAGGGTAAGGGGCCCCAAATAACTAAAGACATATTAAAAAGGAAAAATGAAATTGGAGGAATCACACTCCCTGACTTTAAAACATAATACAAAGCTACAGTAGTCAAAGCTGCATGGTATTGGCACAAGGATAGACATATACTTATTATGTCTAATTATGCCTTATTGTTATTCTATTATAGACTTATTATTATTCTAGCAATGGAAGAACTTGTATCATTGATAAAAAGGCAGTGGCCACCAGAGATTCTGAGGGGAGAGAGAGGGAAGAATAAGTGTAACATGGGGGCATTTTCGGGACATTGGAATTGTCCTGCATGACATTGCAATGATGGATACAGGTCATTAAATGTTTTCTCAAAATCTATAAAATTGTTTGGGGCAGACTGTAAACTATAATGTAATCTATATTCCATGGTTAGTAGTAACAGTTCAATATGTGTTCATCAGTTGTAACAAATGAACCACACTAATGAAAGATGTTGTTAATGTGGGTAACCGGGTAAAGGGTGAGGAGTGGAGTATATGAGAAGCCCCTATACTTTTCATATAACATTTATGTAATCTAATTTTTCTTTAAAAGTAAAAAAACAAACATTTCAAAAAACTAATAGGGTGGTATATGATCCTTCATTTTATTCATGATTGTTCTGTAAACCTACAATTTCTTTAATTAAAAAAATCATTTAAGAAAATTCAACACACATTTGTGATAAAAAGTATCAGAAAAAGTAGGACTAGAAGACCAATTGCTCAGTTTGATAAAGACCATCTCCAAAAACATACAGTTAACATTAAACTTAACAGTGAAAGAATGAATGTTTTCTTCTCAGATAGGGTACAAGGCAAGATGTTTGCTCTCACCATTCTTATTCAACATAGTAATGATGAAAAAGCAAGTTCAGCAAGGTGTAATGACATAAGCTAAACATACAAAAATCAATATACTAGCAATGTTCATGTGGAAATCAAAATTAAAAGTACGATGCACCTTACAATCACTATAAAAAAAAGAAATACTTAGGTAAATCTAACTGAAATTGTACAGGACAAATTCTGAAAAGTACAACACATTAATAAAAGAAAATGTACACAATCTAAATAAACAGAGACATACCAAGCTCATGGTTTGGAAGACTCAACATAGTAAAGATGTGAATTCTCCCCAGGTTGACATATAGGATTAATGTATTTCCTATCAAAATCCCAGCAAGAACTTTTATAGCTATAGATAACATTATTATAAAATGTATTAGAAAGCCAAAGAAACTAGAATACTCTAATTTTTTTAAAACTATGAAGTGAGAAGAATCAGTCTACCTCATTTCAAGATTTATTTTATGGCTATAGTAATTAAGAATGTGCTGTATTGATGGAGGGACAACCACACAGATCAATGGAACACAATAAAGAATAGAGAAAAAGACCCATACAAATGTGCCCAACTTGTGCAAAGAGCAATTCAATGGAGGAAAGATAGTCTTTTAACAAATATTGCAACTGAGAGAAATAGTATGTCAGTGTTTCTCATTCAGCCCCTAGCTGCCTGTTATTGAGGCTAAGTCACAGATGAATGTAGTTGAGAGGTGGGAACCTTCTTCTTTCTCCCAGCTTCACCATGAAACAGATGTTCTACCTTGGGCGCAGTGCACTGAACATAATGGAGTCCTGATCACCCTTGCCTCAGCTCATGAGGCAGGTTCCATATCAGGAGAGGCACACCATGAGAAGCACACCAAGAGGCAAGCCAAGAGGACCTCAAGCCTCTGATTCCCACCCCTCCATGGGACACTCAGCTCCCAGAGATAGGGATACCCTCAGAGAGAACCTTCTCATTGTCCCCATTCCTAGCTCCGGAGCCTTAGCTGAGAGATTTTACCCGGATGAAGAAGCAGACTATAAAACAGGAGCTCCTAATCTCTTCCCAAAGGAACTGACTTTTTGCAACAGTGTGTGGAGAAGGTTCAAGTCTAAGGGCAATAGGTCAATTAATGAAGCCCAACTAATTAATCAATTAGTGAAGTTTAATAGTTGGGTGTGGTTGGGGAAAGAGAACCCTACTAAACTCACTGCTTTCCTAGGATGACTATGAACATACCCAAAGCTTCGCCTACCTGAAGAGCAACATCAGAGACTTAACACTATAGAGAGGATTTGGATTTCACTAAAATAAACTTCTAGTTACTAAACAAATAAACAAGCAATTATCAATAACTAGCCCCTGAAGGGGTGGAGCATCAGTACCCAGAGTTGCCTCAATATACTATCTAAAATGTCCAATATACAACAAAAAATTACAAAACATTCAAAGAAACAGAAAAGTATCATCCATACATTGGGGGGAAATGTAAGCAATAGAAAATGCCTGTGAGAGCAACCACAGACTTCAAAATAGCCATTATAAATATGATCAGGAACGAAAGGATTAAAGAAGTAAAGGAAGGTATGGTGACAATGTCTTATCAAATAGATAATTTCAATAAGGAGACAGAAATTTTTAGATGTATCAAAAACAAAATAAGTGAGGTTTAAAAACTCACTAGAGGGACTCAAGATTGGATCTGAACTGTCACAGGAAAGAAAATAAATGAACTTGATTATAGACTGAAAGAGATTATCCAAGCCAAAGAACAGAGAGAAAAAGTAATGAAGAAAAATGAACAGAGTCTCAGAGAAATGTGGGACACTATTAAGCACACCAACATACATAATGGGAATAGCAGAGGGAAAGGACATAGAGAAGCAGAAAAAATATTCAAAGAAATAATAGCTGAAACCTTTCCAAATTTATTGAGAAACAATAACCTACACATTTAGAAAGCTCAATGAACTCCAAGTTGTATAGATGCAGAGATCCATTAAAAAAACACATTACAGTATAAATGCTGAAAGTTAAAGACAAGGAGAAAATCTCAAAAGCTGAAAGAGGAAAAAAACTTGTTACATACAAGGAATCTTCAATAAGATTAATATCTGACATCGCAATAGGAACAAAAGAGGCCAGACAGCAGTGGGATAACATATTCAAAGTGCTCAAAGAAAAATCTGTAATCCAAGAATATATCTAGCAAAGCTAATTTTGAAAAATGAAAAAAAATAAAGACTTTCTTTTTTCTTACATAAACAAAAACTAAGAGAATGTATTGCCATCAGACCAGACTTACAAGAAATACTAAAGGAAGTTCCTCAGACTGAATGCAAATGACCCCAGACAGTAAGGTAAATCCACATGAAAAAAGAAAGTACACAAGTAAAGGCAATTCTGTAATTATAAAAGGCAGTATATACATGTAGTTTTCTCCTTTCTTCTCTTAACTGATTTTGAAAGCAAATGAATTAAAATAATAGGTATATAACATATTCTTGGGCCTATAACAAATTGAAACATATATAATATCTTTCTCAGTAACAGCACATCGGAGATGTGTGGAAGCAAAAACATTGGGCTAAGAAAATGACCACAGATGGTAAAGTCATAATTATAACAACGTATTTTTGGGTTTGTAACATTAAGAGATGTAATATGTATAATAATTCTACTAAAAGGAGGAAAACAGAAGAGAGCAATACAGGAGTAAATTTCAATGGAAAAGAACTAGTATAAATCTGAATCTGATTCTGATAACTTAAGATGTATATAAACCCTAGAACTACTAAAAAAAACTTAAAAAGTGAAAAATCATTGAAGATATTAAAATGCTACATTAGGAAATATTCACTTAATGAAAAAAAAAAAGCAGTAAAGGAGAAAAAAAGGAAGAAGAGAGACATGGAAAACAAAAAGTAAAATGGCAGATGTAAACCCAACTAAATCAATAACAACATAAATAAAAATGGATTAAACAATCCCATCAAAAAGCAGAGACTGTCAGTCTGGATCTGAAAAGAAAGGTCCAACTATATGCTATCTACAGAAGGCATACTTTAGATACTATAATACAAAGGTTGCAAGTAAAAGGATAGCAAAGAATATATCATGCAAATAGCAATCATAAGAAAGCTGGAGTGGTATACTAATAACAGAAAGATAGACTTTAACAAAAAAAATTTTTACTAGGGATAAAGAGAAACATTTTATAATGATAAAAGGGTCAAATCATCAGGAAGAAAAAGTAACTATAAACATATATGCACCTAATAACAGAGTATCAAAGTACATAAGTCAAACTGATAGAAATGAAGGGAAAAATAGAAAATTCAGCAATAAATTGGAGACTTCAATGCCCCATTTTCAATAATGGATAGAACAATGAGACAGGATCAACAATGAAATAGAAGTCTTGAACAACACTATACAATAGACCTAACAGACAACTATAGAACTCTCAATTCAACAAAATATACAATTTTCTCAAGTGCAAATGGAACACTGTTCAGGTAAGACCATATGCTATGCCATAAAACAAACCTCAATAAATTTAAAAGAACAGATACAATACAAAACATTATACACAGGATTGCTTTAGCATACAAAACTCAATTAATATATCATATTAAAAGAATAAAAAAACAAAACCATACAACATCTCAATAGACACAGAAGAGGTAAAGGTTTCTTTGTGAAGTGATAAAAATATTCTAAAATTGAATGTGGTGATGGTTCACATATCTGTGACTATACTAAAAACCTGAATTAGATACTTTAACTGGGAAAACTGTATGGTTTGTGAATCATATCTCAATAAAGCTTAAAAAAAAATAGCAACATTTAATGCTGACAAGACTGTGGAGAAATTGGATCACTCATAAATCACTGATAGAAATGTAAAATGGTACAGGCACTCCAGAAAAGAGTTTGGCAGTTTCTTTAAAACAACAACAACAACAACAACAACAACACAACAAACTAAACATGCAATTACCATATGACTTGGCAATTGCATTCCTGAACATTTATCCCTGGGAAACGAACAATTCACACAAAATCCTGTATGTGAATGTTCAAACAGCTTTATTCATAATGGCTAAAAACTGGAAATAATTCAGATGTCCTTCAATGGGTGAATGTTTAAACAAATGGGCACATCCATACCATGGAACTCCACTCAACAATAAAAAGAAAGTAATGATTGATACATGCAACAACTTGAATGAATGTCCAGAGAATTATGCTGAATGAAAAAAGCCAAACCCAAAAGTTACATTCTGTGTTATTCCATTTATATAACATTTGAAATGATAAAATTACAGGAATGGATAACAGATTAGTGCTTGCCAGGGTTTAAGGATGTTCAGTGGGGGAGGAATCTGAGAGGGAATTAATGTGGCCATAAAAGCGCAACACGAGGGATTCTTGCAGTGAGGGAAATGTTTTCTATCTAGGCTGTATCAATGTCAACATCCTAGTTGTACGATAGTTTTGGAAGCTGTTACCATTGGGGGAAACTGGATAAGGGCACATAAGAACTCTATGTTTTATTTCTTAAAACTGCATGTGAATTTATAATTATCTCAAAACAAAAGTTTAATTAAAAACTTAGAAAATAATTACATAGAAGAATACTATACAATATTCCTGACCTTGATGAACTGATGAGCTCACAGACCAGTGGTGAACGACAAACATTTAAATCAAAATCACAATTCATTATGATGATAATAATAACTAGCAATTATATAGCATTTATTGCTTGACAGACACCCCCACAAGCTCTTTACATATATTAATTCATTTTATCTTCACATCTACCCTAAGAAGTAAGTACTATTATTATTCTCATTTTATGGATGAATAAACTGAAGTACAGAAATGTTTGTAATTGGCATGAGGTCACAGACCTAGCAGGTAATTGCTATAAAAAATTATATACAATGTGGGAGCCAATGTGGCTCAAGCAGTTGGGTAAGCACCTCCCACATGGGAGGTCCCAGGTTCAGTTCTCGGTGCCTCCTAAAGAAGATGAGCAGATGCAACAGGGCAGGCATAACAAGCTGAAGCAATGAGCTGACAAAACGAGCAGATGCAATGAGCAGACACAATGAGCAGGGAGTGGATGTGGCTTAAGTGGATGAGCACCCACCTCCCATATGGGAGGTCCCAGGTTCAGTTTCCAGTGCCTCCTAAAGAAGATGAGCAGACAACGAGCGAACACAAGTAGAAAGCAGGCAGACACAGAGGGCAGATACAGCAAGTGAACAAGCAGAAACCCGGAGCAGACAGACAAGGGAAACAGACAAGAGAGTGGGGGGCAGGGGGGAGGGTTGGGTAGATTATATACAATGTATGGACAGAACACAGAGTACAAGTGACCAACTATAATCAAGGGGTTGATACAGAGCATTTTTCGAAGAACTGAATCTTGATGGATATAAAGTTTACCACCATTCTAAAGCAGAAAGATCAACATAAGCAAATCTCACTGAGGAGAGGTAAGAAAGAGGCATTAAATAAGACATCATTTGGTTTCCCTGGCTCTCAAGTTTTCTAAACTCATAAATTAAGCAGTTTGGACTATGTTATCTCTTAAGTCTCTTCTAACTCATACAGTCTATGATTCTATGCTGCTAATGTAGAAAGTTAAATTACTGGAGTCCTGTCGGCACAGTCCTAGTCTCTATGCAAGAATAATTCATGGGAAATGTGCCCTTGTGTCCCAGAAACATGTATAGATGAAACAGCACATTGACACAAATGTAAAAGGATTTGTGAGTTATTTGGGGAAACCTAACCATCATTTATAATATTGTTTCTATGGAAAAATAACTTTTACACCAAATATGGTATATAAAGTGTTTAAAAATTGAATATGCTCTGTTCAGATGTATTCTAAAATAGCTGTTCAGAAGAAAAAAAGAAATGGGTTCTTTAAAATAATTAGAATCAGGCTTAGAAGGAGCTATGGGTCTTGGAGAAAAGTTCATGAATAATCTTTTGTGTCTGACACCAATTAGCTTTTATAACAGTTCTAGCCTTCAAAGGACAGGAAGCGGTAGAGGAGAAGAATTCAAGAGAGAATTTCCATCTAGACTGGATAAAGCAGTGGAAGGTAATCCTACAGTGCATACGTAAGCAGAATTATTTCCTTTCTTTTTGGTTTCCACTGGAAAGAGGCAGGAAGCTGAAGGATGTTGGGAGGCAAGTGAAAGCTGAGCCAGGCTAGCAGAATAGAAACAGCCTCTAGTTACATACACAGTAGCAGAAGAGTCATCAGGTGTGCCATTCTTTATCTTAGCTTTACATGTTTACAGTGAGAAGAAAAGTTAGAAATTTTGTTAAACCAGAATAAAACATAAGTTAAATCAAAATAGTGGAAAATCTATAGTGCACAAATGTACTAAGATGCTTTATTCAATTGTGCTCTGAACTGTATTTTTTATACTGAAGCCCTAGGTTGTACACAATTCCAAAATAGTTATTTATTGTTCAGGATACTTTCTTAAGCTTGAAATCCTTATATTCAACTGGCTACTTGATATCACTACTTTATTCCTCATAAGCACATCATAAATAACATTTCTGTACCCTGCTGCCTTACCCTATCCCCACTCCTGGCACAACTTTCCTCCAAATCTGCTCCTCCCCCAATCTTCTCTATCTCACTCAGTACACAGCACCACAATTCACCAAAGTACTCAAAACCCATAAATCTAGGGATCACCTTTGATCCTTCCCTCTCTCTGATCCTTCACATATAATTCATCACCACATAGTATTGATTCTAACTTTCAAAATATTATTCTTGTCCTTTTATTTTTCTCCACTGCCTCCACCAAGCGCTGAATAATTTGTTTACACTACTGCAAGCCAACCTCCTACTCCTACTCTTGTTTTAGTCTATACTGATCCATTTTCTACTCAGCAGGCTCATCTGCTTAAAATGTAAATAAAATTAGATTATATTACTCTAATATTTCCTAAGGATTTAGTTTTATAGGAAAAATTAATTGAAATTATGTATCAAATCTTAGGTTTGGCTATCTATACATATGGGATGTCTTTGAATTGTGTGATTTCTAGTGTCCCTTTTATAATCTAACATAACTTGATTACTTTAGAAAAACTGGCTCTTGTGAATTTGATAATTTTGATACAAAAACTAATATAAGTAACTTTTTCCTTTGATTTCTAATCTTTTGTCATGAGAACAACCAGTTCTCATTGTCCCTTGCACATACCTGGCTCCTCCCACTCACCTTATGGTAGACATTTTTCAGAATATTTTAGTTGTCCGATTGTTCAATTTTGACGGAATTCCCATTGTGTAGAGTCTTAGTAGGAATTTCTTATTAAAAAAGAAAATGAAAACATAAAATACATAACTTATTATTTAGGAAAACTTGCAACATTGTAGTTTACAAAGGGTCATGAAAAACTAACATGTCCTTCTAGCAATCTTCATTAATCTTAAATTCATTAATTTATTTCGTGGATTAAACGATACAACAAATTCATAATATCTAATTTATCATAAGTCCAAAATTTCACAGGGAAAATAAAAGCAATAAGAAAATATTTTTTAAGTGAAACCTAAATGGAAAGAAAGGGTCAACATATGAAGAGAAAAATCTACTATACCAAGAAGTAACCTATTAGAAATGCTAAAAAAAAAAAAATCTACAATGATGGGGTATGTCAAAGGGGGACAGGAACCAAATGAAAAAAGCTTACAATGGCCAAAGCTAGAACAACTGGAGCAAGAAAATAAAGTAGCATTGGATTTTAACCCAAAGTATAAAATAAATATCCATGAGTCCATACTGATACAAATAAATAATTGAATAAACAAACAAATGGGGGAGAATGGACAGTCTTCTTTGCAGAAAATTCCAAGTAATTTGTGTAGATTCTAGCCCACAAGAAGGTAGAGCATAAGTGTGGGCTGTACATAGTGACATCCTTCCAAAGAGTTCAGTATGTAAAGGGGGAGGGGTAAAGGAGGAACTTCACAATGAAGAAACCTGACAAACACTACCTAGGCTTGCTCATCAAAGTTAACATCATCATAATATGTTGACAGCATATACCTTTGATATGTGATGACAAAGGTACTTTACCTCTGTGGTCTCCCTCCCCCAAATCTATAACTCCAAGAAAATTATAATAAAAACATTAGATAAATCTGAATTGAAAAACATTCTATGAAGTATTTATATCTGATCAATACTCCTCAAAACTGTCAAGGGCATCAAAAACAAGGAAAGTCTGAGAAACTGTCAGAGCTGAAAGGAGCTGAAGGAAACACAATATAATATAATGGTGGTATCCTGGATGGGATTCTGGAGCAGAAAAAGGACATTAGGTAAAAACTAAGGAAATATGAATAAAGCATAGACTTTAGTTAATAATAATGTATCAACACTGGTTCATTAATGTGACCAACATACCATACAAATTTAAGGTATTAATAATAAGGAAAACTGGGTGTAGAGTAAATGCTTTTTTGTAAATCTAAAACTGTTCTAAATTTAAAAGTTTACTTTACAAAAATAACCTAGTTTCTGGTCCCAGAAACAACTGAATTTACTTTCAACAGGAAAATACAGAAGCTTACAAAATTAGGTCTGAGTATTTTTCATTAATTTAATGAATCACATTCAATCAGTATAAGTAACCTTGACTATGCCAACATTCAGGACACAAAAGCAAACTCCACAAGAAAGAGGTATTGAGAAGTTTAGAGCTCTTCTCTAGGTATTCTATTGGGATCTTCTGTCTAAATTGAAGGTGAAACACTCTATAGCAGAAAATCATATGTAAATGCTAGTGCCTTTAAAAGTTTCCTTTTAATAAGTTCAAAACTAGCCATGTTTTTCAGGAGGACATTTAGCAAGGTAAGTATAGCAATAGATAAAATCAATAATCTAGGTAATATAAATTGTGGCATTTATTATGATATTAATGCTATACCAAGTTTCTCTTAGATAGTAAGATACTATCGCATGAAACAGTATATCAAGTATGTTTTGTGTGACCTCTAGGCAGATGAGAGGTAAATAAGAGAAATCTTTTTAATAATACCTTCAGCTAAAGTGCTACACAGAGAGGAGTGAAAAGAAAGGATAAAGTAAAAATTCCATTTACTGCAATATCTGAAAATAGGGTTAACATACTTTTAATGATTGCCTAAGTCCACCCTATTCTTATTTTGAAATAATATGACACTGATATTTTCTGAATAGAAAATGAATGTAATGAATTATCATTGATGTCTTCCTTTTTTAACCTGAAATTCAAAAATTCTTCTTCTATAATAAAAAAAAAATTCATTCAAACTTGGCAGTGAATATTAAAGTAGCAAATGCTGTAATTTAAAAAATCTAATTTTTGTAGTTAGTTTCAATAGTCTTACATAGAAAATTTCTGAACACAGTTTTTAACAACAACAAAAAAACTAATTTGATTTTCACTTGATCTATCTTTTCCGGGCCAGTCTCTTCTGGAGGTGTGAAATAAGCAGGTCCAATTTTTCCAGCACCATTTCTTGAAGAGACTATTCTTTTTAGTTGAGTGGACTTAACGCTTTGTCAAAAATCACTTGGCTATGGACAAATATTGTATGGTCTCACGAATATGAAATATGAAGAATATATGCTTGGAGTTAAAACCTAGTTTTGGTTATTAGGAAATAAGAGGAGGGCTGAGAAGGGGTGCTGATGCTTAATGTATGTAGAGGTTTTAATGAACTTGACTGTAAAAGTGTGGAAATGGATAGAGTTGATGGTAATCCATTACAGTGAGGAGAACTAATACAGCTAGTTTATAAATGGGATTGTGGCTGAAAAGGGTAGTCTAGGGATATAAATGTCAATGGAAAGAAAGCCTGAGAATGATCTAGGGACTGAATAACATAGTGAACTCAGAGGTGGAAGAAGATTGTGGTTAACAGTAAAAATAGGGAAGCGGACTTGGCCCAGTGGTTAGGGCGTCCGTCTACCACATGGGAGGTCCGTGGTTCAAACCCTGGGCCTCCTTGACCCACATGCAGCTGGCCCACATGCAGTGCTGATGCGCGCAAGGAGTGCCCTGCAATGCAGGGGTGTCCCCTGCATAGGGGAGCCCCACACCCAAGGAGTGCGCCCCGTAAGGATAGCTGCCCAGCGCGAAAGAAAGTGCAGCCTGCCCAAGAATGGCGCCGCACACACGGAGAGCTGACGCAACAAAAAGATACACAGATTCCCATGCCACCGACAACAACAGAAGCAGACAAAGAAGAACACGCAGCAATACGGACACAGAGAACAGAAAACTGGGATGGAGCGGGGTGGGAGGGGGAGGGGAGAGAAATAAATAAAATAAATCTTTAAAAAAAAAAACAGTAAATCTATAAGAATGTCCTTAGAACAAATGTACATCAGTATTACAAGGTGGGAAGAATGTGGAGAAGCATGGGAAAAATACAATTAATGTACCTTTGGACTATAGTCAAAAGCAATACTGTAATATTCTTGCATCAATGCCAAAGATGCACTGTGTTGTTGTTTTTTTTTTAATTTATTTTATTTCTCCCCACTCCACCCCAGTTGTCTGTTCTCTGTGACTATTTGCTGCATGTTCTTTTTTGTCTGCTTCTGTTGTTGTCAGCGGCACGGGAATCTGTGTTTCTTTTTGTTGCGTTATCTTGTTGCGACAGCTCTCCATGTGTGTGGCGCCATTCTTGGGCAGGCTGCACTTTCTTTTGCCCTGGGCAGCTCTCCTTACAGGGCACACTCCTTGCACATGGGGCTCCCCTACGCGGGGACACCCCTGCATGGCATGGCACTCCTTGTGTGCATCAGCACTGCACGTGGGCCAGCTGCACACGGGTTAAGGAGGCCTGGGGTTTGAACCGCGGACCTTCCATGTGGTAGATGGATGCCCTAACCACTGGGCCAAGTCTGCTTCCCTCACTGTGTTAATAATAGCGGGGGAGGTGGATGTGGCTCAAGCATTTGGGATCCCATCTATCATACAGGAAGTCCAGGGTTTGATACCCAGAGTCTCCTGGTGAAGGCAAGCTGGCCCATGTGGCGAGCTGGCCCACGTGGAGTGGTGGCCCATGTGAAGTGTTAACCCGTGCAGGAGTGCTGCCCTGCGCAGAGTGCTGGTCTACGTGGAGAGCTGGCACAGCAAGATAACGCAACAAAAAGAGACACAGAGAAGAGATAATGGGAGGTGCAGCAGATCAGGGAGCAGAGGTGGCGCAAGAGAATGATCTCCTCTCTCCCACTCTGGAAGGTCCTGGGATTGGTTCCCGGAGCAACCTGATGAGAATACAAGCAGACACAGAAGAGCATACAGCGAATGGGCACAGAGAGCAGACAATGGAGGGAGGGGAGAGAAAGAAAGAAAGAAATCTTTAAATAATAATAATAATAATAGGGGGTAAGGAAAACATATACAAAATAAATGCTATAAACCATAGTTTGTGGTAATAGTCTGATAATATTATTTCATAATTTATAACAAATGTTCCACAACAATGAAGCGTGTTGGTAGAGGGGTATCATATGGGAATTCCACACATGAGCATGATTGTTTTGTAAGTTCACAACTTTTCTAATAAAAATAAATTTTTAAAAAATCAGTTGGCTCTAAATGTGAGGGTTGATTTCTGAACTCTCAATCTGAGTGCATTCATCTATATGTCTGTCTTTGTGCAGGATGGGGTGTTCTGATTACTGTAGCTTTATAATAAGTTTTAAGATTGGGAAGTGTGAATCCTCCAACTTCGTTCTTTTTTTAAAGTTTAATTTTTTTATTGAAGTATATCACTCATACATAAACATTAAGTATACAGTAATAGTTGTGAACTTACAAAACAAACGTACATAATATCATACAGGGCTCTCATACCTCAACATGCCACCAATACCTTGCATTGCTGTGAAACATTTTGATTTAAAATTGATTAAAGAGCATCCTCAAAATATTACTACTACCCATAATATCTTACATTTAGTGTATTCCCCCCCCCAAACTACCCTATTATTATTTTTAAAATATATTTTTATGACATGTGCAGAATTCCCATACAACACCTCTCCATCAACATACCACACCGTAGTGGAACATTTGTTACAGATTGTGAGATAATAGCATCAGATTATTACCAGATCCATAGCATACATTTGGCACACTTTTTCATATTCCCCCATTATCAACATGGTACATCTTTGGCATAGATGCATGAATAGTACATTATTACTGTTAACCACAGGCCATAGGTTAAACTACAGTTGTATTTTTGCCGTGCTTCTCCACATTCCCACGACCCTGCAATAGTGATGTACGTCTGCTTTAGTTCACAAAGGACATTTTTGCATCTGTATCATCAACCACAATTCTCATCCACCTCTGGGTTTCCTGTGTTATTCAGTCCCTAGATTATTCTCTAGCTTCCTGTCAATTGGCATTTACATCCCTAGACTACCCTGCTCAGCCACACTCTCATTTATAAATCAGCTGTTACTCTATACTGTGTTACCATCAACTCTATATATTTCCACACTTTCACAGTAAAGTTAATTAAAACTTCCACATACATTAAACATGAGTCGTCTATCTCAGTTCTCTTATTTTCTTTAAGAATCCAGCACCTACTACCAGGTCTTGAAGATATTTTCCAACATTTTCCTCTAGGAGTTTTATGGTTTTTTATCCATTTTGAGTTAATTTTTACATAAGGTGTGAGAAGAGGTCCTCTTTCTTTGTTTTGGCTATGGATATCCAGTTCTCCTAGCACCATTTGTTGAATGGCCTGTTCTGACTGAGAGAGGTGGGTTTGACAGGCTTGTCAAAATCACTTGACCCTAGAAGTGAGGGCCTGTTTCTGAGCCATCAATTTGGTTCCCTTGGTCTATATGTTTGTCTGTATGCCAGTACCATGCTATTTTTACCACTGTAGCTAGGTAATATGATTTAAAGTCCGGAAATGGGAGTTCTCTAATTTTGCTTTTCCTTTTTAAGATGATTCTGGCTATTTAGAAACCCTTACCTTTCCAAATAAATATGATAATTGTGCTTTCCGTTTATTTTTAAAAGGCTAGTAGAATTTTTATTAGGATTGCATTGTATCTGTATATCAACTTGAGTAGAATTGACATCTTAAAGATATTCAGTCTTCCAATCTGTGAGTATGGAATGTTCTTCCAATTATTTAGGTCTTTATTTAAATTTCTTTTAACATATTAGTTGTAGTTTTCTGAATACAAGTGCTTTACATCTTTGGTTAGGTTTATTCCTAAATATTTGAGTTTTATCTGTCATTTTATTTTCACCACTCTTGACACTTTTAGTTACTTTTACTGATATAATCTTCATTTCTAGACTCTCTTCCAGGCCTTTCTCTCCTCTTTTCTTTTCAGGCTGTAGCATATCCTTTAGTGTTTCCTGCAAAGCTGGTCTCTTGGTTACAGTCTCTCTCGGTTTTTATCTATGAATATTATAAATTCACCCTCATTTTTGAAAGAGAATCTTGCCAGACGTAAGATTCTTGGCTGGAAGTTTTTCTCTTGCAGTATCTTAAATATATCATACCACTGTATTCTTGCCTCCATGGTTTCTGATGAGAAATTGGCACTTATATAAGGGTATCCCTTATATTTTATGCATTGCTTTTCTCTTGCTGCTCTCAGAATTCTCTCTGTCTTTGGCATTTGACATTCTGATTAGTATGTGAATCAGAGTTGGTCTATTTGGATTTATTTGGATGGGAGTATATTGTGCTTCTTGGACATGGATATCCAAGTCCTTCAATAGCGCTGGGAAATTTTCTACCATTATTTTTTCAAATATTCCTTCTGCCCCTTTTCCCTTCTCTTCTTCTTCTGAGACAACCTGTAACATATGTTTGCTGTCATTTAGTTACTTGAGACTTTGTTCAATTTTTTCCATTCTTATCTTCATCTGTTCTTTTTTTTAAGTTTGCTTTCAGAGGCCATTTTTTCAAGCTCACCAATCCTTTCTTCTGCCTCCTCAAATCTGCTATTATATGATTACAGTGTATTTTTTATTTCATTTACTGTGCTTTTCATTATCATAAGATCTACTATTTTTCTGTGTATGCTTTCAAATTCTTCTTTATGCTCATCCAATGTCTTAACATCCTTAATCTCTTTAGCCATCTCATTGAATTTATTAAGGAAATTTGTTTGAACATCTATGATTAGTTGTCTCAATTCCTTGATGTCATCTGGAGGCTTATCTTGTTCCTTTAACTGGGCCTTATCTTCCTGTTTCTTGGTATGGATTGTAATTTTTTGTTGGTATCTTAGCATCTGGCTTATTAGATTTATTTACTCTGGTTGCAGTTTCTCTCTTTAGTTTCGGGCTTTCTTGCCCTTTCTCTCTTGGTGATTGTGTAGTAGGTGCTGAGGATGTAGTTGGTGGTGTAAGTTATGGAGGCTCAAACTGACCTCATTGCCCCAGGGACCAATGAAGCTTCTCCCAACTTTCTCCTTTGACAGGAGTAGGGATGGAGACACAGCCATATGTAATAATCTAAGTTATGCAGGCCTGGACTGTAGTTGCCCTGGAGACTGATGAAGCTTCAAGCCTCTTTCTCCCCTGCCTAAGGTGGGGATGGAACTGCAGGTGTGCACAGCAATCTATGCCATGCAGGTCCAAAATGACCACAGTTGCCCCTTTGGCCTTTTTTTTTTTTTTTTAGCAAATTTTCTATTGTCTTTTTAAAAAAGATACATAGGTCACACAAAATGTTATATTAAAAAATATAAGAGGTTCCCATATACCCCATTCCCCATCCCCTCCCCCCACTCCTCCCACATCGACAACCTCTTTCATTAGTGTAGCACATTCACTGCATTTGATGAATACATTTTGGAGCACTACTACACCACATAGATTATAGTTTACATCATAGTTTATACTCTCCCCCAGAGGGATTGTGTTTACGCATGTCTCAGTAGGATCCCAGAGACAGCTAAAGTATATACAGCCCCAGGTGATGGTACTCCTGAGGGCTACAAAGACACACAGGTTCTATGGTGACACACAGGTTCTACGGTCATGGCAGATGGCTCTGGAGTTCAGTTACTTGCCAGTGGGACCTACTTTGAGTTGTGCTGGAGTTGGACTCATACATGACCTCTCTACACATGCCTCTTCTGTCACTTTTACTGAACCTGTGGTTGGCACTGGGGTTGGTGTATGCTCAGGAAACCTGTTCAGACTGTCCGTATGCCAGCTGGGCCCTGAGCCTCGGCAGAGTTTCAGTGCCCCATAGACTTTCAACTATTCCATTTGTGCCTACCAAATGTACCTGCAGCTACTCAGAGAGGCTGGTGCAGGGCCCACCAGCTTACCTCCTGCTAGAGGTGGGGCTTGAAGCCTAGGCTAGGGCTGCAGGCCGATCTGGGTGAAAGAAGCTGGTCCCTACCACCACTGTGATTTTCTGTCAGCCTGGCTTCCCCTCATGCTGGGGGAGAAGTCAAAACTGTGGCTACCAGCCTCTTTCCAACTTGGACAGGTTCATACTTTAGTGGTCCTTAGGGTTATACTTTAGCCAGCTGAATTTACTAATCAGTAGCTGAGATTGGTGGCCAACCATCTCTTCCTCCCATTTTCAGAAAATGGAGCTTCCAATTCCAGTCACAGAAAAGCTCCTAAAGCGACTTGCACCACCAGAGTAGGATGACCACTGGCCTCCATAGGGTGGCCTGTATTTTCCTGGAGAGGCTAATGCAGGTTCCCCCGGCTTCTCCCTGCTAGAGGTGGGGCTGGGGCTTATGCTAGAGCTGCAATCTAATCTGAATGGAAAGAAGCTGATCCCTATCAACACTGTGATTTTCAGTCTACCCTGCTTCCTCTTGTGCCAGGGTCAGAATTAAAACGGCAGCTACTAGCCTTTTTCTGACTTGGACAGTTTCAAAATTTAGCTGTTTTTAGGATTACACTTCAGTAGCTGAAGCTGGTGCCCAATCATGTCTTCCTCCTGTTTTGGGGAAGTGGAGCTTCCAATTCTAGCTTCAGAGTAGCTCCCGAGGCAGACTGTGCTGCCAGTGGAGGATGGGCACTGGCCTCTGGAATGCAGAATGCTCTACTCATGAATCTTCTCTGCAGATGGGCAGTCTCCTTCCATTCTTTCAAGGATGTTGCAGGATGCTCTTTTGGTCTCCTGGAGCGCCCAAACAGGTGCTTTAGATAGCTCTGCGTGATTACTAAGTGCCCTGTAGCATGAGCTGAATCTAGGAGCTCCTTATTTTGCTGCCATCTTGCTGGTTGTCTTCGTTCTTCTTCTTTTTTTTTTTTTTATATTTATTTATTTCTCTCCCCTTCCCTCCCCCCATCCCAGTTGTCTGTTCTCTGTGTCTATTTGCTGTGTCTCGTTTCTTTGTCTGCTCCTGTTGTTGTCAGCGGCAAAGGAATCTGTGTTTGTTTTTGTTGCGTCATTTTGTTGTGTCAGTTCTCCGTGTGGGCGGCACCATTCCTGGGCAGGCTACACTTTCTTTCGCGCTGGGCGGCTCTCCTTACGGGGCGCACTCCTTGTGCGTGGGGCTCCCCTACGCGGGGGACACCCCTGTGTGGCACGGCACTCCTTGTGCGCATCAGCACTGTGCATGGGCCAGCTCCACATGGGTCAAGGAGGCCTGGGGTTTGAACCGCGGACCTCCCATATAGTAGACAGACACCCTAACCACTGGGCCAAGTCTGCTGCCCATTCTTCTTTTTAAGTATGGTTTTGAGTATTCAGGGCTCCTTACCATTCCATATAATTTTTTTTCTAAAGATTTATTTTATTTATTTATCCCTCCTCCCCTTGTCTGTGGTCACTGTCCGCTCTCTTTGTCCATTTGCTGTGTGCTTTTGGTATCTGCTCATCTTCTCTTTAGGAGGCACTAGGAAACAAACCTGGGACTTCCCATGTGGGAGAGGTGCTCAATGACTTGAGCCACCTCAGCTCTCTGGTTGTTGTGTCTCTCATTGTCTTTGTTTTTTATGTCTCTTTGTTGCATCATCTTGTTGCATCAGCTTGCCACACCTGCCCAGGAGGCACCAGGAAATGAACCCAGGACTTCCCATGTGGTAGGCAGAAGAACAACAACTTGAGCCCCATCCGTTTCCCCATTCCATATAAATTTGATGATTGGCTTTCCCATTTCTGCAAGAGGCTGTGGGAATTATTATTGGGATTGCATTTGAATCTGTAAATTGATTTGGGTAGAATTGACAACATTTAGTCTTCTAATTCATCAACATGAAGTGTCCTTCCATTTATTTAGGTCTTCTGTCTTAGTTTGCCAAAGGGATTCTGATGCAAAGTACAAGGAATGGAATATAGCGGTAATTTTACTAGAGGAATATTTTACAGTTCCATGGACATGAAATTTCCAAATCAAAGTACTATCAAAGATGCTTTCTCACAAAAGTCAGCGACTGGTGATCCTGGCATCCTGCCACATGGTGAGGCAAGATGGTGGGTCTGTCGTCTCTCTCTACATTCTCCTGGAGCTCAGCTGTGGGTGATCAGGCATATGGCTTGTCTCTTTCCAGGGCCTCTTCTCTCACTCTCTGCTGCTCCACTTTCTCTCCGTGCCCAGCTGTGGGCCATCAGGCAAATGGCTCATCTCTTCAGCCTTGAATTGCTCAGTGGGCCCAACCTTCTGGGGGATTCTAGCTTCAGTTTCAGCTGCTAGTAATCCTTGAATCCTCTCTCCCACATGGCTGGGTCAAAATGGCAGAGCTCCCTTTTCTGTGTGTTTTCTTTCTCCTTGTGTCTCCAATTATATAAAGTTCCAGTAAGAGGGTAGAGACCCAACCTGAGTCATGCCTCATTGATAAAGTCCAATCAAAAGCAATCTAATTAAGTGATCTAATGAAGGTCCCTTAACCCAATCTAATGCAATCAAAGGCTCTCACACCCACAGGAATGGATTAGTTCAAAAAGCTAATCTCTTTTTGGGGTTCACCAAATTCAAACTGTCACATCTTTGATTTTTTAAAATGTTTTATAGATTTTCATGTACAATTCCTTTATATCCTTGGTTTAAATTATTCCTATATATTTTGTTTTAGTTACTATTAATGGAATGTTTTTCTTGATTTCCTTTTCAGATAGTTCATTACTACTATGCAGAAACACCACTGATTTTTGCATGTTAATCTTGTACTCCCCACTTTACTGAATACATTCATTAGCTCTAGTAGCTTTGTTGTCGATTTTTCAGGACTTTCTATGTATAGGTTCATATCATCTGTGAATAGAGGCCTTTTATTTGGATGCCTTTTATTTCCTTTTCTTGTCTAATTGCTCTAGCTTGAGCTTCCATGTTGAATAATAGGGGTGACAGTGGGTATCCTTGTCGTGTTCCTGATTGTAGAGAAAATGCTTTCAGTCTTTTACCATTCAGCAGGATGTTAGCTGTGGGTTTTTCATATATGCCCTTTATCATGTTGAGACAAGTATTTTTACCAGGAAGAGGGGATGGCTTTTGTCAAATGCTATTTCTGCATCAAGTGAGATGATCGTGTGAGTTTTTCCCTTTGTTCTGTTAATGTGATGTAGTACATTAATTGATTTGCATATCACTTTTTTGAATCACTCTTGTATATGATAAATCCCACTTGATCACAGTACACAATTTTTTTAATATGCTGACAGATTCAGTTTGCTAGGGTTTTGTTGAAGATTTTTGCATCTATATTATTAAAGGATATTGGTCTGAAATTTTCTTTCCTTGTAGGTATCTTTTTCTGGCTTTGCTATGAAGATAATATTGGCCTCATAGAATTTCAATTTCATCTTCTATTTTTTGGAAGAGTTTGAGCAGGACTCATGTTAATTATTCTTGGAAGGTTTGGTAAAATTACACATGAAGTCATCTGGTCCTGCGCTTTTCCTTGTTTTTGGTGACTGATTCCGTTTTTTACTAGTTATTGGTTTGTTGAAATTTTCTCTTTCTCCTTCAGTCAGTGTAGGTAGTTTGTTTCCAGGAATTTGTCCATTTCATCGAGGTTATCTAATTTGTTGGCATACAACTGTTCACCTCTTACAGTCCTTTTTATTTCTATGGGGTTCATAGTAATGTCTCTCTTTTCCTTTCTGAATTTAGCTGTGTCCTCTCTTTTTTTCTTCATCAGTATAACTAAAGGTTTGGCAATTTTACTGATCTTTTAAAGAACCAAATTTTGGTTTTGTTAATTTACTGTATTGTGTTTCATTCTCTGTTTCATTTCTCTCCGCTCCAGTCTTCATTAATTCCTTCCTTCTGTTTACATTGGTTTTCATTTACACTTCTTTTTCTAGATCCCCAAGTTGTGAGGTTAGGTTTCTGATTTGATATCTTTCTTCCTTTTGAATGTAAGTATTTAGAAATATAAAATTCCCTCAGTATTGTCTTTGCTGTATCCCATAAGGTTAGTTATATTGCATTTTCACTTTCATTTACCTCAAGATACTTCCTAAATTCTCTTGTAATTTATTCTTGGACCCACTAGTTGTTTAAGAGTACATAGTTTCCATTGGACTAATCCAGAACTAACAATGAGGTGAGGATGGACAACCACCACACCAAGGAACCGAGAGTCTACAACTGCAAGCAAGAGAGTCCCATCCATCAGCCATATGGTTTTGAAGCCCACTCTTAATTAGAGGTGGAGTGGTCATCACCATCCCAGAATCCTCAGGATTGGGGAATAAAATATGGACTAGAGTGGACTCACTGGTATTCTACTATAGACTTATTGTGATTCTAGCAATGGAAGAAATTATATCATTGATCTGGATACAGTGGCCACTGGAGGTGCTGAAGGCAGGGAGAGGGAAAAAGAGCTGTAATACGGGAATATTTCCTGGACTTGGAATTGTCCTGAATGACATTGCAGTGACAGATACTGGCCATTATACATCCAGCAGTAACCTATAGAATTGAGTGAGAGTGTAAACTACAATGTAAACTATAATCCATGCTTACTGGCAATGCTCCAAAATGTGTTCATCAATTACAATGAATTTACCACATGAATGAAAGAAGTTGTTAATGTGGGGAAAAGTGGGAGATGTGGGGAGTGGGGCATATGGGAGTCCCTTATATTTTTTATGTAACATTTTATGTAATCTAAGTATCTTTTAAAAATAAATTTTTAAAAAGAGTACATAGCTTAAATTACACATATTGTGAATTTTCCAGTTCTCCCTGTTATTATTTCTAACTTCATTCCATTGTATTCAGAGAAGATACACTGTATGATTTTAATATTTTTGAATTTATTGACACTTGTTTTGTGAACTAAGTTATGGTCTATCCTGGAGAATAATTCATGTGCACTAAAGAAAAATGTGTTTTCTGCTACTAGTGGGTGAAGTGTTCTATATATGTCCATTAAGTCTATGTGTCTTAGAGTATCATTTGGGTGTTATATTTCTTTATTGATCTTCTGTCTGGTTTTTCTATCCCCTATTGAAAGTGGTTATCGAAATGCCCTACTATTAATGTAGAGTATTTCAATATATTTCTCCCTTCAAATCTGTTTCATATATTTTGGGCTCTGTTGTTAGGTGCATATATATTTATAATTGTTATATCTTCTTGAATTGGCCCATTTGTCAGTATATAATGACGTCTTTGACCATTGTAACAGTTTTTAACTTAAAGTTTATTTTATCTGGCATTAGTATAACTACCCCAGCTCTCTTTTTGTGTATTTGTGTTGTGTATTTTTTCCTCCCTTTCATTTTCAACCTACTAATGTCTTTTAATTAAAGGTGAGTTTCTTGTAAACAGGATATGGTTGTTTCAATCTTTTTAAAATCCATTCTGCCAATCTCTGCCTATGGACTGGAAAGTTTAATCAACTTCCATTTAAACTAACTACTGATAGTGCAGCACTTTCCTCTGCTATTTTGCTCTTTTATCTTGTAGGTCTTATACTTCTTTTGACCTTCAATTCTTCTGCTATTGCCTAGTTTCATATTTCTTTGATTTTATTGAATTGTACCATTTTGAGTCGCTTGTCATTTCTTTCTGAAAATATTTTTCATGTATTTTCTTTTTAGTTGCCATGGGGTTAAAATTTAACATTTTAAATTTATAACAGCCATATTATTTGAAACCAACTTATCTTCAATAACATATACATACAATATTCCTTTATCTCTCTGTACTGCCACCTTTTTTATTGTACTTGTTACAGATTATATCATCTGATCATTGTGTCCAAAACCATAGATTTATCATAACTTTTTTTTTTTAAGATTTATTTATTATTTATTTATTTTATTTAATTCCCCCCTCTCCCCCGGTTGTCTGTTCTCTGTGTCTATTTGCTGCGTCTTGTTTCTTTGTCCGCTTCTGTTGTCGTCAGCGGCACAGGAAGTGTGGGCGGCGCCATTCCTGGGCAGGCTGCACTTTCTTTCGCACTGGGCGGCTCTCCTTACGGCGCGCACTCCTTGCGCGTGGGGCTCCCCTACGCGGGGACACCCCTGCGTGGCACGGCACTTCTTGCGCACATCAGCCAGCTCCACACGGGTCAAGGAGGCCCGGGGTTTGAACCGCGGACCTCCCATGTGGTAGACGGACGCCCTAACCACTGGGCCAAGTCCGTTTCCCATGATTTATCATAACTTTTTATGCATTTTCATTTTAGCACCTGTAAGAAGTAAAAAGTTGTGCTACACACAAAAAAAAATGCAATACAGTACCTGGCATTTATAATTACTCAGATGGTTACTTTTACCAGAGATTAATTTCTTTATGCCACTTTCATCCATTGTGTAGTATCTTCTCCTTTCAGTCTGAAGAATTCCCTTCAGCATTCCTTGTAGGGTAGGTCTAGTGGTGATGAACTCCCTTAGCTTTTGTTTGTCTGGGAATATCTTAATCTATCCCTCATTTTTGAAATAAGAGTCTTGCTGGGTATAAATTTCTTGTTTGACAATTGTTTTCTTTCAGCACTTTAAATATTTTGCCCACTAACTTCTTATCTCCATGGTTTCTGATGAGAAATCAGCACTTAATCTTATTCAGATTACTTTGTATATAACTCATTGCCTTTCTCTTGCAGCTTTCAGAGAAAGCGCCTTGTCCTTGGCATTGGACAATTTAGTTATTGTGTTATCGGTGGATGCTTCTCTTCGAGTTTCTCCTGTTTGGGGTTCTCTGTGCTTACTGTCTAGGTATTTTTTCATTTCAGTTATTGTGTTCTTCAACCCAGTATTTCTGTTTGGTTCCCATTAAGAATTTCAAAGAGTTCCCCATATTGCTTATTATTTTCCTTATATCCTTTAATTCTCTCTCTTTGTTTTCCTTTATTTCTCTGAGTATTCTGAGGATCTTTTTTTAAGTCTCTACTTGGTAAGTCCAAAGTCTGGTCCTCTTCCTTTACGATTACTAGATTTTTATCCTGTTCCTTTGGACAGGCCATCATTTCCTCTTTCTTGTTTGTCTTGTAATCTTTTGTTGTACACCTGTACATCTTAATATTTTAAAGGGTTAACCCTGGGATATATTTTCTGACCTCTCTGTTCCTCAAGTTTGTATCCAGCTAGTATATGACAGAGATTTTATGAATGCTAGGAGCTAATCAAAATAATCACACCAAAGCAAAAAGCACTTTTGTCTGCGAACTGGGTCTTCTTTAGCTGGTGATCTCCTTCAGAGTGTAGCCCTCCTACCAAGAAGATCAGCCAGAGGCAAATGCAAAGTGCAGGGTCCTCTGTGGAGCTTTCCTCTTTTCCAAGCCTTGTGCTTGCTAGAAGCCTTAGGAATTCCCCATATATAGTTTATAGGAGTTTAAGTGAATGTCCCCTCTACTCCCTTTGAAGTAGACTTACCCTCTTTCTGGATAGTCTCTGGAGTTGACTTAATGCAGGCAATCCTTTGCCCCAGGCTGCTCCAACTTAATTTTTTCTCACACTGTTCCAGTAGTCTGCAAGCTGCTTCTCTACCTTCAGGACAAACTCTGGTAGGGTAAGCCCAAGATAAGTTCCCCAGCTCAGTCTCTAAGACTTCCACCTAATAGATTGGCAATGACATGCAGGCATCCCTCTATGTACACAGGAGCCACTCTGCTCCCTCTGGAACAGAGCCAGGGACCCACAATGAAAGCACAAGTTGGTTCCACCACAGGCTGTGGATGGGGTAAATGGGGAGCCAGCAAGGGCACCAGGTTCTATGGTTCTTCTATGGTTTTGAAGCTTGTTTTTATTCAAAACTTGCCCAGTTAATATAGTCACTTAAATGTTTTCCAGAGTTCTGAGGAAGGTTACAGTCTTTAAAATCCCTCTGCATCCTTTGCCCCTGGGGGATTAGAACAATGGTTGCCCTCAGTGCCAGCTCCCAGTGATCTGAAGCAGCTGATCAGTGATCAGTGAGTAATCAGGTCACACACCCCTAGTGTCCAGAGGACTAGGTCTTCATGTCCCATTCTGGCACCAGAAAGCTGCACCAGGAGCCCAAGCTCCAGTCCCCACTGCTGCCCACCGCAGACTAGGGGAAAAGGGATGGTAGCCACTGCAGTGAGAGTGAAACTCACCAGTATTTCTAATATCACAATTTACCAGCCTCTTCCTCCCACACCACCCTGGAAGCTGCATAGAGTTCCATCAGACTCTAGAATTTCAAAAGAGTTGACTTAAACAGTTCCCGACAGTTCAATAGTTTTCATGGAGGGACTCATTTCTAGAGCTTCCTGCTCTACCATATTCTCATAATCCTCTTTCTTGTAATGAATTTTTGAAATATTTTTAAACTTCATTTTTATCAAAACCTCAGAAAAAAATCCACAATTATCACCTGATTAATTCTAAACCCATCTCCAAGTCAAAAGCCTTTCATCCATTCTTTTTCCCCCCTTTCCATAATATTACATATCTCTTCATATATAGTATTATAATCACTAAGGGGAAGCAGGGAAGGAAATGATATTTATAAAGCACTATCAATGAATGAGTCAGACACATTCTCAATATACCACGTTGTTTAAATCAATTCATTTACACCACACTGTCACCTTGTGAAGGATGTTCTATTTCATTACCCCATTTCATAAATGAGGAAACTAAATCTCAAAGTTGTCCAATATCACAAAACCAGTAAATGGTAAAGCAGTATTCAAATGCAGGTCTGACTACAAATATCACACTTTTTCAATGCAACATGCTGCCTCTCTTTTTCTCTTGGAATCAGAATATATGTCATAAAGCCTACCTTCAGCTATCCCTTACTAAGTACATATTATGTGCCAGGTTCTTAAAAGCATCTTTTTATTAATCTTCAGAGCAACTATTTTATTTAATCTTCACAACCAGAATGAGGTATGCTTGGAAACTCTCATTTTCCAGAGGGCCCAACAAACTCAGTCAGATTAAGTAACTTGCCCATGGCAGAAGACAGTAGTGCCAGGTCTCTCTGACTGAAATCCTTTGCTACTCTACATTGCTTCCCACTGTTCACAGGATTAAATCCCACTACTGCTTATCATTAAAAACTCTGCATAATCTAATCACTACCCAATCTTATTTCTCACTATTTCCCTTACATTTAACCTCTCTCTAGTCTGGCCATTCTTTATTCAATATTCCTCATGCCATGACCACTTCTCTTCCTCTACTGTCCTATTCCACTAGGCTATAATGTTCCTACTCCACTTACCTAAATCATATTAATTATCAGGGAAAGTTTATATCCTAACCCTCTAGAACTCTCTGTTAACTCATCTAACAACACTTTTCCATTTCTCAAAAATTTTGGAGTATTTATATAAATTCCAATACAAAATTTTGCTATAATGGTATAGTGTTTTAGATTCTTCTCCAACTTCAAATTTCTACACAACTGAAACTCCTTGATATCAGGGACAATATTTTATATTTCCATCGCATCATCTACAGATACTAACATAGTAAGATACAGAGTTTGCTTCAATACAACCAACAGTTATTAAGTATATACTATATACCAGGCAATATGCTAGGTCCCAGAGATATAAAGATAAGAAGAGTGAAAACTATTTTCAAGAACCTTACTATTTAGTAGAGAAGAAAGGCCATAATGATATAGTGCTTAATGAACATTTGTTGAATAATCAATATCTTCCCTAAACAAATTAAGCAATAACCATTTCTTTTGTACCATACTGAAAAGAAATGTAACTTTTGATTTTAAGCCAGAATGCCTCTCTTGACTTTTTTAAGTTAAGTCTTCTATGAGTAGGCACTGTGCCACATATGTTTTTAAATTTCTAGCATTTAAGTATATAGATTCTCAAATATTTAATGGCAATTGTGAATATTCTACATAAGGTACAACATGAAGCTACATTTGTCATTTGATAAACTTCTATAGTATATACTTATATGTACATCTTCTTAGAATGCTCTCTATACCTTTATGTCATAAAAGAAACTCAGTTTCCTCAGAAATTCTAGAGTGGAAAGTTTCTTATTCTTATATAGACCTCTCTGAATATAAGCACCCAGCACTCCCTAATTCTCTGCCATTATTTCTGATTATTTCTCTTCTAGAGGAGCACAAGTGGATAAAAATTCAGATTCTGGAAATGCAATGTCATAGTTCGAAAACTAACTCTGCTGTTTTACCTAGGGCAAACTGCTGAAACCATGGCACCCTAGCCTCAGCCACTATCAACTTCCAGACATGTGAGTGGGGCCATCTTAAACCTTCTATCCCAGCAGACCCCACCACTGAATTCAGATGCATGACTGATCCCATGTAAAATAAGCAGTGGAATCACCCAATCCAGAAAATCATAAAAAATAAGAACTCTCTGTTTTAAGCCACTAACTTTCAGAGTGGCTTACTATGCACAAAGGATAACAACAGTAGGAAATTGGTGGAATAAACTGATCCACAGAACGTAGTGAGTACAATGCAACCACGAAAAAGAATGAGAGGGAAGCGTATGTGGCTCAACTGATAGAGCATCCGTCTACCATATGGAGGGTCCAGGGTTCAATCCCCAGGGCCTCCTGACCTGCAAGGAGTGAGCCCCGCAAGGAGAGCCACCCCATGTAAAAAAAAGCACAGCCTACCCAGGAGTGGCACCACACACACAGAGAGCTGATGCAGCAAGATGATGCAACAAAAAAAAGAGACAGTATTCCCAGTGCCACCAGATAAGCAAGCGGATGCAGAGGAACACAAAGCAAATGGGCACAGAGAGCAGACAATGGGGGAGGGAAGATAAAAAGCAAACTGGAAAACTTAAATCAAACAAATAAACCTATCTAAATATAAAAAAGTAACAGAACAAATGACTTTTAAATACAGAACTCCTTCTGTTTATTGTTAGTGGGATATAACCTAAGGATAAAAAGAAGGAACAAGGGAAAGGAATCTTTCTTCTGGAGATGAAACAATTACAAAGAAAGTGCAGTCTTAAAAATTGTACTGTATTTCCAGGGTAAGATTCAGATGAGGAAGAGCTGAGAAATCTGAACAGGTAAACATAGGCTATTCTAAAGGTCTAGAATAAGTTGGACAAAGTATCAAAAAGAACCTTAACATAAATCCAATCAACAATAAAACCCTAGACAAGAGGGAGAAACTGACCTTTGTCATTAACTTAACAAGATAATCAGATGCTTTTTTTAAAAGATGTATTTATTTCTCTCCCCTTCCCCAACCCCAGTTGTCTGTTCTCTGTGTCTATTTGCTGTATCTTGTTTCTTTGTCCGCTTCTGTTGTTGTCAGCGGCACAGGAATCTGTGTTTCTTTTTTTGTTGCATCATCTTGTGTCAGCTCTCTGTGTGGGTGGTGCCATTCTTAGGCAGGCTGCACTTTCTTTCGTGCTGAGCGGCTCTCCTTACGGGGCACTCTCCTTGCACGTGGGGCTCCCCTACACAGCAGACACCCCAGCATGGCACGGCACTCCTTGCACACATCAGCACTGCGCATGGGCCAGCTCCACACAGGTCAAGGAGGCCCAGGGTTTGAACCGCGGACCTCCCATGTGGTAGACGGACGCCCTAACCACTGAGCCAAGTCCGTTTCCCAATCAGATGCTTAAACATCAGCAAATATTTACAAGCCATCAGCAAAAATTTACAAGCCATATTAAGAAGCAGGAAAATATGGTTCAGTCATGGGAACAAATGAAAAATTCAGAGGAGACACAGAATTTGGAACAACTAATTAAAGAAGTTCAAACAAATCTCTTAAACCAATTCAAGGAGGTAAAGGAAAATATGCACAAAGAGATAAAGGATATTAGGAAGACAATGGATGAGCATAAAGAAGAGTTTGAAAGTATAAAAAGACATAACAGAAATTATGGGGATGAAAGGCACAAAATAGAGATTAAAATACACTAGAGGCATATGACAGCAGCTTTGAACAGGCACAAAAAGAATCGGTGAACTACAAGACAGGACAATTGAAATCATACAGTCAGAAGAACAGATAGAGAAAAAAATAGAAAAATTGGGCAGAGTCTCAGGGATTCAAAATGACAGCACAAAGTGCACAAATATATGCATCATGGGTGTCCCAGAAGGAAAAGAGAAGAGAAAAAGAGCAGAAAAAATAATGGCCGAAAATTTCCCAACTCTCATGAAAGACATACATTTCCAAGAAGTGTAACATACTCCAAACAGGATAAACCCTACTAGACCTACTACTCTGAGACACATACTAAAATAGAGAATTCTGAAAGCAGCAAGAGAAAAGCAATTTGTCACATACAAGAGATACTCAATAAGACTAGGTGCTGATTTCTCATCAGAAACCATGGAGGTAAGAAGCAGTGGTATGATATATTTAAGGTTCTGAAAAACTGCCAGCCAAAATGTCTTTATCTGGCAAAACTGCCCTTCAAAAATGTGAGAGACTTTAATATATTCACAGATAAACAGAAACTGAGTCAGTTTGTCACAAGACTAGCCCTACAAGAATTACTAAAGGGAGTTCTTCAGGTTGAAAGGAAGAGACAGGAATGAGTGGCTTAAGAGTAGTATGAGATATGAAGATCTTCAGCAATGGTAACTAAAGAGGTAAAAATAAACGCAATTGTGGGGAGCAGATGTGGCTCAAGCAGTTGAGTGTCTGCTTCCCACATGGGAGGTCCAGCATTTAATCCCTGTGCCTCCTAAAAACACAAGCAAACAAACAACAACAACATGCAAACAAATGTAAAAACCAACTTGGAGAGCCGATGTGGCTCGGTGGTTGGGCACCAGATTCCCACATACGAGTTCCTGGGCTCAATCCCCAGCCCCAGTATCTCAAACAACAACAACAAATGCAATAGTACTGTATCCTCAATATGAAATTCTATTCTTTAATTTCTGTAAGAGTCAGAACAGAACTAAACAAGAAAAAGGCATATATCATGATAATGGATACACAAAATATAAACAGGTAATGTGGGACAAAAGAACATAAAGAGGGTAAACAGAAGGATATGGGAACAGAGATCATGTTTGTTATTGAAGCTAAGTTAGTATCTTTTCAAATTAGTAGGTTACAGACTTAGGCTGTGTATTACAAATCCCAAATACAAAGAAAGTATTTTAAAAATACACTGAAACAAAAATGAAAAAGGGATCAGTCATATATATCACAAAAGATCAACTGTACAAAAGGAACAACGCAATAAAGGAAAAAGAGAGGCAAAAAAAGATATAACACATATAAAAATCAAAGGGGGAAACGGACTTGGCCCAGTGGTTAGGGCGTCCGTCTACCACATGGGAGGTCCACAGTTCAAACCCCGGGCCTCCTTGACCGGTGTGGAGCTGGCCCATGGGCAGTGCTGATGCGCACAAGGAGTGCCGTGCCACGCAGAGGTGTCCCCCGCGTAGGGGAGCCCCACGAGCAGGGAGTGCACCCCGTAAGGAGAGCCGCCCATCACGAAAGAAGGTGCAGCCTGCCCAGGAATGGCGCCGCCCACACTTCCCGTGCCGCTGCAACAACAGAAGCGGACAAAGAAACAAGACACAGCAAAATAGACACAGAGAACAGACAACCGGGGGAGGGAGGGAATTAAAATAAATAAATAAATCTTAAAAAAAAAAATCAAAGGACAAGATGGCTGAAATAAGTAAGTACTACCTTTACAGTTATAACACTGAATGTTTGTGGGGGGTTTTTTGTATTTATTTCTCTCCTTCCCCTCCACCCAGTTGTCTGCTTTCTGTGTCCATTCACTGTATATGCTTTTGTGTCCACTTCTATTCTTGTCAGCGGCATGGGAACCTGTGTCTCTTTTTGTTGCATCATCTTGGTGCATCAACTCTCTGTGTGTGCGGCGCCACTCCTGGGCAGGCTGGACTTTCTTTCGCACTGGGCAGCTCTCCTTATGGAGTGCACTCCTTGCGCGTGGGGCTCCCCTATGTGGGGGACACCCCTGCATGGCACAGCACTCCCTGCGTGCATCAGCACTGCACATGGGCCAGCTCCACATGGGTCAAGAAGGTCCTGAGTTTGAACGGCGGAACTCCCATGTGGTAGGCAGACGCTCTAACTATCCATTGAGCCAAGTCCGCTTCCCCAACACTGAATGTTAATGGATTAAACTCTCAATTAAAAGACACAGATTGGCAGAAACAATATAAAAGCATGATCCAACTATATGTTGTTTACAAGAGACTCACCTTAGACCCAATGACGCAAACAGATTGAAAGTGAAAGGTTGAAAAAAGATATTCCATGCAAATAATAACCAAAAAAGATCTGAGGTTGCTATACTAATATCAGACAAAATAGACTTTAAGTCAAAAGCTATTATAAAAGACAAAGGACACTATATATCCTTGGTGGGCAATCCACTAAAAAGAAATAACCATCATAAATATTTATGCACCTAACCACAATGCCCCAAAATATAAGAAGCAAACAACAGCAAAACTGAAAGGAGAAATATACCCCTCTACAATAACAGCTGGAGACTTAAATACACCACTTTCATCAACAGATAAACATCTAGACAGAAGATCAATAAGGAAATAGAGAACCTGCATAATATGATTAACAAACGAAATCTAACAGACATATATAGAACATTGCACCCCAAAACAGTAGGATATACATTCTTCTCAGATACACATGGATCATCACCAGGATAAACCACATGTTGGATCACAAAAGAAGTCTCAATAAATTTAAAGAAATTAAAGTTATACAAAGAGTCTTCTCCCCAGAGATGTACTTACCAAATGCAATGGATGTGTCATGATGATGGGAAAGAGTGTTGCTGTAAGGGGAGTGGAGGGAGGGGGCGGTGGGGTTGAATGGGACTTCATATTTTTTTAATGTAATATTTTAAAAAAATGAATAATAAAAAAAAAGAGTCTTCTCTGATCATGATGGAATAAAGCTGCTTATCAATAACAGGTGGAGAACTAGAAATTCAACAAATAAATGGAAGTTAAACATGACATTCTTAAACAATCAGTGGGACAATGAAGAAATCACAATGGATATCAGTAAATATTTTGAGACAGATGAAAGTGAGGGGAATCAGACTTGGCCGAATGGATAGGGCGTCCGTCTACCACATGGGAGGTCCATGGTTCAAACCCTGGGACCCCTTGACCCGTGTGGAGCTGGCCCATGCACAGTGCTGATGCACATAATGAGTGCCATGCCATGCAGGGGTGTCCCCCACGTAGGGGAGCCTCACGCTCAAGGAGTATGCCCCTTAAGAAGAGCCACCCAGCATGAAAGAAAGTGCAGCCTGCCCAAGAACGGCGCCGCACACACAGAAAGCTGACACAACAAGATGATGCAACAAAAAGAAACACAGATTCCCAGTGCCGCTGATAAGGATAGAAGCAGTCACAGAAGAACACACAGCAAATGGACACAGAGAGAATACAACTGCGGGGGGAAGGGGAGAGAAATAAATAAAAAATAAATCTTTAAAAAAAAAAGAAAATGAGGTCACAACATATCAAAACTTATGGGATGCAGCAAAGGCAGGCCTAACAGAGCAATTTATAGCCCTAAATGCTTATATTTAAAGAGAAGAAAGACCAGGTATGAGCTTCTTTGGTACTGAGGGATTATTTCCAAGCAATAAGCAGCGATCCATTTGGAAAAAAGATCGTAACCAAAAGAGAGAAACATTAAATTTTTTTTAAAAAGTTTTTATGAGTAAGAGAGTTCAACAAAGTGAGTCAGGAGGTCATTCCAGAGTTTACGATTATGCAGGTCTCAGGCAGATTTCATTAACTGTCACAGTAAACAAAGCCTCAGACAAGAGTTCTCCCAAGTACTCTACGGACATCCAGACACCAAAGGCAAGACATACAGCATCATGAAATTAACATCCCTCCAACGTGCACTTTGTGGGAATATATGATCATCTCTTTCCCCAATATTACAGTTATACTGATTTATAATTCCCCTACTCATGATTCTTCTAATCCTTTTAATTGAACCTACAATTTTCAATATACCCATTAAATAAAACTCTCAGAGACTTAAATCTTTGGATTGTTTATACACTGGTTGAGTCCTGAATCCCAGCAGAGTTGCAGAGTTCTTCAGGCTTGCCCTGGACAACCAACAAAACAATGAAGACAGACAAGTCCCATCCCAAAAAAACAAGGAGTGTCTACAACTGCAAGGAAAACAATTCCTTCCATCTGCCCCATAATATCTAAGACCCCTCTCAGCCTGAAGCATGCCAAATCCCTCAATATTAAGGAATGAACAAAGATAAGGTGGGAGTGTTACAATTGACCAAAGTAGATTTACTGTTACTGTAGTTATTACCTTATGTTAACGGAAGAACTTGTAATATAAAGATAGTGGTTGCCAGGGGTTTGGAAGGGAGTGGGGGAAGATTAGGTAGAACGTAGGGCATATTTAGGGCACTTCTATGTGATACTGCAATGATGGACTCATGACATTATAAGTTTGTCAAAGCCTATAAAACTACAGAACAAAATGTAACACATAATGTAAACTATAGACTTTGGTAGGCAGCAATACTTCAATATTGGTTCATCAATCACCAATTGTAACAAACATACCATACTAATGTAAGATGTTAGTAATAGAGGAATTCCCTATACTTTTGATGTAATTTTTTTGTAAATGTAAATCTAAAACTTCTCCAAAAATAAAGTTTATTACAAAAAAAGGCATCCTAAAAAAAAAGAAGAGCTAAAATAAAAAACCTAACCACACAGTTGGAGGAACTAGAGAAAGAACAACAAAATAATCCCAAAGCAAACAAGAGGAAAGAAATAAAGATTAGAGCAGAAATAAAGAAAATGGAGAATTTTAAAAAACATACAATTGAGAGCATTACAAACCCAAAAGTTACTTCTTTGAAAAGATCAATAAAATTGGCAACTACAAAGGGAAAAAGAGAGAAGATGCAAACAAAGTAAGAAATGGAGGGTGGAGGGTGGACATTACTAATGATCCCACAGAAATAAAAAGGATCACAAGAGGACACCAAGGACTGTATGCCAACAAATTAGACAACTTCAATGAAATGGACAAATTGTTCAAAACATGTGAACAACCTACACTAACCCTAGAATAAAAAGACTTCAACAAACCAATTACAAGTAAAGAGATTCAATCAGTCATCAGTAACCTCCCAGCAGAGAAAAGCCCATGACCAAATGGCTTCACAGTGAATTCTACCAATCATCCCAACAATAATTAATACCAATCCTGCTCAAACTCTTCCAAAAAATTGAATTGGGAGGAAACACTACCTAACTCATTCTATGAGGCCAACATAACCCTAATACCAAAGCCAGATAAGGATACTAAAAGAAAATGAAAATTACAGACCAATTTCTTTTATGAAAATAGATGCAAAACCCCTCAACAAAATATGAGCAAATTGAATCCAAGAGCACATTAAAAAAAAATTATACACAATGATCAACTGGGTTTTATCTCAGGCATGCAAATGTGGTTCGATACAAGAAAAATCAATTAATGTAATACACCACATTAGCAAAATGGAGGGAAAAAACACATGGTCAAATCCACTGATGCAGAAAAGATATTTGACAAATTCCAGCATTCTTTCTGATAAAAACACTAAGAAAAACAAAAGGAAACTTCATAAAAAAGATAAAGGGAATACATGAAAAACCCAAAGCTAACATCACACTCAATGGTAAATGACTGAAAGCTTTCCCTCTAAGATCAGGAACAAGACAAGGATCCCACTGCCACCACTGTTACTCATGTGCTAGAAGTTCCAGTCAGAGTCATTAGGAAAGAAAAATAATTAAAAGGCATCCAAACTGGAAAGGAAAAAGTAAAACTTTCACTATTTGTCAATGATATGATCTTGTATACAATAAGTCTTGAAAAAATCTACAATGAAGCTACTAGAGCTAATAAACTCAGCAAAGTGGTAGGGTACAAGATGAACATGCAAAAATTGGTAGCATTTCTATACTCTAGTAATGAGCAGCCTCAGGAGGAAATCAAGAAAAAGATTCCCAGAAGCGGATGTGGGCTCCCATCTGCCATACAGGAGGTCCAGGGTTTGATACCCAGGGCCTCCTGGTGAAGGTAAGCTGGCCCATGTGGTGAGCTGCCCCACACAGGAGTGCTGGCCCATTTGTAGAGCTGGTGCAGCAAGATGATGCAACAAAAAGACTCAGAGAGGGAAGCAGCTGTGGCTCAATCAGTTGGGCTACCATCTATGATATGGGAGGCCCTGGGTTCGAGTCCCAGGGCCTCCTTGTGAAGGCAGGCTTACATGCATGCCATGGAGAGCCACCCGCCCGCAGCACCGCGGAGTGCCACTGGCCTGCAAGGGCTGCAGAGAGCCAATTCAGCAAGGTAAGGCAGAAAAAAAGGCAGACAAGTAAAAACACGGAAGAGCAAACCGCAAGGGGGGCGGGTTAAAAATTTTAAAATGCAGGCACACAGAGGAACACACAGTGAATGGACACAGAGAGAAGACAGCAAGCAAGCCACGGGGGATGGGGATAAAAAAAAAAGACACAGAGAAGAGATAGTAAGAGATGTAGCAGATAGGGAGCTGAGGTGGTGAAAGAGAATGATCGCCTCTCTCCCACTCCAGAAGGTCCCAAGATAGGTTCCCGGAGCTGCCTAATGAGAATACAAGCAGACACAGAAGAACACACAGCAAAGGGACACAGAGAGCAGACTAAGTGGGGTGGGGGGATAATAAATCTTAAAAGAAAAATATTCCATTCACAACAGAAACTGAAAGAATTAAATATCTAGGAATAAATTTAACCAAGTATATAAAGGACTTGTACCCATAAAACTGGAAAACAATCCCAATCAAAATTCAAACATCCAACTTTGCAGAAATGGAAAAGCCAATTATCAAATTTATTTGGAAAGATAAAGGGGCCCAAAATAGCCAAAAACATCTTGAAACTAAAGAATGAAGTTGGAGGGATCACACTGCCTGACTTTAAAACATATTACAAAGCTACAGTGGTCAAAACAGCATAGTATTGGCCCAAGGATACACTGACTGATGGAATCAAATTAAGACCTTATTGGCTCTCGCATCTATGGACAATTGATTTTTTTTTAAAGATTTTTTTTAACCTCCCTCCCCCCAGTTGTCTGTTCTCTGTGTCCATTCGCTGTGTGTTTTTCTGTGACTGCTTCTATCCTTATCAGCGGCACCAGGAATATGCGTTTCTTTTTTTTGCATCATCTTGTTCTGTCAGCTCTCCATGTGTGTGATGCCATTCTTGAGCAGGCTACACTTCCTTTCCTGCTGGGCGGCTCTCCTTACGGGGTGCACTCCTTACGCATGGGGCTCCCCTACGCGGGGGACACCCCTGTGTGACAGGGCACTCCTTGTGTGCATCAGCACTGCGGATGGGCCAGCTCCACTCAGGTATGGACAATTGATTTTTGACAAGCCTGCCAAATCCACTCAACAGGGACAGAATGGTCTCTTCAACAAATGATGCTGGGAGAATTGCATATCCATGTATAAAAGAATGAAAGAGAACTCCTAACTCACACCATATACAAAAATGAACCAAAAAATGGATCAAAGACCTAAATATAAGAACCAAGACCATAAAAGTCTGAGAAGAAAATGTAGGGAAGCATCTTTAGGATCTTGTGGTATGCAATGGTTTCTTAGACTTTATACCCAGAGCACATGCAATGAAAGAAAAAAATAGGTAAATGGGACATCCTCAAAATTAAAAACTTTTGCAACTCAAAGGGAGAAATATTTGGAAGCCAAATATCCAATAAGGGTTTAATATCCAGAACATATAAAGAAAGCCTACAACTCAACAATAAAAAGACAACCCCATTAAAAATAGGCAAAAGACTAGAATAGATATTCTCCAAAGAGGACATACAAATGGCTAAAAAGCACATGAGACGCTCAACATCACTAGCTATTAGGGAAATGCAAATCAAAACCACAATGAGAGGAGGAGGGGCAAGAAAGTGGCAGAGTAAGGAACTCCAAGAACCAGCTCATCCTACAGGATAGTTAGTAATAATCCAGAGCTATGTAAATCACGTGACTGAGGGGCCCAGGAGAACAGAAGAGTATCCTGCAATATCCTTGGAAGAAAAACACAGCAAATGGACACAGAGAGCAGACAACGGGGGGGAAAGGGAGAGAAATAAATAAAATATATAAAGTTTTAAAAATATATATCCTTGGAAGAACAGAAGGAAGAGCAGTGAAGATCTGAGTACAGTACTCCATGCCAAGGAGGACAATGCCCCTTCCCTGCTGGTGGTAAAAGTCACCTTGTACCTGACTGGAGTTGGAAGCTCCATATCCCAAAAACAGGGGAGGAAGAGATGGTTGGACACCGACCTCAGCTACTGATTAGTAAATTCGGCTAAGGCCCAACCTAAGAACAGCTGATGTTTGAACCTGTCCAAGTCAGAAAGAGGCTAGTAGCCTCCAGTTTAACGACACCCCTGGCATGAGGTGAAGCAGGACTGATTGAAAAGCACAGTCACAGTAGGGACTGGCTTCTTTCCACCCATGCAGGATTGCAGCCCTAGCCTAGGACCCAGCCCCAACTCTGACAGAGAGGAAGCTGGGGGGGACCTACACCAGCATCTCTGGGCAACTATAGTCCCTTTTAGCCCACAAGGACTAGATTGTTGGGCACCTGTGGCTCCATCACCAACCCCCCAATAGGACTGCAGGCAACTGCAGGTGCTTTCAGCCTGTGTGGACTAGACAGTTGGACAGATCTCTGATTCCATCTCCACCCCTGAGAGGGCAGAAGGGCTAGTGTGCCCTTAGCCTCTCCAGGACTAGACTGTTGGGCAAAGCTGTGACTACATCCCTGCCCCCAAAAGGACAGGAAAGGGGGGACGGTGTTTCTTCAGCCTCTTCAGGCAACTACAGCTGCTTTCAGCCTGCATGGACTCGACTGTTGGGCACATCTCTGGCTTCATTCCCACCTCAGACAGAGGAAGAGGGACTGTGCTCCTTCACTGTCTCCAAGCAAATGCGGTTGCTTTCAGCCTCCATGGGCTAGATTGTTGGGCACACCTAAGGCTCCATCCCCGCCCCTGGCAGGGAAGAAGGGGGTCTGGTGCTTAATCAGTCTACCTAGGCAACCATAGTCAGTGTTGACCTGCATGGATTCGTTTGCTGTCCACACCACACCTGTGGCTCCATCCCCACCCCAGGTAGGGGAGGAAGGGGCATGGAGCTTCATCAGTCTCTCTGGGCAATTACAGACAGTCTTGGCCTGCACAGTTTGGACTACTGCACACACTTCGGCTCTACCCCTGGCAGGATGGAAAGGTGGGAGAAGCTTCATCAGTTCCTGGGGCAATGAGGGCAACTTCAGCCTCCACAGTTCACAGCACCTACTGCATCCTTGGTTCCTATTCCACAACCAGCAGGGGAGAAAGAGCAAAAAACAGATGAAAAAGAGCTGAAAATTTTCAGAATGGCTCAACACAAGGCACTATAAATTTCCAAATTAAGTTGAACTAAGTATCAAAGAAGCACTGTAGCACAAAGCCAATCAAATACAAAGTCCTAGACTAAAGAGAGAAACTGAGCCCAGAATATATACATCTAGTAAATTACATGCCAAGACACCAACAAAAAATCACAATCCATACAAAGAAACAGGAAGATACAGTCCAGTCAAAGGAACAAGTTAAGCCTTCAGATGACATAAAGGAGTTGAGACAACTAATCACAGACGTTCAAAGAAATCTCCTTAATAAATTCAATGAGGGGAAGCGGATTTGGCCCAGTGGTTAGGGCATCCGTCTACCAAATGGGAAGTCCACGGTTCAAACTCCAGGCCTCCTTGACCCGAGTGGAGCTGGCCCATGCGCAGTGCTGATGCGTGCAAGGAGTGCCATGCCACAGAGGGGTGTCCCCTGCATAGGGGAGCCCCACGCACAAGGAGTGCACCCTTAAGGAGAGCCACCCAGCACGAAAGAAAGTACAGCCTGCCCAAGAATGGCACCGCACACATGAAGAGCTGACACAGCAAGATGACACAACAAAAAGAAACGCAGATTCCCATGCTGCTGACAACAACAGAAGCGGACAAAGAAGAACACGCAGCAAATAGACACAGAGAACAGATGACTGGGATGGGGCGGGGGGGGGGGATGGGGAGAGAAATAAATAAATCTTTAAAAAAATAAATAAAAAATAAATTCAATGAGATGGCTAAAGAAATTAAGAATATTAAGAAGACACTGGGGCCTGCCCTGCCTGCCTTTCCTTGCTGCCAGGCTGCTCAAGTCTCTCTCTGTTCCCCTCCTCCTCTGCCCACCAGCCTGAATCCCTCTCTCCCTCCTTCCCTCAGAGGATGTCCACCTTCCAGATCAACCTCAACCTGCCCAAGGAGCCACTCAGCCTCATCAAGGTCCTCGAGTGGTGAGTGGCATTGAAATACAGCTTGGTGCCATTGCCTTGATTCATGTTGAAGCCAAGCAGTTCCCACCAATGCTTTTGCTCAATCAGTACAAATCTCAATACAGTGTAAAAAGCAAATAGTGTCTTGGTATTATTATGAAAGCACTTTTGACCTCCTGGACTCCCCCTGAATCTTGGGGACTCCCAGTGGTCCACAGACTATACATAGAGAACTGCTGTTCTAATACAAGATTGGTTCCATCTTTGCTTTTGCCACCTCTGTTTTATGGGTAAAATAGAAATTCTAATGTCTTGTCCTCCCAAAACTAAAGAAAATAAAACTGTTATAGTCACTTTTGGTTATCCATTCAGGTTGAATAAGGCATCATTTCAGGCAGTTCCAGAAGTAAGCGTATGTGATGCAAATTGGAAAAGTCACGTCCTAATAGGAGATCACTCTTCTTATGCATAATTTTATGTTACATTTGCGGTCTTTGTTTTTCTGTACTGCATTGCTGCTCTTCTCCCTTACAATGGTTACATGAAATCATATCAGAATAGCTGAAAATGTCCCTTGATTGACTTCACTGTTAGTCTTGTCACTTTTTTTTGTGGTTGGTAAGCACTGCAGCCTGGGATAAAGCTCTTATAGATATTAAAATAGCTACTGGTCACAGTATTGTCTGGGAACTTGTGCCTTGCACCAAGCCTCATGAGGTGACGTGTTATTTTAGCTCTGTCACTAGTATGGGATCCCTAAATGTGTCTGTGATCTTTGGCTTTCTAAATATGCTATTTGGGGAGGAAATGCTTCGTTTGTGCACAGGGGGACAAGCTTACAAAGTCCATCAAATAATTCTGCCCATGGTCAAGGAAGTATCCCACCTCCTGCCGAAATGTAATTAAAGGAAGAAATGTGCTGTGTGAAATACACGACATGTTGCCAATATCTTGAGAAGCGTTGCTTAGTTCTAATAAAATTAATGGCCCTTTCAGTAAGTTGGTGGGTTTTAAATTTTGCTTTATTTTTACATAAAGCCTGTGCCTTTTCTAGAAATTTGAGATGTAAATGTACTCTCACTATAAATTTCAAAGTTCAGGGGCCTATTACACATTTTTTAATGAATGATAATTTCTTCACTAAGCTGTTTGCCTTCAAAAGGGTTTACACTTTAAGGCTTAACGGATATCTTTACTCAGAAAAGAGTTATATTGTAATATCATAGTAGGAACAAAATCTTTATTTGGAATATACACTATTATAAGTTTGCACAGATCATATACCTAAGATCTTTATCTAAGAAATCTTGATTACGTAAACGGCATTTAGAGAAAACGTAATTAGTTCAAAATTTATGTCTGAACATTGTTCATATCTTGTGGCAGACTTTAAATTGCAAAGGCTGGGTATATGTTTTATTTCTGTTTTTCTAAATGTCCTGCAGTACTTAATAGGTGTACTAAAACTGTTTTGAGACCAGAGGTTTGGAAATTTCAGATAATTGGGTAATTAAGTTAGTAATTCTGTCATGTGAGGTGTAAGCTTCCATAATATTGGTTGTTTAATAGCCTAGCTGTATAAGTAGGAAAAACATGGCTCAACTAGATATTTTATATGTGTGAGCATTACTCTTAGTGCTATTTGTTTACCCTCCTATGTTGCTTATGTTACTTAAGCTCAGGCTGTCTAGTCTCCTTGCAAATAGAGTGAAATAATCTACCTTTTTTTGGTATACCCCATTTAGAGGGTTAAAAAATTAAGATTACCTTTTACTTTGGAAATTAATATTTACAGTCAATGAAGTTACTATTTTGAGTTTAGTATTGCTATTAAGAAAATAAATGCTAATCAGATTTCACTTACTGAATGTTCATTCTTATTTCATAAATGGATGATTAAGGAATTATGCATCATAAACAAAAGCACTCAAGTGAGCTGTGTTATGGGTGGACAGTCTATATTCTGAGTACAGGGCTCATTCACATGTTGCTTCCTAATCTTTTTGTTGTACAGGGAACCAGATTTCCTATTCTTATAACATGACCACTTATATGTGAAGCACATCTTGCATTGCCTTATTTTTGTTGCTCTTGTTCATGACAAGAGTTGCCAATATGAGAATGTATATCTTTTATGCAACCAACTTAATAAAGAAGTTGAAAGAAAAAAAAAACACTAGGTGAGAATTTGAAAGCATACATAGAAATATAGCATATCTTATGGGAATGAAAGGTACAATAAATGAAATTAAAAATATACTGGAGGCATATAACAGAAGATTTGAAGAGGGAGAGAAAGGATCAGTGAGTTTGAAGTCAGGGCCTCTGAAAGTGAACATTAAAGCAACAGATGAATAAAAGAATGGAAAAAAATTCAACAGGGTCTCAGGGAACTAAATGACAGCAAACATATGTGTCATGGGTATCCCAGAGGAAGAAGAGAAGAGAAAAGGGGCAGAAGGAATATTTAAATTAATAATGGTAGAAAATTTCCCAACCCTAAGAAGGATATAGATATCCACATCCAAGAAGCACAATGTACTTCCAAATGAACAAATGCAAACAGACCTACTCTGAGACACATACTAATCAGAATGTCAAATGCCAAAGATAAAGAGAGAATCCTGAAAGCAGCAAGAAAAAAGCGACGCATCACATACAAGTGATGATCAATAAGATTAAGTACTGAATTCTCATCAGAAACCATGGAGGCAAGAAGGCAGTAGTATGATATATTTAAGATACTGTAAGAGAAAAACTTTCAGCCAAGAGTCTTATATATGACAAGATTGTCTTTTAAAAATGAGGGTAAGTTTAGACAATCCACAGATAAAAAGAAATGGAGAGTTTGTAACCAAAAGATTGGCTTTGCAAAAACATTAAAGGGAGTGCTACAGCTTAAAAAGAAAAGACAGAAAGAGAGGTTTGGAAGAGAGTCTAGAAATGAAGATAATAACAGTAAAAGTAACTAAGAGCGTAAAATGAGTGGTGAAAATATGATATGACAGATAAAAACCCAAAGGTCAAATGGGTGAAGAACTGCCTTAACAGTAATAACATTGAATATTAATGGATAAACTCTCCAATCAAAAAATCCCTAGAAGAAAATGTAGGGAAATATCTTCAAGATCTAATGGTAGGCAGTATTTTCTTAAACCTTACACCCAAAGCACAAGCAAAGAAAGAAAAAAAATAGATAAATGGTACCTCCTCAAAATTAAACCCTCTCATTCTTCAAAAGATTTTGTCAAGGAAGCAAAAGTCAACCTACTTAATGGGAGAAAATATTTGGAAACAATTATCCAATAAAGGTTTGATATCCATGTTATATAAAGAGGTCATACAACTCAACAATAAAAAGACAAGCAATCCAATTTAAAAATGGGCAAAAGACTTGAATAGACATTTTTCCAAAAAGGAAATATGAATGGCCAAAAAGAACATGAAGAAATGTTTCACATTTCTAACTATTAGGGAAATGCATATCAAAACTACAACAAGATACCATTTCACACCTTATAGGATGTGATTATTAAAAAAACAGAAAACTACAAGTGCTGGAGAAGATGAGGAGAAATAGGAACACTCCTTCACTGTTGGAGGAAATGTAGAATGGTACAGCCTCTGTGGAAGACATTTTGGCAGTACCTCAAAAGCTGAATATAGAACAGCTGTAAGATCCAGCAATCCCATTATTAGGAATATATTCAAAAGAATTGAAAGCAAGCACATGAACTGTCATTTACACAGTGACATCCATAGCAGCATTATTCACAACTGCTAAAATATATAACCAGCCTATGTGTCCATCAACCAATGTATGGATAAACAAAATGTGGTATATACTTTAATGGAATACTATTCAGCTGTAAGAAGAAATGAAATCAGGATGTATATGAAACAGTAATGAATCCTGAGGATATTATGTTGAGTGAAATAAGCCAGACACAAAAGGACAAATATTGTATGATCACATATTAGTGAAATAAAAGAAAGAATAAACACATAGAGTTAAAACCTGGAGTACAGGTTACTAGGAGATAGGATGAGGGCTGAGAAGAGGTACTGATACTTATGGTATGTAGAATTTTTAATTAGCTTGACTGCAAAAGTGTGGAAATGGACAGAGTTGATCATAACACATTATAGTCGGCAGCAGACTTGGCCCGGTGGTTAGGGCATCTGTCTACCACATGGGAGGTCTGTGATTCAAACCCCAGGCCTCCTTGACCCATGTGGAGCTGGCCCATGTGCAGTGCTGATGCATGCAAGGAGTGCTGTGCCATGCAGGGGTGTCCCCCGCGTAGGGGAGCCCCACGCACAAGGAGTGCACCCTGTAAGGAGAGCCGCCCAGAGCGAAAGAAAGTGCAGCCTGCCCAGGAATGGCGCCACCCACATGGAGAGCTGACACGGCAAGATGACACAACAAAAAGAGACACAGATTCCCGTGCCACTCACAACAACAGAAGCAGACAAAGAAGAAGACGCAGCAAATAGACACAGAGAACAGACAACCGGGGTGAGGAGGGGAAGGGAGAGAAATAAATCAATAAATAAATCTTAAAAAAAAAAAACACATTATAGTATAACTAATATGGCTGGTTTATAAATGGGAATGTGGCTGAAAGGGGTACTTTAGGAATGTAAATGTCAATTGAAAGAAAACTAGAGAACAGTCTATTGACTAAATAACATAGTGAACCCAGAGGTAGATGAAGATTGTAGTTAATAGAACAAATACAAGAATGTTCTCCTATGAACTAGCACAAACGTACATCACTATTACAAGGTGGTAAGAATATGGAACTACATGGGGAAAATACAATTAATGTAACTGATGGACTATAGGTAACATATTACATTAATAATGTAATATATTATATTACAATATAACAATATTGTAATACTCTTGCATCAGTGTCAAAGAAGGTACTATAGCAATGCTAAGTGTCAATAATAGGAGGGTATGGGATTTTTTCTTTTGGACTAAGGAAAGCATTAAAAAATGTACTGAGGTGATGACGGCACAACTCTGCGATGAAAGTGAGAGCTACTGTATGTACACTTTGGTTTGTTCAAGGCATGGGACTGTATAACAGTGAATAATGAGGGAGAAGATGGACTGTGATTAACAGTACAAACAAGACAGTGTCCTCTCATGAACAATAACAAATGTATAATACTAACACATAGCATTAATAATAGGGGGTGTATGGGCAAAAAATACCAAATGTATGTTATTAACCACAGTTAGTGGTAATAGTCTCATGATGTTCTTTCATAATCTGTAACAAATATTCCACAACAATGTAAGGTGTTGGTGGAGGGGTGTTGTATAGGAATTCTGCACATTATGCATGACTGTTCTGTAATCTCAGCTTCTCTAATAAAGAAATATATATTAATCACAATGAGCCATCATTTCACACTCCCTAGATTGGTTCCTATTAAAAAAACAGGGAAGTAGATGTGGCTCAAAGTGATAGGGCTTCCACCTACCATATGGGAGGACCCAGGTTTGATCCCTGGGGTCTCCTAGTGAAAAAAAAAAAGAGAAAGTGTGCCTGCACAGCAAGCCAGGGCCGCATGGTGAGCCAATGCCCATACAGCAAGCCAGTGCCTATGTGGCGACAGAGTGTCCATGCGATGAGCCAGTGCCCGTGCAAGTGAGTCACACAGCAAGATGATGACACAACAAAAAGAGAGACAAAGGGGAGAGTCAAAGTGAAGTGCAGCAGAAACCAGGAATTGAGGTGGTGCAGCTAACAGGGAACCTCTCTCCACATCAGAGGTCCCTAGAATCGAATCCCGGTGAATCCTGAGGAGAAAAAATGAGAAGACCAAAAAGAGAAATGGATACAGAAGATCACCAGCAAATGGATACAGACAGCAAAAACAGCAGAGCAGGGGAGGGGAAGGGGGAAAAATCAATCAATCAATCAATCAATCAATCAATCTTTAAAAAAACAACAACAGAAAATTACAAATATTGAAGAGGATGTGGAGAAATAAGAACACGCATTCATTGCTGGTGGAAATGTAAAATAGCGCAGTCACTGTAGAAGACAGTTTGGCAATTCTTCAGGAAGATAAACACAGAATTACCATATGACCTGGCAATCCCAGTGCCTGGTATACACTGAGCAGTATTGAAAGCAGGGACTCAAACAGATATTTGCACACCAATGTTTATAGTAGCATTATTCACAGTTGCCAAAAGAAGGAAACAACCCAAGTGTTCATCAGTCAATGAATGGATAAACAAAATGTAGTATATAAATACAACGGAATATTTTTCAGCTGTTAAAAATATGCAGTCATGATACATAGGACAACTTGGATGAGTCTTGAAAAAATTATGTTGAGCCAAATAAGCCAGACACAAAAGGACAAAGATTGTAGGATCTCGCTGATATGAAGTGAATATAATGAGCAAACTCACAGTTCAAATCTAGAATATAAGTTACTAGAGGATAGACTGTATGTAGAGAATGGGGAGCTGATTCATACAGAATTCTATTTAGGTTGATTGTAAAGATCTGGAAATGGATGGTGGTGATGGTAGCAAATTATAATGAGTGTAATTAACAGCATTGAATTACATAGGTAAATATGGTTAAAAGGGGAAACTTTAGGTCGTATGTGTACTAGAAAAAAATTAAAAAGATAAAACATTGGCCTGTTACAACACAGTGAGCCCTATTATAGATGATGGACGATAGTTAATAGTACTAGTATAAAAACGTTCTTTCATGATTTAGAACAAATGTATGACACTAATGCACAGCGTCAATAATAGAGTGGTATATGGGGGAAAAATTAGGTAATGTAAACTATGGATGATAGTCAACAATACTATTTTAATCATCTTTCAAGTGAAACAAAGATAACTACTGTTAAAAAAATTACAACTTTTTAAAAAGTGCTATCATCAATCGTAACAAATGTCCCACAGCAATGCACAATGTTGGTGGTAGGTTGGTATATGGGAATCCTGTATCTTATGTTTAATTTTCTGTAAACCCACAACTTCTCTAATTAATAAAAAGTATAAGAGACAGCTAGAAAGGATTTAAACTAGTCAAATTTGGAACAATTTGAGTATCAAAAAGAAAAATGACCAAAATTAATTGTAAAAAAAAGAATTAAAAAATCTAAGAGTCCATAGTGATCATCAAAAAAAAGAGAAAGAAAAATTCATTTGCCAGCATTGGAGGTAACTATGATACCAACTACTTGATCTGAAAATTTTAATTGAAAGGAAAGAATTTAGCATTTCTTTTGCCTTTTTAGTGGGAACTAGCCCACTGATAAAGAAATTGCTTTCTTTACAGAAGAATACCAGTTGGCAAATACAGCAAGAATCACAAAATTAGAAAAATCGCCACTTTTCAACCCATAAGGAATTAACTCATTAAGGCAAGGCTCAATGAACACAAAAACCATCTAGTGAGAAGTTGTTGGGGAAATATTTCTTCCTAACAAGAAAGGAAGAAAATATACCTCTACATAATTGAGACATACGGCAATTACCATTTTAATCAAGGATTAAACTTAGCATCACCAACAACAGGACAACCTAACATCATGTGCCCTTTGACGTAAGACAATATAAAATACACAATATCACTTAAGAATTATTTTGGCAAAAAATATTTAACCTGTAAACAAGTTTTTAAACAGAAAAGGACTGTCAGCCTAGAACTCTATAGCCAGCAAAAAATATCTTTCAAGAATTACAGTGAAACAAAGACATTCTCAGATACAGGTAACTTAAGAGAATTCATACTCAGCAGACCTGTTCTAAACGAACTGCTAACAATACCAGAAGAAACCATGGAACATCAAGAGAAAAATGAACAGGTAATATATGAGTTATGGGAAAACTTCACGCAGTCAACTGGAGTTCCTAAACAAGAAGAAAGAGGGGATACTAAAAATATTTGAAGAAATGACAAACCAGAATTCCAAATCTATTGAAAACTATGAACCCACAAATTCAAGATCAATCAATTCAAAACAAGAAAAATGAAGAAACTACACCAAAGTCCATAGTAATCACATTTCTTAAAACCAGTGAGAAAAGGAAATATTACATAGAGAAGAAAAAAGAAAAGGATGACAGCAGATTTCTCAGTAGAAACCATGCATGTTGGGAGATAGTTGAGAAATATTTTTTAAGTACTGAAAGGACAAACCGCCAAACAAACCTGTGAAACTAGAATTCTAAACCCAATGAAAGTAACTTTCAAAATGATGGTAAAATGAAAAAGGTTTTATCAGCAGGAGAAATTTTAAATTAAGTTCCTTTACGCAGAAGGAAAATGATACCAGATGGAAATACTCATTTACACACAAAAAATGAAGAGCACTAGAAATGGTAACAATGTAGATAAATGTAAAAGACTTCACTTATTTAAATCTCCTTAAAATATAATTGAACAGAATACAGCCATACTCATTAATTTATATATTGTCTATGTCTTCTTTTTTACAAGAATGGCAGAGATGAAGAGTTGCAACAGTGACAATATGGTCTGCAAGGCGTAAAATATTTACTAACTAGACCTGTACAGAAAAAGTTTGCTGATCCCTGGTGTATACTATAAACCTTTAAATAAGCACAAAAATAACTCACCAAAGAATTATAGCTAATGTGTCAACAAAGGAGATAAAATGGAATCACAGAAAACACTCAGAGATATTTTCTGCTGAGAAGACAGAAAAATAAGTAAAAGGGAACAGATGGAACAAATAGAAAAAATAGGAAGTTGGCTGATTTAAACACAACCATATCAATAATCGCATTCATTGAAAATGGTTTATATACTTCAATTTAAAAATCAGAGGTCATCAGACTGGAGTAAAACAGAACCATATGCTGCCTACAAGAAACCAACTTAAAGTTTAAATAGGTTAAAACAAAAGGATAGAGAGGTTCCAGAGCTGGAAAAGATGGATTAACAAACTTCACTGTTTCTCTCTCTGAATACATCTTTAAAACTAGGACAGAATGCATGGAGTAGTATTTGAGAACTCTGAAAAGTCCACATTAGCAGGCAGACTGGGGAGTAGGATCAGCATTCGAAATACCACTGAACCAACAATGACTTTACCACTCCGAACCCCCATACCTCCCAGTATCTCCTAGTCTGAATTCAACACATCAGAAACTCAGCGACACATACTGGAATGCACATACTGGAATGCACCTCTTGTTTTGGCTCAAGAAATGGGAAAAAGAAGTCCTAATGTTCAGAGACAGCATGGAAATCCCACGTTTTTTCTTTCTTTTCTCCATTTCCTCACACTGCAATCCCTAGACAATCTTTTGATGACAGCAGCGGAGACAGCAACAGCAGTGGCAATGAGAGCCATCAGGAACCAAAATTCTGAAAAAGAAGCAGCTTCCTTTACATTCAGTGAAGCTGTGGTTCCAATACTAATTGGTGGGGCCAATACTAATTGTATTTTTCCTTTCTCGGTCCACCTGCTGCTTGACCCTGAATATGGGAGTGTACACCAGAGAAGGGTGACTAGTGCCCCGAGTTTCTGGCTAGATAACAAAAATGGAGAGCCCAAGAGAACCATAAAATACTAGGGAGATCACAGAGATGGAGGTAATCAGGAAAGGAACCCCATAAAGTTGTTTATGAACTCCTGGGCTCACCCCCAACTTAAAAACATATGGATCTGATCCTCTTCAACATATCAAAGTCTTTGAGAATTGAACTAACAAATTCTCTAGATTGGTCACTGAGTGGCACACACAGAGTCTTTGAAAACTGAAATGACCGTGGAATCACAGCTCACAGAAGGCAGGTTGGATTTGGGCCAGGACCTAACCAGACAGACTGTCTGCTAAAATAAAAAATACCAACATTCTCCATAGGACTTAAACAAGATGCAACTGTTTATAAGAAACTCACTTCAAATATAATGATATAGGCAGATTAAAATAAGAGTAAAAATACATATACCACGGGGCATGCCCCACGTAGGGGAGCCCCATGTGCAAGGAGTGCACCCCGTAAGGAGAGCCGCCCAGCGCGAAAGAAAGTGCAGCCTGCCCAAGAATGGAGCCGCACACACGGAGAGCTGACACAACAAGCTGACGCAACAAAAAAGAAACACAGATTCCCTGTGCCACTGATAAGGATAGAAGTGGTCACAGAAGAACACAAAGCAAATGGACACAGAGAGCAGACAACTGGGAATGGGGGAAGGGGAGAGAAAGAAATTTAAAAAAAAAAAAGAAAATAAGAATGGTTATAGTAACATGAGACAGAGGAGACATTAGATTTTTTAAATTGCCACAGATAAAAAGAAACATTCTGTAATGATAAAAGGGTCAATTCACCAAGAAAACTTAAGAATCCTAAATGTATATTCACCTAACAACAGTGTTTCCAAATACATAAAGAAATGCAGAGAAATAAAAAAATTCAGAATTATAACTGGAGATTTCAACACACCTCTATCAGTCACATATAGAACTGGTAGACATGGGAGGTCCCGCGTAGGGGAGCCCCATGCGCAAGGAGTGCGCCCGTAAGGAGAGCCGCCCAGCGCGAAGGAGAGTGCAGCCTGCCCAGGAATGGCACCGTCCACACTTCCTGTGCCGCTGACAACAACAGAAGCGGACAAAGAAACAATACGCAGCAAACAGACACAGAGAACAGACAACCGGGGGGGAGGGGGGGAATTAAATAAATAAATAAATCTTTAAAAATATATATATATAGAACTGGTAGAAAGAAAATAAGCAAGGATATTTAAAAAATTTTTTTACTTGTTCTTTATTTTTTTTAAGATTTTTTTATTTTTTATTTATTTCTCTCCCCTTCTCGCACCTCACCCCACCGTTTTCTGTTCTCTGTGTCCATTCACTGTGTGTTCTTTTTTGTCTGGTTATGGTCAGACACTGCTTGTTGTGAGTGGCACTGGGAATCTGTGTCTCTTTTTGTTGCATCATCTTGCTGCATCAGCTTTCCATGTGTGCGGTGCCACTCCTGGACAAGCTGTGCCTTTTTTGCGTGGGGTGGCTCTCCTTGCAGGGCGCACTCCTTGTATGTGGGGCTCCCCTATTCAGGGGACACCCCTGCATGGCACAGCACTCCTTGCGCACATCAGCACTGCACATGGGCCACCTCACCACATGGGTCAGGAGGCCCTGGATCTGAACCATGGACCTCCTATGTGGTAGGCAGGTGCTCTATCAGTTGAGCCAAATCTGCTCCCCAGGATATAAAAATTGAACAATGTCATCAACAAACCAGATTTAACTGATGTTTAACGAACACCATCCAACAACAGTACTATACACATTCTTTTTAAGTGCAAGTAGAAGATTCACAAAGATAGTCCAAATCCAGGGTCATAAAATAAACCTTAACAAATTTAAAAGAATTAAAATATTACAAGGAATGTTTTCAAAATCATAATGAGATTAAATTAAAAATCAATAACAGGGAAGTGGATGTGACTCAAACGATTGCTCTCCTGTCTACTATATGGGAGGTCCTGGGTTCATTTTCTGGGGCCTCCTGGTGAAAAGCAAGCTGGCCTGCATGGTACAGAGAACTGGCTGGCCCACACAGTATGGAGAGCTGGCACAACAAGATGACACAACAAAATGAGACACAGGAGAGACAGTGAGAGACACACAAATCAAGGAGCTGAGGTGGCTCAGGCGAATGAGTGCCTCTCTCCCACATGAGAAGGTCCCAGGATTGGTTCCCAGTGCCTCCTGAAGAGTAAACAAGAAGACAAGCAGACACAGAAGGATGTGCAGCAAATGGATACACAGAGCAGACATCAAATGCAAGCAGTGTGTGGGGGTGGGGATGAGTAAAAAAATTAAAAATAAATCTTAAAAAAAAATTAATAACAGGAAAATAAGGAAATCTCCAAACTCTTGGAAATTAAATAACGTATTTTAAAATAAGCCATGGAAGGGAGTGGATGTAGTTCAAGTGACTGAACACCTACTTCCCATGTACAAGGTCCTGGGTTCAATCCCTGGTACCTCCTAAAAATAAATAAATAAATAAGCAATAGGTCCAAGAGGAAGTCTCAAGGAAAATTAGAAAACATTTTGAATCAAAACTGAAAATACACACATAAAAATTTGTAGGCACAGCTAAAGCAGGGTATAGAGGGAAGTTTATAGCATTAAATGCTTATATTATAAAATAATAAAAATCTTAAATCAATAATCTAAGCTTCCATCTTCATAAGCTAGAAAAAGAAGGGCAAAATACACCCAAATTAAGCAGGAGAAACAATAAAGATAAGACTAGAAATAAATGAAATTGAAATTTTAAAAAAAGAAAAAATTCAGTGGAACCAAAAGCTGGTTCTTAGAAATATCAAAAATTATAAACCTCTAACAAGACTAACAAAGGAAAAAAGACAAATTACCAATTTCTGGAATGTAAGAGGAGCTTGTCACTATAGACATATATATATTTAAGGATAATAAAGAAATATTAGAAACTATTCTACACACACACACATTCACCAATTTTGTTGAAATAAACCAATTTCTCAGAAACCTTAAACTACCAAAAATCTGTAAAGACGAAATAGATAATCTGAATAGAACTATAATTATTAAAGAAATCAAATGTATAGTTTAACATCTTCTGAAAGGGAACTCCCCAGGATCAGATGACTTAGGTGAACTCTTCCAAAAATATAAAGAAATAAGACCAAATTTTTACACAATCTCTTTCAGAAAATAGAATAAGGGGAACACTTGCCATCTAATTTTATGAGGACAACATTACCCTGGTACCAAAACCAGACAAAGACAGTGCAAAAAAGAAAACTACAGATCAAAATCTCTCATGAAAAAAAAAACCTCTCATTAACACAGACTCAAAATTTCAACAAAATATTTAGCAAATTAAAAACAGAAATACATATAAAGAATAATTCACCAGTTTAGAGAAAACACATCATACCAATTGATACAGAAAATAAGCATTCATGACGAAAACTCTTAGCAAACTAGGAAGAGAAGGAAACGTTTTCAACCTGATAGAAGGTATCTACAAAAACCCTACAGCTAACATTAAATGATGAAAGACTCAATGCTTTCCTCTTAAAATCTAAAACACTCCTATTCAATACTATAATGGAAGTCTTAACTGGTACAATATGACAAGATAAAGTAATAAAAAGCATACAGATTGGAAAACAGAAATAAAACTCTATCTATTCATGATTGTCTACCTAGAAATTCCAAGGAATCTTAAAAAAACAAAACAAAACAAAACAAACAAACAAAAAACTTCCTAGAACCAAGAAGTGCATTTAGAAGGTTTCAGGATAAAAAATCAACATACAAAACTCATGATTGGGAAGCAGGTGTAGCTCAGTTGGCTGCTTCCCATGTACGAGTCCTTGGGTTCAAACCCCAGTGGCGGGGCGGGGCGGGGCGGGGCGGGGGGAATCTATAGTATTTCAATATACTAGCAATATACAAATGGAAACTGAAATTTTAAAAAATACCAATTACAATAATTCCAAAACAATAAAATATTTAAGTGTAAATCTAACAAAACATACACAGGATCTGTATGCTGATGGTTATAAAACAGTGTTAAAAGAAACCCAGGAAGACCTAAATAAATGGAGAGGCATTCTGTCTTTACAGAGTGTAAGACTCAACATAATAAATATTTTAATTATCCAAAAATTAATATACAGGTTTTAATACAATACTAATCAAAATTCCGGTAGGATTTTTTAAAAATATAGATAAGCTGCTTCTAAAATTTATAAGGAAAGGCAAGGAACTAAAATAGCAAGAACAATTCCGAAAAAGAAGAATAAATTTAGAAGACTTTTACTAAATATTTTTAAAACTTATAAAACTACAATAATCAAGGCAGTGTGGTAATGGTGAAAGGACAGATACATATATCAATGGAAGAGAACAGAAAGTCTAGGAATAGATCCACACAAATATGGTCAATTGATTTTTGACAAAGATACAAAAGCAATTTAACAGAGAAAAGACAGTCTTTTCAACAGTGTTGGAATCATTGCCATTCAAATGCAGAAACCTCAATTTATATAAAAATTAACTCAAAATGGATCATAGACTAAATATAAAATGTGAAAGTACAAAACTTTTAGAACTAAACACACAGCAGAAAATTTTTGTGACCTGGGGTTAGGTAGAATTTTTAGTTGTCACCAAAACACAGTTCATAAAAGAAGAAACTGATAATTGGACTTCATTAATATTACAAACTTTTACTCTACAAAAGATACTGTTAATGGAAGCGGACTTGGCCCAGTGGTTAGGGCGTCTGTCTACCACATGGGAGGTCCGCATTTCAAACCCCAGGCCTCCTTCACCCGTGTGGAGCTGGCCCATGCATAGTGCTGATGCGCACAAGGAGTGCCATGCCATGCAGGGGTGTCCCCCGCATAGGGGAGCCCCACGCACAAGGAGTGCACCCTTTAAGGAGAGCCGCCCAGTGAGAAAGAAAGTGCAGCCTGTCCAGGAATGGTGCCACACATACGTAGAGCTGACACAACAAAATGATGCAACAAAAAGAAACTCAGATTCCTGTGCCACTGATAACAACAGAAGCGGACAAAGAAGAACACACAGCAAATAGACACAGAGAACAGACAACTGGGGCGGGGGGGTGGGAAAGGGGAGAGAAATTTTAAAAAGCAAAAAAAAAAGATACTGTTAAAAATAAATAAATAAAAAACAAGCTACAGACTGGGAGAAAATATTTGCAAAACACATATCCAGCAAACAACTTGTATCCAGAATGTATAAATCAACTCTCAAAACTCAAAAAATAAGAAAATAAACAGTCCTGTTTAAAAAGTGGGCAAAAGATTTGAATAGACACACCTCATAAAGTGATACACATGGCAAATAAGCACATAAAAAAAGATGGTCAACATCATTAGCATTAGGAAATGCAAATTAAAACCATGATGAGATACCACTACATACCTAGTAGAATGACTAGAAAGAAAAATACAATACCAAGTACTGGTGAGAATGCAGAGCAACTGGAACTCATGTATTGCTAATGGGAATGCAAAATGGTAAAGTCACTCTGGAAAAGCATGTGAGAGTTTCTAATAAAGATAAACATACACTTATCATATTACCCTCCAATCCCATTCCTGGGATATCTCCCTAGAGAAATGAAACCTATGTTAACACAAAAACCTCATAATGAATGTTTATAGCAGCTCTATTCATAATTGTCAAAAACTGGGGGAAAAAAACAATGTCCTTTAAAAGGTGAGTGCATAAAAAATTGTGGTACATCCATGAAACAGAATACTAATACGTGAGAAGAAAAAACAAACTATGTATACATACATCAAATTCAGTGAATATCAAAGGCATTACACTGAATAAAAGAAGACAGTCTCAAAAGGTTATATATTGTATGACTCCATTTATATGACAATCTCAAAAAGACAAAATTATAGTGATGGAGAACAGCTCAGTGGTTGCCTGGTATTAGGGCTGTCAGTGGTGCAGTATGGGGTTTACTGTAAAGGGGATGGCATAAGGGAGTTTTTTGGGAGTGATGAAACGGTTCTGTATGCTGATTATGGTGCTGGTTGCATGATTCTATAGATGTGCTAAGTCACAGAACTGTATATCAAAAGAAAAAAGTCAATTTTACTTTATAATTTCTTTATATATACATATTTTTAGGTGAGGGAAAAAAGTCAGAGAAGTGGGGAACCAGCAAAGGAGATGAGAAAAAGCTACCAAGGAGTTAGGAGAAAAACTAAGAGTGCATATCCTGGAAGCCTAGTGAAGAAAGTGAATCAAGAATGAGCGAATAGGGAAACGGACTTTGGCCCAGTGGTCAGGGCGTCCGTCTACCATATGGGAGGTCCGCGGCTCAAACCCTGGGCCTCGGCCTCCTTGACCCGTGTGGACCTGGCCATGCGCAGCGCTGATGCGCGCAAGGAGTGCCGTGCCACGCAAGGGTGTCCCCCGCGTGGGGGAGCCCCACGCGATAGGAGTGCGCCCGTGAGGAAAGCCGCCCAGCGTGAAAAGAAAGAGCAGCCTGCCCAGGAATGGCGCCGCCCACACTTCCTGTGCGCCGCTGACGACAACAGAAGCGGACAAAGAAACAAGACGCAGCAAATAGACACCAAGAACAGACAACCAGGGGAGGGGGGGAAATTAAATAAATAAATAAATCTTAAAAAAAAAAAAAAAAAGAATGAGGGAATAATCAACTGTATCAAACACTGCTGATAGTCAAGTAGGATAAGGACTGAGATATGACCAATAGCAATGCAGGCAGCATTGGTGACTGTGATGACAATAGACTGGAATAGTATGGATTAACACTGGTTGAAATCAGTTTAAGAGAAAATAGGAGGAAAGAAATTGGAGGTAACAAGTATACACAACTTCTGAAGTTTTGCTACAAAGGATAGCAAGAGCCTCAGCAGACTTGCAACTCCTGCCATCTGGTTTATTGGACTTATCCTGGCCAGCTAAAAGGGAGGTGAAGAAGGTCAACCACCACACCAGGGAGCCAAGAGCACCTACAACTGCAAGCAGGAGAACTGCATCCATCATCCACGTGGAATCTAAGCCACCTCTTGATAAACCATCCCAGGGTCCACAGGCTGGAGGAATAGAGTATGGATTAGAGTGGACTTACTGATATTCTACTATGGAACTATTGTGATTAGTAATGGAAGAAATTGTAGCATTGATCTGGAGAAAGTGGCCACGGTAGCTGCTGAGGGTAGGGAGAGGGAAGAAGAGATATGATGTAGGGGCATGTGCAAGCTGCACCTCAACAGCCAGAAGCCACAGACCAAACTGCTTGTTCTGCACCAGGCCATGGCCGTCGTCCTCAACTTGGAGCAGCAAGTGTGAGAACGCAACCTGTATCCCAAAACGGCCTGCCTGAAGCGCCCAGAAGAGGAGAAGGTGTCCGGCATAGTCAGGGACCCCCAGGTGGCCCTGTCGGCCACCCACGCAGGCCTGAGCAACTCTCACAAGGCCGCGGGGCGCCTCTGAGGTCCCGGCCACCCCGGCCCCTACGGATGGATCCTGAGCTGCTGGCCCCGGCCCAGGCCACAAGGAGCAGCTGTTTTCAAAAGCCAACGAGGAAATTCCCACTTCGAAAAGAAAACAAACAAACACCTTAAGTATGAACGGCAGAGAGTTGCTACATATCAGTCGGGGAGACGCTGTGCTGAAGCCACTCCTGCCACCGAGCTGCCAGCAAATCGTGCCTACGCTCAATATTTTTTTTTAAGGAAAATAAAAAAACACTAGTCATGAAGTGGGTTTTTTTAACATAGAATAAGATTAGCAGAACGACGCCTCAGTGGGAACAATGCCTCAGTCTTTTTTTTTCCTGAGCTTTTTTTGCATATATTTTGTAAGCAACAAAACGTTTTGTATTTAAAAAAAAAAAAAAAAGCAAAAAAAAAAACATGGAGTTGTCCTGGGCGGGACTGCAGGGACAGATGCTGGACACTGCATGTCCTGCCATGGCCCACTGGGTGGACTGGGGGAGAGTGTAAACTACAATGTAAACCACTATCTATGTGGTGTAGCAGTGCTCCAAAATGTATTCACCAAATGCAATGAATGTGCCACAATGATGAAAGAGGTTGTTGATGTGGGAGGAATGGGGTGAGGGGGGTGGGGAGTATATGGGGACTTCATATTTTTAATGTAACACTTTTTAAAAAAAAGAAGGAAAAAAAAGACAATAGCTGATAGAAAGTTAAGAAAAAATTCTTTTTATTAGGGAAGTTGTAGGTATACAAAAAAGTCATGTGGAAAACAGAGAGTTCCCATATACCCCCCCTTTTTTTTTGAGGTAATGGGGGCCAGGGATTGAACCTGGGACCTCATATGTGAGAAGCTGGCACTCAACTACTGAGCCACATCAACTTCCCTGAGTTGGTTTTTTCATTTGTTTTGTTTGTTGTTTTTGTTTTTTTAGAAGGTACCAGGAACTGAAACTGGGACCTCCCATGTAGGAGGCGGGCACTCAACCGCTTGAGCCACATCTGTCCCCCCACCATTATTAACAACTTGCATTAGTGTGCTACAGTTGTTACAACTGATAAAAGAATATTACTATAATTGTACTAATAACTATAGTTCATGGTTTACATTACGGGTTATAGTTTGTGTTGTAAAATCAAGAAAATATTTTTAAGAGGTAAGAAATAAAAGTATGTGTTATATGTCAATGGGAATATACAATAGAGAATGAAAAGTTGATGATGCATTCCAAATTATTTTGTACATAGCTTTTTATCAGCACTTATACTGTAACTATTTGTATGCACATATACATACCATAAGAAAAGTCTGGAAATAAAGGCAATTATACATAACATCATCAAGGACTTCTTTAACCTGTAAAAAAATAAAAATAGCTATGTCTAGTTTTATAGACACCAAACACACACACACACACACAACAATTGCACTTATACATGAACCAATTGTGAGCTCCTTGAGGACAATTATGTCTTACTCATATGTTTAGTCCTTATACCTAGCAGAGTGTGTGGCATATAATAGGTATTCAATTAAAAATACGTGCTAAATGATTATAGTACCTCATAAATCAGTTAGACTTTTTTTTTTAAAAAGACTCCTTATCTCCATTGGCCAGTTCTATAATAAACCACCTTGCTTTCCAATGAAGAGCCTTTATAGCACAAACTCCCAGATTTCCCTGCCCACTCGTACCTATCACATGACCAGCCATGGTCTTACAGATCTCCTATTACCAATGAACCTAGCTTAATTCTTCTGAGTTTCCACTGCTGGAAAATACAGTCCTTTTATTATAAATATCAAGTCCCAATGGGCACAGATGACATGTTCTGGATAACAATGGTACCATCTTTTATAAAAAAAGATTATCAGCTTCAAAATGGGCTAAATATTATATCCAAAAACCATTTTGAAAGTGGGAAATCTTAATTCAAAAGATGACTAAACTTCTATGTAGATAATAGTTTAGAAGAAACGCCCTAACAAATCAAGAAAAAACTTTCCTATGAAACCCCCTCCAATTACTTACAAAGATAAAAATAAATATATATTGCAAATTGCTATCTTCACTAGTAGATGTGCAGTTACCATAGGAAAGGTTTCTGCTTGTAGAATAACTGTGCATTCAAAAACAGTTCTAATAAAGGTCTCCAATCTGTTCCACTATTAATCAAGTGGTTTACACATACAGAAAAAAAAAAAGGAAAAGAAAAAGAAAATCAGATGTATAAACCATGGAAAGAAAAAAATGCCTCACAAGACATCTCTTACTTTTATCCATTCCAAAAATCCCTTCTTCTTATACATCTCTTTTCTCACCCGCCCCCCCCCAAAAAAAGGATCCTTGCTAAAACCCACAAAAACCCTTAGGCCCCTCTCAAGCATGCAAATGTAATTTTCTACACAGCCAACACACTCCCATTTTAATGAACTCCAAAAACAATCTGCAAATGCCCACAGAAGAGAAAAGAGGAAAATTGCAATGAAAGAAAATACAAACAGAGAGATGTGGGGGAGGGTCAAGACGAATATTGCAAGTCCAGAGTTGAAACAGACATAAAAGATAATGAAGGTGAAGGGATTGTAATCAAACAAAACAGTTTACAGGCTGCCATTTCATACAAATTGGAGTCAGAGAAATATATGAATATTCACTTGAATAAAAATTATTCATTATAGGAGTGGTCCTTCAAGTGAAAAGGTCCCTGTCAAGGCCCAATGTGCCTGTCATTCTTTGTTCCATTTTGTACTTTAAAAAAACGAAACAAAAAACAAAACAAAAAAATATTGTGTATAGATTATAAAGGAAAAAACTGTTATATATGCACCTACCCCTAAAGCAGTCAAGAGCTGGAAGAGTAAGTTTCTTCATGATATAACAAAATGCTATGTCAAAATTAGACATTCAAAGAGTGCTAATAAATGACAAGAGGCACTTCAATCAGTCACATGATTCAGGATCCCTCCAGATGCGCATTATGATTCAAATTTGACGGTAAACAGAGCAGGCCATAGGGTAGGGTGGGAGGACTTGAAGAAAAACATAATGGAGGAAAGGTCGTTAAAATGAAAACTGTCTTTTTGCCTCACAATTTGAAGAGAAGTCTTATTGAAACAAAAATAGCTTTAAACCAATTTAGGCTGAAATAATTACAACATTCTACAACCTAATCTCCTAATGATGAATAGAATTATTCTCCCTGCTTTAGGATCAAATTGGTTCAGCTCTACACTTGCCTGGCACCACGCTGTGAAGTATTTCCTTTAATATATAACCAATCAAAGATGTATTCAGGCTTTTGTGAAATCCAAAGCATTGCTAACTGCATATCCTAGAGAATCATGAAGTTTCTCTAAGAGGAGCAGACAAAGCCATATACAGTGATAGCCTCCTTTGGATAGCTAATGTTCAGTGACCCCTCCTTTCTCAAAGCTAGACTTTGAATCCTTTTGTAATACACCAAATACAGAAACTTTTTTTATGGTATTTGTTCAATAATACAGATACTTATTTTTTTCTCTGTTCAATTTGTATCAACATATAAGATCACAGCTGCTTAGGGGTAAGACAAAAGAGAACAAAGTCTTTTCAAAAGACATAATTTTGTTGCAAACACAATAAAATAATCTATAAGAACATAACTGGAAATTAATACAACTTTATCAGACTTAATAAATGTCATCGACTGAATGTACAATTCAGCATAAATCTTTAAAAGATGAAAATGTTCGTATAAGGCATACATAAACACTACACCACTGATAAATTTATGATTTATAGGTGAAAGTAATTTTACATAATGGTTCACATGTTACATAGCACTATCTATATAAATAAGAGACTTAACATATAGCCTTTTAAAACCGTCCTTAATATGGCCTGTGCATAAATTCAAACTTATTCTATATCCAAGTATGCCTAGTTCCCAGAAAGCCAATTGAGAGGTATAAGCTCTATAGGCTTTGGAAATTCAGGGAGAATGCAAACTATATGTGTTAATTCAAGCTTACCTGGAATGTGGAAAGTATGTGTTAATTCAAGCTTACCTGGAATGTGGGGGATATGTGTTACTGCAAGACCTATCTGGTACTCAGATAAAACACTTGAAACTCTAAGAAACTAACAAAAAAGGTCCTTTTGCATATAAGCACCATTTGACTCCCCACTCCTACATCCTTTGTATAAAAGGGACCCAAAAATTCTATTCAGGTCTCAGTTTTTTATTAGGATGGGAGTCTGCTGAGCCTGGCCGGTTGTTAATAAGTCTTCCTTCTCAGCTTCTTGTGTCCTGGCCTTCAATACCGTGTACACCCGACTTCTCTCTGACACAACATCCTAACGAAATGCATTAAGGTGACCAATTTAAATCAAGAATGAAAGAACAGAAAAAAAGGATGAAAGAACATATGTAATAGTATTACATGAATTAAATCTTGCTTTCATTTATTTAGAGCAGGTTCATTGGCCAGGGCCCCCAAATGGGTATAAAGAACACAAACAGAACTAAATATTTGTTTATATTGAAAAAAATGTACCTTTGTAGTAAATTTATTTCAAGTATGCCACATTCTTTTCAAAATAATACTTTATTTTCCCTAAAAATTATATTAAAACAAAAAACACTTAATAAGTTTTAGACCATAGAAAAGCTGCTATATTTTTTAAAGTAGGATTTATATAGTGTATAAACATTATATGCTATATGTTCTGGGAGGAAGAGGGAGAGAGAAAGTACCAAGTAGAATAAGATCATTGGCTATGGTAAAAATAATACTGAAAGTCAAAGAACACCATTTAAAACTGACAAACCATATAGTAAAAGGTTAAAAAAAAAAAAGATAATTGTGAACATGATAAAAGGTATACATACAAGCATAACCATTAGAACAACAACAACAAGACCTTCCTACATACCAAAAGAAATTTTAAAAGAATTGCAAAGACACGAGAAAGAGAGAAAGAAACCCAGGAAATACAACATAATACAGACAATAATTAAAATATAAAACAATACAGGCGGACTTGGCCCAGTGGTTAGGGCGTCCGCCTACCACATGGGAGGTCCGCGATTCAAACCCCGGGCCTCCTTGACCCGTGTGCCGCTGGCCCATGCACAGTGCTGATGCGCGCAAGGAGTGTCATACCACGCCACACAGGAGTGTCATGCCACGCCATGCAGGAGTGCCATGCCACGCAGGGGTGTCCCCCGCATAGGGGAGCCCCACACACAAGGAGTGCGCCCCGTAAGGAGACCCGCCCAGCGCAAAAGAAAGTGCAGCCTGCCCAAGAATGGAGCACACACGGAGAGCTGACACAAGTTGCCACAACAAAAAAGAAACACAGATTCCCAGTGCCACTGATAAGGATAGAAGCAGTCACAGAAGAACACACAGCAAATGGACACAAAGAGCAGACAACCGGGGTGGGGGGAAGGGGAGAGAAAGAAATAAATAAATCGTTAAAAAAAACACAACATCAACAAAAACCTAATAATAGGAAGCTTTAACATACCTTCGTAATAACATAGGTGGAATGGACAAAAAATAAAGATATAGGAAATATAAACAATGTAATCAATAAAGTAGATCTTATGGATATCTATCAAACACTACCATCTGATAAAAGAGAACATATCTTCTACTCAAGTGCATATGGTATGTTCACCAAAAACTTGATCAGAAAATATCAGTTAAGTTCCATAAAGAAGAAATATTTCAACATGATAAAAGTACTGTGATAATGTAGAAGGTTCTTGTTCTTAGGAGAGGCATGCTCAAGTATTTAGAAGTCAAGTGTCATGGTATCTGCAACTTACTTTCAAAGAGTTCAGTTTTAAAAAAAGGACATATGTATGTGTTTGTGAGGAGAATGGAAAGAGAGAGGGAAGAAACAGAGTACACTATCAAATAAGGCAAAATGTTCACAACTGGTGAATCTACATGACAAGTGCGCCAGAGGTTCATTGTATTATTCTGCCATTTTTTCTATAGGTTGGAAATTTTTCTGATTAAAAAGTTTTGGAAGAAATATGTTCTGCTTTAGTACCGTGGAAATCATTGGTGACCTTTGTGAGAGCCATTTTGGAGGAGTAATGGGGCCATACCTAGATTAAAGAAGGTTAAAGTATAAATGAGGGGTGATAAAATTGAGAAAGTAATTCTTTTTTCTTCTTTCATAAGTTTATTTAGTATCAGGCAAGAGGTGACTTTGCTTAACACTACAGAGCATTTCAAGACTTGAATTACAAAAGAATACCACATTATTTGCACTTGTAATTGGTTTCCCTTTGTATGCATGTTGGCAAGAGGAAAAAAACCAGCATATGGCTGAAAGATAAAGTAACTAAATTCTACACAAATCTTTAAAATGAAAGGTGAGACTTACATTAAAAGAATGGATTAACATATTTAGTAAATCTTTTTTTATTGAACACTAATAAATCATTTTTTCCCTTTTGATGACCTATTTTTCATATACAGACTGGAAATAACAAAATTTTACATTTCTTTTTTTTTTTTATTCCTGCCCAGGCTTTAACAAAGTAGTTTTGAGTTCCATCCATTCAGATTTTAAGCATTTTGATTTATTTAAAGGGGAGTGTTCATAGAGAAAAAATTACTTTGAACAATATGCAGGACTGGTAGATACTGGCTATTTCACAATATTAGACAGTACAATCAGTATCCGCCATATGGTTGGTCTCAGCAGACTCCCTTCATTGTCCTTGTGAATTAAAGTAGGTTAAGGTATAAATGAGGGGTGATAAAATTGAGAAAGTGAATACAGGCAATTCTTCTGAAATGCCTGGCTAGGAGCGGAAGGAGAGGTATTGGTTTGAGGGAGGTCGAGGTGTAGGGAAGGGTTTTAAAATTTGTTTTTCTGGATAAGAGAATCTTGCATTTGTTTAAAACAACCCCCCAAAAGGATTTGGTAGGAACAGAAATACTGAGGATACGTGAAGCATACGTGAAGCTGTTCCTTCCATGTCAACAGAATTTAAAACAAACAAACAAAAAGAATACAATCATCTCAACAGACACACAAAAAAGCATTTGACAAAATTCAATACCCTCTTGATAAAAAACACTCAGAAAACTAAAAATAGAAGGGAACTTCCTCAACCCGATGAAGGACATCAATGAAAAACCCACAGCTAACATACTTCATGGTAAAAGACTGGATGATTCCCCCCTAAGATAAGAACAAGACAACAATGTCCACTCTCATATTTCTATTCAACATAGTATGGAGGTTTTAGCCAGTTACTTAGAAAATAAAATAAAATAACGACATCCAGATTGAAAAGGAAGAAGTAAAACTACCTGTTTGCAGATGACATTATCTTGTACATAGAAAACCTAAGGAATCCACACAAAATCTATTAGAACTAATAAATGAGTTCAGCAGGGTTGAGGAACAAGATCAATATACAAAAATCATTGTACTTCTATACACTTGCAATGAATAATTCAAAACGTAATTCTAAAATTCCTCTTAAAATAGCATCAAAAAGAATAAAATGCTTAGGAATAAATTTAACAAAAGAAAAGAAAAACTTATACTCTGAAAAGTATAAAACATTGTTGAAGTGTTTATGGATTATAAGACTTATCATTGTTCATTGGATTGGAAGACTTAACATTGTTAAGAAGGCAATACTCCCGAAATTAATCTATAGATTCTATGCAATTCCTATCAAAATCCCAGCTGGTCTTTTGTAGAATTTGACAAGCTGATCCTAAAATTCATGGGGAAACTTCTTGGGATGCAGAATAGCCAAAACAATCTTGAAAAACAAGAATAAAGTTGGAAGCTTCATACATCATGATTTCAAAGCTTACTATAAAGCAACAGTAATCAAAGACAGTATGCTACTGGAAGAAGGATAGACACACAGATCAAAGGAATAAAATACATTGTCCAGAAATAAGCCCATACATCGAGAATAAACTGATTTTAGACAAGGGTACCAGGACCATCCAATGAGGCAAGAATAGTCCTTTCAACAATGGCTCTGGGATCATTGGATAGCCACATGCAAAAGGATGAAATTGGACCCCTTTCTGATGCCATACACAAAAATTAACTCAAAATGGATCAAACACCTAAATGTAAAAGATAAAACCATAAAACTCTTAGAAGAAAGCATAGAGAGAAATCTTTGTGACCTTTGATTTCACAATGGATTCTTAGATATGACACCAAAAGCACAAGAAAATATAGATAAATTAGACTTCCTCAAAATTAAAAGCTTTAGGGAGCAGAGGTGGCTCAAGTGATTGGGGTCTTCCTCCCACATGGGAGGTCCCGGGTTCAGTTCCCCGTACAGCTTTTAAAAAAGAGAGAGAGCAGACAGCAAGAGCAAACAATGGGGAGTGGAGGAGGGGAGAGGGGAGAAATAAATTAATCTTTAAAAAAATAAAAACAAAAAAAATTTTTTTAATTAAAAGCTTTTGTGATTCAAAGGACACTGTCAAAAAAGTGAAAAGACAACTGAGGGATTGGGGGGAAATATCTGCAAATCATATATATGATAAGGGACTTTATATAGACTATATAAAGAATTCTTAACAAAAATGGGCAAAATACCAGAACACCTATTTCTCCAAAGAAGAAATAAAAATGGCTAATAACCACATAAAACATGATCAACATCACTAGTCATTAGGGAAATGTTAATCAAAACCACAAGATGACACTTCATACCTACTAGGATTATTAAAACAGAAAAGAGAGTAACAGATATTGACAAGGATTTGGAGAAATTTGAATCCTTATACATTGTGGTAGGAAAATAAAATGGTATAACCGCTTTCGGGAAGTTTAGCAGTTTCTTGAAAAAGCTAAATATACAGTTATTATAGGACCCAGTATTTCCACACCTAAGTATTTACACAAGAGAAATGAAAGCATATGTCCACACAAAATCTTGCACACAAATATTCATGGCAGCGTTATTCATAATAACCAAAAAGTGGAAACCCATATGTTCATCAATTGATAAAGAAATTAAATATGGTATAGCTAATATAGTAGAATATTATTCAGCCATAAAAAGGAATGAAGTACTCATACATGTTATAACATGGATGAATTTTGAAAATAATATGCTAAGTCAAAGAAGCCAGTCACAGAAAGACCATATATTATACAAGTCCATTTATATAAAATATCTAAAATAAGCAAATCTATTGAAACAGAAAATAGATCAGTGCTGCTTAGGGCTGAGGGGAGAATGGGAGTACTGTAGAGTGAGTGCTAAATGGAATGGGTTTCTTTTGAGGTGATAAAAATGTTAAAAGTTGATTGTGGTAATGATTGCACAACTCTGTGAATATACTAAAAAATTTTTGAAATGTACACTTTAAATGGGCGAACTGTATGTTAAATAATTATACCTCCATAAAGCAGTTATCAAAAGAAAAGCATGGGGAGGTGGACATGGCTCAATCAGTTGGGCTCCCGTCCACCATGTGGGAGGCCCAGGGTGACATCCAGGGCCTCGTTGTGAAGGCAGGCTGGCCCACACCTGTGGGCAGTTGATGGCCCAAGCCTGCAGGGAGCTATGGGGAGTTGACCACCCATCCCACAGTGAGCTGGCATGGTGGGGTGACACAGCAAAGGGAGACAAGCAGACAGGGGGAGCACACAGCGGGTGGACACAGAGAGCAGACAGCGAGCAAGCAGCGTGTGGGGGGGGGGGGGATAAATTTTAAAAAACAAAATAAAAGCATGCTGAGAAATAATTTATATACAATGCACAAATCTTAAGTACATTGTTTGACAAGTTTTGATAATACATCAGTACAACTCAAATGCCTATTAAGATATAAAGCATTACCATTACTCCTAATACTCCTTTACAATCAACTCCCTCAAGAAGCAACCATTGTTCTGATTTTTTATTTAACCATTAATCAGTTTTTACAGTTTTAGAAGTTCATATAATGGAATCACATAGTATGTGATCTTTTGAGTAAGACTTTTTCAGTCATCATCATATTTTTGAGATATATCCATTTGTTGCATTTACCAGTAGTTCATTCCTTTTTATTGGTGACTGATATCCATTGTATAATATACCACTTTTTTCAGTCATTTTGTACAACTAGGCTGTTTCTAGTTTAGGGTTATTATAACAAAGGTTGGTATAAACATTCTGTATAAGTTTTTGCTGGCCTTGTTGACATAAGCTTTCATTTATCTTGGGTAAATATTTAGGAATGAAATTTCTGGATCATTGGATAGGTATATGTAGACATTTTTTCCAAAGTGGTTGTATCATTTTACACTACCAAGGACAATGTATGAGAATTCTGATTGTTCTTCATCCTTGCCAACATTTGGTATGGTTAGGATTCTTAATTTCAGTCATTCTGATGGGGATGTAGTACTATCTCATTGTGCGTTTTTTGGTTTTTTTTTAATTAATTTATTTATTTCTCTCCCCTCCCCCCGTTGTCTGATCTCTGTGTCCATTTGCTATGTATTCTTCTGTGTCTGCTTGTATTCTCATCAGGCAGCACTGGGGATCTCTGTCTCTTTTTGTTGTGTCAGCTCTCCGCATGTGTGGCATTATGGGTGGGTTACAGTTTCGCGCAGGGCAGCTCTCCTTGTGCAGGGGCCACTCCTTGCATGAAGGGCACCCTTACGTGGGGGCGTCCCACATGGGCCGCCACTCCTTGCCTGCAGTGCACCACATGAGCCAGGAGGCCCTGGGTATGGAACCCTTGGACCTCCTATATGGTAGGCGGAAACTCTATCTGTTGAGCCACGTCCACTTCCCTCTTATTGTGGTTTTAATTCACACTTCCCTGGCAATTAATGATGTTGAGTTTTTTCATGTGTTTATTAGCCATTTGTATATAATATTTAGTGAAGTATCTGTTCACATCTTTTGCCCAATTTTTTGCCTTTTTATTATTGAGTTATAAAAGTGCTTTATATGTCTTGATAACAGTTTTTTGTCAGATACATGTTTGGCAAAGTTTATCTCCAAGGAGACTTGAATACTTAGTTTTTAAGTAATGTTACAGAACTCTTTTCTTTGAAATCAAATAGGCTTGGAGTTAAATCCTGGCTCTACATATAATAGCTGTGAGAATTTGAGTAAGGTATTTAATTTTTCTAGGCATTTTTCTGCATCTGTAATATAGAGATAATAGCTTTATAGGCTTGTTGTGATGATCTAGACAATGGATTTTGATGTGTCTGGCATGTAAGAGGTTCTCAATAAATGTTAGTTCCATTCTCTTCTGATTTTAGTTCTATGATAATATGGTAGTTGTGCCTTAAAATAGCTGAACTGCAATTCTTAAACTGCAAAACTTAATAAAAATTTGAATTTTTACAATGGTAAAAATCACTGCAATAGTAGACACTATAGAGAATTAGGGCTCTTGGGAAGAGATTAATGTATCTTTCTTTTATTCTAGTTTAATAACATGAAAAATAAGGCTGAAACTAAAAGCAGACAAATCAAATGAAATTCAGCTGGAGGTGAAATTGAAAAGAAAAGGCTGAAGAATTAAAATGTGTTAACAGTCATCTGCCATGGTGCAAAGAAAATTTAAATGACATTTTGCTATTGCAAACACAGTTGTACTGAATCCTAACTATACCAGAGTCAGCCTATCTAGTCTCTTACAAAGATTCCCATAAAAAATAGGTTTAGGGAAGCAGATTTGGGGCTCGATGGATAGAGCACCTGCCTACCACATGGGAGGTCCAGGGTTCAAACCCAGGGCCTCCTTGATCTGTGTGCAGCTGGCCCATGCACAGTGCTGATGTGCGCGGGGAGTGCTGTGCCATGGAGGGGTGCCCCCACATTGGGGAGCCACACACACAAGGAGTGCACCCTGTAAGGAGAGCTGGCCAGCGCGAAAGAAAGTGCAGCCTGCCCAGGAATGGTGCCGCACACATGGAAAGCTGACACAACAAGATGACACAACAAAAAGAAACACAGATTCCCGTGCCGCTGACAACAACAGAACCAGACAAAGAAGAAGACTCAGCAAATAGACACAGAGAACAGACAACTGGTGGGGGAAGGGGAGAGAAATAAATTAAAAAATAAATCTTAAAAAAAAAAAAAGAACACAGCGAATGGACACAGGGAGCAGACAACTGAGGGGGGGTGAGAAAAAAAATAGGTTTAATCCAAAAATATTTTAGTAAAATAACTTCAACATGTTAATAATACATTAAGAGTTACAGTACTAATGTATTATAAGCTATAATGATAATTTATTATGAGATATACAATAAAGAATTTACCTTATTGTTTTCTGTGCCTATATTTATTTGTTGCTATTTTAAAACTTCAGGTTCTAGATCCAAATTCTGTTCCCTTTATTTCCTGGCCAAGTTACTAACTTCTCTAAGCTCATTTATTTCATTTGTACAATGAGAATAATAATATTATCTATCTCATATCCTTACTGTGAGGATTAAATGAGATAAACTTTTAAAGCCCTGACACAGTGTATTTAGCATATAGTAAATTCTCAGTAAATATTATTTATTATTGTCATTGTTCAATTACATTGGTCAAATTTCTTTTAATTATCTATGACTAGTTTGGGCTTCACATTTCCCAGTTTGGAGAAGTTATTGAGATATGATTATGCATTTGTTAAACTGGTAATCATTGTTAGAGATTATATGCTTTGCATCCTTCAGACCTCAGATTAGATGTCACTTTCTCAGAGAGATCTACTCTCCAAGGCAGATTCCTCATGTAAGTTTTAATTTCTAACATGGCAAATATCAAGAGAGATGACCCACATAAACAAATGCATTGTGGTAGACCGCATAATTTTTAACAATGGAAAGGGGTCCTGAGACCAAAATGTTTGAAACTGATATAAGACATAAAAGGATGGAAGGGTTTTTGTGAGTTTTGGGTTTTTTTTGCCCCACACAGGTGTTTTTAAGTTTTTTTAGTTTTGAAAATAGGAATATTTCATATTAAAAATATGGCTTCACTTTTTTTAAAAAATCAGAAAATCTGACAACCCTGAGCCAGATTTCCACATGGCAATACTCAGTTGGAGTCAAGGAGAAGACACCTAGATAAAACAGGGCATACGTGATTTGCCATTTCCACTGTATAACACTGGCCCTACCCAATCCAACTGCACTCATTTACCTTACTTGCTTTGCTCCCCATAAACAAATTAAGTTTGTGCTACCTACTTTATAAGATAAAGCCCAAACTCCTTAGAAAGTTACACAAGACCTTTGATAATGTGAGTTCAAGGTAATTTTCCACTCTCAGTTACCAATTCTCTTTTGCCCTCACTTCACACACAAGCTCATCAGTCCTCAAACACACCATGTTCTTTTACATATTCGTTTATACTTCCAAGCTGTAAATAATAGTTTCCTCTGCTTGGAATGTCCTCCCCACATCCATTTCCCTATGCCTCCAGTATCTGAAGAACTATTTTACTCCTCCTTTAAAACCCAAACATATAAAATGGGGAAACATATCATCTCATCTAAATAAGATAATGCATGTAAACACCTAGAGGCACACTGAATATGGTAAGCTCTCAAAAAAAAAAAGTCCTTACAACAATGCTAAAAGGTAGGTATTATTACGCCATCTTAAAGACAAGGATCCTGTTGCTTAAAAAGGTAAGTAACTTACTCAAGACCGAAGAGCTAGTAAATGACAGTTAGAAATTGAACTCCAGTCCCTCTAATTCTATGGCCATGCTATTAATTACTTATACTGTCTCTCATTCAAATTCAAAAGCATAGAGATGCCAAGTTTAATTTCCTAATATATTTCACGTCACTTTGTTTTTTTAAAGATTTATTTATTTATTTCTCTCCCCTTCCCCCCACCCCGGTTGTCTGTTCTCTGTGTCTATTTGCTGCGCATTCTTTGTCCACTTCTGTTGTTGTCAGCGGAACAGGAATCTGTGTTTCTTTTTGTTGCGTCATCTTGTTGTGTCATCTCTCCGTGTGTGCGGCACCATTCCTGGGCAGGCTGCACTTTCTTTCGTGCTGGGAGGCTCTCCTTACGGGGCGCACTCCTTGCGCATGGGGCTTCCCTACGGGGGGGACACCCCTGCGTGGCACAGCACTCCTTGAGTGCATCAGCACTGTGGGTGGACCAGCTGCACATGGGTCAAGGAGGCCCGGGGTTTGAACCGCGGACCTCCCATGTGGTGGACGGATGCCCTAACCACTGGGCCAAGTCCACCACCTCATGTCACTTTTATATTCAGGTACCTCCATCAATTTCCAACTATCAACAAATTGAAGCCATTCAACCTTTGTATCCCTAATTGGCTACCACAGTTCAGCCCATAATAGAAGCTTAACATATAATCTCAACTAATTCGCATGTTATTGAAAGTGTAGCAGTTTGAAACTGGGTGGACTCCAGAAAATCATGTCCTTAGAGCTAATCCATTCCTGTGCATGTAAACCTTTTGCATGTGGGACCTTTTGATTAAGTTACCTCAGTTAAGGGCCTTTGGTTAGACTGTATGACCCCTAGTGGGTCTTTTTTTTTTTTAAAGATTTATTTTATTTATTTCTCTCCCCTTCCTGCCCCAGATGACTGTTCTCTGTGTCCATTTGCTGTGTGTTCTTCTTTTTGTCTGCTTCTGTTGTTGTCAGCAGCTCGGGAATCTGTATTTCTTTTTGTTGCATCATCTTGCTGCGTCAACTCTCCGTGTGTGCGGCGCCATTCCTGGGCAGGCTGCACTTTATTTCGCGCTGGGCGGCTCTCCTTACTGGGTGCACTCCTTGCTGTGGGGCTCCCCCACGCGGGGGACACCCCTGAGTGGCAGGGCACTTCTGCATGGCAGGGTACTCCTGCATGGCAGGGCACTCCTGTGTGGCAGGGCACTCCTTGTGTGCATCAGCACTGCACATGGGCCAGATCCACATGGGTCAGGAGGCCCAGGGTTTGAACTGAGGACCTCCCATGTGGTAGATGGATGCCCTATCCACTGGACCAAGTCCTCTTCCCCCTAGTGGGTCTTAATCCTCTCACTGCAGTCCTTTATAAACATGGGAATAAAAAGCCATAGACACAGAAAGAAGGTCATAGAGACAGAATGAAGTCTCCATAAGTTGAAATCACTGACCCCAGTAGAGAGAAAGGCCACAGATGGAGCAGCCCAAAGCGGAAGGCAATGACGTCCAGCAGAGAGGGGAGAGAGGAGCGGACTGGCATTGTGCCTGACATGTGCCTGATCGCCAACATCTGCAGCTTGGTGAGACAGCATCTCTGATGATGCCTTGATTTGAACACTTTCAAGGCCTCAGAACTGTGAGCTTTAAACTAATAAATCCCACTGTAAAAGCCAATTCATTTCTGGTATATTGCTCCCAGCAGCTTTTAGCAAACTAAAACAAAATGAACAAATAAACAAATGAGAAAACTTCTATTATACTGATAATCTGTGTTAGATGGTAGGATTCGAATACTTTCTTTAGCATTTTCCACATCACCTATTTTAGTGCACAGTATGCACTAAAAAACAAACTTACCAAAACCTATAATAAACCTGCAAGACTAGCAATAATGAAATATCATCCTAATTTATTTATCTTCCCATAGGTAGTATTATTCCCTTACATTAGTGAAATACTAAAATTCAGCACCATCTGTGTGTGTGTGTACACATATATATATGTTTGTAGGTATAAACTGTTATTTTCATTCATTTTAAAGATAAAAGTTCTAAAAAATTGTGAAGGTTACAGAATAACACATATCAGCCTATTTATATAAAATTGTATTTATGTATCTCTGTATCTATATACTGAGGAAGCTCTTGGGCAAGATGTCTAGATAACTTTTAACTTTTTCTCTGAACTTTATATATTGTTATAATTTATAAATGAGCACACAATTTTTGAAAAACAAAAAGCTATTTAAGCTATTTTAAGAAATAAATCTTTTTGAATTCTCAGCAGTAAGTGAGATTAATCATATTCCCTCCCACCTCTCTAAATATATTCTGAAAGAATCTCATTTGGGAAATAAATATTAAAGTTCTAAGAATAGGTAACTACATAAATTTAAGAAAGACCCACAATATACTCAAACTAACGTCCTGAAAGAATCTTATTAAATAAAAATTATTTAATAATTTCTTATTAATTAAAAATATTGAATACCAATATTCAGCACAGTACTGAATTTACTTCCTTTCATATGATTATGGAAAAGTAATTACATTTATCTCATAATACAGAAATCATATATTTTTCACATCTACTTTAGAAAATGCATGTTTTTAAAAAGGATATATTTATAGAACTAAGAAATTTCAATAAAAGATTTATTTAAATTGTTATATCAGTAACTGAAAAATGCTGCCAGCACTAATCAGTGTTCGTTTCCAGAATGGCCCATATTACTCCACATAAATTTTCAATTCCCTAAAATCAAGCTCTCTAAAAAAGTTAATAAAATGCCAACTATATTCTTCCTATTGGCTTTTCAACAAGCTCTAGCTCTATACCACAGCAATTAAAACTCGAAAAATTAATTTTACTTCAAAGGATTAGTGTATGGTGTTTCTTTGTTACAAGGTCAGAAAATCAGTTGAATTTAAATTGTCTACAATGGCAAGTATCTAACAAAGATTAATTTGAAACAGAAACTGTCTCTGAAACCAAAGCCCATTGTACAGTTTCACAGCTATATCGACCATGGGAAAACCTCTCTTGTTGCGGCTCTGTTGACAACAATGCTTCTTTCAGATATACTTTTTTATTAATTTTTCTCCCCTTCCCCCTCCATTGTCTGCTCTGTGTCCATTCATTGCGTGTTCTTCTGTGCCTGCTTGCACTATCTGGCGGCACCAGGAAACTCCATCTCTTTTTTGCTGCATCATCTTGAGACGTCAGCTTTCCATGTGTGCGACACCACTCCTGGGTGCGCTGTGCTTTTCTCACGCAGGGCAGCTCTCCTTACAGGGCTCACTCCTTGCGCCTGGGGCACCCCTACCATGGCAGGGCACTCGTTGCATGCGGCAGCACTGCGCATGGACCAGCTTACCACACAGGTCAGGAGGCCCTGGGGATCCAACCCTGGACCCTCCATTTGGTAGACAGACACTATCAGTTGAGCCACATCTGCTTCCCTTCTTTCAGATATTGTTCAGCCAATTTTTGTAAGATAAAAGGTCATATCATATCCCATAATCCCATAAGAAACGCAAAAGTATTATTATAATAAAATAATACATGACCTAAGGGACTTTGTGAGAATGATTATTAACCAATACGATAAAGAAAAATGCTAAAAGGGAATACTATATGGGACATAACACCACTGTAATAAGACTTTAGAAGAAATTTAATGAATTGGCCATCAAATTATTTTATCAAAATTTTTACACAATTATTTGTAACTACAATTTCTATAACCATACAAAAGAAAAAATATCTGAGATTTAAATGAGGCTGTTCAAATAATAGTTCACTTTTATTGACACACCTCCTACTTTAAATAAAAAATTATAAACTCATTATATGAACTTTTCAGCCTAAAAATTTTAACTAAAATATTTCCAAATCCACAATGTCCAAAATGCAGGGGAACTCTATTAATATCATAAGAATGCTTATAGTTGTGATTCAGATGTAAAATTCAAAATAAAGGAAAAGTGATATGTTCAGCACCAAAATGGTAACCCCAAATGGTTGCGAAACTAACCAAACAGGGTTCTGGTTGAGGGTTGCCCTATATTTTCTTTTTACCTTTTTTTATTAGAGAGGTTGTAGGTTTACAGAAAAATTATGCATAAAATACAGAGTTCTCATATACCACTCTATCATTAACACCTTGCATTAGTGTGGTACATTTGTTAAAATTCATGAAAGAACATTTTAATAATTGTGCTATTAACTATAGTCCATTGTTTACAATAGGATTCATTGTGTTGTATGGTCCTATGCAGTTTTTTTGGTATTTTTTTTTATTCTAGCAACATTTATATAACCTAAAATTTCCCCTTTTTAATCACATTCACATATATAATCCAGTGCTGTTAATTACATTCCTATACTTTGTTTTGACCATATTTATTGAGCAAATATTAATGTTGTATTTTCCTCCCAAAAAATTTAACATGCAAATAAAAGAGATAAAATACCAACTTCAGTTGGTAATAATATATATATATACTGAGTAAAGGCAACATTATAATAGCTGAAGAATATATTCCCAAACTAATACTAGAAATACATTCTTATTGGAATAAGCTGAAATGAACAAAATATGTTTTTTTAAAATGAAATATTTTACTATACTGAAAACTGGAAAAAATTGCTAATTTGCATTTGTTAACTATTTATTTTCCAACATGATAATGAACAAACTGTTATCATTGGTAGTTCTGCAGTAAATTAGTTACACATGACTTTGGACAAGGCCCTACTAATATCAATACAAAACTTTATATTTTAACAAGTATTAATACTTCAGATACATTATCTCCTCCAGCTGAACTCTTAAGGGAAAAAATCCTCCCATAAAAGGAGTTAAATTTAGCTGCACACCTTTCTCCCCCACAGAATGTTATTGTAGTCTCCCAGGACCTCCAGGATTGCAGGGTTTAGGGCAGTTTCCAAATGAACCACATATGTAGAATACAACTATCATTCAAATAATTCTTAGTACTCATTTTAAGAATTATTTGAATGATAGCTGTAGTTTTATGTGGAAGAACTTTTATCATTGCTATAAAAGCAGTGGCCACCAGCAGTTCTGAAGGGAGGGAGAAGGAAGAATAGGTGTAACATTGGGGCATTTTGAGGACATTAGAATTGTCCTGCATGACATTGCAATGACAGATACAGGCCATTACACAGTTTGTCATAACCTACAAAATTGTGCAAAGCAGAGTGTAAACTATAATGTAACCTACAGTCCATGGTTAGTAGCAGTGCTTCAATATGTGTTCGTCAACTGTAACAAATGTACCATACTAATGAAAGATGTTACTAATGTGGGAAAGTGTGGGAGGGGAAGGGAGTAGGACCTATGGGAATCCCTGATATTTTTTATGTTTTTATGTAACATTTATATAACCCAAAGTTCCTTGAAAAAAAAAAAAAGAACACAGGCAAAAAAAAAAAAGAGTTTTATAAAACCACTCCTCAATTAAACTTTCAAATGTTATGCTTCTTTCCTTCCTTTATTAAAACCTATGGCTTTTTAACAAATTACATAACTAAAGGTAAACAAATAACATAACTAAAGGTAAACTAAAAATATCTAAATTACTAAGGATAGATCATAAAGTTAAACACAGAAAAGATGAATAAAACCAATAATGTACCTCCCATTCATGAAATCACTTGTCTTGTTTTTTAAATCTATACTGCAAAGTGAATTATTTCCTTGCGTTAAAAATTATGACCATCACCAAGTTTTAAAATTTTGTACTAGAGAAAAGGTTAATTTTATATAAATACACAACAGATCCATAATATATGAGTCAAATATAATTGGCTCAACATTGGAGTTATTGCTCTGGTAAAAGACCAGCTAGCTAGTTTAAAAAGAAAGTTTGTGCATTAAAAATGTGATATATCATGGAAAGCAAAAATGGGCATTATCAAAGGTAATAAAGATTTACCGGGAAACGGACTTTGGCCCAGTGGTTAGGGCGTCCGTCTACCATATGGGAGGTCCGCGGTTCAAACCCCGGGCCTCCTCGACCCGTGTGGAGCTGGCCATGCGCAGTGCTGATGCGCGCAAGGAGTGCCGTGCCACACAAGGGTGTCCCCCGCGTGGGGGAGCCCCCACGCGCAAGGAGTGCGCCCGTGAGGAAAGCCGCCCAGCGTGAAAAGAAAGTACAGCCTGCCCAGGAATGGCGCCGCCCACACTTCCTGTGCCGCTGACGACAACAGAAGCGGACAAAGAAACAAAAGCAGACAAAGAAACAAGACACAACAAATAGACACCAAGAACAGACAACCAGGGGAGGGGGGGAAATTAAATAAATAAATAAATCTTTAAAAAAAAAAAAAAAAAGATTTACCTACCACACATTATGTCTGAATTTTTTTATTTACAGACAGGAAATGTTAAGTATATAATTAACTTAGTTCACTGATTTTTTAATCTTCTTAATCACTCTTTAGGACTTTTTCATTTAATTTTCATTGTGCATTACTGAATATAACAGCATAGAGATTAAGATCTTGGACACAGAAGCCAGACTAGCTGTGTGAACTTGGGCAATTTTCCTACCTGAGCCTCATTTCCTAATCTATAAAACTGGCATAATAACAGTACATACCTCAAAAGACTGTTGTAAGGATTAAATAAATTATGTTTAAGTACTACACACAGTGCCTGGTAAATAGTAAATTCTCCTTAAGTGTTAGCTAGTGATATTATTGTTATTGCTGTTATTATTCAAATTTAAAAAGTGAAGTTAAATGAAATGCCAGTATATTACAAAGCTTTAAAAGTTAGATTTTTTCAAATTTGCAGAAAAATTGAAAGTAAGTTTCAAAAAAACTTTTTTCTGAACCATTTGAGAATAAGTTGTCAACATATATCACCCTGAATGCATTTATGAGTATTTCCTGAAAACAAAGATATTTTCCAAAATAACCAAAAAAAAAAAAAAAAAAAATTTAAAATCAGAAAATTAACAGACACATTATCATATAATCCACAGACCCCATTCAGGTTTCATCGATAGTCTCAACAATGTCCTAAAAAGACCCAGTCCAGAATCATACCTTTTATTCAATCTCTTTTAATCTAGAACAGCTCTGTAGTCTTTCTTTGTCTTTTATGACTTTGATACTTTTGAAGATGATAGGCCAGCTATTTTGAAGAATGTCCCTCAATTTCAACGTGTCCATTATTTCCATTTGATTAGATTCAGGTTATACATCTTTGATGGAAATATCATAAACATGATGCTGTGACTTCTTACTGCAGTCTCTCAAGTAGCATACAATTTTGATTTGTCCCATTACTGGTGAGGTTAATCTTGCTCATTTGAACAAATATATAGATAGATAAATACAGATATAGATATAGATATCAGTAGTGTTTCTATATACTAGTAATGAGCAAGCTGTGGAGAAACCAAGAAAAAATTTCTTTCACAATAGCAACTAAAAGAATCAAGTAACTAGGAATAAAACGAACCAAGGATGTAAAGGACTGTACACAGAAAACTACAACATATTGTTAAAAGAAGTCAAAGAAGACCTAAATAATAGGAAAGACATTCTATATTCATGGATTGGAAGACTAAACAGCATTAAGATGTCAATTACATCCAAAATGATTTACAGATTTAATACTATCCCAATAAAAATTTCAACAGCCAATTATGCAGATAGAAAAACCCATTTTCAAACATATATGGAAAGATAAGTGTCCCCAAATAGCCGAAAAAACATCTTGAAATAACAGAACCAAGTTGGAAGATTCATACTTTCTGACTTTAAAGGATATTACAAAGCTACAGTAGTCCAAACTGCATGGTACTGGTATAAAGATAGATATATTGACCAATGGCATTGAATTGAGAGTTCAAAAATAGACTTTCATATCTATGGTCAATTGATTTTTTTTTAAGATTTATTTATTTATTTATTTCTCTCCCCTTCCCCCCCCACCCCGGTTGTCTGTTCTCTGTGTCTATTTGCTGCGTCTTCTTTGTCCACTTCTGTTGTTGTCAGCAGCACGGGAATCTGTGTTTATCTTTGTTGCATCATCTTGCTGCATCATCTCTCCGTGTGTGTGAGGCGCCATTCCTGGGCAGGCTGCACTTTCTTTCGCGCTGGGTGGTTCTCCTTACAGGGCACACTCCTTGCGCGTGGGGCTCCCCTATGCGGAGGACACCCTGCGTGGCAGGGCACTCCTTGTGCGCATCAGCACTGTGCATGGGCCAGCTCCAAAAGGGTCAAGGAGGCCCGGGGTTTGAACTGCGGACCTCCCATGTGGTAGACAGACTCACAGGTAAGTGGCATGGCAAAGGACAGAGTTGAGGGTTTTTGATGTTGGTTTTGATTTTGGAATTTGATGCTGAAGCCTTAAGTTGGAGCTAAAGGAGAGCACCAGCCAAAGCAACACCAAGTCTTCATCAGAGACTGTGAAAGGTGTTTTTTGCATTTGTTTATTTTTTGTTGTTGCTAGCTCCTGGCATTCAAAGAAATCTCTGTCATATCACTAGCTGGATACAGAATAAGCTTGGGACCAAAATTCCAGATTTATTACTTCAAGATATTAAAATACATATTGGGGGAAGCGGACTTGGCCCAGTGAATAGGGTGTCCGTCTATCACAAGGGAGGTCTGCAGTTCAAACCCTGGGCCTCCTTGACCTGTGTGGAGCTGGCCCATGCACAGTGCTGATGCGCACAAGGAGTGCTATGCCACGCAGGGGTGTCCCCCACACAGGGTAGCCCCAAGCACAAGGAGTACACTCCATAAGGAGAACCACCCAGCGCGAAAGAAGTTCAGCCTGCCCAGGAATGGCACTGCACACACCGAGAGCTGATGCAGCAAGATGACGTAACAACAAAGAGACACAGATTCCCATGCTGCTGATAACAACAGAAGCAGACTGAAAAAAAGAAGAAGAACGTGCAGCAAATGGACACAGAGAAAAGACAACTGGGGCGGGGGAGAGGGGGAAGGGGAGAGAAATTTTAAAAAATACATATTGGGCCAAAAAAAAAGATGATAAGACAAACAGGAAATGATGGCCCATCTAAAAAGCAAGATAAAAATCAAGAAACCATCAACAGGGAAACGGACTTTGGCCCAGTGGTTAGGGCGTCCGTCTATCATATGGGAGGTCCGCGGTTCAAGCCCCGGGCCTCCTTGACCCGTGTGGAGCTGGCCATGTGCAGTGCTGATGCGCGCAAGGAGTGCCGTGCCACGCAAGGGTGTCCCCCGCGTGGGGGAGCCCCACGCGCAAGGAGTGCGCCCGTGAGGAAAGCCGCCCAGCGTGAAAAGAAAGAGCAGCCTGCCCAGGAATGGCGCCGCCCACACTTCCCGTGCCGCTGACGACAACAGAAGCGGACAAAGAAACAAGACGCAGCAAATAGACACCAAGAACAGACAACCAGGGGAGGGGGGAATTAAATAAATAAATAAATCTTTAAAAAAAAAAAAAAAAAAGAAACCATCAACAAAGAAGACTAGACTATGGACATACTAGACAAAGACTGTAAAAAATTGATCCTCAATAAGCTCAAAAACATAAAGGAAAATACAGAGAAAGAACTAAAGGATATCAGGTAAACAACAAATGAACAACATGAAAATCTCAATAAAGAGAGAGGAAAATTTTTTTAAAAGACAAAACAAATAATGGAGTTGAACACAATAACTCCAATGACAAATTCCCTAGAGTTTTAAGAGCCCTGTGGGAACACCATCAAGCCTACTAATATATGCACTAGGGGAGTTCCAGAAGGAGAAGAAAGAGAGAAAGTGGCAGAAGGAATATTCAAAGAAATAATGGTAGAAAACATCCAAAATTTAATGAAAGATATGATTATGAAAATTCAAGAAATCCAACCAACCCCAAACAGGATAAATTCAAAGAGAACCATACCCAGACCCAGAGTAGTCAAACAATTGAATATCAAAGAAAAGGAGAGAATTCTATATAAGCTGCAAAAGAAAAGCAATCTATTATACACAAGGAAGTCCCAATAAGATTAAGTGTTGATTTTTCACAGAAACTATTGGGGCAAGAAGGCAATGGAGTGACATATTTAATGTCCTTTAATTTAAAAATTGCCAACCAAGAATTTTATATCTGGCAAGAATATCTTTCAAAAATGAGGGCGAGATTAAGACAATCCCAGGGGAACAAAAGCGAAGGGGGTTTGTTACCACTAGACCTATACTACAAGCAATGTTAAAGGGAGGTCTTCAGGTTGAAAAGGACACTAGTAGTGGCTCTAAGCAACATAAAGAAATAAAGACCTCTGGTAAAGGTAACTATACGAGTAATTCTAAATGCCCATACCATCATATTATTTTTGGTATATAAAATTTTGGTATACACTTATTTCTTCTTATAGTGCTAAAATGCAAATACATAAAAAGTAATGATAAGATTATGGTTTGGGACAAAACACAAATGAAATAATTTGTAACAAGTACAACAGAAAGGTGGGGAAGTGAGGGGTATAGGAACAGTGTATGCATAATATCGAAGTTAAGTTGATATCAAATGAAATGTGATTGTTACAGACTTTAGGGTGTTAAATTTAAACTTCATAGTAACCACAAAGAAGATATATGAAAAACATATACAGAAATAAGTGAGAAGAGACTTAAAATGGTACATACAAAAAATAAAATAAAATAAATATGAAAGTAGGCTTTAATGAAAGAATTAAGGACATAAAAGGTATAAAGCTTACAAACACCAATAGCAAAATGACAGAAGAAACTCCTGCATAATCTGTAGTTACTTTAAATGTAAACAGATTAAACTCTCCTTTCAAAAGCAAGAAATTGGTAGAATGATTTTAAAAGACTGATTCAACTATATGCTGTTTACAAGAGACTCACCTGAAATTCAGAGATACAAGTCATTAGAAATCAAAAGGATAAAACAAAAATACCATGCAAACAATAACCAAAATAGACCTGAGGTAGCTATATTAATATAAGATAAAACAGACTAAGTCAAAAACAGTTGTGAGGGACACAGGTGGTAATTATATCGCCTAATTCAACAAGAAGGAGTAATGATTATAAATACATACCCAACCTAACAGGAGAGTGTCAAAATATATGAAGCAAATGCTGACAGATTTGGAGGGAGAAATTGATGCTTCTATATTAAAAGTAGGAGACTTTCATGCAACATTTTCAATAATGGATGGACCATCTAGTCAGAGGATCAATAAGGAAATACAAAACTTGAATGATACACTGAACAAACTAGACCTAACAGACATATATGAAAACACTTCACCCAATAAAAAAAGAATACACATTCTTCTGGAGTGCACATGGATCATTCTACAGGATAGACTATATGTCACAAAATAAGCACCAATATTCAAAAATATTGCAATCATATGTACATCCTCTGACCACAATGAAATGAAGCTATAAATCAATAACAGAGAGAGAAATGGAAAAATAAAAATATAAGAAAATTAAACAACATACTTTTTTTCCTTTTTAAAGATTTATTTTTTATGTATTTCTCTCCCCTTCTCCCCCCAGTTGTCTGCTCTCTGTGTCCATTCACTGTGTTCTTCTGTGACAGCTTCTATCCTTATCAGCGGCACCGGGAATCTGTGTTTCTTTTTGTTGCATAATCTTGTTGTGTCAGCTCTCTGCATGTGCAGCGCCATTCTTGGGCAGGCTGCACTTTTTGCGGTGGGCGGCTCTCCTTACTGGGCTTACTCCTTGCGCATGGGGCTCCCCTACGGGGGGGACACCCCTGTATGGCTTGGCATTCCTTGTGCGAATCAGCACTGCACATGGGCCAGCTCCACACGGGTCAAGGAGGCCTGGGGTTTGAACCACAGACCTTCCATGTGGTAGGCGGATGCCCTATCCATTGGGCCAAGTCTGCTTCCCAACATACTCTTAACCAATGGCTTAAAAAGGAAATCACAAGCAAAATTAGTAAATGTCCTGAGGCAATTAAAAATGAATACACAACATACTGGGATTCAGTGAAGTCAGTGCTGAGAAGGAAATTCATAGCTCTAAATGCTTACATTAGAAAAGAAGAAAGACTTCAAATCAGAGATTTAACCTCAAAACTGGAAGTACTAGAAAAAGAAGAGCAAACTAAACCCAAAATGGGCAGAAGGAAGTAAACAATGATTAGAGATGAAAAAGAAAAAAACAAAAACTGATTATTAGGAGGGTAAGCTAAAAGATAAAAAGACAGACAACAGAACCATATGACAACGGAGAAGCAAAGGACAAAATGGATGAAGTAAGTAAGGCCTTTACAGTAATAACACTGAATATTAATGGATTGAACTCCCTAATCAAAAGACATAGACTGATAGAATGGATTTTTTAAAAAAGCAAGCCATCTAAATATTGTCTACAAGAGACCCACCTCAGACAAAAGGCCACAACTAGGTTAAAAGTGAAAAGTTGGAAAACAGTACTTCACACAAATAGTAACCAAAAAAGAGCTGGAATAGACCAGATAAATGTAAAATAACAATATTATGGTATATGAGCAATAATTATTTAGTGCAACTAGCAAATTATTCCTGTGATCAGTATTCTGTAAGTTTCTTCATACAAAAGAAAAACTTGCTTTTAAATGAGGGGAGAAAAAAAACAAAGAATCAACTTAATCAAAAATTGGTTCTTTGAAAAGATCAATAAAATCAACGAAACTTTAGGAAGACTGACAAAGAAAAATAGAGAGAGAAGACAGAAAAAATGAAAATCAGAAATTATAAGGTGGATATTAGTACTGGGCCCAGTGAAATAAAAAGGACTATTAAGAGGATACCATGAACAACTGTACATCAATAAATTAGATTTCCTAGATGAAATAGATAAATTTTTAGAAACAGACTACTAGCTAGAGTAACACAAGAAAAAATAAAAGATCTCAACAAACCAATTACTAGTAAAGAGTTGAATCTGTAATCAAAAACCTCCCAACAAAGAAAATTCCAGGAACTGAGGGCTTCACAGATGAATTCCACCAAACAGTCCAAGAAGACTTAACTCCAATCTGCTTGGACTCTTCCCAAAAATTGAAGAAGAAGCAACATTCCTTAACTCATTCTATTAATACAAGGTCAGTCCCACCCTCATACCAAAGCTGGATAAAGACACCACAAGGAATAAATAAATAAATAAACACCAGTATCTCTTAAAAATATGCAAAAATCCTTAACAAAATACTAGCAAACTGAATCCAATAGCATATTAGAAGAATTATACACCATGATCAAGTGAGATTTACCACCAGTATGCAAAGCTGATTCAACATAAGGAAATCAATAATGTAATATATTAATACCACATTAACAGTATGAAGGAAAGAAAACACATGATCATCTCAATTGATGCAGAAAAGTCACTTGAAAAAACCCAGCACCCCTTCTTGACTAAAACACTTAGAACAGTAGGAACAGAAGGAAACTTCCTCAACATGATAAATGGCATATATGAACAGCCCATACCTAACATCCTATGTAATGATGAAAGACTGAAAGCTTTCCCTCTAAGATCAGGAACAAGATAAGGATGCCCAATGTCATTACTGTTATACAAGTTTGTACTGGAAGTGCTAGCCAAAGCAATTAGACAAGAAAAAGAAATAAAAGGCTTCCAAATTGGAAAGGAAGAAGTAAAATTTTCTGTTTGCAAATGATGTGGTCTTACATACAGAAAATCATGAAAAATCCTTAACAAAGCTCCTAGAACTAATAAATGAATTCAGGAAAGTGGTGGAGTACAAGATGCAAAAATCAGTAATGTTTATATACACAAGCAATAAACAGAAGAATAAATAAAGAAAAAAAAATCTGTTCACGGGAAAGCAATGTGGCTCAAGCAGCTGGGTGCCTGCCTACCACATGGGAGGTCCCAGGTTCAGTTCCCAGTGCCTCCTAAAGAAGAAGAGCAAGACAGTAAGCTGACACAATGGACTGGCACAGCAAGCTAATGCAACAAGATGATGCATGAGATGACGTATCAAAGAGACACAATGAGGAAACACAATGAGAGACACAACAAGAGGGCACAGAGATGGTTCAAGTGATTTGGCACCTCCCTCCCACATGGGAGGTCCCAGGTTTGGTTTCAGGTGCCTCTTAAATAAGAGAAAAAAAGAAGATGAGCACACAGAGAGCAGAGAGCGAGCATAAAAACAATGTGGGTGGGATAATAAAATCTTTTTTAAAACTCTATTTATGACAGCAACTACAAGAATCAAATATCTAGGACTAAATTTAATCTGGAATGTAAAGGACCTGTACAGAGAAAACTATAAAATATTGCTGAAAGAAATCAAAGAAGACCTAAATAAATGGAAGGACATTCTGTGTTCATAAACTGGAAGACTAAATATTGTTAAGATGTCAATCCTACCTAGAAAGTTTATAGATTCAATGCAATCCCAATAAAAATTCTAACAACCTTCTTTACAGAAATGGAAAAATCAATTGTCAAATTTATATGGAAGGATAAGGAGTTAAAGCCATCTTGAAAAAGAAGAATCAAGTTGGATGACTCACAGCTTCCAATCTTAAAACTTATTACAAAGCCACAGTAATCAAAACAACATGGTACTGGCAAAAAGACAGACATATAGACCAATGAAATCTAACTGAGACCTCAGAAATCAACCCTCACATTTATAGCCAACTGATTTTTTTTTTTTTTTTTTTTTTGAGGTACCAGGGTCAGGGATTGAACCCCAGACCTCATAGGTTGGAAGCTGGCACTCAACACCAGTTCCCCTGAGTTGGTCTTTTTGTTTGTTCGCTTGTTTGTTTTGTTTTTGTCTTTAGGAGGTAGCAGAGATTGAATCCAGGACCTTGTATGTGGGAAGCAGGTGCTTAGCCACTTCAACTACATCCGCTTCCCTTTAAAAATGAGGGAGAAATTAAGACATTCTGAAATAAACAAAGGTTGAGAGAGATTGTTGCTAATAGATAAAATGTTAAAGGGAGTCCTTTAGGCTAAAATGAAAGGACACTAGGGAAACGGACTTTGGCCCAGTGGTTGGGCGTCTGTATACCACATGGGAGGTCCGCGGTTCAGGCCCCGGGCCTCCTTGACCCGTGTGGAGCTAGCCAATGCGCAGTGCTGATGCGCGCAAGGAGTGCCGTGCCACACAGGGGTGTCCCCTGCGTAGGGGAGCCCCACGCACAAGGAGTGCACCCGTAAGAAGAGCCACCCAGCACGAAGGAGGGAGCAGCCTGCCGAGGAATGGCGCCGCCCACACTTCCCGTGCCGCTGTCGACAACAGAAGCAGACAAAGAAACAAGACGCAGCAAAAAGACACAGAAAACAGACAACTGGGGGAGGGGAGGGGAATTAAATAAATAAAAATAAATCTAAAAAAAAAAAAAAAGAAAGGACACTAGAGAGAAACTTGAATCCACAGGAAGAAATAAGAAGCATCAATAAAGGTTACTAATGGGTAAATACTATAGACCATAATAATGTATTTGTTTGTAATGCCTCTTTTTTCCTATCTGACTTAAGAGACAACTGCATAAAGCCACAATTATAAATGTCTGTTGATGGACACACAATACATAAAGATATCATTTGAATAAACAGCATAAGGGAGGGAAAATACAGAAGCAAAGTTTTTGTATACAATTGAAACTAAGTTGCAGATTGTTATATATTAAGATGTTAATTGTAATCTTCCACATCATCACAAAGAAAATAACTGAAAAATATATAGTAAAAGAAACAATTAAGGGATTAAAAGTGCACAACAGAAAGTATCTATTTAACAAAAAGGATGGTAATAATGGAGGAATAGAAAACAAAAAAGATATGACATGTAGAAAAGAAATAGCAAAATGGAAGAAGCCCTTTGTTACCAGTAGTTATGTTAAACGTAAATGGATTAAGTTCTCCAATTAAAAGGCAGAAACTGGCAGAATGGATAAAAACATGATCCAAGCATATGCTATCTACAAGACATTCATTTTAGATTCAAAGACATAAATAGGTTGAAAACAAAAGGATGAAAAAGGATATTCCAAAGAGAGCTGGACTGGCTATACCAATAGACAAAAGACTTTAAGACAAAATCATTACAAGAGACAAAGACAGACATTAAAAAATGATAAAAGAGTCAATCTATTAGGAAAATATTTGGTTTTTAAGCAACAGATACCGAACTGACCGATAAGTCAAAGAAGAATTAATAAGAGAAATTAGAAACTACTTTAAGAAGAATGAAAACAAAAACACAACATACTAAACTTTTGGGATGCAGCAAAGACAGTGCTGAGGGAAATGTACAACTGTAAACACCTCCATTAAAAAAGAAGAAAGATCTAAAGTCAATAATCTATCCTTCCACCTTAAGAAACTAGAAAAAGAAGAGCAAATGAAACTCAAAACAAGATGGAGGAAGAAAATAATAAAGATTAAAGATAAACAGAAAAAAATAGAGGAAATCAACTGAAACTAACTGCTAGTTCTTTGTTGAAAAGATAAGCAAAACTGACAAAACTTTAGCTAAGAAGAAGAAAAAAAGACTCCAATTAAAGACCAAAAAAAAGAAGATTCAAAGAAAGAAGGCCCAAATGACTAAATTCAAAAATGAAAATGGGCACATTACTGTTTGTCTTAAACAAACAAAAAGATTACAAGAGAATACTGAGAACAATTACGTGCCAAAAAAAGTTAGGTCAACTAGATTAAAAGGGCAAATTCTAGGAACACAAACTACAACACTGACTCAAAAAGAAATAGAACATCTCAGGAAGCAGGCACGGCTCAACTGATAGAGTGTCCACCTACCATATGGAGGGTCCAGGGTTCGATACCCAGGGCCTCCTGACCCGTGTGGTAAGTTGACCCACGTGCAGTGTTGCCATGCACAAGGAGTGCCATGCCATGCAGGGGTGCCCCCATATAGGGGAGCCCCACACACAAGCAGTGCACCCTGCAAGGAGAGCTGCCCCACATGCAAAAAAGTGCAGTCCACCCAGGAGTAGTGCCGCACACATGGAGAACTGACATGGCAGGATGACGCAGCAGGAAGGAGACACAGTTTCCTGGTGCCTGGCAATGCAAGCAGTCGCAGAAGAGCACGAAATGAATGGACACAGAGAGCAGACAACTGGGGGGGGAGGGGAGGATGGGGAGAGAAGTAAATAAAATAAATCTTTTAAAAAAAAAGAAAAAGAAAGAGAACATCTGAATAGATCTATAACAAATAGATTGAGTCAAAAATCAAAAAATTTCCAAAAGGGAAATCCAGTGCCAGATGGCTTCACTCATAAAGTCTACCCCAAACATTCAAAGAAGCATTAACACCAATCCTTTTCAAACTAGTCCAAAAAATAGAAGGTAATGGAACATTTCACAGTTCATTTTATGAGCTAGTTTTACTGTTGTTAGAAAGAAAGCTGCACCTGTAAGAGAACAAACGCTCACCCAATTGTGGAAGAGAAAAAAATTTTATTAATTATCTTGCAAGAACGGGCACATGACCTGGATAAAATGGCCTGTGCCAAACAAGAAGAAACAGTGATATTTATAACGCAGGCACCTCCCCTGTTCCCCAATGATTGAGTACGTCAGGTGTTACAGCCTATCCAGGAGGTCTAATTAACTTAGGTGGTTCCCACTCTAGTTGACTGCTCCTGTGTTCCCTACATTCCCCCGGGCTGTCACTCCAGGCGGCTTTTACTCCTGGCTATGCTTTTCAAATTCAGCGCAGCTTTCAATTTGGCCCTGCCCTTGCTTCTAACCATTGGCCCCCCTCACTTTGGTGCCACTTTTCAAATTCTTGGCACCAAAGCTGCTAGAACACTTTTCCCTCCCTCCTCCAACTGCAGAGCTGGCTCTGCCTTCCCCTTTATGTTAAAATTAAACTTAACTCTTTCCTTACATTGTGATACCAGTCAGCCAGAGACGTGGCAAAAAAAAACTACAGACCAATATCCCTTATGAATATAGACGCAAAAATGCTCAACATAATACAAGAAAACCAAAGCCAGGAGCATATTAAAAGGATTCTACAACATGAACAAATGGGATTTATCCCAAGAATGTAAGAGTGGTACAACATATGAAAATCAATCAATGTAAAATATTACATTAATAGAACAAAGAGGAAAAAACATATAGAAACATATGGGATCCCAAATAACCAAAACAATTTTGTAAAAGATCAAAGTGGGAGGACTCACACTTTCTGCTTTCAAATCTTATTTATTACACAGCTACAATAAGCAAAATAGTATGGTAGGGAAGTGGCTGTGGCTCAACCAGTTGGGCTCCCATCTACCATATCAGAGGCCCTGGGTTCATGTCCCGCGGCCTCCTTGTGAAGGCAGGCCTGCCGCATGCTGTGGAGAGCCACAGGCCCACATGCTCAGTGGAGTGCCACCTGGCCCGCAAGCACCGTGGAGAGCCAACTTAGCAAGGTGACACAACAAAAAGGGAGACAAGCAAAAAATGCAGAAGAGCACAGCAACTTACACAGAGAGCGGACAGCAAGCAAGCCACAAGGGGGAAGGGGAAATAAATAAATAATAAAATACAGACACAGAAGAACGCACAGCAAATGGACACAGAGAGCAGACAGCACGCAAAAAGCCGCAAGGGGGGGGATTAAAAAAAAATAGTAATGGTAATGGCATAGTATAGACATATAAATCAATGAACTTAATTGAGATTCCAGAAATAAACTCTCATACATATGGTCAATTTATTACTGACAAGGGTGTCAAGACAATTCAATAAGGAAAGAATAAGTCTTTTCAATAAATAACACTAGGACAAGGGGATAGCTGCATGCAAACGAATGAAGTTGGACACATTCTTCACATCATGCATAAGAATTAACTCAAGATGGATCAAAGATCTAAATGTAAGACCTAAAACTATAAAACTCCAAAAAGGAAACACAGTGCAAATCTCTGTGACTTTGAATTAGGCAAAAGTTTCTTAAATGTGACACCAGTAGCACAAGCAACAAAGAAAAGAGTGATAAGTTGGACTTCATGAAAATTAAAAAGATTTGGGGAAGCGGACTTGGCTCAATGGATGGAGCGTCCTCCTACTACATGGGAGATCCACAGTTCAAACCCGGGGCCTCCTTGACCCACGTGGAGCTGGCCCACACGCAGTGCTGATGCGCGCAGGGAATGCCATGCCATGCAGGGGTGTCCCCATGTGCGGGCAGTGCACCCTGTAAGGAGAGCTGCCCAGCTGAAGGAAGGTGCAGCCTGCCCAGGAGTGGCACAGCACACGCAGAGAGCTGACACAGCAAGATGACACAACAAAAAGAGACGCAGATTCGGGGTGCCGCTGACAAGAATAGAAGTGGGCACAGAAGAACACACAGCGAATGGACACAGAGAGCAAACAACTGGGGGCAGGGGAAGGGGGGAGAAATAAAAATAAATCTAAAAAAAGATCATATGGAACTTCATATTTAAAAAAAAGATTTGCGCATCAAAGAACATTATCAATAAAGTGAAAAGACAACCCATAAAATGGGAAAATACATATGCAAATCATATCTGATAAGGGACTTGTACATAGACTATATAAAGAACTCTCACAACTCAGTAATTAAAAAATCAAATAACCAAATTTAAACTTAAGCAAAAGATTTCAATAGACATTTCTCCAAAAAGATACACAAATGGCCAATAAGGTCATGAAAAGACGCTCAGTATCATTAGTCATGAGGGAAATGCAAATCAAAACCACAAAGAACATTAGCCTGAAAGTTTCAGATTTATCAGGCTTATAAAAAATACCACTATATCAATAAAGACAAAATATATAAATGTAATTATGAAGAGAAAAAAATTTTTAACTGTTTCCACAAATAGGTTATTTACCTAAACAGTATTCTGTTTATTACTGCTGTATTTCTAAGTATCTATATATTTTTACAAACCTCAGTCCAATCCCAGCTTTTTCAATCAACATTTTAAAAATTCTGTAAAACTATCTCCTTGTATACTCACTATTATATCACTATTTATAGATATTTTGATTGAATAAATTTATTTTATTAAAGTGAATAAGATGAAAAAAACATGAAACACCACTTCACAACCATTAGGATGATTATAATTTTTAAAAATGGAAAATAAGTGTTGGGGAGGATGTGAACAAATTAGAACCCTCATACATTGTTGTTGAGAATACAAAGTGCTATAGCCATTTTAGAAAACATTTTGGCAGTCGGTTCCTCAAAAAGTGAAATGTAGTTACCACATGACCTAGCAATTGCATTCCTAAGTATATATGCCCCCAAAAAATGAAAACATGTCCACACAAAAACTTGCACACTTATATTCACAGCAGCATTATTTGTATTAGTCAAAAACTGGAAATAATTCAAATATCCATCAATTAATGAATGGATAATCACCACCACTACCCCCCCAAAAAGTATATCCTTACAATGGAATGTTATTTAGGCATAAAAGGGAATAAAATACTGGCACATGCTTCAACATGTATGAATCTTGAAAACATTATGCTAAGAGAAGTCAGACACAAAATGTCACATACTGTATGATTCCATTATATGAAATGTCATTGTAAATATACTAAAAAACACCAAATTGTACACTTTTAAGTGGTTAAAATTAGATAGATAGATAGATAGATAGATAGATAGATAGATAGATAGATAGATAGATAGATAGATAGATTGATAGATAGAGAACTGTGATAACCAGAATTGATGTAGTGTGTAATAAAAAATACAGAAGATGATACCTGGACTTTAAGCCTGGGTGATTGGGATCACGATGATGCTGTCATTAACTGATAAGGAAGTCAGAATAAAGGGGAATATTTTTAAGGGAGATGTTAAGTTCCATTTCAGACATGTTGAGTTTGAGTAGCTAGTAGGGTATCCATTTAGAAATATCTAGTAAGTTGAATCATGCTGAAATTGAATTAGAGGTTTAATAGTCATATTATTTGTATAGTAACATTTACAACATCCTTTCACATATATCAGCTTATTTTGAATCTCACAAAAGTCCTGAGGCTTTTACAGATGAAAAACGAAGACAGATCTCCTAACTCCAAGTCCTGAACATTAAGATTATTTGCAAGTGCTTCATGGTTTCAAAGTGAGAAAGCAGCTGGCCATGCTGATGGAGTTCTGGCCCTACCTAGTCCCCAAAGCAGTTCAGATCTTATCTGCTACATAAACTAGAATTTCATCTAAGATCATTCAAAAATGAGAGTATAGTTGCTTTATTTTTTTCTTCTTTATTTTCTTTTAAATGTTACATTAAAAAAACATGAGGTCCCCATATACCCCCCCACCCCCCTACCCTACTCCTCCCACATCAACAACCTCTTCCTTCATCGTGGCACATTCACTGCACCTGTTGAATACACTTTGGCGCACCGCCACACCACATGGACAATGGTCCTCATTGTAGTCTATACTCTCCCCCAGTCCACCCAGTGGGCCATGGCAGAACACACAATGTCCAGCATCTCTCCCTGCAGCACCACCCAGGACAACTCCAAATCCTGAAAATGCCCCCACATCACACCTCTTCTTCCCTCTCTCTCCCTGCCACCAGCTGCTACTGTGGTCACTTTCTCCACATCAATACTACAATTTCTTCCCTTACTAATCACAATAGTGCCCCAGCAGAACACCAGTAAGTCCACTCTAATCCATACTCCATTCCTCCATCCTGTGGACCCTGGGATGGTTATGTCCAGTCCCCCTCTACATCAAGAGGGGGCTTAGATTCCATATGGATGATGGATGCAATTCTCCTGCTTGCAGTTGTAGGCACTCTTGGCGACTTGGTGTGGTGGTTGACCTTCTTCAACTCCCTGTTAGCTGGCCAGGGTAAGTCCAATAAACCAGAGGGTAGGAGTTGCAAGTCTGCTGAGGCTCAGGGCCTGGCTGTCATATGGACAGTCCAGAGATTCAGTTTTCTTGAATATACACCAACCCAAACACCAACCACAGGTCCGGTAAAAGTAAAAGAAGAGGCATGTGCAGAAAGGTCATATCTGAGTTCAACTCCATCACACTCAGGAACACAAACTCCAAAGTAGGGCCACTGACATGGCCCTGAACTCCAGAGCCATCTGCCATGACCACAGAACCTGTGAGTTCCTAACCAGGGGAGCTCTATCACATTTCCCAATGAAACAGCAACAATCCCCCAAGTACAATGGCAAAGACCAATAAAGATGGATGGTCCAACAGTGAGCCCTTGATACTGATGGCTCTGATTATGAGCCTGTGTGCCTGAAACATGAACTAGGCCGAGAGCTGCAGGATGCTTAAGAGTTACCTCCTGAAAGCCTCCATGTTGCTCAAATGTGGTCACTCTCTATGCCAAACACAGCATGTAAATGCATTACCTTCCCCCCAGTGTGGGACATGACTCCCAGGGATGAGCCTCCCTGGTGCCAAGGGATTACTACCAAGCACCAGCTGATGATGTAACTAGAAAAAGACCTTGAATAAAAGATTCAACTCAGACCAGCAGAATATCTCAGCCTACATGTAATATCAGGTGTTAAAAACTGCTATTTGACTTTGGATAAAAGGGGGAAATGAAAAGGACAAATGAGTTTATATGGCTATGAGTCTCCAAAAGAGTCGGGAGGCTTATGCATGCCTCAGTAGGATACTAGAGACAGCCAAAGTAGATAGGAACCCAGGATTTGTTCTCCTAAGGGCTTTAAATAAATTTTAAACCACTATATTATACTATGCCATATTATGCTAATAAAACAATAATTGAAGTAGGGGAAATAAGCAAGAATGTTAAATTAGAAAGCTTGGGACAAGAAGGTACATTTTAGCTGGGGGTCAGGGAGTGAGAGAAAAAAGAAGGCAGGTAGAAAGAAAACCAGAATGGCAAAGTAAAATAAAAATCTAGGAGGGAGCCTTTCAAAAGAAATGCAGTAGACTACAGAAATGCTATAGAAAGGTCATGAAGGATGGGGACTGGAAAAAGGATACTATGTTTATCAATTAAAAGATCACTTAAATGGTGACATCTAAGTGATCAATTTTAATATAGTGAGTGAAAGCACAAGTCAGATTGCAAAGGTTTCAGAGGTTGGATAAAGGTTGAAGAAGGGAAGGTAAAAATTACAGAATATTCTCTCAACAATTTAGTAAAGTTATAATAATAACAGTGAATATTTACATAGCACTTGCAATATGCCAGGCTCTGTTCTAAGTGCTTTCTTTCAGTATTAATTTTTTTAATCTAAAAAAAAAAAATTTAATCTATAAAACAACCCTATGAAGTAGGTACTATCATTTTGTTCATTTACAGTTGAAGAAATTGAGACACAGTGAGGAGCCAGAATTCAAAGGTTATCTGCTCCACAGTCCCCGCATATATGTGATAGTATATATATATTACAAATATACATGCAGAAATATATATGCTAGTAAAAGGTATAATAATATAATAGTGGGTGAGAGAAAAGATTAACAAGATTAAGAGTTTTTGCAGGATAGAGAGCCAAAACATGGGCTTTTTTCTTGAATGTTTTAATGCCACAGCTTCCATTTAATAAAACTATGAATGAATAGGAAAAATATAATTATCTCCAAGGCCTTCAAAAGCACAATACATTTTCCTGTTGTTTGCAGAACACAAAAGCAAACAGATGATCAAAAAGTCTTATTTTGCTGATGAGCTCAATCATACTTTTGTACCTACAAAGAAGCAACAATTTTTAAAAATAGGATTATCTGAAGATAACAAAGGAATTATAAAGCCAGAAATCTGTAAGTTTATTCTGAGGAAAAAAAGGATTAATATCTGATAATAGTTTTGGCATCTTCCTGCCTGCCAATGTCCTCTGAATATATTAATAGTACTTCTGAATCAACTATGAACTAGGGCATTACAGAGCATATCAAATGTTAATACGGAAGGAATCTCATGAAAGGTTAACCTAACATAAACAGTAAATAGTGTTTCCAATCTTTATTGTAATTTTAGATATAATTTCAATATTTATCATTGGAATTATATTAAAATAGAGCAAAACATCCAGCTTTCTCCATTTCCCTACTTTCCCTACTTTGCCCACAGAACAACTACCTCTATTATTACAAAACATTGTGATATATGCTATTTTGCATGTGTACTCACACTAAACTGTGTACTCCTTAAATATAGGAAGTATATTGTATTTTGCACAGAACATTAAAAAAACATTAAATGTAAGTTTTTACGACTGAAAGAATCAGTGAACAAACATGAAGAAAATTATACTTTGGGATTACATGTGTATAAAGGTCTTTCTTTGGATGATAGTGACAATGACAAAGGATTTATACACTTTGAAGTGAGATCTTTCCAAAGGCACACATTCTTTAAGTGGTGAGATAATTCTCCTTCATTAATAAACCTAAGACAGGTAAAACAGAATAAAGTAGAAAAGAAAGTTGGCATTATCTAGTAAAAATTATATGTTTTGATCGCCAAAAACAAGTTTTAAAACGTTGGTAATAATATTAGTGATTTGGGCAGCGGAGTTGGCCCAGTGGTTAGGGCATCCGTCTACCACATAGGAGGTCTGCGGTTCAAACCCTGGGCCTCCTTGACCCATGTGGAGCTGGCCCACGTGCAGTGCAGATGCGCGCAAGGAGTGCCGTGCCATGTAGGGGTGTCCCCCGCGTAGGGGAGCCCCACGCGTAAGGAGTGCGCCCCGTAAGGAGAGCCGCCCAGCGCGAAGGAAGGAGCAGCCTGCCAAGGAATGGCGCCGCCCGTGCCGCTGTCGACAACAGAAGCGGACAAAGAAACAAGACGCAGCAAAAAGACACAGAAAACAGACAACCGGGGGAGGGGAGGGGAATTAAATAAATAAAATAAATAAATCTTTAAAAAAAAAAAAGAAAGAAAGAAATACCATCACAGAAGGCATCTGCATGCCTTTACCCAATTTTTAAAAATCTAAATTTCCAAATAAATATATTTCAGTTTTTAACAGAGAAAAATAGTTAAAACTTCTTTTCCTTAAATCAATTCAGATTTGGAAGGCATAAACCTCCTTTAAGTTATACAAACACAGAGAAATTTATTTAAAATATAGTGAGCAGCAAAAGGAGTAGAAATCTTAAAACTAATAGTAAATTTCAGTTGTCCTATTCTTATATCAACTGCAAACTCCTGAATAAGTATTTTCATAAGGTTTATGCTACTGTGTTTATGCTCTTTCTATGGGCTTCTTAAACAGGTTAAATATGCAGATGCTTAAAACATCTGAACTCTATTACTTCATAATACTGAGCGATCAGATTGTGAATCTATTCACATAGCTTCAAACTTACAGATGTCCACGAAAAGACTAATTTGCAATTTTCCCATTTTAAAAGGAACAATACTTCTGATTCGGTACTGCTATGTAAAAGAAATGTATCCTTTGAGTATAACAACCCTATAGTTCTTCCATTTGTTTATTTCAATCCAGTAAAGTTTTCATTCTAATTCAAAATCTGATGTTTTCTACAGAATACAGGCTTTCAACCAGAGTCCATGAATTTCCATTACCAGATTCTATGTGGAAAGCAATCAGAAGTTACAGAATTTAATATACTTACTCTTTGTACAAGTTTTTAAAAATTATTTATTTTACTTCAAAACTTTTGTTTTATATTTTGCTGGGTTTTTTGTTGTTGTTGTTTCATTTAATTTCCCTTATCAGTTTTTTCTTTAAAAGAAATGTTATTAAAATACTCCAACTTTCTATCCTTCTGAAAGCATCAGCCTTCACTAACTTTCCAATTCTGAAGTTATAAATAACTGTGGCTTGAAAACAGTAAGAAAATATGTAGACTTTTTAATCAGTAAGTTTGAAGTGAATGTATAAACTGAAGAGCATGATTATTATCTTCCTATATCCAAATCACTTTCTCACTCATCTCTTGGCAATAGTATTATAAAACCTATCATCTAGATTAAGTCACATACAATTTTAAATTTAGGAGATAAGGGATAAGTCTTTGGTTTTATATTAAAGGTAGTTAAAATGATACAGAATTTGGAAGCGGATGTAGCTCAATAGCTTAGCATCTGCCTTCCACATAGGAGGCCCTGGGTTCAATCCTCAGTAACTCCTTTAAAAAAAAATTACAGTATGGAATGCACTTCTCTTCCATAGTCATTAGCATAAATTAAAGTGACAAAAATAAAGATTACAGAGCTCATGATTTTCAAACAGCATGATCTAAGAATGATGAATTCAGTCTTCAGCTTTGAAACCCAAAGTGAGAATCAGAAAATAAATTTTTATGTGTCTTTTCACTAGGTCCCAGAAACTATACAAGAGCCCATCACTACATAAAAAAATAAAATTAAATTAAAAATTAAAAAATCAGCTATCTTATTAAATAGAAAAAAAAAAAAAGGATTTAAACATGATCTGGATCACTCACAAAAAATGATTTCACTAACATCATTTACATCCTCAAGTTTGAAAATTCTTTCAAATTTATTTTCCTATAAAATTACCACTTTCTTTTCAATGTAAAATATTTTTAAACAAGAACTTTAAAATAAAAGGTAGATATCTAAACTCAGAAAAAATAAAGTTTACAGACTAAAAGAAAAATGCCCATATTCATTTTCATGTTTTCGATATCTCAGTATTAGGACGTACACGTTATTTGTCTATTCAATTCTTTCTTTCAAAACTATACACATATACACAAAGGACTAACCTTTTATAAATAAAACTTTCAATCCACTGTCACTGTATTCTGCCATACAATAACCAGAAGTAGATTATATTATATAAAACACCTCACTGTGGTGTTTAGCCCTTAAAGGAAAAGAATTTTAAAATATGTTGGTTTTACCTGGGAAGAAGAAAGGTAGATGTTTGGGGTTTATGTGTATTTGTGTGTGTGCCTGTTTAATTCTAAAAACACCTATCTCCAACTCCTTTCAAAAAGTAGTATTTTCTTCAATAAATATGAGTATATACTGGACAATAAGATGCATAATGATACATGTGTACTTCCAGAATATATAATAATCCAAACAGAACAAAAATCAGCGTTTTAGTTTTCCACATAGTATATCAATGTTAAACAATGTCATTTTTTCCCTCCTTTTCCCTAACCACTCCACGAATAGAGAGCACTGTCTCTATATATTTAATAAGATTAGCAAACTGACTGTAAGCTCCGGAAGAGTAAAAAGAAAAAGAAATCATTTTTCATTTTCCCACAAAATAAAACAAAAATATGAAGATTTGTTAAATGAAAAAATTTGAAGAAAAAAAAACCTGACCAGTTTTTGATTTATCCCAGGCTGACAAGGAAGACAGACCCCACCCCCACTCCAGATTGTGTGGGTTTTTTTTTCCTTAGGTGGGGGTGTGGAGATGAGAAGCTGTCACAATTCCATCTTCGATTATTGTTAGTCCGCAGCCTGGATTCCCAAGCATCAGTGATCCAGGAGAAAAATATATATATTAAAACAGACAATTAAAACTATTTTGTTGTTGTTTCCGGTTTTAAAGTTAATTATACTCAGCTTCAAATCTCCTAGGTCTACTGGTTGCCTTTGACAGTCTGACACTCAAACACTCCGTGTAAAACCGCTTGTTCCACATTCAAGAACAATCCTCTCCTCTAAACTTAAATTAGAAAAAGGCAGTTCCGAAATTACTCTATCCTAAAAAGACATACCTCCCACCCTTTTTGCCTATGGTTTAGAGAGTGAAGAGTAGAAAAGAGAGACCTATTCGCTTTTCAAACAAAAAGAAGTGGGGGGAGAGGGCCAGTAGGGGAAAGAGCAGCAGTGGACCTGAATGAAATGTCGATAAAAGTTTTTTACGTGACTTTGTCCTTCGGCGGGGGAACAGGAGTCGGACAGAACGCTAGGGTCTCGGCCCAGGGCTCGGGGAGGGAGGAGACACCTGCAGGAGAGGAGGCCAGAGAGGAGCCGGGCGAGCACCTACCGACTTGCAGCACGTTCTCCACCGAGCCGCTGTCCAGCAGGCGGATGCCCCGGCGGAAGGGCAGTCCTTCGCCGCCGCCGCCACCGCCACCCGCCGCGCCGGCCCCAGCGCCCAGCCCCGGGGACACCCCAGCTGCTGCGGCCCCGGGGGCGGAGCCGGCCGGAGCGGTGGCCCCGGGGGGCGGCGGCGGCGGCCCCTCCTCTACCGGCGAAGCCCCCGCGGCACCGCTAGTCGCGCCGGAGCCGCTCCGGTACTGGAAGCTGGAGTACATGCAGATCTCCCGCTCATTCCGCGGGAAAGACCAGTAGACGATGCGACGCTGCACCGGCTCCGGGATCCGCTCGAAGCGCTCCTCCACCCGCTCGTATGCCCACTTTTCCGCCACCGTCTTGGCGGCGCAGTCCAGCAAGGACTCTGGTTGCAGGTGGGGGCGGGCCCCGGGGGCCAGGCTGCCGCCGCCACCGCCCCTCGCCCCGCCGCTGGCCGCCCCGGGCGAGCCGCGAGGGTAGTGAGCTTGCGGGCTGGGCCACGAGCACAGCCGCTTGGCCGGGGAGATCGGCAGCGGCGACACCAGCTCCTCTCGCTCGCCTCCTTCCGCCATTGCTGGGGACTGACTGACTGACTAACTGACTGAGGCGGCGGCGGCGGCACCGGCTGCGGCGGAGACCCCGGCCACGGCCACGCGCCCCGCGCAAGCGCCCAGCAGCGGCGCCGGGGAGGCGGGGCGAGCGAACCCGCGAGCCGGCGGGTCCGAGTGGGGACCGCGCCGGGGTGCGCGCCGCGAGGGCCGACAGGGCTGGCCTGAGGACGACCGTGAGGTGGCGCGCACTGTCCGGACCGCCGCGGGCGCGAGGAGAAGCGGGAGCGAGCGCGGGCCCGCGGCGCGCACCGGGCGCAAAGAGCCCTGAGCGCGCGTCAAGCGCTCGCTCGGGGTCCGCGACCGCCGAAGAACGAGCGGCGCTAGACTGCCTGGGACACCCGCGCGCCTCCAGCTCACCTGCTGCCGGGCAGCTGAGAAATGGACTGTGTGGCCGAGTGAAATGACGAGGAATCGAACCTTCGTGGGAGCCGCTTCTGTGAAGTAATAGGCTTGCGGGGCACACGGAGAGGGAGAACTCAAACCCAGGCTCCCACGGTAGACTGACGTGTCATAGCCAAGCCGAGGATCTGGCAGAAAGATGTAGGAAGACACTAGGAAAAAATCGGAAAGTTAGAGTGATGAAAATTCTCCCGGCTCCAAGTAATGAAAACTCTCCTCACAAAACAAAAACTGCAATATTAGGTCGGCGGTTCTCCCAGAACTGGACAAAGTCACGTCAGCCATTGGCGGGACAGTGGGCAACCAGTCACGGAGACTGCACCCTCGTAGGGTTTCGAAGAGTTTAGCACCTTGCATCCTAGATTTTTCATAGAATTCTCCGACCCCCTACTTCTAAATTAGGTCTTTGGTGTTTTCTTCACTTTATATTACTTATCACAAGTTGTATACGTTATTTGTTTTGCTGTCTGACTGCCAAACTTACTCTAAACTCCATTAGGGCAAAGACTTATGTCTATTTTCTTCATTATAATTTATACTCAGCGGTATGGGTAGTGGGTGCTCAAGAATGGCAACTCCATCACTGATCTTCCATAAACAACAGGGAGTTGTGACAGTTGCTTGCTCAACCAAGGAAGCTCAGATTATTTCCCATTTGCTTACAAGCTAACCTGCAAAACTTTAAAATGGTCCAAGAACTATATTAAGAGGGTTTTGATTGAGTTCTCCCTTCAAAATGGACAAGTTCTAGAATGAAGTACTGTATAAAACTGTTTTTTGTTGTAATCTCAGATTACACAGGCTATTGAGTCAGAATTGGGTGTGAATCACACTCGCTACTTGTGTTATGCTAATCACGAATACTTTCATCATTTGTAAAAGACAACTAGTGGACTTCTGGGAAGATGGCGGACTAGAAAGACACAGGACTCTCTTCTCTCCCAGGCAGAAACAGTCTGGAAAAAAATCTTCTAGGGTTTAGTACACCATGGAAATGCTGGACACCATCCAGAAGAAAGAAGGACAAAGGAAAAGAATCACAACGGCAAAACTGTGAGTTAAAAGCCACAGGTGCTACTTCTGGCAACCTCCCCCAGTAGTACGGACATTTTTAATTCTCAGGCCTTTGGCCCTCGACTACAGAAAAAGAGGCCCCTAGAGATCCACCTTCCCAGAAAAAACGGAAGGAGAAGGACACAGCCTAAGGCTGGCTTAGCTTTTGACCCACAAATTTAATCTACTGTGTCCCACTAGCACTTCCAGGCCGCTTGGGGCTATGCCATTGTTTGTCTTGGGAGCTGGGTTTAGGACTAACAGGGAATGGAATTATTTTCTACCTGGAAAAAGGAAAGGGGTGGTCAGCAAAGGTTGGAGAACTGCCTCTGAGAAAGTTTGAAATAAGAGGCTCTTAGCCTCCATGCAGGATCTTTTATCACATTGATCCTGTTGATTGCAGCAAACACATTCCAAAAAGGCATTGAAGGAAGCAGACTTGGCCCAGTGGTTAGGGCGGCCATCTACCACATGGGAGGTCTGCAGTTCAAACCCCAGGCCTCCTTAACCCGTGTGGAGCTGGCCCATGCACAGTGCTGATGTGCACAAGGAGAGCCGTGCCACTCGGGTGTCCCCTGCATAGGGGAGCCGCACACGCAAGAAGTGCGCCCCATAAGGAGAGCCGCCCAGCAGGAAAGAAAATACAGCCTGCCTAAGAATGGCGCCGCCCACACAGAAAACTAACATCAACAAAGATGACGCAACAAAAAGAAACACAGATTCCCATGCTGCTGACAACACAGAAGCGGACAAAGAAGAAGACGCAGCAAATAGACACAGAGAACAGACAACCAGGGCGTGGGTGGGGGGGGTGGGGGGTGGAATAAATAAATAAATCTTTAAAGAAAAAAAAGGCATTGAACTGGGAGGGCTGCCAAAGAGTGCCATCTGCTGGCAAGTCAGGTAAGTGCAGTGAGAAAATTAAAAGTAAGTGAGGAGAAGCAGCTGTGGCTCAGCTAGTTAGGCTCCTGTCTACCATATGGGAAACTCTGGGTTCCTGTCCCAGGGCCTCCTTGTGAAGGCATGCTGGCCTGTACGCTGCAGAGAGCTGACAGCACGTGCACCACAGAGAGCTGACAGCCCATGCGCCACGGAGAGCTGGCGCAGCAAGATGACACAGCAGAGGGAGACAAGCAGATACAGAAAAAAAAACACAACGAATGGACACAGAGAAGAGACAGCAAAAGAATGGAACAAGCTGCAAGGGGGCGGGGGATAAATAAATAAATCTTAAAAAAAAAAGTAAGTGAGGCGTTTTTCAGTCTTTACAATCCCCCTTCCCAAGGCCCTAGGAAGCAGGTGTACAAACCATTACTGGTTCCAGGACACAATTTTGAGCAACTAACAAGGACAATCCTAAAGAACCAGTACTGGCTGAACCAAGAATCAAAGAACAGCAGTAACACATAGCCTCCTGCCACTCAATCCCTACAAAAGAGAGAGAAATTGAGCATCAACAACCTAATCAGATGCCTAGACATCAGCAAAAAATTACAAGCCATACTAAGAAAATGGAAGAAATGCCCAAGAAAAGGAATATATCAAAACCCCAGAGGATACAAAGGATTTGAGACTACTAATTAACAAGATGCACACAAATTTCAAATATTATGTTAATTAGTTGAAAGATAATAAGGTTATGGGAAGCAGACTTGACCCAATGGATAGGGTGTCTGCCTACCACATGGGAAGTCTGTGGTTCAAACCCTGGGCCTCCTTGACCCGTGTGAAGCTGGCCCATGTGCAGTGCTGATGCACACAAGGAGTGCCATGCCACGCAGGGGTGTCCCCCGCATAAGGGAGCCCCATGCACAAGGAGTGTGCCCCATAAGGAGAGCCACCCAGCGTGAAAGAAAGTGCAGCCTGCCCAAGAATGGCACTTCACACACACAGAGCTAACACAACAAGATGACACAACAAAAAGAAACACAGATTCACGGTGCCACTGGTAAGGATAGAAGCGGTCACAGAAGAACACACAGCAAATGGACACAGAGAACAGACAACCAGGGGGGTGGGGAAGGGAAGAGAAATAAATAAAAAATAAATGTTTAAAGAAAAAAAAGAAAGACAATAAGGTTAGACAGATAAATGACAACAAAAGGACATTGAGCAAGCACAAAAAAGAATTTGAAAATCTGAATAGAAAAGTAACAGAGTTTGTGGAATTGAAAGATACAATAGGTGAAACCAAAAACACTAGAGGCATATAACATCAGACTCAAAATGATAAGAGAAAGAATAAGTGATGTAGAAGATAAAACAGCTGAAAATGAAGAGAAAAAAGAATGGAAAAAATTGAGCAGGTGCTTAAGGAGTTGAATGATAACATGAAACACAACATATGTGTCATGGGAGTTCCAGGAAAAAAGAAGGGAAATGGGGCAGAGAGAGTATTTGAGGAAATAATGGCTGAAAATTTCCCAACTCTAATGGAAGAAATGAACTTACATGTCCAAGAAGCACTGCATACCCCAGTCAAGAATAAATCCAAATAGACCTACTCTAAGACACTATTACTCAAAGTCAAACAGTAACCAAAAAAGAACAGGGGAAGCTATACTAATATTGCACAAAAAAGACTTTAAATGCAAAAAATTTATAAGAGATACAGAAGGCCATTATATATTAACAAAAGGAACAATCCACCAGGAAGGAATAACAGTCATAAATATCTGTGCACCTAACCAGGGTGCCCCAAAAGGCAAATTCTGGCAAATTGAAGGAGAAATAGACATCTCTACAATAATAATTGGAGACTTCAACACACCACTCACATCATTAGATAGAACAACTCAACAAAAGATCAACAAGGAAACAGAGAACTTGAACATATGATAGATGAGTTAGACTGAACATACTTATACAGAACACTGCACCCAAGCTCAGCAGGTTACACATTTTTCTCACCTGTTCATGGATCTTTCTCCAGGATAGACCACATGTTAGGTCACAATGCAAGTCTCAATAAACATAACAAGATTGAAATTATACAAAGCACCTTCTCAGGTCAAAATGAAATTAAATTGAAAATCTGATAGGAAATAAGTAAATTCACAAATGTAAGGAGGCTCGGCAACACACTCCTAAATAATCAGTGGGTTAAAAAAGAAATTGTTACAACTGCAAACAGGAGAATTGCATCCATCATCCAAATGGAATCTAAGCACCCTCTCGATACAGAGGTGGAGCAGACATCCCAAGGTCCACAGAATGGAGGAATAGAGTATGGATTAAAGTGGACTTACTGATATTCTATTATGGAACTATTGTGATTAGTAATGGAAGTAAATGTAGCATTGAGATGGAGAAAGTGGCCATGGTAGCTGCTGAGGGTGGGGAGTGGGAAGAAGAGATGTGATGTGGGGGCATTTTCAGGACTTGGAGTTGTCCTGGGTGGTACTGCAGGGACAGTTACTGGACATTGTATGTTCTCCCATGGCCCACTGAGTGGACTGGGGGAGAGTGTAAACTATAATGTGGACCATTGACCATGTGGTGCAGCAGTGCTCAGAGATGCATTCACCAAGTGCAATGAATGTCCCAGATGATGGAGGAGTTTGTTGTTATGGGAGGAGTGGGGTGAGGGGGGAAGGGAGGGTATGTGGGGACCTCATATTTTTCTAGTGTAACATTAAAAAATAAATAAATAAAGGCAAAGAAATTTTAAAAAAGAAGAAGAAATTGTATGTGAAATTAGTAAATATATTGAAACAAGTGAAAATGAAAACACAACTTACCAAAACTTAAGGAATACAGTGAAAACAGTCCTGAGAGAGAAATTTATAGCTCTAAATACTTATATTAAATAAGAAGAAAGAGCTAAAATCAAAGATCTAACTGAACAACTGGAAAAATTGGAGAAAGAAAGGCAAATCAATCCCAAAGAAAGCAGAAGGAAAGAAATAAAAAAGATTAGAGCAGAAATAAATGAAACTGAGAACAACAACAAAAAATAGAGAAAATTAATAAAATCAAAAGATGGTTCTTTGAGAAGATCAATAAAATTGACAAACCCCTAGCAAGACTAACAAAGACAAACAGAGAGAAGTTGCAAATAAATGTAATCAGAAATTATAGAGGTGAAGTTACTACTGACCCTACACAAAAAAAAAGGATCATAAGAGGATACTATGAGAAACTATATGCCAACACTCTAGACAACCTAGATAAAATGGACAACGTCCTAGAAATGCACAAACAACCTACTGATGCTAAAAGAAATACAAGTACTCAACAAAACAACCACATTTAAAGATATTGAATCAGACATCAAAAATCTCCAGGACCAGATGGCTTCACAGATGAATTCTACCAAGCATTTTGAGAATTAACAGCAATCCTGTTCAAACTCGTCCAAAAAATTGAAGAGGAGGGAAAATTACTCAACACTTTTTTTGAAGCCAACATCATCCTATTACCAAAGCCAGATAAAGACACTACAAGAAAATAAAAATTATGGACCAATCTCTCCAATGAATGTAGATGCAAACATTTTCAACAAAATATTGCAAATAGAGTGCAACAGTATATCAAAAGACTCATACATCACAACCAACTGGGATTTATTCCTGATATACAAGGCTGGTTCAATGTAAGAAAATCAATGAACATAATACACCATCTGTTAAAAACTTGAAGGAAAAAAATGACACGATCATCTTGATCAATGCAGAAAAGGCATTTGACAAAATCCAGCATCCTTTCTTGATTAAAAAAAAAAAACTACTAGAAGAAAATGTAGGGAACATCTTAAAGACTTTGTGGTAGGTTGTGGTTTCTTGGACCTTACACCAAGGCACGAGCAACAAAAGAAAAAATGGGACCTCCTCAAAATTAAACACTTTTGCACCTCGTAGGACTTTGCCAAAAGGGTGAAAAGGCAGCTGACTAAATTGGAGAAAGTATTTGGAAATCATGTGTCAGTAAGGGTTTAATATCCATGATATATAAAGAGATGTTACATCTCAACAATAAAAAGACAAACTACTCAGTTAAAAAATGGGCAAAAGACTTGAACAGACATTTGTTCAAAGAAGAAATGCAAATGGCAAAAATAAAACCTCATTAAAAAATGCTCAACATCACTAATAATTAGGGAAATGCAAATCAAAACTACAATGAGGGAGGTGGGATGTGGCTCAAGAGATTGGGCTCCCATCTACCAAAAGGGGGGGGGTCCCGAGTTTGGTTCCTTTGGCCTCCTAGTGAGGGCAAGCTGGCCCATGCTGTGAGCTGACACAAAAAGACGATGCAACAAAAAGAGACACAGAGGAGAGATGATGAGAGACGTGCCAGACCAGGGAGCTCAAGGGATTGAATGCCTCTCTCCCATGTCGGGGGTCCAAGGACTGGTTCCCAGTGCCTCCTAAAGAGAAAGATGAGAAGAGAAGACAAGCAGACACAGAAGAACACACAGAAAATGGGCACAGAGAGCAGACAGAGTGCTGCAGGCGGGGGGTAGGTAAATAAAATTTTATAAAATCTTTGAAAAAAACTACAATGAGATGTCATTTCACAACTATCACAATGGCGACTATTAAAAGGACAGAGAACTGCAAGTGTTGGAGAGTATGTGGAAAGTTAGGGACACTTATTCACTGTTGGTGGGAATACAGAATGGTACAGTCACCGTGGAGGACTATTTGGCAGTTCCTGAAGAAACTGACCATAGATTTGCCATGTGACCCTACAATACCACCACTGGGTATATACCCAGAAAAACTGAGAGCAGGGACACAAACAGATATCTGTACATCTATGTTCATAGTGGCATTATTCATGATTGTCAAAAGTTGGGCACAACCCAGGTGTCTACCACCTGATGAGTGGATAAACAAACTGTGTGTATTCACATGATGGAATATTATGCAGCTGTAAGAAGAAATGAAGTCACAAAGTATATGACAACATGGATGAACTAGGAAGACATTACATTGAGTGAAGCAAGCCAGACCCAAAAGGACAAATAGTGTAGAATTTTTACACCTCTTCAAATGAGCAATTTCAGCTCTAGAAACTTATCACAAAGAAATAATCAGACAAGGTCACACAGATTCATGTATAGCAACATTTATTTTAGTACTCATAGTTCATCAAATAAGAAAATCAGGGGAAAATTCAAATATGTAATACTGGAGTTTTAGTTGAGCTACAGTTGCATTTGTTTCAGGTTTTTGTTTTTTTTGTGTTTGTTTTTTTGTGTTTGTTTTTTTGCCTTGGGCTTTGTTCACTCCTCTATCAGAGAAGGAGGAATGGTAGGAGGTTCGCTGCTGCTCCTAAAGTTCTCCACTGTGGTCCCTCTGGGCTGCAGCTGCCACTTGAAGTAGGATGGTGGCAGGAAGCTGCCTCTCACTGTCACTAACACATACCATCCACTCTTGCCAATTGTCACCAAGAGTGTTAGGTCACACTTTCCCAAGTCAATATGATTTTTTAAATGCTGCAAATATAAGGGGATGTTGAGTTTATTTGAAAAGAAGAAATCTAATAGGCTTTAACTTGTCTCAGTAGTTCCATTTAGAAAGAGCACTTGGGTTTTGGAATAATGAAGCCTAAAATTTGGGGGAGAAAGTTTCAAAGGAAAGAAAACTATTAAGGCATATGAATATGTTAAGTATTCATGGGGCATTTTCTAGGTAGGTGGAGATTCACACAATAACTGAAAGAATATTGAATTCAGAACCTGGGGAGTTCTGCTACATTCTCTAACAGGACAGCAAGAATTCCCCAAGTGTAAGAACAGTGCCTAGTGAAGAAAGACAGGCCACTATGCCAGGCCCTTGATATTGATGATTGTACTTATGAACATATTCTTGTGAAACTGAAAGTTAGCCTAGTATTATTATTTTTTAGAATATGAAACATTTTTAATGAATTTTAGAACATTAAAAAAACATATAAATATATAAAATGCAATACAAATATTTCAATAATAAATCACATAGAACCACTAAGCTTGAAATGTACAATGATAAAAATTTAAAATTTCCATGTAGTGGAATTGGAAGAAATTTACCCGCAGTGGAAACCAAATCTCCCACCACCACTCTGAAATAGAAATTAGAAAAAAATTCAAATTTATACTTGTGGACTTCCCAGCATTGACACTTTATGTTAATAGATAATAGATAATAAATAAATGTTTTAAAATCTGTATTCTAGAAACTCCAGGAAATGGAAAACATATGTAACAGTATTTGGGATTATGTACACCAGATTTATGAGGGTGCTTCCAATTCTTTTTTTTTCTGATTTATATTGTTTTCTTTCTTTATTTTTTAATTCATTTTTTTAATATTACATTTAAAAAATATGAGGTCCCCTTGTACCTCCCACCCCCCTCACCCCACTATTCCCCCCATAGTAACATTCTCCTCCATCATCATGACACATTCCTTGCATTTGTTGAATACATCTCTGAGCATCACTGCACCTCATGGTCAATGGTCCACATCATAGCCCACACTCTCCCACGTTCCATCCAGCTGGCCATAGGAGGACCTACAATGTCCGGTAATTGTCCCTGCAGCACCACCCAGGACAATTCCAAGTCCCAAAGATGCCTCCACATCTCATCTCTTCCTCCCATTCCCAAAACCCAGCAGCCACTATGGCCACTTTTTCCACACCAATGCCACATTTTTAGCCTGGTATTATATACTGCCTAAGAGTGGCCTCCTGAAAGCCTCCTTGTTGCTCAAATGTGGACTCTCTCTAAGCCAAACTCAGCATATAAATGCACTACCTTCACCCAGTGTGGGACATGAATTCCAGGGACGAACCTCCCTGGCACCAAGGGATTATTACCAAGTGCCAACTAGCAATGCATCTGGAAAAAGACCTTAACCAAAAGGGGGAAATGGTAAATACAAATGAGTTTTTGTGGTTAAAAGATTTCCAAGTTAGTTGGGAGGTCATTCCAGAGGTTATGCTTATGCAAGTCTCAGCAAGATCTCATTGACTGCCACAGTAAACAATGCCTCAAATAGTTAGGCTCCTGAGGGCTCTAGAGACATCCAGAAACTATAAGCAGGGTAAACAACTCAGGAATTCAGCACCCTGTCAGTGGGCCTTACTTTGGAATTTATGTTCCCCAGTATATCAGAGTTAGACTCATTTATAGGTTCTCTACACATGGTCCTTCTGCCCCTTTTATTTGAACCCAGGATTAGCACTATACTTGATAAATATATGTCCCAGAGACTTAAATCTTTGGTTCGTCCATGTGCCAGTTGAGCCCTGAATTTCAGCAGAGTCGCAACACTTACACTCCAGTTTATTGGACTCACCCAGGACAACTAACAAGGAGACATTGATGGACAATGCCCATCCCAAGGAACAGAGAGTGCTGTAACTGCAAGCAAAATAGTTCCATCCATCTACCCCATGGGATCTAAGCTCCCTCTCAATTAGAAGCAGCGTGGGCATCACCATCCCAAAATCCTCAAGATTGGAGAATGAACAATGGACTATAGTAGACTTATTATTCTACTATAGACTTATTATTATTCTAGCAATGGAAGAACTTTTATTGCTATAAAGGCAGTGGCCACCAGAGGTTCTGAGGGATGGGAGAGGGAGAATACATATAATATGGGGCATTTTCGAGACATTGGAGCTGTCCTGAATGACAAGGCAGTGACAGTTACAGGCCATTGTATATTTTGTCATAACCTACAAAACTGAGTGGGACAGAGTATAAACTATAATGTAAACTGTAATCCATGATGAACGCAATCCTTCAATATCTGTTCATCAATTTTAACAAATGTATCACACTAATGAGGGATGCTGATGATGTGAGAAAGTGTGGGAAGGGGAGGGAGTGGGGCATATGAGAATCCCTTATATATTTAATGTAATATTATGTAATCTAAACCTTCTTTAAAAATAAAATTAATTTTTTTAAAAAAAGATTCATTGACAATCATCCTCAATGGTAAGTAGGGGGTGCTTTCTTTAAGTCCAAACAGAAAAGGAGAAACAGTGCTATGAGTAAAGCAGCATTAGAAACATATTAGAGTCATATAAATCATGTGAAATTTTTAGGAGTGACCACTTATCTACAGTGAACTTCTTATTCTTCTTGGGCTAAAGTGAGAGATCTGAAGAAGGGAAAATAGAAAAGTAGCTTATATTCATCAGAGAATGTTGTCCAAAACTTCTTGAATAAAACTATTAATTGAATAAAGGGATGCCTTCTTTTTTGGTAATTTTACTTTCTATGATTTACACATTAGAGGATGCATTTTTCTGGACCTCTAAGCCATTTTGCTTTGCTTCCCACATCTATCTAAAAGTAAATTATGAATTAGTTATGCATCTTAAGTTCAAACCATAATTTTCTCATTTTAGCCCAACTTTCAACATGTTATACATATAGTGAGTGGGGAGATGACCATGAGGGAACTAAGACCCTTTGTTAGAAAACGTCTTACCAGCTAATTACTTTCTAGTTGTATCAAATCTGTTAGTTGGAGACATTTTCAGACCTAGGGGAAAAAATCACTATCTCTTTCCTCCCAGGAGGAAAAGCTAAGAGCAAGTAAGAATCCAGAAAGTTTCACATCAGTGTGAAATAGTCTTAAAGTCTTTCCTTTGCTGCCAGAGTGATGCTTATTTCAGCATAAAGGCATTCCTAAGTTGAGAGGCCCTGCTGCTTATTAAGGATTTCACTTTGGCTAATTAGAAATACTAAAATAACATGGGAATAATTTTGCTAGCCTAAAAGAGCATGAATAAATTATATGAAAGTCATGAGTAAATAGAACATTCACATTAGCTTTTCATAATGGTTCCCATTTCAACTTCACAGACTTGAATAGGCTCCAAGCTCAATGTGATGGAAAGTCAGAATACGACTCAACTGGGCCCAACCACGTTTCAGATAAATAACTAGGTCTTATGCACCAGATGGCATGCTGCAGGGGTGAGGAATCAGTTTCTCTGAAATGTATTTTGGCATGCTATTATGTGTACTTAAATAGAAATTAGGTGAAATTATGGCCAAGGGTGCGGTCTGATCTTGGAATAAATGATTTTCCTACAATGACCCATTTCAAAGTCTTTGGGGTGGGGGTTAGGGGTTAGGGTGGTAAAAATACAAGCTATCCTTCTCCCTAGCTCCAGAAAGATACAGAGAATAGTGTTTCTTGCCAGAATGAATGCTCTCACAAAGGGGAGAACAGAACTCCCCTGATATGCTGTTTCCCTCCTTGTCTGATACTCTGTTTCCCTCCTCCTCTAATAAAGCTTCCCTCTTCCCCTAAGGGAGAAAACCACATCCATGAGCAGGGATCCAAAGGAATACAGGATACCAGAAAAATATTTTTGCAGGGCCCCTGTCTACATTAAAAAAAAAAAAATCCAAAATCAGAGTGTCGGTTCTGGTAACCCAAATTCATGCAATCCCATAAAAGAAATATCTTATTGATTAAAAGGAGTATGTGATCTCCCGACCACCTTCCTGAACTGAGGCCCAGCATGTGAACCTGGAACAACCCATAGCATGTGTCCTAGAATTCCTCAGAATATCTAATCAACCCTATTCATGGGATGAAAGAAATATTAGAAAATTCAATTTAAAATAATTCAATTTCAATAGCATTAAAAAAATGAAATACTTTTCTATAACTGTAACAAAATATGTGCACACTAAAACTATAAAACATTTCTGAGAGAAATTAAAGAAAACTTAGTAGAAATTGATAAGCAGTCTCTTATTTCACAGAAATGAAAAGGAAAGCAAATGTATCATAAAATCCTGAAAAAGAAATCAAGCTGGTAATTTATACTACCTAACTTCAAGACCTACTGTAAAACTACAATAAATAAGATAGTGTTGCATAAGGATAGACATACAGATGAATGGAGCTAAATAGACAATCCTTAAGAGACTCAAAGACATATGGTAAGGCAAAGGCACCAAAAAATCCAGTAAGAAAAGGAAAGTCCTTTCAACAGAGTGCTGAAACAGCTGGATATCCATATGAAGGAAATGAACCTCAACCCCTACCTCAAACCATACACAAAAATTAATTCATATTATAAAACTGTGACATAAACAGATGTCTGTACACCAAAGTTCATAGCAGCATTATTCAGAATTGCCAAAAGATGGAAACAACCCAAATGTCCATCAACCAATGAATGGATAAACAACATGTGGTATATACATATGATGAAATACTATGCTGCAGTAAGAAGAAATGAAATTGGGACACAAATGATAATATGAATGAATTTGGAAGACATTGTGCTAAGTGAAGTAAGCCAGGCACAAAAGGACAAATATTGCATCATCTCATTAATATGAACTAAATACAAAGAATAAACACATGGAATTAAAATCTAGAGTGTAGGTTATTAGTAGATGAGAGGAGTGCTATGAAGAAGTACTGACGCTTAATGTATGTAAATCTTTCAATTAACTTGACTGCAAAAGTGTGGCAATGGATAGAGATGATGACAACACATTATAGTGAGTAGCAGCTGGTCCACAAATGGAATTGAGGCTGAAAAGGGTAGTCTGGGGATGTAAATGTCAATTGAAAGAAAGCTAGAGAACAATCTAGGGACTGAATAACACAGTGAACCCAGAGGTGGATGAGAATGGTGGTTGATGGCACAGATGCAAAAGTGTCCTTCTGTGAGCTAGAGCAACTGTGCTTCACTACTATGGCTTTCTATCTATCTATCTGAATTTCATTCTGCTTGTAAAAGACTCCAATAATAGGATTAAGGCCAAGCCTGAGTGAGTTGGGCCACACTTTAACAGAGAAACCTCATGAAAAGGTCCTATTTACAATGGGTTCAAATTCACATGAATGGATTAAGTTTAATAACATGTTTTTTGGGGGAACATAGAGCTTCGAACCACCACGGTCACTCACTGGACCCCAAAAAGACATGTTCTTTCTACATGCAAAATAAATTCATTCCATCACAACATTCCAAAAGCCTTGAGTCATTTCAGAATTAATGCTAGGTTCAAAGTCTCATAAAAATTGGTTATGGTTGTGTTCTGTCCTGGGACACAATTCCCCTCTGTCTGTAGACATAGGAAATCTAGGAAATGAGTTATCTCCTTCCAAAACACAATGGAGGGGCAGGCATAGGATAGGCCTTCCCATTCCAGAAGGATGCAACTGGAAGGAAAACATGGGTCATGGGTCCCAAACAATTCTGAAACCCAGCAGAGCAAACTCCATTAGTTCTCATCTATGGATTGATGTTTTGTCCTCCTGTTCTGATGGAGCAGCAGTTCCACCCCTTGCAAGTGCTTGCACAGTGGCCATGCTTTCCCCAAACAATGGGTTGGAGTCTCCATCCTCTTTGAACATTGGAACTGTGGTCAGACTCTCAAGGAATGCTGGGCAGCTGGCACCAACCTCTCAAGGTATCAGAGTGGTAGCCAGGCTTTGTACAAATCCCAGGACACAGGCCCCACCTTCGCTGAGGATTGTGGAGGCAGCACTCTTTTTGAGCAATGGGCCATTCCCTCCAAGTGTTAGGGCAGAGGACCTGCTCCCCTCAAGTGCAAGGATGGACCTGTCCTTTCCACACACATGGCTGAGCCCCTTCTCTTGGCCCAAGGAGATATCTTCAGTCCAGATCTCAGTTTCCATGACTCTACCTGTGAAGGCATTCTCCCTTTAATTTGGCTCTTTTCAGTCCCTTCCAGTCCAGGCTGGCAGTGGTTCTGCTCAAAAATTTCACAAAAACCTTGTAGGCTTTGCAACCAGTTCTATAGGGTTCAAACCATCAGATAATAGAACTTCCTACAGATCTTTCCTGCATAACTGCATTTCCCATCCTGAATTCCACTGAAATAGCTGACTGGTCCCATGTTCATTAAATCCTCACACGGAGCCTTATTTTCCAGAGATTTGCTTTTCAAATGCTAGGGAGGTCCCTGATAGAGCCATTGCTGGCCCTAGTGTCAGAGCACACTATCTGTATAGGCTTAGAATTTTCCATACCACTAATTTCTAGTTTCTCTGTGCTTTGTGCTTAGAGTTTAGTTTTCAGCTTATCCCTTTCCTCTACATTTTACTATAAGCTGCAAGGAGAAACCAGGCTGTACCTTCTACACTTAGGTTGGAATCTCCTCAGCTAAATATTTAAGTTCATCACTTTCAAGTCCTGCCTTCCACGTAACATCAATTTCACCAAGTTCTCTGCCATTTTTAAAATGATGATCAGGAAGCAGGTGTAACTCAATGGTTGAGCATCTGCTTTATATGTAAAAGGTCTCTGTTTCAATCTCAGGTACCTCCTAAAACAAACAAACAACAACAACAACAAAAAACAAGAATCAACTTTCCTCCAGTTTCCAATAACACCTTCATCATTTCCTTCTACAACTTCATTGAAAATACCTTCAGCAGCCATATTTCTACCAATAGTCTCTTCAAAGCAATCTAGGCTTTTTCTATCAAGCACTTCAGAATTTAGCCTCTACCCATTTTCCAATTCCAAAGCCATTTCTACATTCTTGGGTTTTCACAATAGCAGCACCCCACTCTCCTGGTACCAAACACTGTTTTGGTTTCCTTGTTGTTAAAGCAAATACCATCTATAGGTCAACTTAAACAAAGGGAGTTTATTGGCTCATGTTTTTGAGACTAGGGGACGTACAAATCAAGGTATCATTAAGGCAATGTTTTCTTCCCAAAGATTGGCTTTCTGGGGCTGGCTACCAGCAATCCTTGGTCCTTGAGTCTTCTTACACATGACAGTGCACACTGACAGCCTTTCCTGGCCTGTCCTTTCTCTTTTGGGTTCCGTTGACCTTTGGTTTCTTGCTTTCTGTGGCTTTCACTCTCTGTTTGAATTTCATTCTTCTTATAAAGGACTCCAGTAATAAGATTAAGACTCAACCTGATTGAGTTGGGCCACACTTTAACTGAGATAATCTCATTAAGAAGTCCTACTCACAATGGGTATATACCCATGTGAATGGATTAAGTTTAAGAACAAGTATTTCTGGGGTACATAGCTCCATCACCACAGATGCTATATGCAAAAGAGTAAAATTCCATTTTTATGAAGTTCTAGAACAGGCAAAACTAATCAAGAGAGAAAATAATCAGAACTGTGGTTCCCTCTAGGGGCAGGGAAGTGGGATTGATGGAGAAAGGACATGAGAGAACTTTCTGGGGAGGTGGAAACATTCTACATCATGATAGAATTGTGGGTTACATGGGTGTATCCATTTGTTAAAATTGTACCTTAAAAATAACTGCAAAAGCAAAAAACTATAATTTACAATGGTGGGGGCAGGGAGCATGTAGAGGCAGAGATGAAACAGGAATGGTGGAATATTGATAATTGTTGAAGCTTAGTGGTAACTATATTCAGTTCATTACACTATTCTATTTATTTTGTGTATGTTTGAAATATTTCATATATAAGCAAACAGAAAGATCAATGGGGCCCACCACATTTCCTGGTAAGACCACTGTGTTCTGTCAATCAACTCATATTCTTACTACCTGAAAACTATTTCCAGGCTTCTCCACTCTCCTCAAACCTTCCACCTTCCTTCTCATCCTCAGTAGATGACCTTGTCTCCTATGTCATGGAGAAAATAAGGCCATCAGGTAGGAACTCTTTCCACATTCTACCACTAAAACTACAGTTCTACCAGCATCTGTGTCCACCCCTTTCTCCTTCTTTCCTGTTACAACGAAAGGGATGATATTTCTTCTCTACAATGTCAGTCATTTTGCCTAGACCTTAGAGCCCACCCCATCCCACTTTCTCAGGGATCTTTGCCTTTCATTATACTTTTCTCCTCTTCAATTTTCCCTCCTCTGCTGGTGCCTTCCCATCAACATTCAACTACACTCAAGTCTCTCCTATCCTAAAAACACAGCAAAACATACCATCTTGACTTCACATTTTTCCCTAATTACTGACTTGTTACCCTCCTCCTTCACAACCAAATTTCTTGAAAGAGTTGTGACACTAATGGTCTCTATTTCTTCCTATTTCACTCACTTTTTGGAGTCCACATCAGTCTGGCTCCCACCACCATCACTCCATTGAAATGACTCTTATTAAGATCATCAATGACCTCCATGTCACTGAAACAAAAGAATATTTTCAATCCTTAGCCTGATTGGTCCCTTTAAAAAAAAAAATCCTCTCTGTGACACCATATACCCTGGCCTAAGTCTCGTTTGCTTACCTCTTCTTACCAGAACTTTACATGCTGAAGTTTCCTAGGTCAATGTCTTAAACTTCTCTCTTAACATATTGTACCTCTCCTGGGTGAGTACTCCCAAATGGATATCTCCAACCCAGACCTCCCTTCAGACTCCAGAACCATTTATTCAACTCCTTACTTTACAATGCCTCCTAAATGTCCCTGAGCATCTCAGACTCAGCATGTCCAAAGTTGAACTCATGATCCACCCACACACACACCTGCCTCCCTCAAGGAACTTCCTATATCAGTATTGGTCAACATTTGCTACATAATATTCAGGCCAGAAAGCTGAGCATCCTTGACTTTTAAATTTCTCTCACCACCCACATCCAAGAAATCACCAAAGTCGGGAGATTATATCCATTAAATACCTCTCAAATCTTCAATGTATCTGGTTTATCCTTGTCCAAGCCGCCACACACTCTTCTCAGGCTCTAGTAATAGCTTGCCTCCTGATCTCCTTGCCTTTAGTCTCACTCTTTCAGTCCTTCCTTCTCACAACAAACAGACTGGTCTTTCTAAATTTGTATTTGATCATTTTCCCAATGCCTTTCAAATCTGTTTAAAAACATGCAGTGAAGGGGAAGCACAGAGAGAACAAGAGGTGATGGGTTTTCTTGTTTGTTTTTTGTTTATTGTTATTATTGAAATAGTGAAAATGTTCTAATGATGATTGAGGTGATGGATGCACAACTATGTGATTGTGCCAAATACCATTGATTGTGTACTTTGGATGAATTGTATGCTTTGTTAATATATAGCAATAAAATTGATTTGCTTAAAAAAATAAAAATTAAAAAAAAACAAACATGCAGTCACCTCCAGCTGCCATAACCTTTGTCAAAATAAAAAATGAATCTGGACTTGGTAAGGAGAAACTTTTTTCAAAAGGATTATGACAAGGGTGAAAGGAACTACTGCAAAAGAAGTAGGGGGCTATTGCAATCAGGAGAATGCTCTGACCATAAGGTCTTCAAGCGTCTAAAAAAAAGTTAGGCAGAAGGGTTTTTCTTTCATAGGGAGAGAAGAGGGTGTAAGAAAGTGGAATGAAAGGTTTGCTTGATCAGATAGTAGATCAGAGAATGTTTTATGCTGAAGCAGTCTATTTTCTGGGAAGCATCCTATGTCAAGGCCTGGAGGAAAGAGAGAAGCTTAACCAGAGTTTGGTTAACAAGCATTTTGTTCCGACTGATCTATGAAAACAAGCAGTTCAGCTAATCATTCATGAGACAAAGAATGGGAATGTGGAGGGTCTGTGTCCAGTCTTGTCATAGATAAACAAAGGGGGCGTCCCCCTTATCTGAGTCATATGGGGAAGGGCTCTTCTTTGCAAAAAGCTGATTTCTGTAACATAAAGATTGGGAATTTTATTAAATGTCACTGTTTTCCAGAAACACAGAGCTTGGGTAAAATTTAACACTATCACTGTCAAGTACTTAGCATGGCCTATAAATCCCTGTGTGTTATGCCTTTGTTTACCTCTGAGGCTTTGTTTCACACCTCTCTATACCCCGACCATTCCAAGAAAAGTGTGGCAGCTAAGTCCTCCAGGAAAGAGACTCCAAGACAGGGGTTCTTAACCTTTTTTGTTCCACGGACCCCTTTGCCAATCAGGTGAAAACCATGGACCCCTTACTAGGTTCACATTATACTGTGTATTATTTAATAAATATATCACACCTGCAACAACACATCAACAAATAACAAGAATAATGTGGGGTTTTTTTAATTTCAAGTCAAGCTCACAGACCCCTGGTTAAGAACCCCTGCACTAGGATGTAGTTAGTAGTTAAATGGCTTATTGGAGAGTAACACCTATGAAAAGAAAATAGCAGAAGCAATGCAAGTATATTAAAAGCCTTGTCATTCCAAAGGGAAGCTTTGGAGCAATTTTGCACAGTAGAGGAGTCCTGTATTGGGCAGAAATGGTCAGGTCCTTGGAGCTTGTCTTTGGCTCGGGCATCCCAAGAAGGACATAATGTCCTCTCAAAAGCTGAGGCGGAACTGAAAGGGTTAACAGCTGGAGACTGTCCATTGACCTTCCACCTCACTCCTATCTTGAACTGGGAGCTGAGCATTTCAATGACTGCCACCAGGGGTCACATAACAAAAGCCCCTTATTGGGCCTGGGGTGGGTTAGAGAATACTTCCCTAGGAAAGTACACTTAAACTGAGGCCTGTTGGGTAGGTTAAAGTTGGCCTGGAACTGTAAGAGTATTCTATTCCAGACCAGGGAACAGTAGGTAGGAAGGTCTAAGAGGCCAGAGTGTTGGATCTTTAAAAGAAATGAAAAAAAAAAAAAGACCAGCATGGCTGGAGCACAGTGTGTTTAGCACAATGTTGGCATCAGTATGCACTCAAGAAATGCTCCATTTTCAAACTGAGTATAAGACTTTCTTGAGCACCTCTTGTTAAAACTGCAGATCCCTGGGTCCCACCCAGAGATTCTGGTTCAGTATGTCTGGTGTGCAGTGCAATACCTGCATTTTAATAAAAACTCCCTCCTTCACCCCAGGATTCCAAATATTTTGTCTCATAAAACACACTTTGAAGTGGAGTAAACAGTAGATACTATTATTATGTCTCCCATTGACTGTGAGTTCCTTTCAAAGAATTTCCTAGCATTGAGCATAAAATATGCACTTCATAAGCATTTGAAGAATGGGTAAATAACACACAAAAAAATGGAAGCAGGGCTACGGAGACACCCAGGTCCTATGGCCACGACAGATGGCTCTGGAGTTTGATGCCTTGCCAGTGGGCCCTACTTTAGAATTTGTGCTCCCGAGTGTGATGGAGCTGGACTCAGATGTGACCTCTCTATGCTTGCCTCTTTTGTCATTTTTACTGAATCTGTGGTTGGCACTGGAGTTGGTGTATGCTCAAGAGACTTGACTCTCTGGACTGTTTATGTGCCAGCTGGGCCCTGAGCCTCAGCAGGTTGCAAAACCTACTCTCCGGTTCATTGGACTTACCCAGGTCAGCTAACAGGGAGGTGAAGATGGTCACCTACCACACCAGGGAACCGAGAGAGTCTATAGCTGCAAGCAGGAGAATTTCATCTATCAGCCATGTGGGATCTAAGCCCCCTCTCGATTTAGAGGTGGAGTGGACATCACCATCCCAGCGTCCACAGGATGGAGGAATAAAATATGGATTAGAGTGCACTTGCTGGTATTCTACTATAGAATTATTGTGACTCTAGCAATGGAAGAAATTGTATCATTGATGTGGAGACAGTGGCCATGGGAGTTGCTGAAGGCAGGGAGAGGGAAAAAAGGTGTGAGTTTGGGGCATTTTTGGGCCTTGGCATTGTCCTGAAAGATATTGCAGGAACAGATGCAGGACATTACATATCCTGCCATAACCCACTGAATGGACTGGAAGAGAGTATAAACTACAACATAAACTATAATCCATGCTGTGTAGCAATGCTCCAATATGTACTCATCAAATGCATGTACCACACTAATAAAAGTTGTTGATGTGGGAAGAGTGTGGGGTGTGGGGAGTGGGGTATATGGGAACCTCTTATATTTTTTAATGTAACATTTTGTGTGATTCATGTATCTTTTTTAAAAAGACAATTTAAAAATAATAACTAAATAATAAAAGAGACCATCTTAAAAAAAAATGGAGTCAGGGCCATGTAATAAAAATGGCATATATAAAAGCACTTTGTAAACTATAAAATAAAATGTTCTATACTGGAAAGCAGTGACTTGTAAATTTTTTTTACCATGTCCCACAGTATGAAATACATTTTACATCATGACCCAATACACATATACACACTCAAATAAATAATTGAAACAAGTTTCACACACCAGTACTTACCTTTACTGCACATGAAACAATAAACAGTTGCAGAAGCTCCCCAACCCAATAGTTGCTCTTTGGAGAAGGGAGAACAAATGCTCAGCAGCATAAGCAATATAAGCCTGTTTTGTCTTACGTCATTGTAATCACAGCTTGCAAGTGATTTTGTTCTGTGTGTTGTTTTTTTTTTTAAGAATTTTTTTTTTTTTAAAGATTTATTTATTTATTTAATTTCCCCCCCTCCCCTGGTTGTCTGTTCTTGGTGTCCATTTGCTGCGTCTTGTTTCTTTGTCCGCTTCTGTTGTCGTCAGCGGCACGGGAAGTGTGGGCGGCGCCATTCCTGGGCAGGCTGCTCTTTCTTTTCACGCTGGGCGGCTTTCCTCACGGGCGCACTCCTTGCGCATGGGGCTCCCCTACGCGGGGGACACCCTTGCGTGGCACGGCACTCCTTGCGCGCATCAGCGCTGCGCATGGCCTGCTCCACACGGGTCAAGGAGGCCCGGGGTTTGAACCGCGGACCTCCCATATGGTAGACGGACGCCCTAACCACTGGGCCAAAGTCCGTTTCCCTGTTCTGTTTTTAAACTTAATAGGCTATAGAATTATTTTTCAAAAATTTGGCTAATAGTGGGCATACTTTCAGAGCTGTTAAATTTATGTCAATTTTAATGAATCTGTCATCATTTAAACTTGAATGTGAAATGTTGACACTAATAAAAAATCTAGTGACAAGTCATTGTGATTAATATGAGCAAGAAAATAAATCATCTATGGAAGAGCTGGTGTATCAGAATAATAATCATAACACATCGTTGCTGTGGTCAAGAGTCAAAGACCACATTCATTCAGTGATTTATCCATTTATTTAAGAGACATCCAACAGGTACCTGTGTGTGCCAGAGAGTGCTAGTAGTGGGAAATACAAAGACAGTCAAACCTGGTCTCTGAACTCAAGGAGCACATGATTTTTACCAGCTTTTCCCCAAAACCTCACTCTGGGTTTTATAATCTTGTTTTCTACATATTTTACTTTGATGTAGCAAAATTCAGTAATAGCATCAAGCTTTAGAGTTTTGATAAATTTATTTCCTGGTACAGCCTGGATGTTATTTCAGCCTTCTTCAGACTGATCATCAAGCCTCAGGGCTGCAGTGTCTGACTACAATGTTTATGTGCTTCCAGAATTTAGTCATCAGCACATAACAATTCCTAAAGATATAAAGGAAGACTAAATAGAGACACATACCATAGTCCTGGATGTCAGGCCTTCTCAAATTAACATATTGTTAAATGCAATTATAATCAGTCATCGAATGAATATTTTAATTATAAAGTGATTTAAAGATATTTTAAATATCTTCTTGAAGAATATAAAATCAAATTTTAAAAAAGAACGAGTGGAAATTAGCCCTTCACAAAAATTTTAAATGTGTTATAAAACTATAATGTAAACAGAGTGATTAATTTTCCTTTCAGAAGAATTCCAAGTAATGCATATAGATACCCTCCCCCTTTTAAGAAGTGGAGCTTAATTCCTATCTTCTCTTCCAGGATGGGCTAGACTTAGAATTTTCTACAAAAGAAGAGAGCACGGAAGTGGATGTGGCTCAAGCGGTTGAGCACACACCTCCCACATGGGAGGTCCCAGGTTCGGTTCCAGTGCCTCCTGAAAAAACAACAGGTAAGTGCTGGCCTTCCACATGCAGTGTCCTTTGTTCAAGCCCTAACCCCGGTATCTAAAAAAAAAAAAAAAAATAGAGCAGAGAAAGGGAAAACTAGTAACTGTATAGTGGAGAAACCTGTCAAATACTTAACAAAGTGAAAGTTAACATCATCAGTGATCTCATGTGGATATCATTTACCCCTGAGGAGAATAGTACGTCATCTGTGATATTCTTTCCCAGAACCCATAAACCTAATCAAATCATTAGAAAAACATCAGACTAATCCAGATCAGGGGACATTCTACAGGATACCTGGCCAATATTCCTCAAGAATGTCAAGGTCATGAAAAACAAGAAAAGACTGAGAAACTGTCACAGACCAGAGAAGACTAAGGAAACATGACAACTAAATGCAATGCCATACCCTGGATTGGATCCTAAAGGCAAACGTTTCTACTTGGGTACACTGTACTGGAAGGTGAGAATACTACTTATCATTACAAAGAAGGGAGTAAATATATGGCTACTGTGAACTATATTGATTATCAAGGGGTAATAGTGTTGGTTTATACACAGTAAGAACAGAAAGGAGTTTGTGCGGAACCCGGAAAGTCTTAAGGTACCTCTTAGTACTCTGTAATCAGTGGCATAAGTTAAGGGAAAATTTTACAACCCAATACAGGGATGATCACCCCTGACATAGACCCTTCAGTAAAAGAACCATAACCATGTATATGAATGTATGTACTTATTAACCACTACTTACCCCTTTGTCATTCCCTTCTAATATAAGCTATGTTAATATTGATTAACCTACAATTCAGTATTCAGTTATAGGATATGAAAGTGGGACCAGGGAAACGGACTTGGCCCAGTGGTTAGGGCGTCCATCTACCACATGGGAGGTCCGCGGTTCAAACCCCGGGCCTCCTTGACCCGTGTGGAGCTGGCCCATGCCCAGTGCTGATGCGCACAAGGAGTGCCCTGCCATGCAGGGGTGTCCCCCGCATAGGGGAGCCCCACGCGCAAGGAGTGCACCCATGAGGAAAGCCGCCCAGCGTGAAAAGAAAGTGCAGCCTGCCCAGGAATGGCGCCGCCCACACTTCCCGTGCCGCTGACGACAACAGAAGTGGACAAAGAAACAAGACGCAGCAAACAGACACAGAGAACAGACAACTGGGGGAGGGGGGGAAATTAAATAAATAAATAAATCTTTAAAAAAAAAAAGTAAGCTTAAAAAAAAAAAGAAGTGGGACCATGGCTAAAGTAGAAAAGTAATGGATATCATCCAGACGTGACTAAAGTGGAACTTTGTGTCCCCCTTTGGGGAGAGACACTTTATTTATGAGAGAGTTGCATCATGCTAGGAAGATGTATGATATTGTTATCTTAGTTTGGAGATCAGTTGTGGGTAGGAGTGTGGATGTAGGATGAGTTGACAACAAGTGGACTTACGCATCACACAGGAAATTCCCCTTTCCTGCCTGGTTTTAGGTTATTTTTACTATTAAGATACACTTTGTGAGATTCAGACAGTAGACGAGGAGAGGTCATTATTCTCTGAAGACAGTTGCAGCCAGATATGTGAGCTGACAGAAGAGTCTTACCAGCTTCTCAGAGTTATTGAAAACCAACTGCTTCTGCTCCACTGTTGCAGACTAAGACACTTGGTGAAAGTTTCTCAGGTTCTTGAGACTTATGGAAACTTCCCATCAAGTTCTTGCAAAACGTTCACTTATAGGTGTTTTGGGATGAGCTTCGTGGTCGCACTTTCCTGATCTTTGGTGGTGACTTTTACAAACTTTACTCCCCAGTTTTTCCAATGGTTGCATAAGACCCTAATTCCTGCCCTAAAACTTCAATACCTGGAAAACATAGAATGACTTTTGTTTCCTGATCTACCCTCCTTATACAGGAATTTTCTGCTTCATTAAATTTCTAAGTGGTTGTAACAGTTTATACTCTCTCCAGCATGTTTGAGATACATACTCTACATCTCCACATTACTTGGCATTGTTAGACTCTTCAGTTGATCTGAGAGGTGTGAAACAGTATCTCAGTATGTTTTAATTTTCATTATCTAATCATCAAGGGGATTGATTATCTTTTCAAATGCTACTGACCATTTGGGCTTTCTCTTTTATGAATTAGCCATTGCTCTTATTATTTGCCCATTTTTCTGTTGGGTTGGTTTTTTGATGGTGATTAGTACTTCATTATATTCTAAGTACTTATCCTTTGCTGGATATCTGGGTCACAAATATTTTCTCCCAGTTTGCTCCTCAGCTTTTCACTTTGTCTATGATGTCATTGATGTAAGAAATTTTTAATGTAAAATTTATAAACCTTTTCCTTCATGTTTTTGTGCTTTTCATGTCCTGTTTAAGAAATCTGTCTTTACCCTGAAATGATAAATATACTCTCCATATTTTCCCCTAAAAGTTTTTATGAATGGTGTGAGATAAGATTTTATTTTTTTTTTCCCAATCAATTGCTCTAGCACCATTCCTTCTCCACTAATTTGCAATTCCATTTCTATCACATATCACATTTCCATATATGCAGGGGTCTGTTTTTTGGTCTCTCTTCTACTCCATGGATCTATTTGTCTATCCCTGCTCCAATACCACATTAATTATTATAACTTGTATAACAGTGGTTCTCAATTTCAGGGAATTTCACCCCACCCCAGGACATTTGGCAATATCTGGAGTCATTTTTAGTCATAACTGGGGAGGGGGATGTCATCTAGTGGATAGTCGCCGGACTTGCTACTAAATATCCTACAATATGCAGGCCAACCCTTACAACAAAGAACTATCCAACTCAAAATGTCAGTGCTGAGGCTGAGAAACCTTGTTTTATAATAAGACTGGCATCTGATAGAACAATGTATTCACTCACTGAATCCTCACAATAACCCCATCTGAGAGATGCTATTACTATCTTCATTTTACAGATGAGAAAACTAAGGCTCTGAGAAGTTGCATGACTTGTCCTGGGTTGCACATTCTCAGTAACTGATGGAGTCTAAATAGAAACTTAAGTAAAATTCCCCCAAGAAGCAGATATAGCTCAGTGACTGAGCACCTGCTTCCCATGCACAAGATACTGGGTTCAATTCCCGGTACCTCATTTTAAAAAAAAACCTCCCTAAGACAAGCTAGGTCCTATCATGTCCTAAGATACAGCTTCTAAATCCCAGTGAGTTGTACATGGATTGATTGATTTTTATCAGGAAACTACTTTGTACTCTAAGTTGCTGGGTCCTGGGTTGAATGCTAGAAACACCAGCAAACAAACCAAGGCTCCTGCACTCAAAGAGCTCATAGTCTGATGGGAAATAAACAAAAGAAGAGACAACTTCCCCAAAAATGCTGTCTCAGAGGATAACTATCACTTTGGCTACCTTGCTCAAGCCAGTATTTTAAAGTCTTCAAGGAAACTTACCCTAAGTACTTTCAAATTTTACTTAAAATATTAATTTAATCTACAATGGAAGCAAGATTAAAGTTTAACCCAGCTTCTGTTCAAATTATTGCAAATTCCAAATAAACTTATCTTCAACTAGTGGAATTTTATTGTGTATAGGAGTATATAAATATTGGGCAATTAACATATATAAAGGTATATAAAGCTTGGACAGTAATATTCATGAAAACACCAACAATTAAATCTCTTCTTTTGTTTAGAAAAAATACTTATCAATTATATCTGAATTAATAGCAGGGAATCTACAATGAAACAACAGACTGCAAGGTAGTTCCATTTAACCTCCCTCCGTCTTTTGAAAGTTTGGAATGGAGGCCTGCAGGGCCATTAAATTCTCTCTGTGGTAGCAGGATGGATGTGTTAGTCTTAAACCATCCATAATAGATGGGTGTCTAGACTAGCTTTAGAAATCTACTCAAATGATGATCACTCCACAGCCTCCCTTGGCAGTTCTTAAATGTGCCTAGAATTTTAATGTTTATTAAATCCAAACCTCATCAACTTATTTCCAAAGGCTCATACAAGGCAGGCAGAATCTGTTATAATTGATTAGTCACCTGTTCCACCCCTTGCTAGGTTCTCATCTTACATGCCGGTGCTTTCCAATGTCAAACTACTTCCTTTCTCTCCTAATTGCCAGATTTTCTTCTACAATACTTAGTCTTAAATACCTCTACTCTCCTCCCTCCCATTCATACCTGACCTCTCCTTTTCTGGATGCTTGACTCTCAGTCTCCTGTAGACTCAATTCTTGGAGCACTTTTGATAACAATTGCTAGACTTTGTAAATTTTCAGTTGCCTTTTGGCTATTGTGAATAAAGCTGCAATGAGCATTAGTATGCATACATCTGTCTGAGATCCTGCTTTCAATTCTTATAGTACCTACCTAGGAGTTGAAACTTTCAGGTCATATGGTAATTGCACGTTTACTTTCTGAGGAACTGCCAAACTGTCTTCCATAGCACCTGCACCATTACGTATTCTGACAATGTATGAGACTATTTCTCTGCATCCTCACCAACACTTTTTTACTTTCATTTTTTAAAAATAATAGGCATCCTAGTGGTTGCACAATGGTATCTCATTGTAGTTTTTTTCCTTTTTTGTGTGTGAGGTACTGGACTGAAACCTGGACCTCATATATGGGGAGCCAGCACTCAACCACTGAGCTACATCGTTCCCCTGAGTTGGTTTTTTTGTTCATTTGCTTGTTGTTTGTGTTTTTATTTTTAGGAGGTACTGGGACCTCCCATGTGGGAAGCAAGAGCTCAACTGCTTGAGCCATATCCTCTCCCTCATTGTAGTTTTAATTTACATTAAATAAAAAAGTATATATATGTTGAACATATATACTTTTATCATAAATATACTTATTGGCTATTTTAATATCTTTGGAGAAAGGTCTATTCAAATCTTGACCCATGTTTGTCTTTTTGTTGTTGAATTGTAGGGGTTCTTTATATATTCTGGATATTGAACCTTTATCAGATACATGGTTTCCAAATATTTTCTCTGATTCTGTAGGTTGTCTTTTCACATTTTTTAAAAGATTTATTTATTTATTTATTTATTTATTTCTCCCCACCCCACGCTGGTTGTCTGTTCTCTGTGTCTATTTGCTGCATTGTCTTTGTCCGCTTCTGTTGTTGTCAGCCGCACAGGAATCTGTGTTTCTTTTTGTTGCATCATCTTGTTGTGTCAGCTCTCTGTGTGTACAGCATCATTCCTGGGCAGGCTGCACTTTCTTTTGCGCTGGGCAGCTCTCCTTACGGGGCGCACTCCTTGAGCATGGGGCTCCCCTATGCGGGGGACACCCCTGCGTGGCAGGGCACTCCTTGTGCGCATCAGCACTGCGCATGGGCCAGCTGCACAGGGGTCAAGGAGGCCCGGGGTTTGAGGCACAGACCTCCCATGTGGTAGACGGACATCCTAACCACTGGGTCAAGTCCACTTCCCAATATTAGCTCTTATATTCAGGTCATCAATTCATTTTTAATTCATTTTTATATGTGATGAGAGCTAGAAGTCCACTTTCATTCTTTCACATGTGGATTTCCAGTTGTTCCAGCTCCATTTGTTGAGTACTTATTATTTCCCCACTAAATGGCTTCCTTGTTGAAAATTAACTAGCCATGGATGTGTGGATTTAGCTGTGAACCCTTAATTCTATTCCATTGGTCTATATATTTATCCTTATGCTGGTACCACACTATTTTGATTACTGTGGCTTTGTAGGTAAGTCTTGAGATCAGGATATTTGAGTCCTTCAACTTGTTCTTTTTCAAGATTGTTGAGGCTGTTTGACCCCTTGAAATTACAAATGAATTTGAAGATCATCTTTTCCATTTATGCAAAAAAAAATGTTGCTGGATTTGAGTTTGTAGTTCACTTGTATTGACATCTTAACAATATTAAGTCTTCTGTTTTAGTTTGCTAAAAACTGCTGGGAACAATATACCAGAAATAGGTTGGCTTTTACAATGAGAATTTATTGGATTAAGAGCTTACAGTTCTGAGGCATTATCAGGATATCCTTTTTCTCTGAGCTGCAGCTATGGGTGATCAGGCACATGACATCTACTCATCTCCACCCTTTACTCTGGGCTTTGTTTCTTTCAACTTCTGGCCAGAGTTGCTTCCTCTCAGCTTCTGTGTTCCATTGATTTCAGGTTCTGACTCCCAGGACTCCTCTCTCAGTTTCTAGGTTTTCTCTGACTCTGCAGTTTTTTTTCTGTATCTGCATTTTTTTTTATTCCTCTGTTTATAAAGGACTCCAGTAAAGGGATTAAGATCCACCCTGGGTCGCATATCCTAATCAAAGACCCTTAACTGAAGTAATTTAATTTTTAAGAACCCTACCTATAACAGGTGTATATGCACAGGAATGGACTAGCCCTAAGAACATGATTTTCTGGGGCCCAAAAAAGTTTCAAACTGCCACATTTTCCAATCTGTGAACATGGGATGTTGTATTAGTTAGCCAAAGGGGTGCTGATGCAAAAATACCAAAAATTGGTTGGTTTTTATAAAGAATATTTATTTGGGGTAGGAGCTTACAGATACCAGGCCATAACTGTAAGTTACTTCCTTCACTAAAGTCTATTTTCATGGAACCAGATGGCTGCTGATGTCTGTGAGCGTTCAGGCTTCCTGGGTTCCTCTCTTCCAGGGCCTTGCTTCTTTCTGGGTTCAGGGTTCCTCTCTTCCCAGAAATTGCTTCTTCCTGGGCTCAGGGTTCCTCTCTTCCTGGGGCTTGCTTCTATTTCCTCTGTGAACTTACTTCCCAGGGCTCCAGCTTAAGGCTTTAGCATCAAAACTCTAACATCAAAAACCTTCAACTCTGTCTTTTGCCATGCCTTTTATCTGTGAGTCCCCATGGTGGGGACTCAATGCCTTAATGATGTGGCCCAATCAAAGCCCTAATCATAACTTAATCATGCCCATGTACAGACCAGATTATGAACATAATCCAATATCTAATTTTGGAATTCATAACCATATCAAACTGATACAGTGGGAGAACCAGATTTCCAGTATTATAACAGCATGATTCTCAGAACATTAAGTTCTCAACAAAAAATTACAAAACACTTATAGAAACAGGAAAATATGGCCCATTCACAGAAAAAAAGAACTTGCCAGAAACGATCTCCGAGGAAGCTCATTCATTGGAAATCTTAAAGTCACTAATTCAACAGTCTTAAATATGTTCAGTAAGATAAAGAAACCCCATATATATTGTCTGAACAAAATAAAGAGATAGCAATTATAAAAAGGAACCAAATAGAAATTTTGATGCTGCAAAATACTGTAATTGAAATGAAAATCTCTTTAGATGTATTTAACAGCAGATTTGAAAAAGCAGAAGAAAGGATCAGCAAACCTGACAATGAGACAATTGAAATTATTCAGTGTGAGGAGCAGGTAGAAAAAAATGATGAAAAAAAAAAAGAACTGAATCTGAGGGACTTTTGGAGTGCCAGTGAGGATACCAACATAAACATTGTTGGAGTCTCAGAAGGACAAGAGAGAAAGGGGCAGAAAAAAAGTATTTGAAGAAATAATGCCAAAATCTTCTCAAATCTAATGAAAGAAATGATATAAACTTCCAGGAAGCTCAACAAACTCCAAGCAGTAGAGATTGTAAAGGATATACACTAAGACACTTATAGTGAAATAACAATCCGAAGACAAAGAAAGGATTTGGAAAACAAGAGAGGAACAACTTGTCACATGCACAGGATCCCCAATTAGTTTAACAGTGATTTCTCATCAGAAATGATGGAAGTCAAAAGACAATAGGATGGCATATTTAAAGTCCTTAAAGAAAAAAAAAAACAAAAATGAAAAAACAAACAAACAAACAACAATCAACCAAGAATCTCTATCCAGAAAAATTACCTTTCAAAAATGAAGGAGAAATTAAAACATTTATAGAGAAACAATAGCTGAAATAGTTCATTATGAGAAGATCTGCCAGGCAAGAAGTATTAAAGGGTGTCTGTCCTGGTTTGTCTTTTGTGAACCCTAGAAAATTATGTTCTTAATGTAACCCATATCTCTGCCTGTAAATGCAGTGTAGGTGGGCCCTTTGAATGCGTTAAATTCAGTTAAGGGACTTTTGAATAGATGACTTGATTAGATCACTTTAGGGCTTTGGATTAGACTGCTACAGTGAGGCATGTCTCAGGTAGGGTTTCTGCCTTCTTTGGTGGGTGGGTTTTATATAAACTGAGAACTGGTAAAAGAGACACAGAGAAAGGGAGCTCTGCCATTGGATCCTGCCATGTGAGAGAGAGGGCTTGAAGTTCACCTACAGCTGCAGAAAGACAGAGGAGCCCCAAGAAGCTCAAGGAGGTGAGATCCAGGGAGAGATACCTGATTGCCCACAGCTGAGCTCAGGGAGAAAGCAAAGTAGCCAAGGCTGAGAGCGGAGGCCCAGAAAGAGACAAGCCATATGCCTGATCACCTACTTCGGAGCTTGAGGAGATGATGAGCCTGTAGGGGAAGGTAGAAACCTCAGCAGAGATTGGCCACCATCTTGCCTTGCCATGTGGCAGGACATCAGGATCTACTAGCAACTGACCTTTGGTGAGAAAGCATCTTTGATGATGCTTTGATTTGGACATTTTTGCAGCCTTGGAACTGTAATATTTTCCCCTAATAAAATTACCATTATAAAAGCCAACACATTTCTGGGATATTGCATTGACAGCCCTGTAGCAAACTAATACAGAGTCCTTTTGCTGAAATAAAAGTATATAGACAGTAACTTAAAGCCATAAGAAGAAATTAAGAACACTGGTAAAGGTAATAAAATTCTGTAGTATTGTACTTTTGCTTGGTAACTGCTTTTTCTTCCCTATATGACATATTAGGCAAATGTATAAAATATCATCTCAAATCAATGTTAATGGGCATACAACATATAAAGATGTAATCTGAGACAACAACAATATAAAGGAAGAGGACAGCTATGTATGAGTAGAATGTTTGTAGACTACTGAAACTAGGTTGGTCCAAGTTGAACTAGGTTGTTATAAGCTATTCATTGTAATCATAAAGGTAACTACTGAGAAGGAAACTAAAAAATATAGATAAAAGGAAAGAAGAAGGGAATAAAAAAAGGAGCACTACAGAAAACCAACTAAATACAAAAAAAAGACAGTTATAGAATATTTGAGGAATAAAAACCATACAAGACATACAGAAAACAAATAGCTAAATGGCAGAAGAAAATCCTTTCTTTTCATTTATTACCTTAAGTATCAATGGATTAAACTCCCCTAATAAAAGGCAGGAGATTGGTAGGTTGGACGATAAAAGCATGATCCATCAATATGTAGTCTGCAGGAGCCTTACCTTAAATACAAAGACACAAAGAGGATGAAACTAAAAGGTGGAAAAAGACATTTCTTGAAAACAGTAATCAAAAGAGAGCCATAGTGGTTATATTATTGTCAGACAAAATAGAGTTTAAGTAAAAGATTATACAAGACAAAGGAGGATATGATATATTAATAAATATATATGATAAGTGATATACGATATACACCCAGCGAGAAGATAAAAAAATCATAAACACATGTGTACCTCACAACAGAGTGCCAAAATATATGAAGCAAAAATTGGCAGAATTGAAGGGAGAAATAGATAGTTCTACAATAATAGTTGGAAACTTCAATATGCCACTTTCAATAATGGATAGAACATCTAAACAGAAGATCAAAAAGGAAACAGAGGACTTGAACATCACTGTTAACCAATTAGACCTAACAGACATATATTAGCACTCTACCCAGCAACAGCAGAATACACATTCTTCTCAAGTGTGAATGTATCATTTTCTAGGATAGACCATATATTAGGCCACAAATCAAATCTTAATAAATTTAAGAATATTGATATCATACAATATTCTCAGACCACAGTGGAGAAATCAGTAGCAGAAGGAAAACTGGAAAATTTAAAAATGTGGAGAAATTAAACAATACACTGTTAAACAAACAATGGGTCAAAGAAGAAATCACAAGAGAAATTATGAATGAAAATGAAAACAAAATATACCAAAACTTATGGGATGTGGTGAAAGCAGTGTTCAGAGGTAAATTTATAACTCTAAAGGCCTTCATTAAAAAAGAAAATTCACAGGGAAGCGGCTACGGCTCAATCAGTTGGGCTCCCACCTACCATTTGGGAAGCCCTGGGTTCGCATCCCAGGGCCTCCTTATGAAGGCAGGCTCTCCTGCACACTGCAGAGAGCCGACTCAGCAAGGTGATGCAACAAAAAGGGAGACAAGTAAAAACACAGAAGAGCACACAGAGAATGGACACAGAGAGCAGACAGCAAGCAAGCCACAAGGGGTGGGGAATAAAAAAAAAAAGAAAGTTCACAAATCAATAAACTAATTCACACTAAAGAAACTAGAACAAGAAGAGTAAACTACACCCAGTTTACTGGAAGGAAATAGTAAAGATTAAAGCAGAGAAAAAGGAAAGAATAGAAAAACGAAGGATAGAATCAATAAAACCAAAGTTTTATTTGGAAGATCAATAAAATCTACAAACTTGTACCCAGATTGACAAAGAAAAAGAGAACGAGAGGATGAAAATAATGTAAATCAGGAATTATAGTGAGGACATTATTACTAACTTTACTGAGAAAAAAAGGATTATAAGAGAGTACCATGAAGAGTTATATGTCAATAAATCAGAAAACCTGGACAAATGGACAAATTCCTTGAAAGCAATTAACTAATGTGAGGCAAGAACAAATAGACCAGCTCAACAAATGTATAAAAAGGAAAGAGATTGAATCAGTAATTAAAAACCTCCTGTGGCAGTTTGATATTATTTATGAATTCCAAAAAGAGATATGGATTATGTTTGTAAATTGGTCTGTGCCTCTGGGCATGATACCCTTTGACTGTATTACATTCAGCCAAGAGGCCTTTGATTAAATTATGTTAAGATTGGGACTTTAATTTGATCACATCATTAGGGCAACTCAGTTGGAGTTCCCGCCCCCTTGGTGGGCTATATGATTGAAGCTCAATCAAGAACATGGAAGTAGATAAACAGAAGATACACAGAGGATTCTGTATCTCCAGGAAGAGAGATGAGCCTGATAGTTCACAGATGACCTTGTGAAGAGACTAGAGCAGTGAGCCCAGAAAGAAACGAACCCCAGAAGAAGAGAGATGAGCCCTATGCCAGCTTACAGCTGAGGTAGGAAGAAGCTGGAGCCTTAAGAGGAAAGAGGAAGGCTGAACCCTTACAGACATCACCTGCCATCTTGCTTCAACATGTGACAACAGAATTTAGGTGAGAAAATACCTCTTACAGTAACCTTGAGTTGGACTCTTTAGGCCTTGTAACTATAAGCTTTTACCCTAAATAAATACCCTTTATAATAGCCAACAGATTTCTGATACTTTGTGTCAGCATCCCTTTGGCTGACTAATATACTTCCCGACAAAAAAAAGTCCAGGACCAGATGGTTTCACTGCTGAATTCTACCAAACATTTAAATATTTAACACCAATGCTTCTCAAACTCTTTCAAAAAATAGGAGAGGAGGGATTACTTCATAACTCTTTCTATGAGACCAGTATTATCCCAATACCAAAGCTAGATGAGGACAGAACAGAAAAGAAAATGACAGACCAATATCCAAAGGAATAATAGATGCAAAATTACTCAACACAATACTGGCAAACTGAATCCAACAGCATATTAAAAGGATTATATAACATGATGAAGTAGAATTTATTCCAGGAATACAATATTCAAGGAATGTTTCAACATAAGAAAATGCATCAGTATAATGTACCACATTAATAGAAGAAGGGGGAAAAAAACACATGACCTTCTCAATTGATGCAGAAAAGGCACTCAACACAATCCAATATCCTGTCCTGATTAAAACACTCGGAAAACTAGGAATAGAGGGGAATTTTCTCAACATGATAAAGGCATTTATGAAAAATGCTTGGCAAATATCATACTCAATGGTGAAACACTGAAAACTTTTCTCCTAAGATCAGGAACAAGACAAGGATGCCCATTGTCACCACTGTTTTCAACATTGTACTGGAAGTTCTAGCCAGAGAAATTTAGACAAGAGGAAATTAGACAAGAGGAAAAAGACATCCAGCATGGAAAGGAGGAAGTCAATTTATCCCAGTTTGCAGATGACATGATCCTATGTATAGAAAATCCCAGAGAATCCACAAGAAAGCTACTAGAAGTAATAAATTCAGCAAAATTTCAGGGTATAAGATAAACATGCAGAAGTCACTGGGTTTGTATACACCAGTAATGAATAATCTGATGAGGAAACTAAGAAAACTTTCTATTTACAATAGCATCTAAAAGAATAAAATACCTGGGAATAAATTTAACCAAGGAAGTGAAAGGTGTATACACTGAAAAATTACAAAACAATGCTGAAAGAAAACAAAGAAGGCCTAAATAAGTAGAGAGACATCTGTAGCAGTTTGATATGGTGATGAATTCCAAAAATAGATTTTGGATTATGTTTGTAATCTGGTCTGTACCTGGATGTGATTGAGTTATAATTGGGGCTTTGATTGGGTCTCGTCATTAGGGCATTGAGATAGATAAAAGGCATGGCAAAGGACAGAGTTGAGGGTTCTTAATGTTGGAGTTTTGATGTTGGAGTTTGATGCTGGTCTTAAGCTGGAGCCCTGGGGAAAGAGAGAGCATTTCGCCTGATAGTCTACAGCTGTCCTTGTGGAGAAAACAGAGGAGCTGGGCCCAGAGGAACCCAGGAAGCCTGAATCTTCACAGACGTAGACAGCCATCTCGCTCCAACAAGTGAAAATAGACTTTGGTGAGGGGAGTAACTTATGCTTTATGGCCTGGTATCTGTAAGGTCCTACCCCAAATAAATACCCTTTATAAAAACCAACCGATTTCTGGTATTTTGCATCAGCACCCCTTTGGCTGACTAATACAGAATTTGGTACCGAGGGATGGGGTAGTGCTTTTGTAATTACCAAAATGCTGGAACCCATTTATAAATGGGTAAGGGGCATTTTTTGGAGGAATTGTGAAATCCTTCATGGAAAAGGCCTAGATCACGTTGAAGAGACTGTTGATAACAATATGGATGCTAAAGACTTTTTATGATGCCTTAGAAGTAAATGATGAAACTCTTTTTGGAAACTGGAGGGGGGAAACGGACTTTGGCCCAGTGGTTAGGGCGTCCGTCTACCATATGGGAGGTCCGCGGTTCAAACCCCGGGCCTCCTCCACCCGTGTGGAGCTGGCCATGTGCAGTGCTGATGCGCGCAAGGAGTGCCGTGCCACGCAAGGGTGTCCCCCGCGTGGGGGAGCCCCCACGCGCAAGGAGTGCGCCCGTGAGGAAAGCCGCCCAGCGTGAAAAGAAAGTGCAGCCTGCCCAGGAATGGCGCCGCCCACACTTCCCGTGCCGCTGACGACAACAGAAGCGGACAAAGAAACAAGACGCAGCAAATAGACACCAAGAACAGACAACCAGGGAGGGGGGGAAATTAAATAAAATAAATAAATCTTTAAAAAAAAAAAAAAAAAGAAACTGGAGGAAAGGTGATCTGTGTTTTAAAGTTGCAGAGAACTTAGCAAGATTAACTCCTGGTGTTTTATGGAAGGCAGAATTTGAAAATGGCGAGCCTGGGCATTTAACTGAAGAAATTTCCAAAGTAAACCCGGAGAATGCGGCTTGACTTCTGCTTGCAGTTTATAGCAAAATGCTAGATGAGAGAGATATGCTGAGGATTAAACTGGCAGGTACAAAGAAAACAGAAACTGATTCTGGAAATTCTAAGCCTCTGGAAATCAAGCTCCCAGAAGAAAGTGCCTCATTGGAGGACTTAACTAAACTTGGAACTTGTAAATCAGGATTGAAGATGCAGTTATCTCGGAAAGACTTGTGGGAAGTCTTACTGTCTGATGGTTTGGACCCCTGCTTCTTGCATGCTAAACCAACAAGATTTTTGAGAGAGCTGTATGAAAAAAAACACTGTCAGCCTGGAATAAAAAGGACATGGAAAGGAGTGATTGAAGGAGAAAGAGCTTTAAGAGGAAAACCATGGAAGCTGAGATTTGGAATTAAGACAACACCTTGGGCCAAGAGAGCAACCCCACCATTGTATACAGAGAGGGTGAGTTTGCACCAGCAGTTGAAGAGGATGGATGTTCCTATCTCATGTTCTGGGAGAGTTTTGCCGCCCCAGGGTACAGAGAGGGTGGATCACATTCCCCAAGAATTATGGCGGTTAAGGTCAGCACCCCACAGGTCTGAGTGGGGTGGACCTGTCCCCCATGGATTAGGGAAGGCCAGGTGGTCAACTCGTTGCTCTGAGAGGGTTGAGCCTGCATGCCAAAGGTTAGGGAAACCCAGGTGGTCAATTTGTTGCTCTGAGAGGGTTGAACCTGTATGCCACATGTTAGGGGAAATGTTGTCTTCATGTCACTGTACTAGGGGGGTTAAGACTCTAACCCAAAGATTGGGTAAGGTGTAGCAATCATCCCAACCTTCTTGGCTGGTGAGGTCTGGAGCTTGTTGGACACCCAGATGCTTGATGAGGGTGGAACCAAGAAAATGGTCACTGGGCAAGACTGTGGAGAAGATGGGTTCCCATAAGTCCCCAAGAAGAAGAAACCGCCATCTTAAGAATGACTCTCAGACTGAAATCAAATGGAGGATGCCCTGCAGGTTTACAGAACTGTAGAGGATCATGACTCATGTTTCTCTCCCAATTTCTCCTTATTGTAATGAAAACATTTATCCTTTGTCTGTCCATTTGTATATTGGAAACAGATAAATTGTTTTATAAGTTTCAGAGGTCTATAGCAGACAGAACTTTGCCCCAAGACAAACTGTACTTCTTTAAATTGATTGTGATATGATTTAGTATTTGCATTGTTACTGATTTAAGGTTTTTTCAAATATTGTAATGTCTTTTTGGAATTCAGAGGGTGGAGTGTAGCAGTTTGATATGGTTTTGAATTCCAAAAATAGATACTGGATTATGTTTGTAATCTGGTCTATACCTGTGCATGATTAAGTTATGATTGGGGCTTTGATTGGGCCACACCATTAGGGTGTTGAGTCCCCACCCCTTGGTAGGTGGAGCTCACAGATAAAAGGTATGGTAAAGCACAGAGTTGAGGGGTTTTGATGTTAAGAATTTTGATGTTGGATTTTGATGTTGAAGCCTTAAGCTGGAGCCCTGGGAAGTAAGTTCACAGAGGAATCAGAAGCAAGCCCCAGGAAGAGAGGAACCTTGAACCCAGAGAGAAGCAAGACCCTGGAAGAGAGGAACCCAGGAAGCCTGAACCCTCACAGACGTCGATAGCCATCTTGCTCCAACACATGAAAATAGATTTTAGTGAAGGAAGTAACTTATCCTTATGGCCTGGTATCTGCAAGCTCCTACCCCAAATAAATATCCTTTATAAAAACCAACCAATTTCTTGGAAGTGGTTGTGGCTCAATCAGTTAGGCTCCCATCTATCATATGGGAGGAACTGGGTTCACGTCCAAGGGCCTCCTTGTGTGAAGGCAGGCTTGTCCACACACTGGAGAGCCACCCGGCCCGCAGACACTGCAGACAGCCAACTCAGCAAGGTGATGCAACAACAAAAAAAGGGAGACAAGCAAAAAAAAAAACCACAGAAGAGTGCACAGCAAGTGGACACAGAGAGCAGACAGCAAGCAAGCTACAAGGGGGGAGGGGAAATAAAAGAAATAAATACAGACACAGAAGAATGTACAGCAAATGGACACAGAGAGCAGACAGCATGGGAAAAAAAAGTCACGGTGGGGGGGGTAAAAAAACAACAACAACCAATTTCCGGTATTTTGCATCAGCACCCCTTTGGCTGACACACCCCCTCTTCTGGGGTTGCTAGGTTTGTTGTTGTTGAGGGCTGGAGCTATCAGTTTGCGAATTTTTGAAACTATTTTTGCTCCCAAATGGGGAATGGAAAGAGAAAAGAGAAAAACAAAATGTACTGCTTCTTTAAGATTCCTCTGCCTCATTTGCCTGAAGGGGATTGGAACTGTTACATCAAAGCCAAGAGTTCTGAACCGTAGGAACTCACAACCGGCACTCCAGAAAGGTGGATGAACAGTTTTGTTATGCACGGGCCCAGAGGAGAGTCAATCTCCAAATTCTGAGCCCCATTTTTCAGTTTTCATAGGTTTATATAGGATTTCCGGTGGGATCAGCATAACTTTTGTTCATTAGCTAACGTGGTGCTAGGTGAAATTTTGCAAGCAGGGGGCTTACAGAGGCAGAATGCAGCTGCAAGTGTGTGGGCTGATTTATAGAAGCAGGGGGGTGTGGGGGGGTGGGGGGTGAAGTCACTTTTTTGATATCTTTCTACTAGGCCATGTTTTCACGGGCTGATTTACAGAAACAGGGGTAGGAGTTATTTGATATTCTCCTACAAGGCCATGCCCTCACAGGCCAATCCACAGAAGCGGGGGCAGGAGTGATTTGTTCGATATTTTGCAAGGTTATGCTTTTTATTCCTCAACAGAACAAGGACCCCCTCAGAGCCTGCCCCACCACAATCTGAAGTAGCTGATCGAAAGCAGTGATCAGCAATCAGACCACACACACAAACACGCATACACACCAGAATTTGCAGGAAAGGGTCTTTATAGCCCACTCAGGCATCCACAAGCTGCACCAAGGACCCAGGCTTCAGTCCCCAATGCTGCCTACCATGTAGCTGCATGGAGGGTGAAATTCACCAATATTTACTGCACTTTACATCCTCTTCTTCCAGCTCTTCCTTGAATACTGCACAGTGTTCCACTAGACTCTTGAGTTCCAAGATAGTTGATTCAGGAATTTCCTGCCTGTTCAATAGCTGTTTTGGTGGAGGAACTGATTCCTGGAGCTTCCTAGACTGCTGTCTTCCCACAGTCCTCCCTCCCCAGACATTAAAGTTTGAATGGATGAAAAATCATGCCAATTTCTTCATGACAACCTTCTAGTCTATAACGTGAGTAGTCTTACTAATGCAAAATGTTAATGAGAAGGAAAACTGTGTGTGTGAGGAGGGGGATGTGGAAATTCTGTATGTTCTGCATTATTTTTCTGTAAACCTACAACTTCTCTAATACATTTTTTTAAAATAAAAGAGTAGTCCAAGTTGTAATATTATAATTTTCCCCATGGTATTTAATGGTGTTTCCTTTAGTTTTTCATTCTATTTGAATTTAAAAAGCAGCCAGAAAAAGGTAGAAGGGAGAGTAACTTTACAGTGGTGAAACATGGCAAGCAGCACCTCAGCCAGTGGGCAAGGTCAACATCATCAGAGATAAATAACATTGGTAGTAGCTTTCCTTGATATGATGTGATAAGAATGGCCCTTCACCTCTGAAATCTTCCACCCAAAAACCCATGACTCCAGCTGTCTAACCTTGAGAAAAACATGGGGGGGCAGGGAGACGTTATGCATACCTGGCCAGCGCTCTTCAAAACTTTGAAATCATCAAGGACAGGAAAATATGAGAAACTGTCACAGAGAGATACGACTATTAAATGTAATGTGGTAGAGAGTGGATGTGGCTCAAGGAGTTGCGCGCCCACCTTCCACATGGGAGGTCCTAGGTTTGGTTCTTGGTACCTCCTGAAGAAGACAAACAATGAGCAGACATCAAGCAAAAACAATGAGCAGACCATGGACAAAAACAAAAGAGGAGACAATGAGAAAAAAAAAAGAGCAAGACAATAAGCAAACAAGCAGACAAAGAACAAAAACAAATGAGCAGGGAGTGGAGGTGGCTCAAGCAGTTGAGCACCCCCCTTCCAAATGGGAGGTCCCAGGTTCTCTTCCCAGTGCATCCTAAAGAAAAAATAAACAGACAACCAGCAAAAAACAAGGAGCAGACAACAAGTACAAACATTGAGGATAAAAACGAGCAAAAATAATGAGCAAGCAGACAAAGGAACCATCACAGGAGAGGGGAATGTAATGTGGTATCTTGGATGAGATCCTAAAACAGAAAACTTTGGGGAAAAACTGGTGAGACCTGAATAAAGTTGAGTTTAGTTAATAGTAATATACTACTAACTAAATGTAAGTAATGTTTATTTCTTAGTTGTGACAAATGTACCAGGGTGATATAGGATGTTAATTACAGGGGAGACTAATTGAGGAGTCTATGAGAATTATCAGTACTATCTGCAACTTTTCTGATTCCAGTTATTTATTCACTCAACAAACATTTATTGAAGATTTAATAGGAGGTATGTATGCCTTGCGCATATGCCCTTGACCCACCTAGGGGTCATCTTTGGCTTCTATGGACAGTGGCCATTCACACCAATGGCTCATGCCTCAAGCACCTGTGTCTCTCAACCTGAAGGCTAAGGAGGATATCTGACCCATGTGCAAAGCCGACCCAAGGTACTAGGGAGTTTGCATTTTTAGGAGCAACCCTGAGGCCATTTGGGGCGGGAACTGGTGAAAAATACCCCAGCTTCCCTCACTCCTTGGTGGGACAATACATTTTACACATTCTCTCAGAGGGTACCCAGCAGTATGGACAGCCCTAGTGGCCTCCAGCCGTAACCTTCTAATTAATGCACTTTTATTGGCTTTCTTCCCTTTTCTGTCTCTTTCCTACTCCCTCACCATACTTCTTGGGACTACTCTTCAAATAAGTTACTTGTGCCTAATCCTTGTCCCAAAGCCTGCCTAGGGGAACCCAAACTATGACAGCAGGTCTTCCTTGCACGATTCAGTAAGGCTTCCCTCAAGCCCCAGGCACCTTTAGTGCTCCTGCTTTCCACATCCTTAGCTCCAGCTCCTTGCCAGTGTTTGTCCTACTGTCCTGGCACCATTCTAATCACAGCCCTGACTGCCCCACTTGGAGCAGCTCCAAGTTGATGCCCTGTTCATTTCCTTGTTCCTCACACTCAGCACAGACCCAGCACTTCAGAACTGCTCAGCGAATGTCTGCTGAGTGGACTAAATTGTTGAATGTCCTTTTTACATTTTAATTGAGAAATCCTCACCACCTCCCGGGAAGCCTTGTATTACCCTCAGGTTGAGAACTATTTACAGGTGCTAAAATCAAGACATGAAAGCTGTAACAAAGCCCAAATAAATTCCTCTCCAACTTAGATAAGAAATCAGCTGGAAAATTTTCCAACAATTTCTTAGATTTAGACGTTAATTATGGAAGTTTTCCTTAAAAATAAAAACCAGGGGGAGCAGATGTGGCTCAAGAGGTTGAGCTCCTGCCTCCTATATGGGAGGTACTGGGCGGTGACTACTGGGGAAAAAACAAACAAACAAGCAAAACAAGTGAAAAAAACCAACTCAGGGAAGCCAATGCGGCTCATTGATTGAGTGGTGACTTCCCACATACAAGGTCCAGAGTTCAATCCCAAGCCCCTGGTACCTAAAAAAAAGAAAAGAAAAGAAGAAGAGAAAAAACCAACAACACATTTATTATGTTGGATGCTTTGATTTTGGATGTGTAGATGAACTGATATAATTGTCAATTAATTTCTACTTATTAATAAAATACAAATGCATTGCTTGACATGAACACAAGCAGACTAGGCCATGACCAGAGATATCTAAGAGAAGCATGTTTTATTAGTTTCAGTGAACAGTGAGCTATCCCTTAGGAAACAGCATAGCGGAGTAGATAAGACCATCAATTTTGAAGCCAGCCTGCCTCTGTCTCAATCTTACTAGCTATGTGACCTGAGCCAATTTACCCAAACCCTCTATTTCTTAGTTGCCTTAGCTATCAAATGTAGGTAAGAATAGTCCTTACCTATTCTTGTTATTGAGATGGGGATGATGATGTTGCTGTTGTTTGGGGCTCATCCCTGCTGGCTTTTCATTGCCGTCTTCTTCCTCCTGCTCCATCAGAGAGCACCCTACTCCATGCCTGTCATTCCTGCACTTCCCTTCTCCTTCCCCTGATCAGCCCCACTTCCTCAACCTCATCCTCTTCCCTCACTTCCTGGATCAGCCCAACATCTCTTTCTGTAGTGCACTTGTGCCTTGGTGCCCTTGCTAGACCTTCCACTTTCCTCTGCCCACCTCATTGCTCTCCTCCAGTTTGAGGACAGAGGTATATAGAGGGATTTATAGGTCTCAGAATGGAAGTTCAAGAGAGTGCAATGGAACGATTTAGGAGCAAGTCAAGAAAGGAGGGCTGGGTCAATTGAGGGGATGTATAGACCAGGTGGGCAGGAGAGTTGGAAAGCTAAAATGACTCCAGTGGATGAGACGAATCATGAGAGTCCTTGAGGAAAAGGCCCTAATTCCCATCCCATTTCTCCCCAGGGCAGTGCTTTTCTCATCCTACCCTAGGCCTCAGGTGACCCTCATTCCAAGTGTCTGGAAGGAGTAATTGAGCCAGAGTCATCTGTTTCTTTCATAGATAAAAGTGGCAACCTTGTTACTTCCAAAGAGGTCTCTTAGGAGAGGAGTGTAGCTCCACTGGTTTGCAACCTGCCCCAATCTTGCAGGATCATCTTGGGAAGTGCAAAATAAGAATACTCCATTTCTTACCTACAAAACACTGATTCTCTGGCTGTAGACCTAATTTAGATTATAATCTCCTAGAATCTTGTTTAGTAGTGCCTCATAGAAGAAAGCACAGGTTGTGGTGTGAAAAAAGAGATAAATTGGGAAGTGGATGTGCCTCAAGTGATAGGGCTTCTGCCTACCTTTGGGAGGGCCCAGGTTCCTTCCCTGAGGCCTCCTGGTGAAAAAGAAGAAGAGAAAGTGTGCCTGTACAGCAAGCCAGGGCCTGTGCAAGTGAATCACGCAGCAAAATGATGATGCAACAAAGAGAGATGGAGGGGAGGGTCAAGGAGAAGCATAGCAGAACCAGGAACTGCAGTGGCACAGGTGACAGGGAACCTCTCTCCACATCAGAAGTCCCCAGGATCAAATCCCAGTGAATCCTAGAGGAGAAAAAATGAGAAGAGAAGACAAAAAGAGAAATAGAGAAGATCACAAAGAAAATGGACACAGACAGCAAAAACAGCAGGGCAGGGGGAGGGGAAAGGGGAGGGGGGAGGGGAAAGGGGGAATAAATAAATAAATCTTAAAAAAAAAAAGACAAACTCAGTTTTCAACTCTATCACTCAACAGGCGTATAACTTTGAGCAAACCATTTAACCCCCCTGTGCCTCAATTTCCTTATGGAGATTAAAATATTCATCCCAAAGGTTGAAGAAAGAATTAAATGAAACAATGTATGAAAGTTATACAACACTGTGAGGGCTGGAACTGTGTCAATTTGTTCACATTGCAGTCCGATGCCTAGCACAGAGTATACCCTCCATGAATATTTGTTATATCTGAATGAATGAGTAGGCACCTGTGTTGGTTATTTTATGAGTCAACTTGGCAAGGTTGTAGTATTCAGGTATTTAATAATACACTCTTATATAGGTGTTGCTATGGAGATATTTTGTAGATGTGGTTAAACTCTACAATTAGCTGACTGTAAGTAAAGGAGATTACCTAGATGATGTGGGTGGCCTCGTCCAATTGAAGGTCCTTATGAGTGAAAACTGGATTCCTGAAAAAGAAGAAATTCTGCCTCAAGACTACAGCATCAACTCCTGCCTGCATTTCTAGGCTCCTGGTTTGTGCTTCAGATTTTGAACTTGCCAACTCTCACAATTGTGAGTTAATTCCTGAAATCTCTTAATTCCTTGGGGGAAAAAGTATATATACATATATATATTTGAGAGAGAGATTCTTTTTCTTTGGAGGACCCTGATTAATATAGCACCTAAGAAAGAGTGGCTGGGTATGACACTCTGCCCTGACATATTGGGGGGTTTGAGGGGAGAAGGAATCACTACATCAAGCCCAGGGACATGGCATACTAATCTAATGTGCATGGGGCATTTCATAATGTCCCAAAGGCTAAAAGGGGCTCATGTGAAATGAAAGTTTCAATAGCATTGATTGTACACACTGAAGAGTTTAATATAGGGCTTCTCAAACTTTAATGTGCCTTTGAATCACTTGGGGATCTTATTAAAAAGGTCTGGTTCAGTAATTCTAGGGTGGAGGCCTGGCAATCCCAGGTGGTGCTAATACTGCTAGCCTGTGAACCACATTTTCAGTAGCAAGGGCCTAATACAAGGGTTTCTCTGTAAAGGGACAGATAGTTAATGCTATAGACTTTGCAGACACATGGTCTCTGTACCAATTATTCAACAACCTAGTAGAACAAAAACAGCCATAGGTGATAGGGGAATGAATGGGCAGGGCTGTGTTCCAATAAAACTGTATTTATAAAAACAGGTGGCAACTGAACCAGCAAGATGGTGACAGAGTAAGGAGCTCCTAGAGACAGCTCCTGCTATAGGGCAGTTAGTAAACACCCAGAGCTCTCTGGAGCTAGCTGAAGCACCTGTTTGGAGGCTTCAGGAGGCCAGAAGAGTATCCTGCAATATCCTTGAAGGTATGGAAGGGGGAGTCTGCCCATCTGCAGAGAAGATTCATAAGTAGAGCGTTCCACACCATTGAGGCTGGTGCCCATCCTCCACTGGAGGCACAAGCCACCTTGGGAGCTGTCCTGTGGCTGGAATTGAAAGCTCCACTTCCTAAAAATGGGGGAGAAAGAGACCGTTAGGCACCAATTTCAGCCACTGATGAGTAAATTCAGCAGGCTAAAGTATAATCCTAAGAACAGCTAAAGTTTGAACCCATGTAAGTCATAAAGAGGCTGGGAGCTGCCATTTGTACTCTGCCCCCAGCAGGAGGGGAAGCTGGGCTGACAGAAAATCACAGTGACAGTGGGAATCTTTTTTTTTTTTACCCATATTGGCCTGCAGCCCTAGCCTAGGCTTCAGTCCCACCTCTGGCAGAGAGGAAGCTGGCAGGCCCTGCACCAGCCTATCCAGGTAACTGCAGGTACATTTGGCTGGCACAGACTGAATAATTGGAAGTCTACTGGGGTAACTGAGGTCATCTTGGACCTGTACTGCAAAGATTGCTGCCCACACCTGTAGCTCCATCCCCTCCCCAGGCAGGGGAGAAAAGGACATTAATCATCATCAGTCTCTCTGGGCAACTACAGTCTAGGCCTGCACGACTTGGATTATTCCACATAGCTGTGACTCTGTCCTTACCCCTGGCAAAGGAGAAAGTTGGGAGAAGCTTCATTGATTCCTGGGGCAATGAGGGCAGCTTTAGCCTCCACAGCTTATAGCGCCAATTATATCCTTGGCTCCCACAGCACAACCAGCAAGAGAGAAAGAGCAGAAAGCCCTAAACTAAAGAGAAAAACTGCACCCAGAATAAATACTCTAGTAAGCCAGATACCAAGACACCAACAAAAAATTAGAGTCCACACCACCAAGAAACAGGAAGATATGGCCCAGTTAAAGGAACAAGATAAGCCTTCCAGTGACATAAAGGAGGTTGAGACAACTAATCATAGATGTTCAAACAAATCTCCTTAATAAATTCAATGAGATGGCTAAAGAGATTAAAGATATTAAGAAGACATTGGGAGGGAAACGGACTTGGCCCAGTGGTTAGGGCGTCCGTCTACCACATGGGAGGTCCGCGGTTCAAACTCCGGGCCTCCTTGACCCGTGTGGAGCTGGCCCATGCGCAGTGCTGATGCACGCAGGGAGTGCCGTGCTACACAGGGGTGTCCCTCGCATAGGGGAGCCCCACGCACAAGGAGTGCACCCATAGGGAGAGCCACCCAGTGCGAAAGAAAGTGCAGCCTGCCCAGGAATGGCACCGCCCACACAGAGAGCTGATACAACAAGATGATTCAGCAAAAAGAAAACACAGATTCCCGTGCCACTGACAACAGAAGCAGACAAAGAAACAAGATGGAGCAAACAGACAGAGAGAACAGACAACTGGGGGGGGGGATAAATAAATTAAAAAAAAAAAAAAGAAGACATTGGGGCAGCGGACCTGGCCCAGTGGTTAAGGCGTCCGTCTACCACATGGGAACCCTACGGTTCAAACCTTGGGCCTCCTTGACCTGTGTGGAGCTGGCCCATGCGCAGTGCTGATGCGCACAAGGAGTGCCCTGCCACGCAGGGGTGTCCCCTGTGTAGGGAAGCCCCACGTGCAAGGAGTGCACCCCGTAAGGAGAGCCACCCAGCGCAAAAGAAAGTGCAGCCTGCCCAGGAATGGTGCCGCACACACAGAGAGCTGACACAACAAGATGACGCAACCAAAACAAACACAGATTCCCATGCCGCTGACAACAACAGAAGTGGACAAAGAAGAACACGCAGCAAATAGACACAGAGAACAGACAGCTGGGGGAGGAGGGATGGGACAGAAATAAATAAATAAATAAATCTTTTTAAAAAAAGGAAGACATTGGATGAGTGCAAAGAAGAATTTGAAAGCATACATAGAAAAATAGCAGATCTTATGGGAATGGAAGGCACAATAAATGAAATTTTAAAAAACATTGGAATCATATAATAGTAGATTTGAGGAGGCAGATGAAAGGATTGGAGAGCTTGAAGAAATGGCCTCTGAAACTGAACATACAGAAGAACAGATAAAGAAAAGAATGGAAAAAACTGAACAAGGTTTCAGGGATCTAAATGACCACAAAGACATGCAAACATACATGTCATGGTTGTCCCAGAAGGAGAAGAGAAGGGAAAAGGGTCAGAAGGAATATTTGAAGAAATAATGGTAGAAAATTTCCCAACCCTATTGAAGGACATAGATATCAATGTACAAGAAGCACAATGTACTCCCATCTGAATAAATCTGAATAGAACAACACTGACACACGTACTAATCTACGGTCACCCCTCGGGCTGAAGTGTGGTTTGCTGGCCTGGCGGGGGAGCAGCCGCGGCAGGCCAAGCCGCTGCCCCCATAATAGGGTGGCTGGTCAGACTCACCGCCACCCCTGAAGGGAGCTCGGCATGGGCGCAGAGTGCCCTTGGGTCTCCCCTTCTCGGCAGCCATGCTTCCGCGGCCCCCCCTCCTCCCGGATGGCGCCACACGATGCCTGTGGGGTGGCACCCTTTTTCTTCTTTCTCCCTGCGCAGTCGCAGGGCGGAAAATTCCAGTCTGCCCTTTTCCCCTCCCCCGACAGCAGCAACAGCCAGGCATGGGCGGGAAACTCAAGTCTGCCCTCTACCCCAGCAACAGCAGCCACCAATCCCTAAACCCTGCCACTTCCCCCAGCAACAGTGACAGCCAATCCCTAATCACCACCCCTCCCCCGTCCAGTACCGCCCACTGACCTTTCACCGGCAACCAATCAGAACAGGGCGTGGCTTCGACCAATCAGCCTTCCCCAGCCCCTATAAAACTGTTGCCTCTCCCTCAATAAAGTGGACTTGCGTGTTTACCTTGTCTCCGCGGTAGTTCTTCTGCCGTGCGCCCTCCAGTCCTGAGAGCCCCCGACAAGGGCCTGGCCTCCCTTGTCCCCAGTTCGTCGCCTGCTTCTCCGGGCGACCCCTTCGTCGCCGGCTTTGCCGGGCAACCCCGTCAGCCGAACCGCGCAACCCCTGTGAGACCGACCCCTCGTCTGCTGCCGGACCGACCCCTCGTCCCAAGTGGGACCGACCCCTCGTCCCAAGCGGGACCAACCCCTTGTCCAGAGCTGGACCGACCCCTCATCCGCAGCCAGACCCCACCTCTACCGACCGAGCAAGCCGTCGCACTAATCAGAATGTCAAATGCTAAAGACAAAGAGAATTCTGAGAACAGCAAGAGAAAAGCCATGCATAACATTAAAAGGATACCCAGTAAGATTAAATGCTGATTTCTCACCAGAAACCATGGAAGCAAGAAGACAGTGGTATGATATATTTAAGATGCTACAAGAGAAAAACTTCCAGTCAAGAATCTTATATCCATCAAGATTTTCAAAAATGAGTGCAAGTTCAGAATATTCACAGATAAACAGAAACTGAGAGAATTTCTAACCAAGAGACGAGATTTTCAAGAAATACTAAAGGGTGTGCTAGAGCCTGAAAAGAAAAGACAAGAGAGAGAGGCCTGGAAGAGAGTCTAGAAATGAAGATTATATCAATAAAAGTAACTAAAAGTGTCAAAAGAGTGGTGAAAATAAAATATGACAGATAAAACTCAAATAGTCAGGAACAAACTTAATCAATGATGTAAAGCACTTGTATTCAGAAAACTGCAACTCAATGTTAAAAAAAAATTTTTTAAGTCCTAAATAACTAGAAGAGCATTCCATGCTCACAGATTGGAAGACTGAATATCATTAAGAAGTCAGTTCTACTCAAATTGATATATAGATTCAATTCAATCCTCATAAAAATTCCACCAGCATTTTTTAAATTGAAAACATGATTATCAAATTTATTTGGAAGGATAAGGGGTCCTAAATAGCCAGAAACATCTTAAAAAGGAAAAGCTAACTCTCATCTCCAGACTTTTAATCATATCATCTAGCTAGAGTGGTAAAAACAGCATGGTACTGGCATAAAGACAGACACATAGACCAATAGAACCAAAATGATGGTTCAGAAACAGACCCTCACATGTATGGTCAAGTGATTTTTGACTAGCCTGTCAAACCCACACAGCTCAGGCAGAACAGTCCATTCAACAAATGGAGCTGAAAGAACTAGATATCCATAGCCAAAGGAAGGAAAAAGGACCCCTATCTCACACCTTATCTGAAAATTAACTCAAAATGGATAAAAAACCTAAAAATAAAAGCAAGAACTATAAAGTTTCTAGAAGAAATTGTAGGAAAATATCTTCAGGACCTGGTGGTAGGTGGTAGCTTCTTAAAGGAGATAAGAGGAGGACTGAGAGGGACTACTGATCTTTAATGTATATAGAAGTTTTAATTCGCTTTACTGTAAAAGTGTGGAAATGTATAGAATGGATGGTAACACATACTGAGTAACAGCTAGTTTACAAATAGGGATGTGGCTGAAAATGGTTGTCTAGGGATGTAAATGCCAATTGATAGAATGTTAGAGAATAATCTAGAAACTGAATAGCACAGTAAACCAAGAGGTGGATGAGAATTGTGGTTGATGGTACAGATGGTACAAGAGTGTCTTTTGTGAACTAGAGCAAATGTACATCACTACTGCAGGGTGAAGGGAATGTGGAGAAGTATCAGAAAAATAAAGCTGGAGTGACCTATGGACTGTGGTTAGCAGTAATAATATAATATTCTTGCTTCTATGCCAAAGATGTACTGTGTTGATAATGGGGCAGTATGGAAAGTGTGCCAAATGAACACTATGGCTGTGTTAACAATCAGATGATTATCTTTTCTGTGATAAATGTTCCACCACAGTGTGGTGTGTTGATAGAGGGGTGTTGTTTGGGAATTCTGCACATGTGCATGATTGTTTTATAAGTTTACAACTTCTGTCATAAAAAATATATTTAAAAAACAATAATAGAGTGGTTTGGGGGGAAATACACCAAATGTAAGATAAGGACTATAATTATTTTTTTTAAGATTTATTTTATTTATCTTCCCCCACTCACCCCAGTTATCTGTTCTCTGTGTTCATTTGCTGTGTGTTCTTTTTGTCCACTTCTGTTGTTATCAGCGGCACAGGAATCTGTGTCTCTTTTTGTTGCGTCATCTTGCTGCATGAACTTTCCGTGCATTCGGTGCCATTCCTGGGCAGTCTGCACTTTCTTTCGCGCTGGGCGGCTCTCCTTATGGGGTGCACTCCTTGCAAGTGGGGCTCCCTTATGCGGGGACACCCCTGCGTGGCAGGGCACTCCTTGTGCGCATCAGCACTGCACATGGGCCAGCTCCACACAGGTTAAGGAGGCCCGGGGTTTGAACCGCGGACCTCCCATGTGGTAGACGGATGTCCTAACCACTGGGCCAAGTCCGCTTCCCGGGACTATAATTCGTAATAAGGTTTTGACAATATTCTTTCATAATATGAAACAAATGTTTCACAACAATGCAAAGTGTTGGTGGAGGGTTGATATATGGGACCCTGTATGTTATACATGTTTGCTTTGTAAGTTCACAACTTTTACTATACATTTATTGTTTACGTATGTTCATATATAAATGATATAAAGATAATAATAATAGGGTGGGTTGGGGAAAATACTTTGGTTAGTAGTAATATTTTGACAATACACTTTAATCATTAGTTAAAAATATTTCACAACAATGCAAGGTATTGATGGCAGGGTGAGGTACAAGAGTCCTGTATGATGTTATGTATGTTTGTTTTCTAAGTTCACAACTATTACTATACACTCATAGTTTATGTATGAGTGATAATACTTCAAAAAATTAAATTAAAAAAAAAACAGGTGGCAGACTGGATTTGGCCTGTGAACCATAGTTTGCCTAGCCTGGTCTAATATATCTTAAAGATTTATTTTTATTATTTCTCTCCCCTTTCCCACCCCTGTTGCCTGCTCTCTTGTGTCCATTTGCTGTGTGTTCTGTGTCTGCTTGCATTCTCAGCAGCACCGGGAAATCTGTGTCTCTTTTTATTACGTCATCTTGCTGCTTCAGCTCTCCATGTGTGCGGCGCCACTCCTGGGTGGGCTGTCTTTTTTTTCGCACCTTGCAGCTCTCCTAGCGGGGCACACTCCTTGCATGTGGGGCTCCCCTATGTGGGGGACACCTCTGCATGGCACAGCACTCCTTGCGCGCAGCAGCACCTTGCATGGGCCAGATTACCACATGGGCCAGGAGGCCCTGGGTTTGAACCCTGGACCTCCTATGTGGTAGGCAGATGCTCTATCAGTTGAGCCACATCCACTTCCCTAATATATTTTAAACCAGTATATTAATCTTATAACAGATGTCCATGAGCTTGTCTCTTCAGCTCCTGTAGACCAAACTCCCCTTACCCACAATCCATTATGGTCCCTCTGCCAGGCTCCCACAGCACGGCTCTGATTCCAACTCCAGCTACTTGGTCCAGGGTGGTGCCACAACTCCAAGTGGCACCATTCTCATTCCATATTCTATACCCCATAACTTATCATGCTCCAGGAGTGCCTTTTGCAGAAAATCAGGTAAACGGCCTCCTCTGGAGTTGTGCAGTTTAGCCGATCGGGCACCTGACTGCAGCTGGGCTACTTCCAGTCTTTCCACAGGATTCAGAATTGAGTCTAGGAGGTTCCCACCTCACACTGTCCTCTTAAATGGAGGATATATAAATGTGGGCGATATGGATGGAGATTTTTTTTTTCACCCCATGGGTTGGGAGGCAGAGAAAGTTAGTAGTGTGAAAGAAAGAAGCAGATAGGCAGGAAGAGACAAAAGTGAGGGCTGGAGAGGGGGCTTCCTAGATTCTACACAGTACTGCAGTCCACGACTCCAGGTCATTCCCGCAGTCCAAGTGGTTCTATGAGAATACCTGTATCCTTATATAAATTCACTTTTCTTTTGCTTAAATCCAGCAGAATTCTGTTACTTGCAAAGTAAAGACCTAATAGCATTAGTAAACAGCAAAATAATACTTCAATAGAATTCAAAATTGGGAGTTTTTAAAAATCGGTTTATAGATTATGGTGCAGAAGCACAAATTTTTGTTTAAAACGGCATCTCTTTAACAATAGAATATGTGAAATTTCATAAATATTCAAAGTACATCTGTATTCTAATGATCTACATAGCAATAAATCATTCTGTCAATTGTACAGTAACTCCTAGCCCCTTGTTTTGGTGAGGATTTGGTGGCAGAGGGGAAAAAAAATCTCCTTTGAACAGAAAGAGATTTATTTTATTGCAAGGCTTATTAATGGCTTACAATATTGTTAGGTGGGCTGAAGAACCAGATTCTAGACTGATCTTGCTGGGATAACTCTCAAAGCCTCATCACAGAACTGAGTTGCCAAAAAAGCTGCTGTTCTACCATGAAGAAACTACCCACTGAATTGGAAAGTAACCACTACAGCCCCCAGCTCTGTGTTCGTACCACTGCTCCATATCAGGAAGCTACCTGCCAAATTGGGGAGCCATCACCTCTGATTCCAGGTCCAGACAAAACTGCCTCCCTCTACCACCATCAGGACCAGCAAGATGATGTCTCAAACTCTCCCTCTCCCACCACTTCGTTTTCAGGTTTCAAGTGATTGTAACTGGTTCAAAGAACCTGTCTCGCTGGGAACCCTAGCGGCTAAGGAATCTGGGGAGCACAGTGTTTAGCTGTTCAGTCTTTGCGTTCCAGGAAGGCACAATAGAACAAGACTGGCACAGATGTTGAGGCAGCCAGTCCACAGAATGAGCCACACCCCTAATTGACTTAGCAGTTGGAAAACAAAAATTATATTTTTGTGAAGAAAATGTAAACATGAGTAAACAAACAATAACACAGTAGTTCATGTACTTGTCAGACTGGTGCTATGTAATTCAAACATTGCCTATTTTTGCCAGACAGTGTTACTTATGTATTCATTCCTAAAGAGGCAACTGTAACAGCATTTAACATCTGAATTATTATGATGCATAAAGAGATCTATTCACTCATTCATTTAGTCAGCTAGTACTTTTTAAACACTTGTTGTGCCAGGCATTTTCTCTGTGCAGTGACTGCTATAGGAAACAATTAATATTACATTTCACCAGGTTAAGATTCCCAAGGAAATTTCCTCTTTGTCCTCTGTGAAGCCAAAAGGATTCAGAAGGTTTTATTTACAGAGCAAAGACAAAGTGTTTAAGTTGCAGTGGTTAATGACTTTTAGATATTTGGTCTTTTAAACCCTAAAGGTGCAAACAGTTGGTCAAAATACATAATGAGGGAAGCAGATTTGGCCCATCAGATAGGGCATCTGCCTACCACATGGGAGGTCCAAGGTTCAAACCCCGGGCCTCCTGACCTGTGTGATGAGCTGGCCCACACGCAGTGCTGATGCATGTAAGGAGTGCTGTGCCATGCAGGGGTGTCTCCTGCATAGGGGAGCCCCACATGCAAGGAGTGCACCATGTAAGGAGAGCCACCCAGCGCGAAAAAACTGCAACCTGCCCAGGTACTGTACACATGGAGAGCTGACGCAGCAAGATGACGCAACAAAACAAGACACGGATTCCAGGTGCCACTGACAAGAAAACAAGCGGACACAGAAGAACACACAGTGAATGGGCACAGAGAGCAGACAATGGGGGCAGGGAAGAGAAGAGAAATTTTTTTTAAAATCTTAAATATATATATATGTATATATATATGTATATAATGGGTATATTAGACAACTTTATTGCCTTAAAAAACTGGGTAAAAATCTTTCAAGATTGAGTTAAAGAAAGAAAAGCCTCTCTGGGACAAAATTTCACCTTGATTTGATGACCCTTAGGAGTTTTCTTGTCTGCATTATTCCTATGCCAAATAATCTTAGGTAGTTTTTAGGGAAAGAACAAATACGATTATATTTTCTCATGATGTAATTATTATTGAATTTACTCAGCTAAACACAGTCTTTCAAGGATTAGATATATTGCTGACTTGTTTGTATTTATATTTTTACTCCCATCAATTTTACTCTAATTCATACTTATGAACAAGCCCATAATGTAAAATGCAGAGAAGATTCAAAAGAAAATTTCAGGCACCTGCTAAAATTGTTGCTGCTATACTTATGGATTCATGACAAACCAAAAAAATTTCAAAAAAACAGGGAGCAGATGGGGCTCAAGCAGCTGGGCACCTGCCTCCCACAAGGGAGGTCCTGGGTCTGGTTCCCAGTGCCTCCTGAAGAAGACAAGCTGACAATGAGCAGAGACAACGAATAGACAATGAGCAGACATAGTGAGCAGACAGACAAGGGAGCCATCTTGGAGGGGAAACTCAATTGAAAAAAAAAAACTTTGTTCATGAGTTTGCTGATTGATTCACTCAGCAAATATTTAAACCTATTGTATCAGTTAACTGTTGCTCCGTAACAAATTGTCCCAATAAACAACAAGTATTTATTATACCTTACAGGGAGCAAATTGGCCAGGTGGTTCTGGCTCAGAGTCTTTCATGAGGTTGCAGTTGGATGTCAGCCAGAGCTGGAGCTATCTGAAGACCTGACTGTGGCTGGAGGAGCCACTTTCAAGGTAATCCCTTACCGTGGCTGCTGCTGGGAGTTGCTGATGGCTGGGGGGAGGAGGCCTTAGTTCCTCTCCACTGGGCCTCTCCATGCGATTTCTTGAGTGACCTGATCCAGCAATCCAAGAGTGAAAAAATGCCAGGAGAAAGCTGTATCCTTTCTATAACCTACAGCTTCAGAAGTTACACACCATCACTTCCACTGCATTCTATCTGTTAGAAGAGACTCACTAAGTAGAATCCACATTCACAAAGAAGAGAATTAAACTACCCCCTTTGCAAGGGGGAGTGTCAAAGCATTTTTGGATATTTTTTTAAAACCCCAACAAGTACTAAGATAGAAGCTGGTCAGAAGCGGACTTGGCCCAATGGATAGGGCGTCGACCTACCACATGGGAGGTCCAGTTCAAACCCCGGGGCCTCCTTGACCCGTGTGGAGCTGGCCCACGTGCAGTGCTGATGTGCACAAGGAGTGCCGTGCCATGCAGGTGCGGGCAGCGGCGGGCCTCCAGGAGGGTCGGCGGTTGGCCGGGCGGGCTCTCCGGACGGGGGCTGCCTCATGGTCGAAGGAGAGGAGGGGGTTCGGCACGAAGCCGTTGGGCCCTCACTCTCTCCGCTCGGGCACGGGGGACGCGCGGTGCAAGCAAGAACACCACGGAGACAAGGTCTGGGCACAAGTCTGCTTTATTGTTGAAGGGGACATGGTTTTATAGGGTCTAGGGATACGTAAAGGGACTTGATTGGTGCCGGCGGGTGCTGTTGCTTGCGTAGGCGGTTACTGGACAGTAGGCGGTTACTGGACAGTAAGCTGGCTAAGGGGTTAGGAGCAAGGGAGGGGAAGGGGAAAGTGTGGGCTGGCTAGATAACGGCTAGGCGGAAGACGGAGAAGGGGAGAAGGAGGGGCAGCGCCGGCTGCCAATACTGGGCGGGAAGGAGACGGGGACAATTGCTCCCTTTTGTTTAAAAGTATGTGCTTCGGGGGAGGTGAACTGGTGGCAGCAGGGGCAGTATGGGACGGGGTACTGGGGTAAGACGAGGGGGGGAGGGAGACCACGAGGACCGGCTGGCGGCGAGAAGCAGAGGGCCCTCCCAGCTGCTCTCAGCTGCAGAGGACACAGCGTCTGGCCAGGACGCATGTGCCTGCTGCTGGGGTTGGCGCACGCCGGCGCCTGGCGTGCGCCGAGCTCTGCCAGCAAAACGGGGTCGTGATGTTCCTGAACCCCTCGCCCGATTGGGGGAGAAGGAGGGAGATGAGTGAGGAAAGGGAGACAGGAGGTTACAGGCGTGCAGTTCGGTGTTTGCGGCGGGGGGCGGGAGGAGCGCGGCGGATGGCTTGGTGGTGGCTCTTTAGTGGCGAGGCGTTGATAATGAACCTGCACAAAGGAGCTGAATACCGCGTTGGCTTGGTCTTTGGCGAGGCGGACTATTTTTTTGACGGCCCAGGGTCCTACAATGAGGGCTAAGATGATGATGATGAGTGGGCCTAAAAATGGAAGGAGGTATGGGAGGAGGGTATGGAGAACAGTGGAAAAATAGTTCGCATTTTCTCGCTCTTTGCGGCGCTTATCCAATCCCTCCTGGACCTTTCTCAGGTTGTCCTCGACTAAGCCGGTGGAGTTGGCGTATACGCAGCACTCCTCTCCAAGGGCGGCACAGAGACCCCCTTCCTTAAGGAGGAGGAGGTCGAGGCCGCGGCGGTTCTGGAGGACTACCTCAGAGAGAGAATTGAGAGAATTTTTTAGATGTTTTACAGCATTTTGAAGGTAGGTGATATCTTCGTCGACGGCCTGTCTGAGAGAGGAGAGGGCAGAGGACTGTGTGGCGAGGGCGGCGATCCCTGTGCCTGCCCCTGCAAGACCTAGAAGGGTAGCGACTGTTAGGACTGCGGTGACAACCCCGTCCCATACTGCCCCTGCTGCCACCAGTTCACCTCCCCCGAAGCACATACTTTTAAACAAAAGGGAGCAATTGTCCCCGTCTCCTTCCCGCCCAGTATTGGCAGCCGGCGCTGCCCCTCCTTCTCCCCTTCTCCGTCTTCCGCCTAGCCGTTATCTAGACAGCCCACACTTTCCCCTTCCCCTCCCTTGCTCCTAACCTCTTAGCCAGCTTACTGTCCAGTAACCGCCTACTGTCCAGTAACCGCCTACGCAAGCAACAGCACCCGCCGGCACCAATCAAGTCCCTTTACGTATCCCTAGACCCTATAAAACCATGTCCCCTTCAACAATAAAGCAGACTTGTGCCCAGACCTTGTCTCCGTGGTGTTCTTGCTTGCACCGCGCGTCCCCCGTGCCCGAGAGGAGAGAGCGAGGGCCCAACGGCTTCGTGCCGAACCCCCTCCTCTCCTTCCACCGCGAGGCAGCCCCTGTCCGGAGAGCCCGCCCGGCCAACCGCCGACCCTCCCGGAGGCCCGCCGCTGCCCGCATGCAGGGGTGTCCCTGTGTAGGGGAGTCCCACACGCAAGGAGTGCGCCCCGTAAGGAGAGCCGCCCAGTGAAAAAGAAAGTGCAGCCTGCCCAGGAATGGCGCCGCACACACAGAGAGCTGACACAAGATGACCCAACAAAAAGAAGCACAGATTCCCGTGCCGCTGACAACAACAGAAGCGGACAAAGAACATGCAGCAAATGGACACAGAGAACAGACAACTGGGGTGGGGGGAAAGGGAAGAGAAATAAATAAAAAATAAATCTCTAAAAAAAAAAAGATAGATGCTGGTAGACCATGTGTATAAAACAGACGTGGCCCTCATGGAACTAACAGAGAAGAGGGGCAGAGAGGCTTTAATTAAATGAGCACACAAATAAATATAAAATTACAAATGTGATAAATTCTATGAGGAAAAAGGTACCCAGTGTGATGAGAGAGAACGATGCGGCGGGCTGGAGTTTATCTGAGGAAGTGGTGTTTTAGTCAAGATCTGAAGGGTGAGTAAGAGCATTCCAGGCAGAAAGAGCATGTGCCAAAGTACTGTGGCAGAGAACAAGGCAGGATGGAGTATCAAAAAGCGGCTGCAGTGTCTACAGCAGAGAGTGCAACAAAGTGAGAGGAGGCTAGAGAGGAAGCAGGGACCTACCATCAGTTGGTCTTTGGATCCAAAAGGCCTTCCATGTGCACTTTGGAGCAGATGGTCTAGGCTACCTACTCCCCTCTCTTCTTGCTGCACCCCTATGTGAAACTAAGAAGCCACTGTACCACATTGTTGCCAAATCACAAGAAAGTTCCCAACCATGCCAGATCCACATACACTGCTTTCCCCAAGGAACAGACAGGACAATTCATCCAAAGGGGCTACCTTACTTTTCTAACTCTTCTTTCCATCTGCTCCATATCTCCCCTTGACTGACCCAGCTCTCCTTTCCTGCCTTCCCAATTATTCCTTTGTATCTCTTGAACTTCCGTTCTGAGACCTAAAATATCTCATATATTTATATCCCTAGCCTTTTCTCTGCCTAAATGGAAGGCTTGTGGTCCCTTGGGAGCACAGCATTCTCTGCAGCTCTCTCTCCAATATATCACCTACTGAAAGTTAAGAGATTAGATTGTTGCCGAGCAAAGGCGGGGGTGGGGATGGAGAGTGTTCTCTGTGCACTCAAATGACCAATTCTTGAGAGACCAGGTTTCAAAGGGAGAAAGAGTTTATTGCTAAGCACAAAGCAGGAAATCAGATGGTCTAATGACCTAAAAATCTGACCCCCTGTGTCTCAGGAGTTTAGGGTTTTTGTGGATTCAGACAAGGGAAGGTAGAATGGTTACCATTTTATTTTATTTTATTTTATTTTTAAAGATTTACTTATTTATTTCCCCCCCTTCCCCTCTTCCCACTGGGCTGTTTTTGCTGTCTGTGTTTGCCTTCTCTTCTCATTTTCTCTCCTCTAGGATTCATCAGGATTTGAACCTGGAGACCTCTGATAGGGAGAGAGGTTCCCTGTCAATTGTGCCACCTCAGTTCCTCCTTTCTGCTGCACTTCACCTTGACTCTCCCTTTGTTTCTCTTTTGATGCGTCACCATCTTGCTGTGTGACTCACTTGCGCGGGGCACTGGCTTACCACACTGGCACTCGTGTGGGCACTGGCTTGCCATGCAGGCATGCTTTCTCTTCTTCTTTTTCACCAGGAAGCCCCAGGGATTGAACCCAGGGCTTCCCATATGGTAGGCGGAAGCTCTATCACTTGAGCCACATCTGCTTCCCTACTGTTTTAATAGCAAGGATAAACAAGGGCAGGGACTAGGCTAGAATATCCATCACAATAGTAAGTATAAACAAGGGTTGGGACTAGTTCAGTGAGTTTTAGTAATTTCAGGTATTAACTTTGGAATATTCTATAATATACTAGAAAGAAAAAAAGCATCTATATAATGACTCAGTATTCATAATCATTTGTTAATTCTTAACTCTCGATTACAAGATCAGTGTCCTTATCACCACATACAGCTTCCAAACCATTCCTCTCTTTCTCCTTATAAAAGAAAAATTACTGTGCCTTTGAAATTGTACCCCATTCAGCTGTACCACTTTCTTCTCCTCTCCACCAAAAAACATTATTTTCCAATCTGTTGTTCATGACTGCCATTCATTGAAGGCTCAAGGCTTCCTCCTTTTCTAACTCCTGTCATTTCCTGGGTGGTGCTGGTGCCAGTACCCACAAAGACAAGCCACCCACTATCCTGGCCTCTCAGTTCCTTGATTTCCTCATTGTCAATAACTATTTTCTCCACTCCATCTCAGCCTCCCATGCCATTGTTACACATGGACTTTGTTATCACCAGAAACCAACCACTTCTTAAATAACTTGTTCCTTTTTGTTTTTCATTAAGGCTAATTTTATGTACAGCCTTTTGGGGGGCAATATCCAGGCTTTTCTAAAGGCAAAGAAAAAGCTCATAAATATGATTGAATAATAGGTCCCTTTGGGGCTTTAAGTAGCTGTGTCAGATATATTAGTTGAAGAGTCCTTTCCAGATCTGGCCCCAATTACAGATTCTGATCAGAAACATCTGTTGCCTGCACCATTTCACTTTCCAGTTAGGACTGACATCAACTCCATTCTCCAGCCACAATGCCCTCTCATTCCAGCCCATTTATTCAAGAACCTCCATGCAAATCACTCTTGACTTCATCAGGACCTCCAGCCTATTAGCTTTGTCCCATTCTATCCATCAGCACTCTCTTGTGTTCCTTTCTTGCCTTATTCATGACCCATGAATTATTTTGATCATTCCCTTTCTTGCCTTATTCATGACCCATGAATTATTTTGATCATTCCCTTGAAAATACACTCAGCCTTCCTGCCCCTCTTTCCTTCAGTTCCACCTGCCTGGATAAAACATATCCTCATCAACTCTGGAGTCTGGATCTCTCCCCTCCTTCTCAGAAAGTTCACTCTTCACATTATAATCCCATCTCCTGTAGGTTGAACTTCTCCCTCCCTGACAGAGACTGTTAACTATTCACCAAGCCCATTTCCTCTTTTTGCTGGGCACACAACTAGACTACATTTCCCAGTATTCCCAGCTAGACTACATATTCCCAGCTAGGGATGGCCATGTGACTGAGTTTTAGCCAATAGTGTCTGCACAGAAATAATATGTACCATTTCCAGGCTGGATCCATAAAAACATCCCATGGGTGCCATCCTTGCTTTCTTTTTCATGGCTTGATGCTGATGAGGTTGGAACCAGGGAAGCCATGGTGAAAATGGAGGAAACATAAGATGAGGAAATCTAGGTTATGAATCACCATTCACAGGAAATGCTAGTACTTTAGATTTTTAGTTATCAAAGCATAAACTTCTATTATGTTGGAGCCATTGTGAATAGTTGGGATAGTCTGCACAGCAGCTAGTGTTATTTGTACTATACATAATTCAATGGAATATTCCCATCAGCATTTGATTGTGGATAGTATCCTCTACTTAAAATAGAAAATCCCTCCCTTGATCCAACATTCTCTTCCAGCTAATACCCTATCTCTCTGTTCTCCTCACAGACAAGTTTCTCAAGAATTGTGTTCTCATACTTTCTCTACTTCCTCCATTCTACTCATTCTTTGATCCTCTCTAACCTGGCTTCCATTCCCACAACTTCACCAAAATTTCTCTCACCAAAGTTACTAATAACCTCCACATTGCCAAGCCCAATACACACTTCTCAGTGTCCACATTATTATACCTCTCAGCAATATTTGACTTCACTGATTTCACCCTCCTTCTTGAAATACTCTTTCTCATACTTTCTGTGGCACCGCACTCTTCTGGTTGATCTACAGCTGCATCTACTCCCTCTTTTTCTCCTTTGCTGGCTTATTTTCCTTATCCTGGAAGCTAAATATTTTTATCACATTTCTCTTTTCACTCAACCTTCTCTCTGTACACAATTCAAGCCACACCCATACCTATAATAACTATCAGCAACACAAATGCTGAGCTCACAGCCAGGTCTCCCTTCTGCTTTCTGAACATACTCTGCCTACTTGATGTTCTTTACTTCTTGTTTCATGATTGACACTGAAGACAGGGCCAAGAATCTAGGGCTAGAGAAGTGGGAATGAATACTGGTTTGTCTGAATCAAACAGTAGGCACAGGTTGGACTGGGAGTGGAAGGGATGGAAGATCTGGAGAATACTTGGTTGGACATCACTGTTTCATAGACCCTGGAGCATGCAGCCTGGGTGCCTCAGTCTATTCTAAAGTACTAAAAAAGCAGAGACATGGTAACAGGTGTTTTATTTCATCCTGTGCCTATAATTCCCTTCCTCAAAATCAGCGAACTAATTCAACCTGCAGGTGAGACTTTCAAATTTCTAAGAAATATTTAAATAATGGAGATTTGAGGAAATTTTTTAATACACAAAATTCTTTTTTGTTGGGATAAGAACATAAAACTGTACTGTGTATAATTTTATTCATTCGAGGTTATTTTTGTATATTACATTTTCAAATACTTTTTATTCAAAATATAAATTACAAGACCACTTAAATTATTTTTAAATATAACAAATGGAGCCTACAAACTGCTAAACTCTAAGAACAAAATTGTTCTCTCTTTTTTTCCCATTTTGTAAAAGGAGGCAAAACTTGCAAGCATAAGATGTTAACTTAACAAAATAGATGTAATTCAGTTGTCACCCTGAGTCTTCCAGCCCACTGAGGTTACTCTTTAATATCTAAACAAAAATGACTCAAGCTACTGTCTCACATAATGTGGTAGTTTGTGCCCTCTCTAATGTTTTATATATTCCTTGGAAAGGACTTTATGCTGTTATCACTGATTCTCACCTTCTTCAGTTCATAATTCTCGATTGTGCGCAAGGTAATTCTTTAGACCTGGCCTTCCCATTTTTTCACACATTCTCCTTACTATTTCCCTCTCTCCATGTTTTTCACCCCCTGCCCCCCAGGCTGCCACCAAATCTCCAAATTCCTCTCACTTCTCACTTTCTTTGGTACAGCAATTCTACTCTCTTTACCTTGTACCATCAGCCTCTTCATTCTTCAAGAATCCAGGGGTGTTTACCTCAACAGAAAGAACCACTCATTTGTGCCATTAGTGCTCTCCCCCCTCAGAAAGTGAAAATAAACCATGAATTCTTTCTGAAGGGCATTTTTTTTTCTTTCCACTACAGAGAAAGTCACTCCTTCTATACTAGCATCTGCCTTTCCTCTGTGCCTCTGTATATGCTGTTCCCTCTGTCTGGAACACCACATCCCACCCCACACCTGGCCCACACATTCTACATGACTTTGAATCTCACCCAAATATCACCATCCTAGGCACCTTGTACATTTTTGCTGACTGAATAAGTTATGTCTTCTCAACTCTCAAATACGAACAACATTCATTCCTGGAAAAAGTTCTCAAGAAAAATAAAGCAAAATTGACTCAGACTTAATCTAATGGTCCTCATTTTCTGAGCTACCATTATCATCAGTTTCTGGTTCTGCTGCTTTATTTCTAGAATTTTCATTGGCTCCTTCAAACTGAAGTTTTGCCAAGATTTAACAAGTTTCCTTTTCCTTCCTCATATTCATTTGTGTTCAAATGTATTTCTAAAATGGAGCATGCTGTTTATCAGAAACCCAGCTACTTCCCTGTGGTCTCTACACCATTTTGCAAGATCTTTCTAGCATTTTGTCATTTGGCCAACATTTGTGGATTTGCATTTCTGCCTCTGCAACTGGGACAATTGCAACAGTAGCTACTAGCTAGCAATTTTTCTGGTTTCTTAAAAAGTCATCTCAAAAATAAATAAATAAATATTAAAAAGTCATCTCTACACAGAGTATTACATATTGTAGGATTCCATTTATGAAAAACATAAATATAAATCAATTTATAAAGATGAAATTAGATTGGTGGTCATGTAGGGCTGGGGAAGGACTGCTAAGGGATGTGGAGTCTTTCCAGTAATGAAATTGTTCTAAAATTTTTGAGACAATGAATATACAGCATTGTAATTATACTAAAAGCCATTGATTATACACTTAGGAGAGAATAGCCAGAAACAGCAGCTATGTACAGTGGGAGAAGCATAGAAAGATTGAGATGTGAGGAATTTTCTTGTTTGTCTGTTTTTTTACTATTATTATTATTGAAATAATGAAAATGCTGTAATAATGATTGAAGTGATGAATGCACAACTATGTGCTTATATCAAACACCATTGATTGTACAGTTTAGATGAATTGTATGTTTATTAATATGTACCAATAAAATTCATTTGTTGAAAAAAATACAATTCAGTATTTATGTTTACCTGGGGTTAAGTACTCAAAAATTTTCAAATTACATAAATTTTATTGCCTCAAAAAAATAGCACTTAGTTAGCATCAACTTGATTGGGGATGATGGAAAAGTTTTGGTAATGGATGGTGGTGATGCTGGCACAAGATTGCAAGTGCTTAACACCACTGAATTATATACTTGAAAGTGGCTAAAATGGGAAATTTTAAGCTTAGAAATGTTACCAGAATAAAAACAAAAAACAGAACTCTACAACAAAAAGAATGAACCATATGGAAACTAGGGACTATAGTTGATAATATAATTATAGAAATATTGTTTGATCAATTGTAACAAAGTTGCCTCACTAATGCAGAAGGCTACTTAGAGATAAAACTGTATATGTATGTGATTGGTAATACAGGAATTCTGTACTCTCTGCATGATTTTTCTATAAACCTACAACTGCTCTAATAAAAAATTAAGGTAAAAATTAATCAGAATAAGACAACCAGCAAAATGGTGGCAAAGTAAGGAGCTCCTAGAGACAGCTCATTGCTACAGGACAATTAGTAAACACCCAGAGCTACCTAAAGCACCTTTTTGGGGGCTCCAGGACACCAGAAGAGCATCCTGCCACAACCTTGAAGGAATGGAAGGAAGAGACTGCCCATCTACAGAGATTAGTAAGTAGAGCACTCCACCCCACAGAGGCCAGTGCCCATCCTCCACTGGAGGCACAAGCCGCCTGGGGAGCCATTCCACAGCTGAAATTGAAAATTCCATTTCCCAAAAACAGGGGAGGAAGAGGCAGTTGGACACCAACTTCAGCTACTGATGAGTAAATTTGGCAGGCTAAAGTATAGTCCTAAGAACAGCTAAAGATTGAAACTGTCCAAGTCAGAAAGAGTCCAGTAGCCACCATTTTAACTCCATCCCTGGCACAAAGGGAAGCAGAGGGACTGAAAATCACAGTGCTGTTAGGGACCAACTTCTTTCCATCCAGATTGGATTGGAGCTCTAGCATAAGCCCCAGCCCCACCTCCAGCAGGGAGGAAGTTGGGGCGGGGGGACCTGTGCCAGCCTCTCTGGGAGAATACAGGACAAGATGCAGAGGCAGGTGAACATCCTACTTTGGCAGTGCAAGCTGCCCCAGCAGCTAGTCTGTGGCCAGAATTGGAAGCTCAATTCCTGAAATAGGGGAGGAAGAGACAGTTTGCCACCAATTTCAGCTACTGATTAGTAAATCTGCCTGACTAAAGTATAACCCTAAGAACAGCTAAAGTTTTGAACCTGTCTGGGTTGGAAAAAAGGCCAGTAGCCACCATTTTGACTCTGCCCCCAGCAGGAGGGAAGGGCGGGCTGATGGGAGGACCGGTTTCATTCACTCAGATCAGCCTGCCGCCCTAGCCTAGGCTTCAGCCCCACTTCCAGCAGGGAGAAAGCTGACAGGCCCTGCACCAGCCTTTCCAGGTAACTGCATGTACATTTGGCTGGCACAGACTAACTACTCAAAAGTCTACCGGGACAACTGCGGTCATTTTAGACCCCCCCTGCATAGATTGCTGCTTACACCTGCAGCTCTGTCCCTGCTCAAGCAGAAGAGAAAGGGGCATGAAGCTTCTTCAGTCTCTTTGGGAACCTAGATTCTAGGACTGCACAATTTGGATTATTACACAAAGTTGTGGTTTTGTCCCTACTCCTGGCAAAGGAGAAAGTTGGGAGAAGCTTCATTGGTCCCTGGGACAATGAGGGCAACTTGAGTCTCCACAGCTTACACCAACTTGGCTCCTTGGCTTACATCCTTGGCTCCTACTACACAACCGGCAAGAGAGAAAAGGCAAAAAAAAGTCCTAAACTAAAAAGAGAAACTGCACCCAGAATAAATAGTCTAATAAACCAGATGCCAAGACACCAACAAAAAATTAGAGTCCACACCACCAAGAAACAGGAAGCTATGGCCCAGTTAAAGGAACAAGATAAGCCTCCAGATGACATAAAGGAGGTTGAGACAACTAATCATAAATGTTCAAACAAATCTCCTTAATAAATTCAATGAGATGGCTAAAGAGATTGAGGATATTAAAAAGACATTGAATCAGCACAAAGAAGAATTTGAAAGCATACATAGAAAAATAGCAGATCTTATGGGAATGAAAGGCAAAATACATGAAATTACAAATACACTGTAATCACATAATAGCAGATTTGAGGAGGCAGAAGAAAGGATTGGTGAGCTTGAAGAAATGGCCTCTGAAAGTGAACACACAAAAGAACAGATGAAGATAAGAATGGAAAAAATTGAACAAGGTCTCAGGGAAATAAATGACAGCAAGAGATGTGCAAACATACATGTCATGGTTGTCCCAGAAGGAGAAGAGAAGGGAAAAGGGTCAGAAGGAATATTTGAAGAAATAATGGTAGAAAATTTCCCAACCCTATTGAAGGTCATAGATATCCATGTCCAAGAAGCACAATGTACTTCCATCTAAATAAATCCAAATAGACCAGCTCTGAGACACATACTAATCAGAATGTCAAATGCTAAAGACAAAGAGAGAATTCTGAGAGCAACAAGAGAAAAGCAATGCATCACACAAAAGGGATACCCAATAAGATCAAGTCCCAATTTCTCATCAGAAACCATGGAAGCAAGAAGCCAGTGGTGGGAAGTGGATGTGGCTCATGCAGCTGAGCTCCCACCTACCATATGGGAGGTTGCTGGTTCAGATCCTGGTGCCTCCTAAAGAAGACAGAGCTCTGATGTGATGGGCAGGCATGGTAAGCTGACACAAGAGACCAAGAAGAGGGAACATAATGAGAGACACAAAAAAGCAGGGAGCAGAGCTTCCCAGTGCCTCCTAAAGATTACAGCAAGCTGATGTGACAGGCAAGCACAGTGAGCTAAGGTGACACGATGATGCAACAAGAGATGTGGGGAGGAAAAACAATGAGAGACACCACAAAGCAGGGAGCAGGGGTGGCTCAAGTGATTAGGCGCATCCCTCCCACATCAGAGGTGTTTGGCTCCCAGTGCCTTCTAAAAAGAAACAAGGGGGAAGCTGATGTGGCTCAGAGATAGAGCATCTGCCTACCATATGGGAGGTCTGGGGTTCAGTACCCAGGGCCTCCTGGCCCGTGTGGTAAGCCGGCCCACATACAGTGCTGCCACGTGCAAGGAGTGCCGTGTCACACAGGGGTGCCCCCTGCATGGGGTGTCCCATGCCCAAGGAGTGAAGCCCGCAAGGAGAGCCGCCCTGCACAGAAAAAGCGCAGCCCACCCAGGAGTGACGCCGCACACATAGAGAGCTGACGCAGCAAGATGATGCAACAAAAAGAGACACAGATTCCCAATGCCACCTGACAAGAATGCAAGTGGACACAGAAAAACACACAGCAAATGGACACAGAGAGCAGACAATTGGGGGCGGGGGTGGTAAGGGGAGAGAAGTAAATTGAAAAAAATAAATCTTTAAAAAAGAAAAGAAAAGAAACAAGGAAGACAGACACAGCAAGTGCAAACAGCAAGGGGAGTGGGAAGAAATAAATAAATAAAATGAATCTTAAAAAATAAGAAGAAGGCAGTGGTTTGATAATATTTAAGACACTGCAAGAGAAAAATGTACAGCCAAGAATCTTATATCCAGCAAGACTGTCTTTCAAAAATGAGGGCCACTTTAGAATATTCACAGATAAACAAAACTTGAGAGAGTTTGTAACAAAGAGACCAACTTTGCAGGAAATATTAAAGGGCATGGTACAGCCTGAAAAGAAAAAGAGAGGGAGGCCTGGAAGAGAGTCTAGAAATGAAGATTATGTCAATAAAAGTAACTGAAAGTGTCAAAAGAGTGGTGAAAATAAAATATGACAGATAAAACCCAAATATTCAGAAATAAACTTAACAGTGATATAAAGCACTTGTATTCAGAAAACTACAACTCACTGTTAAATAAAAAAATACCTAAATAATTGGAAGAACATTCCATGCTCACACATCAGAAGATGAAATATCATTAAAATGTCAATTCTACTCAAACCAATATACAGATACAATGCAATCCTGATAAAAATTCCACCAGCATTTTTAAAATAAATGGAAAATATGATTATAAAATTTATTTGGAAGATTAAGGGCCAGAAACATCTTAAAAAGGAAAAGTGAAGTTGGAAGGCTCTCATTTCCAGACTTTAAATCATATTACCTAGCTACAGTGGTAAAAACAGCACGGAACTGGCATAAAGACAGACACACAGACCAATGGAATCTAACTGATGATTCAGAACAGACCCTCACATCTACAGCCAAGTGATTTTTTTTTTTAATTCCCCTCCCCTCCCCCGGTTGTCTGTTTTCTGTGTCTTTTTGCTGCGTCTTGTTTCTCTGTCCGCTTCTGTTGTCGTCAGCGGCACGGGAAGTGTGGGCGGTGCCATTCCTCGGCAGGCTGCTCCCTCCTTCGCGCTGGGTGGCTCTCCTTATGGATGCACTCCTTGCGCGTGGGGCTCCCCTACGCGGGGGACACCCCTGTGTGGCACAGCACTCCTTGCGCGCATCAGCACTGCGCATGGGCCAGCTCCACCCGGGTCAAGGAGGCCCGGGGCTTGAACCGCGGGCCTCCCATGTGGTAGACGGATGCCCTAACCACTGGGCCAAAGTCCGTTTCCCCTACAGTCAAGTGATTTTTGACTAGCCTGTCAAACCCATCCAGCTCAGGCAGAACAGTCCATTCAACAAATGGTGCTGAGAGAACTGAATATCCATAGTCAAAAGAAGGAAAGAGGACCCCTATCTCACACCTTATACAAAAATTAACTCAAAATGGATCAAAAACCTACACATAAAAGCAAGAACCATGGAAGAAAATGTAGGAAAATATCTTCAGGACCTGGTGGTAGGTGGTAGATTCTTAAAGAAGATAAAAGGAGGACCGAGATGGACTACTGATGTTTAATGTATGTAGAAGTTTTAATTAATTTTACTGTAAAAGTATGGAAATGTACAGAGTTGATGGTAACACATTATAGTAAGTAACAGGTGGTTTATAAATGGGAATGTGGTTGAAAATGGTAGTCTAGGGAAGTAAATGCCAATTGACAGAAAACTAGAGAAAAATCTAGGGACTGAATAGTACGGTAAACCCAGAAGTGGATGAGAATTGTGGTTGACGGTACAGATGCTGGAGTGTCCTTTGTGAACTAGAACAGATGTCCATCACTATTGCAGGTGGTGGGAATGTAGAGAAGCATGGGAAAAATACAACTGGAGTGACCTATGGACTGTGGTTAACAGAAATAATGTAATATTCATGTATCTATGCCAAAAATGTACTGTATTGATAATGGGAGAGTATGAAAATAGTGTGCCAAATGTACGCTACGAACCTGCTAATAATCTGATGATATCATCTCATAATCTGTAACAAATGTTCCACTACGGTGTGGTGTGTTGATAGAATGGGAATTCTGTACATGTGCATGATTGTTTTGTAAGTTTACAAGTTTTGTCATAAAAATCTATTTTAAAAATAATAATAGGGTAGGTTGGGAGAAAAATATACCAAAATATAGACAAGGACTATAGTTAGTAGTAAGATTTTAACAATATTCTTTCATAATTTGTAACAAATGTCCTACAACAATGCAAGGTGTTGGTGGTGGGTTGATGTATGGGACCCCTGTATGATGTTATACATGTATGCTTTATAAAGTCACAACTTTTACTACGCACTTATTGTTTATGTATGTTTGTGTATAAATGATATAAAAATACTAATAATAGTGTGGGTTGGGAAAAAATACTTTGCCTAGTAGTAATATTTTGAGGTTGCTCTTTAATCAATAGTTAAAGATATTTCACAACAATGCAAGGTATTGGTGGTAGGGTGAGATATGAGAGCTCTGTATGATGTTATATATGTTTGTTTTGTAAGTTCACAACTATTACTATATACTTATTGTTTATGTATGAGTGATATACTTCAATACATTTTTAATTTTAAAAAAATTAATCAGAATAAAATAGCACATAGTTATTTAGAAAAATGACTGAATAAACAAATCAGTCTGAGTATAACAGAAAATTGAGATAAATGCCCATTTTTTAAATTAAATAAATGTGGACATTTTTGTTTAAAAGTCTCTAGATCCTTTGGAAAAGGGCTGTTTTCACATTATAATTAAAAGGTAAAGTTAGAGAAAGGAATGCACCCATTCATTCAGATGCAGTCTTAATTTAGAAACATATAACTATGTACTCAATTTTGGGAAGTATTTATTGTGTTGTGAATTCCCAATGCCATTTTCCTATTGCATTCTTACATTATTTAGTGTGCTGTGGGTTCCCAATGCTATTTTCCTATAGTATTCTTACATACTTTGACAGTTAGCAAAGGAACTGTTTCATCAGCCTCCGTTTCCTGTAGAATGTCATATCATTGACCCCTGACATACTGGGCATTCTGTTGTTTCCCTTTTCAATACTTTATAAAAATATTTGGAGGTGATATCATAAAGTTTGTCACTTCTTGTCCCTGAAAACATTCCTTCTATAGTCAGCAAGACACAGAGCTTCACACCTTTTTCTTCACACAGATTATACTACCTGGTCATAATCTGACACTAAAAGAGGTTTGTTCAAAACCTGATTGGAAAAAAAAAGAAAAAAAGACCGGTGGGAGTGAATGTGCTCGCATGGTTGAGCGCCCACCTCCCATATGGGAGATGCTGGTTTGGATCCTGGTGCCTCCTGAAAAAACAAAAAAGCAAACAGCAAGTAAAAGAAACGAAAAATTCTAACTCAGGGAAGCCAATGTGGTAGGAGACTTATATCCTGTATATATAAAGAACTCCTGTATTGTGAAAATAAAAAGACAACCTATTTAAAAAATGGGAAAAAGATTTGAACAGACACTTCACCAAAGAAAAAATACAAATGGCTAAAAAGCACATGAAAAAATGCTCAAAATCACTAGCTATTAGGGAAATGCAAATCAAAACTACAATGAAATATCATCTTACTTCCATAAGACTGGCAACTATCAAAAAAACAGAAGGCTGCAAGTGCTGGAAAGGATGTGGAGGAATGGGAACACTCATCCACTGCTGGGGGGAATGCAGAAGGATCCAGCCATTCTAGAGGACAGTTTGGCAGTTTCTCAAAAAGTTAGTTATAGATTTGCCATATGACCCAGCAATTCCACTGCTGAGTATATACCCAGAAGAACTGAAAATAAGGACACGAACCGATATATGCACACCAATTCTCATAGTAGCACTATTCACTATTGCCAAAAGTTGGAATCAACCCAAATGCCCATCAACAGATGAATGGATAAATAAAATGTGGTATATACATACATTGGAATACTACTCAGCTATAGGAAGGAATACAGTACAACACATGTTATACATGGATGAATCTTGAGGACCTTATGTTGAGTGAAGCAAGCCAGGCATTGAAGGACAAATACTACATGACCTCAATGATATGAAACAAGCAAACCAAGCTGTCTCAGAGAGCTAGAGACTGGAAGATAGGCTTAAAGGAATTTGGGGGGGGGAGGGAGAAAGGTTGTGCGCTGGCGCCTACATGGGTGACGTCTATGATAAGCTGGAGGTAAGTATTTGTACAGGGAAGGGATAAGATGGGGGCATAAGGATACTTTTGGGTGGGGCTTTGTGGGCTTGAGGGGGGCTAGGGTTGGAAGGATGGGTCAGATGGCCCAAAGAATTGGGGGGAGGGATGGGGGGAACAATTGAATATGGGAGACTGTCAGGTATATGGTTAAAACTGTAATGTTGAGAAAACTCTTTAGAAAATATAATAAGGAAGGATTACATGTTTAAGGTGCTTAAGGGGAGGCATCTGGTACAGGGGCAGGCTTTTAGGGAGTGTGTGAGTGCTCATTTTGTCATAGTGTGTTATATCACTGGGTGAAGACCCATTCAATGAGTGTGAAGGTGCACCCACATCCTGGGGAGGCCTGATGTTCTCAATTTGAGGGAATTGTGTCTCTCAAGACAATCAGGGGCTCCCAATCAGTTAGGGCAGTCTAATATGTCAAGCCCTCAGTATTGTTGCAAGTATCTGTGAATCTGGTCCCTCAAGTAGTGAAGATTGATTGTCACTGTGGGCCCTGAGGGGAGGAGGAGAGAGGTATAGAATAGATGGAAGCGGGCAAACTGGGAGGCAATGGAAGTGCTCCACAAGATCATGTAATGAGGGATATAGGACATGTTAACTTACACCCAAAGTGTATAAAAGTCTATAAGCTAAAATGTAAACCATAATGTAAAACATAAGGAAACTAAAAATTTTTAAATGTGTACAGTCTAAAATATAAATAAACCATAATGTAAACCAAAATGGAACCATGTTTGATAGTTATGTTTCAAAATCTGTACATCAGCTGTAGCAAATATAACATGAACATATAAAAAGATCACTGCTGGGGAAAAGGGAAAAGAGTTTGATAATGGATATATGGGAGACCCCTATATTGTATATGTAGATTACTGTGATCTAAAACTTTCTTGAAGACAAAACTAAAAATTAGAAGAAAAAAAAAGGGTGTAGACACTAAGGAAATAATGAAAAGAAAGTGCCTTGCCACTGTACATACAGGGCAACACCTATTACAGTGGTGAAAGGCAAAACATTAAAAACAAAGCTTTATAATATTTTTCATTTTTTTAATACACCAATTTATTTTTACTTTATTTTAGTATTTCTAGATTAGTATGTATTCTATTCTAAACTTTTAAACCCATCACTGTATTTCAATTTCCTATTAATTGAATTTGGCAGTGTATTGGCTTCATTGTTGAAGAAATTTTGGACCACAGAGAGGTTCAACTATGGCAGGGGAGGAACACTGGTTGGGGTGTTATTGATGTGGGGCATATGGGTGGGAGGAAGTTCTCCAGAGCATGTGTATAGGGGACATAAAAATGTTCTGATATATGTTGGGTATTTTCATAGTAGTTACAGTTACAAACATCAACTGAGGGAGTGCTGAGTTCCTACCCAGGGGAGCTCTGTCACATTCCCCAATGGAACAGCAATAATCCCCCAAGAGCAACAGCAAAAACCAACAAGGAGGTACAGTCCAATAATGAACCCTTGATACTGACGACTATACTTATGAGCATGTGTGCCTGAAATATGCACTAGGCCTAGAGTTGTAGGGTGCCTAAGAGTTATCTCCTGAGAGCCTCCATGTTGCTCAAATGTGGCCACTCTCTAAGCCAAACTCAGCATGTAAATGCATTACCTTCCCCCCAGCATGGGACATGACTTCCAGAGATGAACCTCCCTGGTGCCAGGGATTACTACCAATCACTAGCTGGTGATGCAACTAGAAAGAGACCTTGAATAAAAGGGTCAACTCAGACCAGCAGAATATTTCCGCCTACATGTAGGATCATGTGTTAAAAACTGCTTTTTGACCTTGAATAAAAGGGGGAAATGGCAAAGACAAATGAGTTTATATGGCTAAGAGTTTTCAAAAAGGATTCAGGGGCTCTTCAGAGCTTACGCATGCCTCAGCAGGACCCCAGAAAAAGCCAAAGTAGATACAACCATAGGTACTGGTTCTCCTGAAGGCTACGGAGACCCACAGAGTATATGGTCATGGCAGATGGATTTGGAATTCTGTGCCATGTCAGATGGCCCTGCTTTGGAATTTGTGCTCCTGAGTGTGATGGAGCTGGAACTCTGATGTGACCTTTCTACACATGCCTCTTCTGTCACTTTTACTGAACCTGTGGTTGGTGCTAGGGATGGTGTATACTCAGAGGACTTGAATCTCTGAACTGCCCATGTGCCAACTGGGCCCTGAGCCTCAGGAGAGTTGCAACTCCTATGCTCTAGTTCATTGGACTTACCCAGATCAGCTAACAGGGAGGTGAAGATGGTCAACCACCACACCAGGGAATCAAGAGTGCCTACAACTGCAAGCAGAATTCCATCCATCATTCATGTGGAATCTAAGCCCCCTCTTGATCTAGAGGTGGAGTAGACATCACCATCCCAGGGTCCACAGAATGGAGGAATAAAATATGGATTAGAGTGGACTTACTGATATTCTACTATAAAACTATCATGACTAGTAATAGAAGAAATTGTAGCATTGAGGTGGAGAAAGTGGCCACAGTAGTTGCTGAAGGCAGGGAGAGAGAAGAAGAGATGTGATGTGGGGGCATTTTTGTGACTTTGAGTTGTCCTAAATGATATTGCAGGGTCAGATGCTGGACTTCATATATCCTACCATAACCCATTGATTGTACTAGAGGAGAGTGTAAGCTACAATGAAAAGTATAATCCAGATGGTGCAGCAGTGTCCCAAAATGTGTTCACCGAGTGTGATGAGTGTGCCACAATGATGGGGGAGGTTGTTGGTGTGGGAGGAGTGGGATGGGGAGGTGGTGGATATATGGGAACCTCTTATGTTTTTTAATGTAACATTTTTTGAGATGTTTATATCTTCAAAAAAATACAATTTACAAAAATGATGGGAGTGGGGGGTGGGGAGTGGGTTATATGGGAACCTCTTGGTTTTTTAATGGAACATTCTTTGTGATCTATTAACTTTAATTTTTAAAAATCTAAAAAAAAAACAACCATTGGATGGGAGTGGATGTGCTCACATGATTGAGCGCCCACCTCCCACATGGGAGGTCCTGGTTCAGTTCCTGATGCCTCCTGAAAAAACAAAAAAGCAAACAACAAGCAAAACAAATGAAAATCGAACTCAGGGAAGCCAATGTGGCTCAGTGGTTGAGTGCTGGCTTCCTACATACTAGGTCCTGGGTTCAATTCCTGGTCCCTGATACCTAAAAAACAAAACAAAAACAAACAAAAACCTTATTGGTGCACAAATAGGAGAGCAATACATGATAGTGATTCTACACAGGCTTTGGAATCAACAAAGCACCTCTACATACTAGCTGCATGACTTTGGTAAGTCATTTCAATTCTTTCAACTCTAGGTTGCGTTTTTGTAAAATGAGGAGGGAAACGGCATAAAAATTATTTCAACTAATGACTGTGAGAATTAAGTGATATTAGACTTGTGACAGTGAAGGTAGAGTCTGAAACACAGCAAGTGCTTATAACAACTGGAGTTACTGTTATTATTATTATAGTGGTGTCTTTAGAGTCTGAAAATCTCTACATTATTCCTCAGGGTTCCTTTTCAGTTTTGATCAGCCAGTGTCTCATGAAAATGTATAAGAAGCAAATCTCCCATTTTCAAATATGATTTATTCCTAAAATGCCACATGTGAAAATTTAACATTTTATTTACCAAGGAAGTGAAAGAGATCTATTCTTTCATTAATGTGTATATATAATATGTGCATATACATATACATATATATAATCTCTAAATCTCTGATTATATATTTCCAATATTTTTCACCTGTTCTTTATTATTTTCCCTTTAAAATCTGCACAAAATGAATGAACACCAATGAGCATCCAAATGAGAAGAGTCACTACGTTTATCATAACCTATTGATAGTCATATAGATAACGTGATATCTATATGATGTATACATTTATCATCAGCATCAACAATTTTGTTTTTCCATTTTCCACTGATTTTTATAAAATACCAGTGAAATCCATGAAAAAACTCAAATACTTGTACAAATAGTGCTTTTACAAAGATGCAAAAGCAAACTGTTGTCTGGCAGACAGCACCTCACACTGATAGATCAAATATTCGCTTATAAACAGATGTGCAAACATTCAAAAATTTTTTAGTTAGGGATATTGAAGCATAATGTACAAAAGAACAGTCTACAGGTAAGTCAGGAACTACCTCTATTGTTCTTTTGACAATTTTTTTCTTAAGTTAATGCCACTAATAATTTTTTGCAACCATTATTTGCCTGAAGATGCTAAGTGGGCAATTTATAGGCCAGGGATTGAACCTGGGATCTCATATGTGGGAAGCCAGCATGCAAACACTGAGCCACATTGGCTCCCCTGAGTTGGTTTTTTGTTTGTTCACCTGTTGTTTTGTTTTTGTTTTTAGGAGGCACCGAGAACTGAACCTGGGACCTCCAATGTGGGAGGTGGGTGCTCAACCGCTTGAGCCACGTATGTTCTCCTGTGCAATTCCTTTTTTTTAAACTGACTCCCCAATTTGTCACTTTTGCCTGTTGTTGTTTTTTAAAGATTTATTTATTTCTCTCCCCTCCCCCCTCCCCCCGCCCCACTGTCTGCTCTTTGTGTCCATTCACTGTGTGTTCTTCTGTGTCTGCTTGTATTCTCATCAGGCAGCACTGGGGATCTGTGTCTCTTTTTGCTGCGTCATCTTGCTGTGTCAGCTCTCCATGTGTGTAGCACCACTCCTGGGCAGGCTGCGGTTTCGTGTGGGGTGGCTCTCTCTGTGCGCAGGGGCCACTCCTTGTGCAGGGGGCACCCTTTCATGGGGGCCGGCACTCCTTGCATGCAGCAGCACTGCGCATGGGCTAGCTCACCACACGAGCCAGGAGGCCCTGGGTATCAAACCCTTGGACCTCCTATATGGTAGGCAGACATTCCATCTGTTGAGCCACATCTGCTTCCCTGTGCAAGTCTTTTTAACAGTGCTAAGGTACAGGAGCAGAGGAGACTTCTGGGTGGAGAATGCTAGGAAGAGTAAGCACATCATGTCCACAGCAATGGAAGATTTTTTAATGTGTGAGGGCAGTACTAATATATGAGGTGTGTGGCCAATCTATGCAAATTGGAAATGTATGTTTCATGTGCCAGTATTTGCAAATAACTTCAATGGAGGCTTTTTTGTTTCTTTCTTAGAAAACCTTGAGTCTTGAAAATGTTTTGGTATGAGAATTTCCCCAGGCTTCACCAGCCTGTAGGTATGAATGAGGTCACATTAAAAGTCATAACTCAGATTTCACTGGCTCAGGCCCTGTATGCGAGGCTATAGGTTGCTACATTGACAGATACCCAGGAAGACTGGGTCACCTGTGAACTTGCTGGTTTGTTAAAGGGTTACAGTGGGGATTAAGGGGGCAGTGATGGTGGAAGCATGGGTGCTGCCATGTGAAAAAGAGTGTCATCTCCATCATCCTCCCTGTACCTGGGGAGGACCAAGGGTTGTAACTGTGCCACAAGACAATGTCCTGCAGCTACTCTGTCTGTGATACCCAGATTCTGAAGGTTCAAACAACCCTTTAACAAAGGCTCAGTAACCAATCAGAACAAAGTTTTGACCATACAACCTTTTGTGTAGTCTAATTCACAACCTACTTCTAGGGAGAAAACAGCATTTCTGATAAAAATGCTTGAGCAAAAGTCTGATAAACATTAGGATTCATTCTGGTAAACCAGTCACCCACTGTTGCAGTATGGGCCCCCTGAAAAGCAGACATTGAGACAGAGTTTAACATGAGGCATGTTTTTTAAGGAGTGACCTTGGGGTTGGGGGGTGGGGGGAAGCAGTAGTGAAATGAGGGAGAAGTCAAGCTGTGATACAGGCTCAACAACAGCCACAACCGACCCCACATGAAGTTCGGGAGCTAGAATGGTCCTTCAAAGGTATCCCAAGTTGAGTCAAGACAGGCCATTTTATCACTGAATCAGTCAATCATCAAATGCGGGCCACCCTAGGAAGGCGTTAGGGGACTCCGCAGCTGAGCCAATCCCTGAAGGAGCTGATAGCTGAAGACTCTCTGAGGACAGTGCTCCCAGCAGCTGGGCCAACAATGCCTTCATTGAAGGGGAATCTGGTGGCATATCAGTGCCCACCACAAACACCCACCCACCCAACAGCGAAGAGTCTAATGGCCTTTAATTAAATGTTCCTTTCCGTTTGTATTTAGTTCATCAATAATTAATTCCCTTTTTCTAAAAATTGTGCCTACCAAGAATGAATCTTTGAACTGGCCAACAACAAGAAGCCTTTTCCTTTATAGTAGAGTTACAATAAAATTTGGATTTTGTGTGATCCAAGTATCTTTAAAAAAAATAAAAAATTTAAAAATGGGAAAAAATTGGAAATACACTCAAAACTAAATAATCTAAAATGTTTTCTTCCCCACTGTTGTTGTTCTTCTGGCTTTTCTTTTCCACAGTCCTCATTTCCTCTGCAGGAGTCAGTCATGATACTATAGAGACTGAGCAAGAAGACAAATATGAGTTATAGGCACCGTACTAAATTGTAAGCTTTGTGAAGACAGGGTTTGTGTCTTCTGGTTCTTTGCTCTACCTCCAGGCACAATGTTTGGCACATCATAAGCACTTAATAAATACTTTTGGATTAATATATGAATGTTGTACTCAGATTTGCTCCTTCCTTTTGCCAACCAAGATTTCTAGCACATCAAACTTGGGGGCTTAGGTTTTTTCCTCCCCCTTTTTATAAGTTTCCCCAAGAGGTCTCCCTGACCTCCTATAAATGGATTTATGAAAAGACCCTCACTGGTTTACAGACATGTCTGTATACATCCGCTCTCCATGGTCCTCAAGCCAGGTCCCTAGTATTTCCCCATTGTTTAAGTTTCCCAGCTGCTAAAACAAATACTGCACAATGGGTTGGTTTAATAACAGGAATTTATTGGCTCACAGTTTCAGAGGCTAGAGAAGGCTTGTTTCCTCCAGGGGTCAGTGTCTTAGGACTGGGTGGCAATCTTTGGGGTTGTTTGGCTTCTCCATCACATGGCAATGCACATCGCAGCATCTTCTTTCTCTTCCGGGTTCTGTTAACTGTCTTCTTCCAGCTACTCCACGTGGCTTCTCCTTCCATGTCCAATTTCCTTTGCTTATAAGCACTTCAGTCATATTGGACTAAGTCCCACCTCATTCAGTTTGGGCACAACTTAACTAAAAACATCTCCAAAGGTCTGCTTCCCCAAAGGGTTCACATCCACAGGACCAGGGATTGGGACCTGAACATACCTTTTGTAGGGTGACATGATTCAATCCCCAACACCCACCAATTCACTAAGGAAGAAAAAGAAAAAATATTATAGCAGCTAATATAGTATGTACAAATTCAGTGCCTGTATCCGCGTTGGTGTTTATTAACTACAAACAACTTTTCCAGACTATGTTCTTCCCTGATAATATTTTGCACATTACATAGGATCAGTATAGATAGATATAGAAATAGATATATAGAGAGACATACATACATTTTATACAGATAAATTCATTAGTCCAGATAAAATGAAGATGAATATTCTAAGATCAGATTAAGGGAAATTTTTACTTTCTCATTAAAATTCGTGTTCACAGTTATTCACCCCAGGAAAACCAGTATTCAATTTTTGTATCCTCCAACGTTTAGGCATTTTTCTAATTCCTAGTATCAGTGAAGGTTCAGTCAGGAGTTAGAAACCACGTAAGTAATTTGAACAGAAAAGATTTAATATGAAGAGATCTTAACTAGTTAAAAAGTGGTTAATTACTAAAAAGGGGCACAGGAAAGCACTAACAGTCACAGAAATAGTAACTAGAGAAAAGAGCTAGGGCTGAGGGTGAGCAAGGAAGGAACAAGGAAACTTAGAGCCCCTGAGATTCTGACGGCTTTGGAGAGGGCAGGACCACCACAGGAGTACAGTCCACAGGCGGCAAAGGAATTTGCCAGAAGACAGGGGCTGCTGCAGCTGTTGTGCAAAAGCAAGCCAGTGGGAAGACTTCACTGCAGCCTATCCATGGCGCACACCACAGCTGGTCAACAGGAGCAGCAGGTAAGGAGGTAGAAAAACTTACCAGAGGGCATGAGCCTCAGTTAGTCTGCAGGAGTGGCCCAAAGTTAGGTGGCAGAGAAACTCATCATAGGGCATGGGCTCTGGTTAGTACATTCACAGGAACAGCTGGCTCCCGGGTGGCAGAGAAATTGCTGGGTGGTAAGGACTGCAGCTGGTTCAGGAGGGTCATGGAGGTGAGCGTGACGGCCCACCCGCACTCAGATCCACTTGCAGTCATGCCGAATAGAGCACACTGGGAGAAGGAAGAAAAGTCATCTCACCCTTGCAATGTCCTTCCAGCATGCTCTATTGGTAAAGACTAACCATGCTCTAGCTGGTAAAAGAAAAATGTCTAGAGAGTCTAGTTTCAATATCCTAAAGCAGGGCAAAGAAGGATAGATTTCGAGCTGAGATGCAATAAATTTATACCTGGCGCAGCACACCCCTTTGGCTACTAAGCATCCATATGCACACATCTATACACATTTGAACTTCCATATAACAAAATAAACCCATCTTTTACCCAAGAAGATATATGTAGCGGTTCGATATGGTTATGAATTTCAAAAATAGATATTGGATTATGTTTGTAATCTGATCTGTACCTGGGCATGATTTAGTTATGATTAGGGTCTTGATTGGGCCACATTATTAGGGCATTGTGTCCCCACACCTTGGTGGGTAGGGACTCACAGATAAAAGGAATGGCAGAGGACAGAGTTGAGGGTTTTTGAGGTTGGAGTTTTGATGTTGGAATTTGATGCTGAAGTCTTAAGCTGGAGCCCTGGGGAAAGAGGCAGAGCCATTCACCTGATAGTCTACAGTTGACCTTGTGTAGAAAACAGAGGAGCTGAGCCCAGAGGAACCCAGGAAGCCTGAACACTCGCAGACGTTGGCAGCCATCTTGCTCCAACATGTGAAAATAAACTTTGGTGAGGGAAGTAACTTATGCTTTATGGCCTGGTATCTGTAAGCTCCTACCCTAAATAAATACCCTTTATGAAAACCAACCAATTTCTGGTATTTTGCCTCAGTACACCTTTGGCTGACTAAAACACTATACCTATCTTTCATTCAAGCGAAGAAGTTCTTACCCTTTTCCCAAAGGGAGACACACAGTCCCAAATTACTGTACCCATCTCTAACTGCATTAATTGCTCCTGAAATTTAGTCATGATCTCACTGAATATTCTGCTAAGGATAAAATTGTAAAAGTAATATCCAATAACTGATATATAAAGTAATAAGGGGAAGAAGAAGAGAGAAGAAGAAAATATTTAATATATACAAATAAATATATACACATTAGCAGGAGAAAAGATGCAAAGCTACTTCACTCATCATATCTATAATTTTTGCATGAGTCCATAGTCAGTATCTATGACTTCCTTTTTCACTATACCTTCCATATTTCCTTTGCCCTCAGCTACAGCCGTTCAGGGTTCTTTACTTGGTGTGGTGACATAAACCTTCGTTTGTAAAGGGCCTAAGTCCTCAATAGTGCTGCCTTTTCTTTGGTTTCTGTAGTATTCCATTAACCTTTGATGTAGAAGAACTAAAACGTGCTCAGAGAATCCACTGGTTCCAGACAGTTCTACGTGTCCCCATCTTGTACCAGCAGCTTAATTTCCCAGTTGTAATGGGTATCAATTATTTTATCCAATAGAGTAATGCCATTTTCTTCTTGTGAATTTAGTGGCACAAGGAGCCAAGAATGGCCAGATGACAGTCTCCAATTAAATGGACATAGTTGCATCCCCTTGTGAAAGCATTCCCTAATTAAGAATTAAGATCTCCAAACTATCAATTCTCAAATTTGCCAAAATGGGAAGCAAAAATTCTGAGTGGGTTATTGACTATGAGAGTGAAAGGAGTCAGTCCCAATTGCATTCCTTGATCCCCTGACCTATATATTCTGGGGGATAGAGCACCATATACTTGTCTCTCAATCAGAGCATGTACCGCATCCTGTAAGACAGAACTCCATCATTTCAGAGTGTTGTCTCCCAACTGACACCAAAACTAGTCTTCAGTAAGCCACTCCACCTTTTTATTAGCCCAGCTACTTCTAGGTGATGACATATATAATGTGACCAGTTAATTCCATGGCCGTGAACCCATTACTATACAGAACACCATGATAGTGGATAAAACACTGAGAGTCTATGGATGGTGAAACTGACAGAAGCATTACAGGCAGGGAAGGCAAATCCATATCCAGAAAATGTGTCATTTTCCCTGAGGATGAGTTTTCGACCACTCCATGATAGAAGAGGTCTAATTTTCCCCTTGGGGAATGCTGCCATATTGGGTGTTCAGTGTTGCTATCACCCATTAGCAGATTAGGCACTCAGTAGCAGCAGTAGTCAAGTCAGCCTCCTTATGGGGAAGTCCACGTTGTTGAGCCTATGCAGAATGTTCATCCGGACTACCATCGCCACTTTAATCAAGGGGCTCTGCATCTGGAACCTGACTTAATTCGGGAAAGTGGGTGAAAGGTTATGGCTCTCCATTGAAGTGACTCAAATTAGAACTTTTGTCCCCCAGACCTAGAGTCCAGTGCCACAAAGCAGGGGGGAAAGACTGAATTTGGAGCTGTGAGACAATAAATTAATATTTGGCACCTGCTTCTTTATCTTTTTGCTTAAGCATCCATCTGTTCATTTATTCACACAACATTTATTGAGTAATGACTCAAAAATTGTGCTAGGTACTAAAGAAATAAAGTAGAATAAAAGGTGGTCCCTGTTCTTAGGTGGTCCCTGGTCTAATAAGCATCTTGCTTCTTCAGGAATTGTTGGATGCTCATAGAAATGCCCACTGAATTCCTCTGGTCCTCTGGGCTGAGTAAGAAGGGCAGAAGCATGTTTTATTTATTAGGTATTGTGTTTGGTGACAAGTAATAGAGATCTAACTAGGGTGGCTTGCACAAATTTATTCTCTCACATAAGAGAATTCAGGAGGCAGGAAGTCCAGGACTGGTATGGCAGCTCCAGAAAATCATCACTTTATGAAGCTTCTATCTTCAAAGTCAAAAGGTGGCTGCTGGCACTCCAGCCATCATTTCAGAGGTTCAAGCAGGCAGTATAGAAAAGTAAGGGAATTAATGTTAAAGATATTTCCTGGAAGCACTACTGCTTATATCTCATTGGCTTCCCCTCTTCAAGAGAGATGAGTAGATAAAGTTTTTCTCTGGACACATTGCCAGTAAGGGTTCCCTTACTAAGAAGGGAAGAATGGATATTGGGTGGGCAACTAACTGTCTGTAGATCAAAAGAAACAAAACAATCATATATATATGATAAGAGTTTAGTATCCAGAATATATACAGAACTCGTAAAATTCAACAACAAAAAAATAAACAACTCAATTTAAAAACAGGCAAAGGACTTGTATAAACATTTCTCCAAAGAAGATATACAAATGGACCACAGACACATGAAAAGGTGTTCATCATCAATGGTCATTTGAGAAATGCAAATCAAAACCACAATTAGATACAACTTCTGTATTAGTCAGGTTTTAGGGAAACAGAATCAACAGGAGATATCTGTCAATAGTATGAGCTTTTATGAGAGTCTCTACTATGACCATGGGGATGTACAAGTCCAAGTTCCTCCGGCAGGCTGCAAACCAGGGGCTTCAGTGGAAGTCCAATGAAGGTCCTTGATGACTTTCCAGGAAACGCTGACTGCCCAAAAACAAGCTGGGAAATTCTCTCTAAATGCTGAAATCACTTTTCCTTTTAAGGCACTGAACTGCTTGGATAAAGCATCACTCATTGCTGACAGAAATCTCCCTGATTAATGTAGATGTAATTAGCTATCTATGCAGTAAAGGCACTGGTGACTAAAACCCTTAAATGTCCTTGTATTACAATTATCCAGTGCTTGCTTGACCAAACAACTGGGCACAATTACCTGGCTGAAATGACACATTAGCCTAACCACCACAACTTCTTACTCTAAGACGGCTATAACCAAAATAACAGTGTTAGAGTCTTAGTTTTCCAGTTGCTAAAACAAATACCATATAATAGGTTGGCTTAAACAACAGGAATTTATTGCCTTATACTTCTGAGGCTAGGAGAAGTCCAAAATCAAGGAGTCAACAAGGTGATGTTTTCTCCCATAAGACTATGGCATTCTGGTGCAAGCTTCCAGTGTTCCTTGGTCCTTGGCTTTTCTGTCAAATGCATACGACAGCATCTTCTTTCTCTTCCTAGTTCCACTGGCTTCTGGCTGCTCCCCTGGCTTCTCCTCTGTGCTCAATTTCCTGCTTAAAAGAACCTCAGCCTTATTGGACTAATATGGCCCACTCTCATTCAGTGTGAGCACACCTTAGCTAATAACGTCTTCAAAGATCCTATTTACAAATAGGTTCACACTCACAGGGCCAGGGGTTGGGACCTGAACATGCCTTTTGTGGGAGACATGATTTAATCCCCAACAGTTAGTGAGGATGTGGAGAAATAGGAACACATGTACATTGCTGGTGGGAATGCAAAATGGTGCAATTACTGTGGAAAACAGTTTGACAGTTCCTCAAAAAGTTAAACATAGTATGACCATATGTCCAACAATTAGGCCCTGGGTATATACTCAAAAGAATTGAGACAGGCACTCAAACACATACTTGTTCATGAATGTTCATAGCAGCACTATTCACAATAACCAAAAATGGAAACCACCCAAATGTCCATTAATAGACTAATGGATAAACAAATTGTGGTATTTATGTACAATAGAATAGTATTTAGCCATTAAAAGTAAAGTCTGACACATTGTACAACTTAGGCGAACCTTGAAAACATGCTAAGTAAAAGACACAAAAGGTCACATGCTGCATGATTCCATTTATATGAAATATCCAGAACAGGCAAATCCATAGAGATAGAAAGCAGATTAGTGGTTGTAAGGGGATGGGGGAGGGATTACCTAGTGGGTACAGGATGTGCTTCAGGAATGATGAAAACTTTTGAAACTAGAGAGAGGTAGTGGTTGCACTAAATGCCACAGAATGTTTTATACTTTAAAATGGTAAATTGTATCTTATGTGAATTTCACCTCAATTAAAAAAAAGAAAAGAAATGAAACAGTACCCATAAGTAAAGAAGTCATGAAACCTTCCCGTCTTTTGTACAAATGGATGCAGGAAAAAATCCCCTTTTTTCAATTATATACATATTTTTATTCTTTTATTTCAGAGATCTATAATACCACTTGAGAGGAACTGCAATGATCTAATACTGAACAGTTATAAACAGCTTCCTTTTGCTGAGTTTTTAGCAAACTTCTTTTGAGGGGTAGCAGTGAAGTCTAAAGAGAAAGACATGATTTGTATAAAGAAACACATTGTAAACAAACCTTGGAATGCCAAAAATAGAATTCAGAAAGCCACAAAAGAAAAGTAACATGTCAAATAGAAGGAAGCCTCAATAAGATCATGTGTCAGTTTCTCATACAGAAAGCCTTTGAAGTACTGGTCTCTACATCCTTAGAGATGTTACATTCTTTATTTTCCTGAAGGCAACTTAATTTAAATTCTGGGTCCCTCTTCCCAAAGGACATGCAGGAAATTTAACCTCAGAAAATTAACCTTGTATGAACTTTGTGGGGCCAAAGTGTCCAGAAGATCCCTCTGGTCATGATTTATCAGTTACTTGCCCATACAAGTTATCTCTGGTTATCCATTGTCCTGCCCATATATCCACTCAGATATGCCATTTGGCTGCTCCCCTGCCCTACGTGGGCCTGACCTCTGTCCTCATGCCTTCATGTTTTCTGATGAGAAATTGACACATGATCTTATTGAGGCTTTCTTGTATTTGACACGTTACTTCTCTTTCGTGGCTTTCTGAATTCTGTTTTTGGCATTCCAGGGTTTGTTTACAATGTGCTGTGGCATTGGTGTGACAGTTTGAATTTTATGAATCCCAGAAAAATATTATGCTCTTAAATTGATCCATTCCTGTGGGTGTGGGGCCCTTTGACTGCATTAGATCCAGTAATTTGATTAGATTACTTCATAAGATTGCTTTAGGGCTTTTGATTGGACTATGCCAGTGAGGCATGAATTATCTTGAGTCTCCACTCTCTTGCTTGGTCTGATATAAACAGAAACACAGAGAGAAAGAGAAGCTGCCATTTTTATCCTACCATGTGAGAGAAAAGAAAAGGTAGAGGGAGAAAGGACTCCAGGTTCTCTTACAGCAGCAGAAAAGCAGAGGAGCCCCAAAGACTGAGAGAGGAGACTTGGAAAGAGAAAAACCCTATGCCTGGTTGCCCACAGCTGAGCTCCAGGAGATGGTAGATTCTGGAGGTGAAGGCAGGGACCTCAGCAGAGAGTGGCAGCCATCTTGCTTGTCCACATGGTCAGACGCCAGTATTACCAGTAGCTGAATTTGGTGAGAAAGCATCTCTGATAGTGCCTTTTTTTTTTTTAATTATGGTTCAGACTAGTAAGTTTTATTTATTTATTTTTCTCCCCTTCCTCCACCCTAGTGTCTGCTCTGTGTCCATTTGCTGTGTGTTCTTCTTGGTCCGCTTGCATTCTTTGTCAGCGGCACTGGGAATCTGTGTCTCTTTTTGTTTCATCATCTTGCTGTGTCAGCTCTCTGTGTGTGCGGCACCACTCCTGGGCGGGCTGCATTTTTTTCACCCAGGGTGGCTCTCCTTGAGGGGCACACTCCTTGTGCATGGGGCTCCCCTATGCAGGGGACACCCCTGCGTGGCACAGCACTCCTTGCACGCATCAGCACTACGCATGGGCCAGCTCACCTCATGGGCCAGGAGGCCCTGGGTTTGAACCCTGGACCTTCTATGTGAGAGGCGGACACTCTATCAGTTGAGCCACATCCACTTCACTCTGATGGTGCCTTGATTTGGACATTTCACAGCCTTGGAACTGTAAGCTTTTACCCAAATTAAATTCCCATTATAAAAGCCAGCTCATTTCTGGTACCTTGCATCAGCAGCCCTTTGGCAAAAGACCTTGAATAAAAGGGGGAAATGTTAAAGACAAATGAGTTTATATGGCTAAGAGACTTCAAAATGAGTCAAGAGATCATCAGAGGGGTCGCACTTCTATACATTTCAGCAGGATCTCAGAGACAGCCAAAGTAGATACAACCCCAGGTACTAGTACTCCTGAGGGCTATGGAAACACACAGGTTCTATGGTCATGGAAGATGGCCCTGGAGTTCAGTACCTTGTCAGTGGGCCCTACTTTGGAATTTGTGCTCCTGACGTGATGAAGTTGGACTCAGATGTGACCTTTCTACACATGCCTCTTCTGTCACTTTTACTGAACATGTGATTGGTGCTGGGGTTAGTGTATGCTCAGGAGACTTGAATCTCTGGACTGGCCATGTGTCAGCTGGGGCCTGAGCCTCAGCAGAGTTGCAAATCCCACTCTCCAGTTCATTGGACTTACCCAGATCAGCTAACAGGGAGATGAAGATGGTCAACCACCACACCAGGGAATCAAGGGTGCCTACAACTGCAAGCAGGAGAATTCCAGCCATCAGCCATGTGGGATCTAAGCCCTTCTTGATTTAGAGGTGGAGTGGACATCACCATCCCAGGGTCCACAGGATGGAGAAATAAAAATATGGATTAGAGTGGACTTACTGGTATTCTACTCTAGAATTATTGTGACTCTTAGCAATGGAAGAAATTGTATCATTCATGTGGAGACAGTGGCCACGGTAGTTGCTGAGGACAGAGAGAGGGAAGAAGAGATATGATGTGGGGGTATTTTCTGGACTTGGAGTTGTTCTAAATTATATTGCAGGGTCAGATGCTGGACATTATATATCCTAACATAATGCACTGAATGGACTAGGGGAGAGTGTAAACTACAATGTAAAGTCTAATCCACATGGTGCAGCAGTGCTCCAAAATGTATTCACCAAATGCAATGAATGTGCCACAATGATGAAAGAGGTTGCTGATGTGGGAGAAGTGGGATGGGCTGGGGTGTGGGCTATATAGGAACCTCTTATTTTTTTAATGTAACAACTTTTATGATCTATGTATCTTTTTTAAAGGCAATTAAATTTAAAAATTAAAAAAAAAAGTGGGTCTAATTGTGTTTATCCTATTTGGAGTTTTTGAGCATCTTGGGTATGTATATTCATGTCTTTCATTCAGTTTGGGAAGTTTTCAGCCATTATTACATTGAATATTCTCTCTGCCCCTTTCTCTCTTTCTTCTCCTTCTGGAATTCCTACAATGTGTACATGGGTACACTTGATGGTGTCCTACAGGGTCCTCAGGCACTGTTCATTTTTCTTCATCCTTTCTTTTCTCTGTACCTCAGACTGAATGATTTCAATTGTCTTGTCATTGAGCTCTCTGAGTTTTTCTTCTGCCAGCTCCAATCTGCTGTTAAAACCTCCAGGTGGGTTTTCGTTTCTGTTACTGTGGTCTTAGCTTTGTTTGGTTCCCTTTCATAATTTCCATCTCTATATTGATATTTTCTTTGTGTTCATCTCTTGTTTTACTGATTTCTATAGTTCTTTGTCCATATTTGCCCTTAGCTCTTTGAACATATTTAGGATCTTTTTTTTAAGTAAATTATTTCAACTTTGAAAGATAAAATAACAGACAAAAGGCAGCTTAATAAATTGTGGAAGTATTACTCTAAAAAGTTCTGTCAAGGCACATTCATCTCATTTAATACTAAAATCAAACTCAATTGTTTCTCCAGTGCTCAGAACTATTTTTTTTAAATCTCAAGTCTTGTCCTCCTCATTGATGGTTTCTAATGCTTTAATCTTCTTTGCCTGAGCCATCACATCCTATTTCTTTGTATGTTTTGTGACCTTTTGAGACCTGGACATTTTGATATTTTAATATTCTGGGCTGACAAGTCCCTCAGGCCACCACCAGACAGATTGGGCCATACATACATGCTCGCATTATATGCCTGAGTGTTACTCTGCCTCTTCCAAACCAGGTCGAGGGACCCACACTAGGAGCATGGGCCACCTCTGTGCCCAAGCTGGTGAGGAGTGGATGGGGAGGCCAGCCAGAGCACCACAAGATCCTATGACTTTTTTTATAGATTTATTTTCCCCCTCCCCCCACTTGTTTGTGCTGTCTGCTCTCAGCTCTCCGCAGTGGTTTGGGCCAGCTTGCCTTCACCAGGAGGCCCCAGGAATCAAGCCAGGGGCCTCCCATATGGTAGATGGGAGCCCAGTCACCTGAGGCACATCTGCCTCCAAGATCCTACTACCTTTAAGTAGCCTTTTTCTTGATTTGGCACTCACCCTATTATAGCAGATCTTAAACTGTTTTCTGGAGCTTTGAGAAAGATGTTTATGCCAGTTCTTGCTTGTTGTTCAATGCTTCTGAGAGGGTATATAGCCCTGAAGCATCTCACTTCCCCATCTTGGTCCGGGCAGGGCTGTTACTTATGCTTTTAGTGTCACAGCCAAGAAACCATTGCCTAACTGAAGGTCAAGAACATTTACACAAATGTTTTCTTCTAAGAGTTTTACAGTTTCAGCTTTTATGTTTAGGTGTTTGATTAATTTTGAGATACTTTTTGTAACTCATTCTTTTCGATTGGATATCCAATTGTCCCTGTACCATTTATTGAAAAGACTATCCCTTCCCCATTGAATGGCCTTGGTATCCTTGTCAAAAGTCAACTACTGGAAAGCAGATGTGGCTCAAGTGATTGGGCTCCCATGTACCATATGAGTTCAGTTCCTGGGGCCTCCTGGTGAAGGCAAGTTGGCCTCCGTGGAGAGCTGATGGCCTGCCCTGTGGAGCTAACGGCCTGTGCTGCAGAGAGCTGGTGCAGCAAGATGACGCAACAAAGGGAGACGCAGAGGAGAGACAATGAGAGATGCAGCAGACCAGGGAGCTTAAGCATTGAGTACCTCTCTCTCACATCAGAAGTCCCAGGATCACACGAGAAGAGAAGGCAAGCAGACACAGAAGAATGTGCAGCGACTGGAAAGAGAGAGCAGGCAGCAAGCACAGGCATGGGGGCGGGGGTGGATAAATAAAATAAAATAAAATAAACATTTAAAAAATTTAATCATATTTGGAAAAAAAGTCAATGGTCAGGAAGTACATGTGGCTCAAGCAGTTGGGCACCTGCCTACTACATGGAAGGTCCAGGTTCGGTTCCTGGTGCCTCCTAGAGAAGATGAGCAAGACAGTGAGCTGATGCAACAAGATGGCACAACGAGATGATGTAACAAAGAGACACAAGGAGGAAACACAATGAGAGACACAACAAGCAGGAACTGAGGTAGCTCAAGCCATTGGGTGCCTCCCTCCCACATGGGAAGTCCTGAGTTCAGTTCCTGGTGCCTCCTAAAAAGAAAATGAGCACACAATGAACAGACACAGAGGGTAGACAGCAAGCTCAAACAACAGAGGTGTGAGGGGAGGAGAAATAAATAAAATAAAATAAATCTTTTTTTAAAAAGTCAACTTTCCATAGATATATGGCTTATTTTTGGACTCTCAATTCTATTCCATTGGTACATATGTCTAACTTCATGCCAGTATTTTTTATCGTCTTACCAGTAGATCATTGTGATTAAGAATGAACTCTAGGTGGGAGAGGATGTGGCTGAAGCGATTGAGTGCCCACCTCCCACATGGGAGGTCCCAGGTTAGGTTGGTTTCTGATGCCTCCTGAAAAAACAGAAAAACAAACAAGAAGCAAAACAAACAAGAAAAAACAACAACTCAGGGAAGCCCGTGTGACTCAGTGATTCAGTGCCAGCTTCCCACATACAAAGTCCTGGGTTCATTCCCCAGTACCTCAAAAAAAGAGAACGCACTCTGGGATTGGGAGGCCCAGGTTGGCTCTTGGCTCCATTGCTTACTTGCTGCACAACTTGAGGAAATTACTTAATAGCTCAGAGCCGCTATCTCCGTAGCTGTAAATGGAGATAATAATAGCATCTATTAGATGAGGATGTTGTTTAAAAAAACTGGGACAATGTGCACAAAGCACGTAGCACAAGTCTGGAATATAGTAAGTGCTTAAAAATATTAGCTATTATTATTATTGTTATTAGTATTATTCTCTGTATATACTGTAATTGTCTGGTAGGCAAGCAACAGGGGCCACCATCTCTAGAAACCTGTAAGGGGATCCGTGTAATAAACTTGGTACTTCAGCTTGCTCAAATTGAGTACCTGCCGCATGCAATAAACTACAGAAAAGCCCAGAATGAGTAAAGCAAGGCCCTTGGTCTCTTCCTACCTTTTTTGAAATTGTTGATGGCCTAGCATTTGTGTTCTAAAAAGGGAACTCAAGGGGAGTGGTTGCTGCTCAGTAGTTGAGCACCTGCTTCACAGGTACAAGGTCCCAGGTTCAATCCCCAATACCTCCTAAAATATATATAAAAATAAAAATTAAAAGGGAACTCGGAGGCTAGTGGATCTAGGTGAGATGATGCAGAAGACAAGTCATTCCCATGGGTACTTTTTTTTGGGTCAGGCCTACAAGGCTCACATCAAAATGGCCTCTAGCTGCTCATACATTGATCTGCCCAGTCATGTGATACAACTGTAACTGCAATCATAAGGTCGCAATCTTAGCCTGGATTCTCCTAGAAGGCAGAGTCTAAGACTAGTGCTCAAGTGCTGGTAGTTTACTTTAGGAAATAATCCCAGGGATCAAAGTGGAGGACTGGGGAGAGGGAAATAGGGAAGGAGAAAAAACTAATTTAAGGATGCATTCTTAAGTGGAACACAGCTGTGGCAACGGGGACTTAATCCCACCAGAACCTTCTGAGGAACTATGTAAAAAGCACGTCTGAAAGCAGAGGTGGCTCAAGCCATTGGGCACCTCCCTCCCACATGGGAGATTCAGGTTTCACATTTCCCCGTGCCTCCTGAAAAAAAGAAAAGACCAGCACACAACCAACAGACATAGAGAGCAGGCAACTAGCACAAACAACAAGGTGGGGGAGGCGGAGAAATAAATAAAATAAATCTTAAAAAAAGAAAGCACATTTAAATTGTCTGCTCACAGGCCAGAGGAGGGAAGCACTGATCCTCCAATTCCCTCCCCATTTTGGTCAAGGGTTGTCTCATGAAGTGTAAATATTATTGCCCAATTCCAGAAGCATCCATGTGAGCACCAGATGGTTCCCACAGAAGCTCTGGAGCAGAAAGAGATGTATGTAGCAGCTGAAGTGAGTTTGCTGGCACGTGACACTTGCATGAAACTGGTCACCAGTAATGGATACTGTTGAGGGAAGGCCAAGAGGATGTGAGGTGAGCGAAAGAGATATCCAGTTCAGTGGATAAAATCCGCACTGGCTGGTCTTCAGCACGGGATCAAGTGTTCTCTTTTCATGGTTGACATCATCCACTGGCAGGGGCAAGAAGAGGGAAACGAGATTAGAGTACTAGGAGAACAATAAATCTCTGTTCTTTATCTCTGGCTGAGCTCTCTCCCCACGCTGAGACCTGAGTACATGCCTTCCCCTGATTACAAAGCCTGCAGTTTAAAATAGCAAAGGACAAATAGATGCAGACTCCTAGAGGAGCACAGACAAGCCATGGGAGCTGAATGTAGAAGACAGCTTGCCAAGCATCACAGCCACAGCAAGGGATGAGCTGCAAGTGTTGAGAGGAAGAAGGGGTATCCACTGGGAAAGTGGCTAGGGCTTCAAGCAGAAGGTGGCCATGGGGACAAGACTTCAAGGACAGATAGACTTAGGTAGGCACATTCTTGGGCTCAGGGCTTCAGCAACACTTCCAAAGAGCCCACTGTGGAGGGGAAGACAGGGCCCAGGAAGACACAGTCCAGCAGATCTTGGAGAAAAGAGAGAACACTCTAAAGATATAAAAAGAAATTTAGATTTAAAGTGAATATTGCTTCACTACCAAATACCAGCTGAAGATGGAACTAGAAAATGACCTTGAATTAAAGATTCAATGCGAATCAGCAGAATATCCCTGTCTACATATAATAACATGACCTTAAAATGCTGTATGACCTAATGTAAGGGGGAAATGGAAAGCAGAAATGAGTTTATATGGCTACGAGTCTCTAAAAAAGAGTCTGGAGGCTGTCAGAAGGATTGCCCCTGTGCACAGCTGAGCAGAGTCTGGGAGACAGATGGAGTGGATGCAATCCCCAGGTGTTGGTTCCTTTGAGGGCTAAAGAGACCCACGGGTTCTATGGTCATGGCAGACGGGGTTCACTGCCATGTCAGATGGCCCTTCTTTGGAGCTGGTGTTCCTGCGTGATGGAACTGGATTCAGATGGGATCTCTTTTCATAAGACTTTCATCCTACTTTACTGGAATTGTAGTTGGTGTTGGGGTTTAAGATATATTTAGGGGATTTGAATCTCTGGACTGACAATAGGATAGCCAGGCCCTGAGCATCAACAGACTCCAGCTCCTACAATCTGATTTATTGGACTCACCTCACTCAGCTTAGATGGAGTTGAAGAAGGACAACCACCACACCATGGAGCCTAGAGTGCCTACAACTGAAAGCAGGAGGATTGCATTCAATATCCATGTGGAATCTGAGCCTCCTCCTGACATAGAGGTGCAACAGACACAACCAATCCAAGGCCCACAGAGAAAAGGTGGCATTGGAATGGGAAAAGTGGACATGGTGGCTGATGGCTATGGGGAATGGCAGGAAGAGATAAGATGTGGAGGTGCCTTTGGGACTTGGAGTTGCCCTAGATGGTGCTTCAGGGGCAATCACCGGATATTGTAAATCCTCCCAGGGACCACTGGATGGAATGTGGGAGAATATGGGCCATGATGTGGACCATTGACCATGAGGTGCGGCGATGCCCAGAGATGTACTTACCAAATGCAGTGTGTCATGATGAAGGGAGTGAGTGTTGCTGGGGGGGGAGTGGTGGGGTGGGGGTGGTGGGGTTGAATAGGACCTCATATAATTTTTTTTAATGTAATGTTTTTACAAAATCAATAAAAAATTTAAAAAAATAAAATAAAGTGAATATTGCTGTGGCCCCTTTTAGGAGTCATGTGTCTAGGAAAGTGCATTATTTTTAGTTTCCTATTGCTGCTGTAACAAATTACCACAAATTTGGCACAAGAGATTGAGTACCTCTCTCCGACTTTGGACAGTTCCAGGATCGGTTCCCGGTGCTCCTAAAGAGAAGACAAGCAGACACAGAAGAACACACAGCGAATGAATACAGAAAGCAGACAGAGAGCACAAAACAATGGGGGGGGGGGGGGGGACAGGCAGAGATACATTAATAAATCTTAAAAAAAAAAAAAAGAAAGAAAGAAATGAGCCAGGGGGAGAGAGATGAGCCTTATGCCAGCCTACAGCTGAGATCAGAAGAACCTGGGACCACAGGAGCCTTCAGAGGAAGAAGGAAGGCTGAACCCTCACAGAGGTCACCGGCCATCTTGCTTCAACACGTGACAACAGAGTTTGGCAAGGAAGTAACCTTGAGTTGGACTCCTTAGGGCTTTGTGACTATAAGCTTCCACCCCAAATAAATACCCTTTATTAAAGCCAACAGCACCCCTTTTGTCTAACTAATACAGTAAATGATACTTGACCTAGACTAGGGGATTAGCGAAGGCTTCCTTGAGAAAATAGCATTTGAACTGAAAGTGGATTAGAAGCTAGAATAGCATGTGCAAAGATCCTGTGGCAGGAGAAAGTCTGTGAGTTTGAGAGGCTAAGAGAGAATCATGTGGTTGAAATACAGAGAAAGAAGAGACAACAGCAAGTTGAGGCAGGGGTCAGAGCAGGTGGGAACTTGGAGGCATCGGTGAAAATTTTGTACGCTATCAAAAAGCAACAGGGGGGAAACGGACTTGGCCCAGTGGTTAGGGCATCCGTCTACCACATGGGAGGTCCGCGGTTCAAACCCCGGGCCTCCTTGACCCGTGTGGTGCTGGCCCATGCACAGTGCTGATGCACGCAAGGAGTGCCGTGCCACGCAGGGGTGTCCCCTGCGTAGGGGAGCCCCACATGCAAGGAGTGCGCCCTGTAAGGAGAGCCACCCAGCGCAAAAGAAAGTGCAGCCTTGCCTAAGAATGGTGCCACCCACACGGAGAGCTGACACAGCAAGATGACTCAACAAAAAGACAACAGATTCCCGTGCTGCTGACAACAGAAGTGGACAAAGAAACAAGACGCAGCAAATAGACACAGAGAACAGACAACCGGGGTGGAGGTGGGGGGAGAGAAATAAATAAATAAGTCTTTAAAAAAAAAAGCAACAGGAAGTTATTGGTGATGGTTTGTCTTTTGTTTGTTTTTAGGAGGTACTGGGGATTGAACCTGGGACCTTGTACATGCAAAGCAGGTACTCAATCACTGAGCTACACCTGTTCTGCCACTGATGAGTTTTAAGCAAGTAGATTACAGGATTAGGTCTGTTTTATAGTTCAAAAAGATCCTTCTGATGAAAGCGTGGATAAGAGATTGCAGGGAGACCGTTAGGGTCCGTGACAGTAGTCCAGGCAAAATGCTAGTAACATGGATTAGGACGGTAGCAAAGGAGATAGAAATAGAGAAGGGAAGAAGTGAATGCTTTTAATGGTCATTTAAGAGGGAAAATTGATAGCATTTGGTGATGGATTGGATATGGTAAGGGAGTAGTTGAGGCTACAGGTTTTTGACTTGTGCAACTTGCTGGGTAATGCACAGATCATGGAGAAGGAGACAATGGACAAAGAAAAGATGTGGGGAGAAACTATGGGTTCAGTCTTAGATATGTTGAATTTGAAGTTAGATACCCAAGTGGAAATATCCTGTGGGCAGTTGGATATGATGATCTAACAGTCAAAAGAGAAGTATGGGCTGGAGATGGACATTTAGGAGTTGTCTCTAGGACACAGCAGGCACAGAGCACAGTAAGGCCACAATACTTTAAGGGGTCCCATAAAAATCAGAAAGAAAAAAAATTAAGTTTTAGGTCCAAGAAAAGTGTTTTAATGTATAATATAATATATTCATGTTTATGCTGGTGCAATCATAAAATATAATTTTGATTTTTTAATATAGGAAGGGGCTCACAAAAGTCATAATGCAGCCCTAGTTGTATTGGTAAAGATGTTTTCTGCCACGGCTAAGAGAAACCCCACTTTCGATGGCTTCAGCGATGAGGAAGTCTGATTTGCCTCGTATGAAGAAGCTCAGCTCTAGGATGGCCTCGGCTGGCTCCTTGTGTGTCATCAAGGACAAAGACTCCTTCCAGCTCTCCCTCTGCCATCCTCACTGCTGGCAAAATAGCTGAAGCGTTCCAGGTCACGTCTCATTGAACAACATTCCAAGGAAGAAGAGACACTGTAACTTCCAATGATTCTCTCCTGGGAGTGAGGAAACCTCTCCCAGAAGCCCCCCCAGCATTCCCTTACTCTCATTGATCAGGACTTGAGCATCTGCTCATTCCTAAATGAAGTACAAGCAAGAATGGAATTAATATGATTGGCTCAGACTAATCATCTGGAGTGAAGAGAGGTTAGGGAGTCAACCATTATGCCTTCTCTAGGAGTCTTTCTCCAGGAGGTGGGAAATGAACTGGAAGCATGGGTAAGCTCACCAGGGAGAGGGGCCAGAGGGGGAAGCACAGAAGACCTAGGAGCCTCAACATCTCCTGGAGGGCTAGAAGGGCAGAGATTATGGTCCCTGCTACAGACGGGCTTTCTGTGTATAGAAGAGACTCCTTTGAACACAGTTACAAATGGAATAGAGTTACAGTTGGGGACAGCACAGGGGCCTGTGAGAACAGACAGGACTGGGGTCCTGGTTGTGTGTTAATAACTGTGACCTTGGGCAGGTCACTTAGGCTTTCTGCCTCAGCTTCCTCCTCTATAAAGTACACTATACACAGTAAACATCAAATAAATGCAACTATTGTTTTATTATTGTCTATCTTGCCATATTTCAGTGGTGGGGATCTGCTGGAAGCATTTGTTCTTTTTTTTTTCCCTAGGTACCAGGAAAGCTAAGAAGCTGGCATTCAACCACTGAGCCACATCAGTCCCCCTGAGTTGTTTTTTCCTCTGTTTGCTCATTGCTTGTTCCTTTTGTTTTTAAGAGGCACTGGGGACTAAACCTGGGATCTTCCATGTGGGAAGCAGGTGCTCAACTGCTTGAGCCACATCCTGTCCCTGGAAGGGTTTTTTTTTTTTAAGATTTATTTTATTTATTTATTTCTCCCCACCACCTTGTTATTTTTCACTTGCTGTGTCTGTTCATCTTCCTTGTTTCTTTAGGAGGCACCAGGAGCCAAACCCAGAACCCCTGATGTGGGAGGGAGGTGCCTAATCACTTGAGCGACCTCCACTCCCTGCTTTGTTGTGTCTCTCATTATATTTTTTCTTCTTGTGTCTCTTGTGTCAGCTTGCTGTGCCTGCCTGTCATGCCAGCTCGCTGTCATCTTTAGGAGGCACCAGGATACAAACTGGTGACCCCTGGAAGGGTTTTCTTTTTTCTATTTTTTTAAGATTTTTATTTTCTATTTATTCCCCCCCCCCCCCCCACCATCACCACCCTGTCCCAGTTGTCTACTCTCTGTATCCATTCGCTGGGTGTTCTTCTGTGACCACATCTATCCTTATCAGCAGCACCAGAAATCTGTTTCTTTTTGTTGTGTCATCTTGCTGCGTCAGCTCTCCCTGTGTGTGGCACCATTCTTGGGCAGGCTGCACTTTCTTTCGCACTGGGCGACTCTCCTTATGGGGTGCACTCCTTCTGCGTGGGGCTCCCCTACACAGGGACACCCCTGTGTGGCAGGGCACTCCTTGCGCGCATCAGCACTGCGCATGGGCCAGCTCCACACAGGTCAAGGAGGCCCAGGGTTTGAACCGCGGGCCTTCCATGTGATAGGCAGATGCCCTATCCATTGGGCCAAGTCCACTTCCCTCTGGAAGGGTTTTAAAGAGGAAAGTATGGGAAGCAGATGTGGCTCAGGCAATTGAACTCCTGCCTACCACATGGGAGGTCCTGGGTTTGGTTTCTGGTGCCTCCTGGAGAAGACAAGCAAGACAGCCAGCTGGCATGATGGGCAGGCATGGTGAACTGACACAACAAGGTGATGCAACAAGGAGACATAAAGAGGAAAGATGATGAGAGACACAACAAAGTAGGGAGCTGAGGTGGCTCAAGCTATTGAGCGCCTCTCTCACACACGGGAGGTCCCAGGTTTGGTTCCCATGCCTCCTAAAGAGAAGATGAGCAGACACAGAAAGCACAAAGCGAATGGACACAGAGACAGACAGTGAGCACAAACTACAAGGAGAGGGAGATAAATAAATATTTTAAAAATAAAGAGGAAGGTATTATGGCCAGCTTTGTGTCCTGGTTAGATGGTGTGGGCAGGGTATGCTCCGTCCCTGCTCTGGACTACCTCCTTACTAGGTCACTGTGAGCAAGTACACGCACACCCCAGCTTCCATTTCCTCCCGGCTGCCCCCAGAACTGAGCCTCACCAGACCCCTGCAGTCCCCGCAGCATCCATGAAATCTCTGTTGGTTTTGTGCTGTGCTCCTGTGCTGTGGAATCAGGATGAATTACTGTCCCTCGTTTCACCACTGTCTGCTTGCATTGTTGCTGCTCAAAGAAATTAATCAGGTTTATTAGGCATGACCTCCCTTTTGTGAGCCCTGCTTCTGCCTGCCAATCCATACCTGTCTGCTGCTCTCCTAGCTCGGTTCCACTTGGAGAGGCCTCCGCTCCTGAAGCACTCTGGTGGGGGCAGGGGTAGGCAGCCGGGTGGCCACATCTTTTGTTGTTTGCAGAGTCTGTCTGGCTGGAACAAAGGCAGGACGCTCCATTGTAGTGAGAGCAAGGTCCTTTGTTGCCATGCCTGTGGGCAAAAATAGGAACAAAGAGGATAAACGTTGCATCCAAACACACTAATAATTAACAGCACTATGGATATAAAAAGCACTTAAGATTAAATTACTACACTAGTAAGAGCTACTCTTTCTTCAATCCTACTGCATATGGCACCACTGCTTGGCAGTTAAGTACATGTGAGCTGGAGACAGATTACCTGGGTCTACACCCTGGCTGTGCTCTTCACCAGCTCTCTGACCTTGGGCGAGCTACTCAAGCTCCGCGTCTCAGGCTTCCCATCTGTAAAGTGCAAATGATTGAAACTGAAAGTCCGACACATAAGGTTATATGAGTTCATACTATACTTATAAAGCACTTAAATAGCACCTGCCACCTAATAAACTCTCCGTAAATATTACATATTTTTTAATACCAGATTTAGGGCTTTACATACATTGGTCAGTAAGTGTAGATCTCAAAACAAACTTGTGACATAGATATTATTATTAGCCCTATTTTGCAATTGAGTATATCGAGACTCAGAGAGGTTAAGTAACTTTCCCAAGGTCACCCAACCAGAAAGCATCAAAATCCATTTGGTCCAACTCTTTCCTCTGCACCAGGCTGCTGTCCTCCACGAGCTCCTGGCAAGAGGTCCCACATCACAATGTGCTGGGATGTTGTTCTTGACTGTCTCACAAATCCTTCTTCCCTGTAGACCCAGTTGGCACACCAGATGTTTTCTGAATGAAGCCCTCAGCACAAGGTAGCGTAGTAAATGGCTTCCATCCTCTGCAGCCCTGCTAGGCCCAGCCTGACCTAGAAAGTGCAAGACCCAGTTTTCTGGAGGAGGGTAGAAGCCCAGGTGGAGAAAAGCAGAGAATTGCTCAAGCTCCACCTGTCTGATAAAGCAGCTGGCAGATTGGGGTCATAGGGCAAAACCCAGCCACAGGGCACCAGGCCATACTGGGCCACACCGGGCCCAGGGCGAATTGCATTATCCCAGGGGCTGGGCAGGTTTGGGGCCAGGGTGGCCGAGGAAAGCTCATGCCCTCTAACAGCCACTAGAAGTCACCAAGGAAATGCAGTACAACTGCACAGAGCAAAGCCCACTTCATTTGGAGAGCATTTCCTCTTTGCATTTAGTTTGTAATTCAATAACCCAGAGACCAGGTTATTACACCCACCATGGGGTGGACATCTGGCTGCCAAAACAGTTAGTGCCCACCAGGATCTGACCACTACCCAGCCCTGTCAGCACCTGATCATACCTATACACAATCAACTCGTTTCATACTCAAAAGCAGCTTAATTTCCTAAGTGACTACCTGGGCAAAAATAAAACTCAGACTTATAAGCATCTCTGGGTAGGAGAGGATCCTGGCTATATCATTATTCAGAACCAGTCACTGAGCCCAAATATTGGACAGGACTGTATGCTAAGCACGTCCCTTGTCAAGATCCCCATCTACCGCCATGTCCTTGACTTGTCCCTGCAGTTATTGTTGCTAGCTCTGATGGCTCTTCTCCGTTGCCTCTCCCTTGTCCAGATGCGCACTTGCAATCAGCTAAGAAATGGCGGGGTCCAGGGCTCTGGGAAACACAGTCCCAGCTCCTCAATGAGGACATTGCCTGGTATCAATATGGTGGCTCAAGAGGGGGCCCTTGAAGGCCCCCAGGCCATGTCCACACTGGCCCACATCACGGTGTGCTGGCATGTTGTTCAGAGCCCAGTCATGTGTGGACAGGTGAGCTGTCAGTGCTATGTGGCTCCCCTTGCCCCCTAGTCCTGACCACAGATCCTCTTCTTCAAACCCTTCCACCCATACCTGCCCCATGCCTTCCACCCATACACCTGGGGCTCCCAAATGAAGACCAGAGCAGAAGGAAAGTGGCTGGGCTGCAGATTCAGGGGAAAAAGCTGGAGCTCGTGGATGGACAGAAATAGGTTTGAATTTCACCATGCTCCTTAACAGTTGTGTGATTTAATCTCCCTGAGCCAGTTTCTTCATCTCCGAAAGGAGAATTATCTTCTGTGCTCTTAGGGTTTCTGTGAGGATTACAAGCAGTATGTATAAGCTATGTCGTACTTAGTGGCACTCAATGAATGGAACCTACATCAGACAGGTCTCTTTATATTCATTTAAGATGTATATACTTTCTCTCCCTAAATTCTTAACCACCGGGTTGCAGGGTCAGCCTACCTAGTGGCGTTGCTCTGTGAAGGGCTTGGCTGAATTGAAGCTAAGCTCTCCTGCTGCGTCTGGACCCCAGCACGGGGCAGATGTCATGGGTGGGTCTCTGGAGGTGATAATCCTCAACTTTGACTTTTCTGTCCATGGTAGAGTGACCAACTGTCCCAATTTGCTAAAACTATCCCGGTTTTAGCACTGAAAACCCGCGTCCTGGGAACCCTCTCAGTCCTGTGCAAACTGGGATGGTTGGCAGCTGGCCTGGGGGGATGGACAAAGGTGACAGACCTGGGAGAAGAAGCTGGCCTTTCTATTAAGCCTTAGGATGGCTGGCTGGCTGGGCCAGACTGGGCTCCATTTGGCTGCTTCTTGAGCCTCCAAGCACAAGGCCTGGACAAAGGAGACACCTAGTGGTCCTATGAAAAACTGCAGGCTGGGAACTATTTCCCAGATCCTTGATGCCTTAGTTGTTTCATTAACAAACATTCATGAGCTCTCACCACAGGCCACCCCTCACGTTAGGCACTGGACGAAAGTGTGCCTTTGTGAGACTTCTATTCTAGTGAGGGAAACAGACTTAAAGCAAATAATTACACAAATAATTAAATTGCAATCACGATAAGTCTAAGAGACTTAATTCTAAGTTTATGACAGGGAAATATCACCTGGTCTTGGGGGTCTTAGATGACATCCTAAGCAAGTTAAATTTATGTTGAAACATTCTGAATGAGAAGGTGTTATCCAAGTCAAGGAGCAGGGGAAGAAAGAGCATCCCAAGAAGAAGGAGGAAACAGCAAAGACACAAACTCTGAGTGGGAAGGAGTAAGAAACTTTTAAGAAACTATTATAGTATGGGGGAGGGGAGACAATAAAAGGTGACAAAAAGGGCTGGAGAAGTCAGCAGGGCCTTGTCAGTCATGGGGAAAAAAGTGTCTTTACCCTTAAAGCATTGGGAACTTACTGAATGGTTTTAAGCAGGACAGTAATATAATCAGATTTGCATTTCTCAAAGCTAACTCTGACTGCAGGGTGGAGACTGGTTAGGAAAGGAGCAAACCTAAGGCCAGGGAAGCAATTAGAAGGTCACTGCAGTGTCCAGGTGGTGCTGAGACCATGGTGACCTGGACTCAGCTTGTGGCAGGGGGTGTAGAAGTAGGGAGGCAGTTAGAAGGCCATGGAGAGACATTCAGACGTGGTGACCCGGACCTGAGAAATGGCAAGGAGTGAGAGAAATGTGAAGGTTTGAGATAGTTTATGGCACTAACACAGGCAGGACATGGTGAGAGACAGGGACAGGGAGGTTCATGGATGACTCAGGTTTCCACCTGTGACCCCTCAAGAGCAGTGGGACAGCTGCTGGGACGGGAGCACAAGAAGGAGGACAGTGTCGGGCAGGTTGAATTTGAGGTGCCTGAGGGACATCCATGTGAGATGGCAAATAAGCAGCTGAAGCAGTTAAGAAGGGGGACATCAGTGTGGGGCCCCTCTACACATACATAGTAACCGAAGCCCTGAGTAACACTAACATTTAAAAGTGAGCAGAGGAGAGAAAATATGTCCAAGGAAGTAAAAGGAATCCCAGGTGAGTATGGTGTTATGACAGCCAGGGGACCAGTGTTTCAGAAAAGAGAGAGTGCCAAATGGAGAAATAGTTCTGAGGCAAAGTGAGACAAGACCTGGAAATGGTCCAATGGACAAGGTGAAGTATAATTGGTGACTTTAGGGCCCTTTAAGGTGGAGTGGTGGAGAAGCCATGAAATAGGAGGTGAAGAGGTAGAGAAAGTGAGTGTGGAAAACTGCTTTGAAGAAATTTGGCTAAACCTGCATAAGTCACCTATGGGAGTGCAAGTTGGGATACAACTTTTTGAAAATGTAATTAGGCAGAATTTATGAAAATTTAAAGCACATATAGGGAAGCGGATTTGGCTCAATGGATAGGGCGTCCGCCTACCACATGGGAGGTCCAAATTTCAAACCCAGGGCCTCCTGATCCATGTGATGAAGTTGGCCCAGGTGCAGTGCTGATGCACTCAAGGAGTGCCGTGCCATGCAGGGGTGTCCCCCACGTAGGGGAGCCCCACGCGCAAGGAGTGCGCCCCGTAAGGAGTGTCGCCCACGCGAAAGAAGTGCAGCCTGCCCAGGAGTGGCGTCGCACACACGGATAGCTGACGCAGCAAGATGATGCAACAAAAAGAGACACAGATTCCCGTTCTGCTGACAACAGAAGCAGACACAGAAGAACACACAACAACTGGGGGGAAGGTGAGGGGAGAGAAATAAATTAAAAAATAAAAAATAAATAAAGCACATATAGCTTTTACTCAGACAATTTTATATCTACGAAATTAGCCTGCAAATGTGCTTCCCAAGCGCACAAAGACCTAGGGAGAAGGGTGTTTGTGTGTCATTTTAGAAATCCCTAAAGTAGAATACAGATGGCAAGTTCACCAGTAGGAGACTGGTTAAATTAACTATAGCACATCCATACCATGGGATATTATGCTGCCATTAAAGAGGACAAGGTAAATTTGTATACAGTGAAATGGAAATACACCCCCAACTGGATGTGTTAAGAGAAAAGGATAGCCATTTTTATGCTTGGATAAATGCACAGTAAACTCTAAAAAGGTTACATGAGAAATTCTTCATAGTGGTTACTTCTTCAAGGTAGTCAGAATAAGGAGAATTTTACTTTTCATTTTATGTTTTTCCTAGGTTTGGATTTTTATTATGAGCATGTACTGTGTACTTTTTTTTAGGAGGTAGCAGGGATTGAACCCAGTACATGAGAAGTAGGTGCTCAACCACTTGAGCTACATCTGCTCCCCTGTGTACTTTTTATAATATGATGTATATATCTTTCAAAACAGTAGTTATAGGGGTAAGCAAGATTAAGGGACGGTTTTGTTTGTTTGTTTCTTTGTTCTCCCATGTGGGAGAAACCAGAGTATAGATTGAGGAGAGAGGATAGTCAATAAAGTGAGTTCCCTGAGGACATGAGCCTAGGTGGGATCCAGAGCCCTGGCGCAGCCTTATCCAGGCGGGACCCTTCCTTCATAGTGACAGAACAGAGGAGGATGGTATCAGCAGGTCCCTAGATTTGGTGGCTGTAAATAGCTAAATAGTATCCATGCCCCTTCTTCTAGCAAAGGCCCCCAGAGCACCCAACCAGGAAAAGGATTTGGACGCAGACACTGACAAAGGCCCATCAAAGCGTCCCTGTTCTCGCCTGCGGGCCTTTGTATAAGCTGTGCCCTGCCTGGAACACATCGGGCCTCACCCAGGGTCCATTCCATAAAACAGAGCCCCTCACCTTGTCAACCTACTCAACCTTCTAGTCTCAATTTATAAGTCCTTTCTCCCAAGAAGCCTTCCCTGTTCCTCCAGGCAATGTTAACAACATCCCCTCCCGGCCACGTTTTCTATCCTTGCTCTTCAGCCTATTAGCAGCCAGAGAGGTCTGGTTGAAGCGTGAGTCATTTCATACCACTTCCCTGTTCAAAACCGCCCGTTGCTTCCCATCTCATTCAGAGTAAAAGCCAACGTCTTGGGGAACGGATGTGGCTCGGCGGTTGTTCCATCCCGGATCCCGGTACCTCAAAAAAAAAAAAAAAAAAAAAGCCAAAGTCTTATCAAACTACATGATCTGCCTCCCCCAGGCTCTTTTGGACCTCATCCCTCGATTTTCGCGCTCCCTGTCTTCTCTTCAGCTCGTTGATCCTTTAGTCTAACAAGCCAGGCCTAGGGCTGCCTCAGGGCCTTTACGTTTGTTCCTCTACCCAGAAAGAATGTTTTTCCCGCTTGAGCCACTGGGCTCGCTCCCTCACTTCCTTCACGCCCTAACACAAAAGTCACCTTAGCGAGGCTTTCCCAGCCACACCTTGGCCAAGGTCGAGCCCTCCACCCGCACGGAGGCGGGCGGAGCCATGCGGGGCGGGGCGGGGCGCGCCCAGGAAGGAGCGAGCTCCCGGAGGCCGCGGATTCTCGCCAGAGGTGGGCAGAGGGGGCGCGAGTCGGCTGGGAACGGAAGAGTCAGGGGCTCGGAGGAGGCCCTCGGTTAGTCGCCGAGAGTGCGTGGAGAGCTGCAGGAGGGAAGTGGCCCCACGACCTCGGCTCCTCGGCCCTTCACAGCCCCCGCCCGCACCTCTGCCGACCCGGCGCCTCCGGGAGGCAGAAGTGCCACTCGGCCCCGCGCGCCCTCCAGCGGCGGCGTCGGGTTCGCCGCGGCCTCCGCCTGCGCGCGTCAGAACCAGGAGTCCGGCCCGGAGGCCAATCGCAGCCTGGCTTGGAGGAGCCTCCTGTGAGCCCCCAAAATTTCCGCGGGTCGCCTGGCCCCAAAGGCGTCCACGTAGGTCACGGCGCAACCCCCGCTACCACCTCTCCTCCCAGCCGGCCTCTCCCAAGCCGTCTGCCCACGCCCAGGTCAAGCACAGTGACCCTGTCCCAGCCGAGATCCCCCTTTTCTTTCCTACGGCCCCCACCTAATCTTCAGGCCCCTGACCTGCCGCAGGAGCAAGTGGGAAGTGACAGCAGGAGTCCTGTTTGAGCGCCCTCTGTCCATACCTGGGGCCCTCAAGCCGGAATTCCTACATCTGGACGAAAGGCCTGCGCCCTCTAGAGCCGCTCACTGGGACCCTGACCGCGAAGGATCAAGAGAGCCGGTTCTGCCCCAACGCTCGCCGAGCGCTTTGCCCCAGAGTCCAGCTGCCAAAGCCAGGACCCTCCCAGGGCTCAGGCCTAGGGAGGAATAGTCCTACTGTCCCTGTGGTTCCGATGCTACTGCAGCACCTCTCCCTGGGCTGGCCCCTCTGCCAGCCAGGTCACAACCACCACCAGTCCCAGTCCTACCCCACATAGGCAGGTCCAGGTTCTTGGAACTGCCCCCCACCGGGCTCCAGCTCCCCAGCTGCCCACACACTGCAACTTGAGAGATCTCAGCGCAGTCTAGTACTCAGTACAGTCTAGTACCGGGACCCTTCCCCTTCTGCGGGGGTGGGGGTGGACGAGGGTCTCTACCTCCCCACTGTCCAGTCTCTCATCATGCCTGCAGGCATTTAAGGACCCCGCACAAAGCCGGGGTTCAGCAGCATCCTGTTCACGAGGAGGGGTCCAGGGCGGGAAGCTGGGCTGGGATTACATGCCTGGTTTGACAGGAAGGCTGGGGCATTGCTCAAAGTAACGTAGTCAGAGAACAGTGAAGTGGGACTGGGCAGAAGCTAGGGTCCTTGCCCTGTGGTAGTCTCCACACTTTCCACTGTGCCTGGGGAATGGGGGAGAGGTCTTAATGGGGGTGGGGATGAAGAGGGAGGGATAGAGATTGCTATCCAGGAATCCCTAGGGTGAGTCAAGGCTTTTCCTGGGTCATTACTGAGCTGCTCATTGACTAGACTCCCTGGCCTTTGACCCCATGCCAGGAGAGTACCTGCCCCTCCCTCCAACAGGCCACCCAACACCCTCTGGGAGGTGCTGCTGGCATTATACAATGAGGTAGAATAAAACAACCACCACCCGAACAGCAAACGCCACTATGTACTGAACACTTACTCTGCCAAATTCTCTGGGCCAACCCTTTTACATATATTATCTCATTTAATCACAACAACCCTGTGAAGTATTATTATTCCCATGTTTACAGACAGGGAAACTAAGTCTCAGAGAGTTTAAGCAACTTGCCCCAAACCATATCTAGTAAGTGATGAAGGTGGGTTTCAAATCTAAGTCTGTTCTGCTTTCAGAACCCATGCTCTCACATTCTCTGGTCTGCAGTGTGACTTTCACTGCCCCTGACCAGCTTCTGAGTAATGCTCTTCTGACTGCAGGCCTTAATATATAGGCAGACCTCTTTTTCTAAGCGCTGTTTCCTGTCACTTCTTTTCCCTCTTGTCAATCAAGCCCAGACATATGTCATCACATCCCGGCTGCCTGACAAAGGAATCTCTTTTGCAAGGCTTCAGGTGATCTCATCCATCCCAAAACACCTCCGCAGCCTTATGCTCCACTGCTTCTCGGAGGATTTCGTTCACATTCCCTCACTGAGCACTTGCTTCTGCTGTTTGGCCCTCTCAGAATATCCTTCCCAGGTCTTTCAAAAGCAGCCCAGCTGAAGTCGCAGAAGACTCCTGATTTCCTTTCAATCCAGTGATTTCACAGAATTCTGGGTCTCAGGGCTAGAAGTGCCCCAGAAAGTTCCTCTGGCCTGGACCCAGTTAGGAAGCTGCAAAGAGCAAGGAGGACCTGAGTGGGAGTGACAGGGGAGGAAGGACACCCATGCAGTTGTTACTTTCCCTTCCTGAGCCACCGTTCTTTCTCCGAATCTTGCTTGGCACAAAAATGAGAGCGAAGGGACAGGTGTGCCAGAAAGATTGCTTGGAGAAGAGATGTGTGTAGCAGCCATATAAGTGGCCCATCTTCCTATAACATCAATTTATCCGCACTATTTTGGGGAAGGAGTAAAAATCTGTAACTGAAGACATTTTTTAAAAAGGTATATTTATTTATTTACTTATTTATTTATCTCCCCGCCCCCGTTTTCTGCTGTCCATGTGCTGCTGTAAAACATTTTAATCATAAAATATTTGTAAAGGAACATTAAGACTTAAAAGCAAAATTCTGCAGAATTATTAAAATAAACTGAAATTGCCAAGAAATTCCATACTCTGGAGGGAGAATTCGGGCTCTTCTCCCAACGCAGGACTGACTCCTTTTGCCCTGAGGTTGGGGGACGAGTAAGAACAGCACAGCGCCTGGCACCGAATGAAGGCAGCTATTGTGATCTCCGGTTCCGGGGAGGGAGACTCAGTGCCCTAGGGCGTGACGCTGCCCGAGGTCCTGGGAAAAGGCAGCGCGGAGTCCACGGAGACTCCGCGTCAGAATCTGGGCGGGAGAACCGCGACCGTACAGCCCCGGGTTCCGCCCCCTTCCTCCGGCTCCGCCCCGGCACTGGCTCCGCGTGGTTACCAGGACTCGCTGCTCAGACCCAGTGGTCCCAAGGAAGCTTCAGGTGGGGGTGGTGCGGCAGCGTGAACTGAGAGCCCCCCGAGGGTCCCACCCCTCCCTCCCCCTGGAAAAAAGCGAGAAACGCGCCCAGCGGGCAGAACTCCACTGCACCGGTTTCCTACCACGAGCCTCAGCCCAAGAGCCCCGGAGTCCCGAGTCCCGAGCGACCAGCGGCCGGCCCCGGGGGAAGGGCAGGTCGGGGACACCTTGGCCCCCGCCATGGCTTTGTCCGCGCGCCGCCTGTGCCACATCGCCTTCCACGTGCCCGCGGAGCAGCCCCTCGCCCGGAACCTGCAGCGCCTCTTCGGTTTCCAGCCTCTGGCGGCGCGAGAAGCAGACGGCTGGCGGCAACTGGCCCTGCGCAGCGGGGACGCGGTCTTCTTGGTGAACCAGGGCGCGGGGCCCGAGGAGCCGCTGTACGGCCTCGACCCGCGCCACGCGGTGTCCAGCGCCACGAACCTGTGCTTCGACGTGGCCGACGCGGGCGCCGCAGCCCGGGCGTTAGCTGAGCGGGGCTACCATGTGCCGGTACCGGCTGTCAGCGTGCGGGACGCGCTCGGCGCCGCCACCTACGCGGTGGTGAGTTCGCCGGCCGGCAACCTCAGCCTGACACTGCTGGAGCGCGCCGGCTACCGCGGGCCCTTCCTGCCCGGTTTCGGGCCGGTGCCCTCCGTGCCGGGCCTGGGGTGGGTCAGTCACGTGGACCACTTGACCTTGGCCTGCACCCCCGGCAGCTCCCCCACACTGATGCGCTGGTTCCACGACTGCCTGGGCTTTCGCCACCTGCCGCTGAGCCCAGGTGAAGATCCGGAACAGGGCCTCGAAGTAGCGGCAGCGCCCGGACGCGGGGGGCTGCGGCTCACGGCCCTGGACATCCCGACATGCAGTGCCGTCCCCACCCTCGTGCTGGCTGAATCTTTGTCGGGGGTCGCCGGGGGGCAGGACCAGGTGCAACAGTTCCTAGCCCGGCACCGGGGCCCAGGCCTGCAGCACGTGGGGCTGTACACGCCTGACATCCTAGAGGCCACTTTAGGGGTGGCGAGGGCAGGGGGCCAGCTCCTGACTCCTCCTGAGGCCTACTACCAGCAGCCCGGGAAGCAGAGGCAGATCCTAGCTGCAGGGCATGAGCCCAGCCTGCTGGCACGAGGGGGGATCCTGCTAGATGGCAGGAAAGGCAAGTTCCTGCTGCAGGTTTTCACTAAGTCCCTCTTTCCGGAGGACACCTTCTTCCTGGAGCTGATTCAGAGGCAGGGGGCCACAGGCTTTGGCCAGGGCAACATCCTGGCTCTGTGGCAGTCCGTGCAGGAGCAAGCTGCCAGGCTCCAGGAATCCAAGGGCCAGAGTTGAGTGCAGACACCTGCCCTAGAGCTCTGGGGAGTCCAGCACTAGGGACTGCTGGAGGCCACAGATATCCATAGAAGCTGGACTAGTGGAAGGCTTTGCTCCAAAGGGCCAACCTCATCAGAACCTGCCAGAAGCTGGGGGCTCCAATGAAGTGGGATTTTTTTTAAACTATTTAACATTTCTTAGTCTATGTAATACATATGTAAAATGTAAAGAATAATAAATTACACGATTAACAAGTGGAACAGAACCAATACTTCTGAAGCCTCTTTGTGCCCTTCTCTGAATTCCATTTCCTTTTCACCCGTCCCTCAAATTTGTGATTATCAACCCTGTGCTTTTGTGTATTGTTTTACTACATATACAACATATCCCTAAATAAATATGATTTCGTATTTGAGGTATGAATTTATAACAGATCATCCCCAGTGCTTCTCCTCTCCCTAGGGAGCACAGAGTGCAGGCGGGGGGTGCTGGGTCAGACCTGAGCCCCACTACTGGCTCTTGGGTGCTCCAATCAGAACAGACCTGAGACTTGGATTGAGGGTGTTGGGTGTCAGCCTTCAGCAGGTGCGGACAGGTGCTCCCTGCAGCTGCCTTTTATTCTCTCCTGGGGGATGGAAAGAACACCTCTTCCTCCAATTACCCAGCTAGTTGGGAGCTCAGCCAGTGGAAGCCAGGACCAAGTACGACTTCACCACTTTCTAGACCCCTCAGAGGTAGGGAATGAGGGACCTGGAGAGGGGGGTGAAACGCTCTTCCAAATGACCACAAAAATAAGCACTTTAGGGAAGCGGACTTGGCCCAGTGGTTAGGGCATCCATCTACCACATGGGAGGTCCTCGGTTCAAACCCCGGGCCTCTTTGACCCGTTTGGAACTGGCCCATGCGCAGTGCTGATGCACACAAGGAGTGCTGTGCCACGCAGGGGTGTCCCCGCGTACGGGAGCCCCACGCACAAGGAGTGCGCCCTGTAAGGAGAGCTGCCCAGTGCAAAAGAAAGTGCAGCCTGCCCAGGAATGGCACTGCACACATGGAGAGCTGACACAAGATGATGCAACAAAAAGAAGCACAGATTCCCGTGCCGCTGACAACAACAGAAGCGGACAAAGACGAACACACAGCAAATAGACACAGAGAACAGACAACTGGGGTGGGGTGGGAAGGGGAGAGAAATAAATAAATATTAAAAAAAAAACACAGCACTTTATTAAACAATAGGATTCTTGGGGTAGGGGCTTCCAGAGGCATCACTGGGCTACCCTGTTGAGGCTAGGTGCATCACTGGGGTTGTGGGACCGAAAGAAACTATCCAGAACTTGCTGGCCCCGGGGGGGCTTTTTCCGGCTGGATGAAGTAGAAACCTGGGACCTTTTGGAGCCCTGTACATTAGCCAAAAGAGGGAGGCACTGAAGAGAGAGCAGCAGAGAACCTTCCCCTTCCATCCCCTTTTACCCTTCATCCCCCCAGCCAACCACACACATAGCTCAGGTTCTAGACTGGAATATGGCAAAAGCTTTCAACTTAGCCTCCTCTTCTCCTCCAGTGTCTGCCCCACACTCCCAACAACTCTCCAAAAGGCAGGTCTTTTGGAAGATCTTCCTAAAATGTAGTAACTCTTCTCTCCTTCACTCAAAATGCTTCAGAGATGTGGTGTTTACAGCTTTGCTTGACCTTCGTAGACCCTGCTGACCTCTCCAGCTAAACCAAGTCCTCACAACTCCTTGAGCACTGCTGACTGCTCATGTAGTCTCAGAGACTTTCTGAGAGTCTCTTTTGCTCTTTGCTCAAGCTCTTCTCAGAAAGAACGTTGTTACTGCTGATTCCCCTCCCGAACCTGGAGAAAACAACTTATTTCTAGGACTCAGATTACAAGTTGCCTCCTCCAAGCATCCTTTCCTGATCCTGGCCTCCCAGACAGAACTGAGGACTCCCCACTTCATATCCCACAAAACCTAACACGAGCATTGCGCATACCTGTGGCACTGCATTGTCCTCATCAGTTTGCTTGCCCCCCTACCCTGGCGCCCTGACTATAAACTCCCAAGGTCAAAAAATACTCCTCTCCCTGCAGTGAATCCTGGAGTAGAGAATGTTCACCACAACGTGTGTCTTTTAGCTGGCTAAAAGCCCCTGGATTCAGGCCTGGGGCAGAGATGGCTGGGGAGGGCTGAAAGACTTACCTTGTGGGTCCCTGTCTGTTGGCCCTCATATACACGGAACACCTAACCAAGAAGAAAGGAAAGAACAGGGCTGGCACCTTTCCCCAAAGAGTTCTGCCCTTAATTTCATGCCCCAGCATTTCTGTTTAAAATACGTTGTGGGTCTTTTCTATTTATATAGTAGTGGGTTCACATAGAACATTTAGGAAATACAAAAATGTGCACCAAAGAAAACAAAGGTATTGCCTTTTTCATGGCGGTGGAGACAGCTGCAGTGTGAAACTCCTCCCGGGTCAGCCAGCGGGCGCCAGGAGATGTAGTGGTCACTGGAGTCTGCTCTTCCAGGGCTAGGCCATATACTTGATATGTCAGCTTGATGTGAGAGAAGGTGTGGACCACCTGGAAGAGGGAGGTTAAGGGGCTAAAATACACCTGGAGACATGGCCACAAAAGCCATCATTCCCAGCCCTCCACTGCTCACTCACCTCCCCGAGATGCTGCAGTTGGGTGGCCGGGAGGGGCCCGGCCCAATTCTGCAGTTCCTGCAGCAGGGCCTTGTGCTGACACTGCCCTGAGGGCTCCACAGTCACGGATGGGAACTCCCACAGTCCAGCCAGTAGGCCTGAGAGGCAGGACAGGCAGGTGGGGTTAGGCCTTCGCTGCTGACTCCCCAATTCCTCCCTTGGCATTCATGCCATTGCCTTCCACTTCCAGAATACAGGTACCTGAGCTAGGCCTCTGCACCAGCAGAAGTCGGGCACCCCCAAGGGCCCTTGGCTGCTCCAGGACGCAGGTGGCAGAGCACTCCTCCCTGGGGGGCCTGCGGCTGGCCTTTCGGGGGAAGTTGGTCACTCCCAGGGTCTGGTCCCAGGGCTCTGTGGGAGGTGGGCACAGCCGGCACTGTCCAGTGCTAGGAGCTAAGAAGAGAGATCCCCAAGCCCCATTCAGGCCAGGAGGGCTTTAGCTGCCAAGCCCAGAGCCAGGTAGTGACCCAACTCTTGTGAATCTTGCTCAGTTTGTAGGAGAAACCGAAAAGAAGTTTCTACAGGCAGTTCCCTGACAAGGCAGGAAAGTGCTGGGGCTGAAGCTGGCACTCACCACACTCCTCCACATCAGAGATGCTTGGCATGTTCTGTGAGACTGAGAGCTGCTCCTGCGCTACCTGAGAGGCATATGGAGGGGTGTCATGGGGCAGGGGTCTCTCCTTAGGACCCCTGACTGCCCTTCCCCAGATGGCTCACTCTCTGGCGTGCCCGGCAGAGGCTCCGCACGGGGCACTGGGTGCAAAGTGGGCGCTGTGGGGTGCACACGGTGGCTCCCAGTTCCATGGCTGCTTGGTTGAAGTCACCTGGCCGGGATGGGTCTACCAGCTGCTGGGCTAGATTCCTCCATGAAGGGAACATCACTGTGAGCCAAAAACCCTTTGGAGACACCTCTCTCAACCTCCCCCATAACCCCAATATCCTACCAGAGCTGCTGGGAGACAAAGGTGTTGCTAGGGTCAGCACCAATGGCCCGGACACGGCATAACACCCGTGCTACATTCCCGTCCACCACACTGGTTGCCTGGCACAGAGGAGCCCAGGGTCAGCCTGGGTTGGGAGGAAGGAGGGTGGGCAGGCCACACAGTGAGGGTGGGGCTATGGGCTCACCTGGCCAAAGGCAATGGAAGCAATGGCCCCAGCTGTGTACCGCCCCACGCCAGGCAGGAGCCGCTGCAGGGTCTCTGCTGTACGTGGCACGTGTCCCCCTAGCTCCTCCACCACCTGATTGGGGTGGCAAGGCTTGAGGTTATGAGCAAGACACCTGAATCCCCTAGGCTCCCAGCCTCCCTCTCACCTTTCGGGCTCCCTCCTGCAGCCGCCGGCCTCGAGAGTAGTAGCCCAGGCCAGCCCACAGTTGATTCACCTCCTGAGGTGAGGTCAGAGGTCAGAGAGATCAGTAGTCAGTCCCCAGTTGTCCCATTCTCCCTACCTTAGGGTGAGTCTCACCTCCAGGGAAGCACTGGCCAGGTCCTGCAGCGTTGGCCACTTCTACAGCCCCAAAGCAGACAGACAGAGGTCAGGTCAAGAGTGAGGGAGATGAGGCCTTCTCTGCCCCACACACCCAAAGGACAAGCTTTTATCTGGGGTCTAGCCCCCAACCCTCTCCTTCCTCCCTGGAGTCACCTGCATCCATCGAGAATAGTAGTCAATCACCGTGGCAACCTGTGTCTGCTGCAGCATGACCTCTGAGACCCACACTGAGGGAGAGGAGTGGGCATGAGGGCCCTGATGACATGCCCCACCCCTAGCCCTCAGCCTTCAGTCCCAAGGCCCCCGCGGGCAGCTCTGTTCTCAGGAGATGCACTCACCAGCATACGCCCGCCTGTCCAGGTCCGCCTCATTCTCTGCCTGCCAACAGAACCCCAGACGGGGAGTCAGCATGATGGGGCCTGGGCACCAGCCTCCCGCCTCACCATCCCTGCCCCTCGCCTGCCTACCCGCCTTCTCCAGGGTAGGTCTCGCTTCTCTTGGTCATACCAGCTCAGGAGTCTCCCCCGAAAGGCTGTGACCTCAGCTGTGTTTCTGAATAGATGGTACGGGGAGACAGAGACCTGCAACACCACCTCTTCCTGCTGCCTGGCCAGACCTATTGGGACCCAGGACACTCAGGAGTGTCCCTGCACAGCCTGTGCACCAGGGTCCTGGGACACAGCAGCCTAGTCCTGATCGGCAGTCTGTTCCCTCTAGCGCTCCCCTTACCCCAAACCTCTCACTTAGGCTTTGGAGTTGGGGTCACATCAGAGTTCTCTAGCTATGTGTAGCCTTGGCCAAGTTCCTGATCTTAATTTTCCCAGGGTAGTACTGCTGACTCTTTTGTGTTTGAGCCATAAAGAGGACCCAACAGTTTCAGATAAGCATAACTGTGCAGGGCTTTCCTGTTTACAAAACACTTTCAGTCTCAAAAATTTATGTAATTCCCAGGAAAGCCTGGTGAAACAGTAAATGCACAGACTACTGTACCATTTGCTGGTAAGAAAGCAGCCATTCAGAGCAATCAGCCCAAAGTCACCCAGTAACATAGTCGGGATTAGCCCACACGACTCCTAAGGCCTCGATACCGTGCTCCTTTCCCAGCCTGAGTGTACCCCCTTTCACAGCCAATGAAACCAGTCTCCTGAACCTTCAGCCAGGCTCCTCACCATCAGGGACAGAAGGTGTGACCTGTCTGCTGCCGAGGGCAGGTTTCTTCCCTCCCTTTTGGCGGGACGCCTGCTTCCTGCGACTTCCCACACCTGCTCGTGGCTTCCTCATGATGGCCTGAAACAGTTAAAAGTTGTCACAATGAGGCTGAATCATGGGGTCCTCCAAGGGGCACTGCTGCCTCCCTCCCTATTTCATCACATGGAAGTGTCTGACCATTCTCAAGCACCCTCAAGAAACTTACGGGCTTGCTCTTGGCGGGCTGTGGCACTGAGGTATGAGCAGTACAGCCGAGCTTCTGCAATCGCCTCAGATGGACTAGCATCAGCACAGCTCTGGAAATGGGTTAAGAATAAGGGTCAAGGACCAAGGCCTCCTGTTTGGGAGCACCTGTGTATTCCTTATGCTATTGTGACTCTGTGTGGATAGAAGTTGTCGAAGGTTATCTGGGAGCATGGAGATGGTGCGGGGGAGGGACAACTTGCTCAGAAATATAGCACGTTTATGCTGAAAGGGTCTTTAGTAACCATCTAGTCTAAAACCTTCATTTTACAGAAAAGAGAAACCAAGAATCAGAAAGGGGGAAAGATTTACCTGAAAACAGATGACAAATCAGCTGGAGAAATGAGATTAGCTATTTTTATTCCTAATCTTTCCTGATTAATCAATCATTGCTGGCCGACCATTCGTAATGTGAAAATGCATCTGGTTATCTACTGCTCCCTCACTATTTTTCTAGTCAACTTTTCTCTAATAGCTAAAAGTAGCTAACACTTAGTGAGTGCTTACTATATGCCAGGTGCCTTGCTTTATCAGAATCCCTCACCCACCCTCCTGACTACTCCACGAGGCAGTTATTAGTATTATTTCATTTTAGAGATGAAGAAACAGACTTGTCGAGATTAAGCAATTTGTCCTTTCAAACCCCATCAGCCCTCAGAGCCAGCACTTACACTCTACTATATGTAGACCCTGCAAATCCTCTCCCCAAACCTTCAAATTCACCACGTCCCTCTTGTTTTCATCAAAAGGGCTTGCTTCCTTCTTCAGAGAAAAAAGCAATCACACTTACCTCCATTTGCACTATCTTCCTCCTTTTCCCCATGATATGGAGAAAATGGATCCTCCTCCCAAATTGCCTAGACTCAGGGTCCTGTTCCTCCAATTCCTTCCATCCAAGACCCCTCTCTCCTCCCCTTCATGGCCAAATTTCCTTCACCAAACTTGCTTCCTTCCACAATTCATTCTACCACCTGTTCTCCAAAGAGAGACCTTTTCAAGACATGATCAGGTCACTTCCCTACTTAAACCCTCATAGGCTTCCTGTTAACTCATTCAGCAAATATTTATGGACTGCTGTGTGCCACATGGTTTTAAGGTACTTAGAATACTTCAGTAAAGAAAACATTCAAGATTCCAGTCCTCATGGAGCTTATACACCAATGGGCACAGAAATAATACACATAAATAAATAAATGAGGTATATAGATGATAGCTTTAAAAAGAAGAGTGGATGAAGGGGATAAAGGATGATCAGGTTGGGTGTATAGTGATGCAATTTTAAAGAACTGATCAAGTTGGGACTTTTTAAAGTGCTATTTGGCCAAAGACTTAAGGCAGTTGAAGGAGTTAGCCATATGGACACCTATGGGAAGTGCATTCTAAGGCAAAGGCCCTAAAGAAGGTGCCTAGTGTGTAGAATAAGGCTGCCAGTGTAGTTAGAATGGAATGAGGTGGGCGTTTGAGTGAGGGAGATGAAGTTAGAGAAAAGGGATGGGGGATGGAGGGTTCGGATGGAGGTGGCAGATCACAAAGAACCCTGCAGGCATTGGAGGACTTTGGCTGTCACATCCATTGCTCTTAGGGTAAGAGCCAATCTTATTAATTGCGCCAACCATCTAGGCCCTGCTTACCTCAACTCCTCACACACTATGCTCAAGCCATGTTAGTCTGAATTAGGTTCCACCAACCCCAGTGTCTGTCCACCTAGAAGGCCTTTGCCCAATTCATTTTCTATGCTTGGAGATCTCTTTGCTTTGCCTAACATCTATTCATTCTTCACATCTTGGCTTAAACGTCCCTATCAGGCCCCTGTCTTACTCTGTGTACTTCCCTGTTGTAGCTCTTTTACCAATTGTAATTCTACAATTACTTGCATTTATTTCCCCCATTCTACTGTAAAAGCCTTTGAGGGCAAGGACTGGTCTTTTTTGCTCACTGTTGTGTCCCCGAGGCAAATTTTTTTAATGAATTAATGGGATGGGGCACAGTCCAAAGGAGGTTTTCCTTTATCTCAAGATGGAAGAAATCCCAGCAATTCTGAATAATGATGAGGACTCAGTAGAGAGATTGAAGATGAACTGGAAACAGTGAATAACCAAGGAGAAAGGGCTGAGAGTCATTGGTGAGGCGAGGAGATGGGAACCGGAGCCCGTGGGGGAGGAACTGGTCTCCGTAGGGACACTTCTGTCACGGTAATAGAGTCACATACAATCATCTCTAGGTCAAATATACCTCCTAACTGCTTTAATATCTGCCCCTTCCTCTCCATCCCACTACTGGAGCCTTAATTCAGGTCCTCTTAATCACTTGCCTGGATTACTGCAAAAGCCTCCCAGCTAGTCGGTCTCTCTACCCCCACCCCATCGCCACTCCCCAAATTGACTTCCTCGAACGCACTGAACTAGAACGCACTCTCTAGTCTCCCGGGAACTAGTCCATGCCCATAACGCCCTCTTTGCCTAATTCCGAAACGCTCTTTGAACTCAGTTTAGGCATCGCCACCTCCTCTGGAAAGTCTTCCCTAAACCACCCCCGCCCCTCGAGCCATCTCCAAGAAGACAACACAGACCAGATGCTCCAAAAGCCCTTCCGGGTGTAGAGGGAGAAGAAACCACCCCCCGCGCCGTCTCGCGCTCGCGGCTCACAGACTCACTCTAGGAGGCGTGGCTCCGGCCAATCCGGCGGCGAATCGAGGCGCCCAGCCAATAGGTTCTCAGCGCGCGCCGGAACGACTCCCAGCGCCAGACCCAGTAGGTCTGAATCGAAATACTACCACACTGCAACCCGGAGCGCGAGACCCCGCCCCCGTCCCCGACCGCTCGAGACGCGCCAGGAGACGTAGCGGAAGTCCCGCGCCTCCCATCCCACAGGCGGGCTGGGGACGCGTGGTGTCATGGCCGCCGGCAGTGACGATGGCGCAGCCTCAGCTTCAGCGACCTTCGACGGTGAGTGGCTTTCTACGGGCTGCCTTAAAAAGCCTACGTTCTCTGGAGACGGGGAAAGCCTCGGGCTCATAGTTGTAAAAATCGGCCTCAGCTTCAGAGGACTAGCAGCTTCAACCCGAAACAGCCACCAGGAGACTGCAAGTCCCGGTGTGCACTGCGCATTGGATGCAAAAGCCTAGAGTGTTGGGAGCATAGTCCGGGGAGGTAGGAGCATGTCGGGAGATGTAGTACGGAGCCGATGGCTGATAATAGTTGCTTTTCGGAAATGTGGGGCAGGTTGGAGTTGTGATCCAAAGTGGGACGTTTTGGGAACTGTCGTTTTGTGGCTGCTGGGGCATCATGGGAGCAATTGTGTGGAGCTTTGTGGTGCATTAAAGGAGCTGAAATTCTCAAGCCCTGCTAAATATTTCTTGGGGGACGCTGGAAGAGGAACCTCAAAGGCCATCAGGTACAACCTCCCTCTTCAAAACACGTTGTGACACTGAGGGCTACTTGGGGGAAGTAATTTTCCCCAGTCTCACATAAGCCACTGGAAGATCCAGGCTTTTTCTTTCCCAGTTCATTCCATAGCCTGTGTGTAGAACTTAAGGAATACAGGGGGTTGACAGAAAAGCTCCCATTTCTTTCCCTGAAGGAAACTGCCTTCCAAGTCCAACCCTGGCCTAGCTTGGGGTGTCTCTTACCCATGGCCTTTGTCTGAGCATAACATCCATCCCTCTCCTTACCCCCAGATGGTGTCAGCAAAAGCACAAAACCTGGGGAGGAGCTGGTAGTCCAGGTTCCTGTGCTGGATGTACAAAGTGACAACTTCAAGGAGATGTGGCCTTCCCTCTTGCTGGCCATAAAGACAGCTGGCTTTGTGGCTGTGGACACGGTGAGAATCAAGGAACAGGGAGGGCAGGTGATTGTGAAGGAGCTAGTACTGGAGCCTGACACTCTCTTTACACGCCCTTAGGAACTGAGTGGGCTTGGGGACAGAAAGAGTTTGCTGAACCAGTAAGTACAAACCCTGTTCTCCTTAGTCCCAGTCTTGGCAGAAGGGAGAGACCTCAACCCTGGAAAGGGGGGTAACAATCCTGGGTGGTCTGGATTCCTCATGATGCTCTCAGCCACATCCACCCCCAAAACACAACCTCAAGGTGCATTGAAGAACGTTACAAGGCCGTGTGTCATGCTGCCAGGACCCGTTCTATCCTCTCTCTGGGCCTCGCCTGCTTCAAGCAGCAGCCAGCAAAGGTATGGGCTGATCTCCCCCATCCCAGGCTTGTGCCTAGGTGAAGGAGGGCTGAGATGGGGGGGGGGGGGGGGACGACGGACATATAGCAGCTACTCTTCTTCTCCCAGGGTGAACACTCCTACCTGGCCCAGGTGTTTAATCTGACCCTGTTGTGCATGGAGGAGTACGTCATAGAACCAAAGTCTGTGCAGTTCCTGGTACAGCATGGCTTCAATTTCAACCGGCAGTATGCCCAGGGCATCCCCTACCACAAGGGCAATGACAAGGTGGGCCTCCAGTTTCCCTAACCCTGAGTCTGCCTCTTCTGTGACTTCGTTTCTTCCTACCCAAGGCTGGTTGAATGGGGATACTCTGCTTCCTAGGGAGTATGGGGAATCACTAATAACAAGGCTAGGGAAATAAGACTAATAGAAAGATGGGTTGCATTGGGTTTTGGTGGGGAGGAAGAACTTTCTGGGGGGACCTGCAGAAAGGCTCCTTAGGAGACTGTTCTTTCCCATTACTCCTTTCCTTCTATCTAGGGTAATGAAAGCCAGAGCCTGTCAGTAAGGACACTGTTCCTAGAGCTAATTCGGGCCCGCCGGCCCCTGGTGCTACACAATGGCCTCATAGATTTGGTGTTCCTGTACCAGAATTTCTATGCGAATCTGCCTGAGAGCCTGGGAACCTTCACTGCTGACCTGTGTGAGATGTTCCCAGCTGGCATTTATGACACCAAATATGCTGCTGAATTTCATGCCCGCTTTGTGGCCTCCTACCTAGAATATGCCTTCCGGAAATGGTGAGGGGATTGTGAAGGGAAATGGGTGGGGCATGGTATGAGCCTTTTTTTTTTTCAAAGATTTATTTATTCTTCTCCCCTTCCCCCCCACCCCAGTTGTCTATTCTCTGTGTCCATTCGCTGTGTTTTTCCATGACCGCTTCTTTCCTTGTCACTGGCACCCGGAACCTGTGTCTCTTTTTGTTGCGTCATCTGGCTGTGTCAGCTCTCTGTGTGGTGCCACTCCTGGGCAGGCTGAACTTTCTTTCACGCTGGGTGGCTCTCTCCTTACGGGGCACACTCCTTGCACATGGGGCTCCCCTACATGGGGGACACCCTGTGTGGCATGGCACTCTTTGTGTGCATCAGCACTGCATGTGGGCCAGCTCCACATGGGTCAGGGAGGCTCTGAGTTTGAACCATGGACCTCCCATGTGGTAGGCGGACACCCTATCCATTGGGCCAAGTCTGCTTCCCTGAGCCTATTTCATTCAAGGTATTTATTGAGCACCTACCATGTGCCTGGCACTGTTTTAGGTGCTTAGATTCAGCAGTGAATAAAACAAACAAAATCCCCTGCTCTTATGGCACCTATATGCTAGTGGACCAATAAATACCCTGTTGTGCTGTTGCAGTGAGCGGGAAAATGGGAAGCAGCGGGCAGCTGGGAGCCCACACCTTACCCTGGAGTTCTGCAGCTATCCTTCCAGCATGAGGGCCCACATTGACTACCGCTGCTGCACACCCTCAGCAACTCACCAACCCCATCCCACCAGCATCTGTGACAACTTCTCAGTAAGAGTGTTGGCCCATCTCTTGGGGAAGTGGAAGGGAGGGGAGAATCTGATGCCTGCAGTCCTTCTCCTAAGCCTCTTTCTTATCTCTAGGCTTATGGCTGGTGCCCCTTGGGACCACAGTGTCCTCGGTCCCATGATATTGACCACATCATTGACACTGATGAGGCTATAGCGGAGGACAAGCGGCGGCGACGGCGGCGACGTAGGGAAAAACGTCAAAGGGCTTCATTGAGCCTGCATGGAACACAGACCCCTGGGGAAGCTGAGGATGGCCCTCCCACAAAGCAGATTTGTGGGGATGGTCTCAAGACTGAGGAAATTGTGCAGGAGGTACCTGAAGATGAGATTAGGAACCAGCCTGGTTCTGAGCAAGGTCACAAAAATGACTTGAAAATGGGGCTGAAGGCAACTAAGCCTGAAAGAGCTGACATAGCTTCCCCAGAAATACCAGGGAGTCAAGCCAGTCCTAACCCAGTGCCTGGGTATGGGTTGCACCGGGCTGGTTTTGATGCCTTTATGACAGGCTATGTGATGGCATATGTGGAAATGAGCCAAGGATCACAGTCTTGCAGCTCTGAATCTTGGCTACCTGAATGCCACAACAAAGTATACCTGAGTGGCAAAGCTGTACCCCTCACAGTGGCCAAAAGTCAATTCTCCCGTTCTTCTAAAGCTCATAGCCAGAAGATGAAGCTGGCCTGGGGCAGCAGCTGACCCAACTTCTGCTTAGCCCTTGGCCTAGGAACAGAAGCTGAGGGTGGAACAGAGGGGTTTGGGTTCCTCTAGCCATTGAATGCCATACTTCCAACTACTGCAGAGTTGGGGAGGGCAGGCTTAGAGTGCCAGCAGAGATACTGCATTGTCCATAGGCCTACTCATTTATCCCAGAGACTGAAATACTAGGGTATAAGTAATGAGACTGACCAGCACTGGTAACACCGATTTTATTTTTAAATCTGAAAGTGTCTTGGGAAAGTTTTACCAAAAAAAAAAATGAACAGGAACAAGTTAAGAAAATATTTGACCAGCTTCATCTTTGGTTATTTCTTATTGCGGCTCTGTAAGGACAGTCTGTTCCCATAGCTCCATCCACACAGGAAGGGAGGAAAATTAGTCCAAGCATAAACTACTTAACCAGTTGGGTATACCACATGTTGACAAACACATAAAGCAGGCCCTAGGGCCTACAAAACCAGCCCCACTCCCAACCACAATGTTGAAAGTCCTATAGGCAGAACATTAAGACTCCTTCATAAATATGAAAATAGATAAGCCAACTGGAAAAGGTCTTTGAATAGATTAGTTAAGGCCATTTATACCATACTATCTTGCCCTCCCCTTGCATAGAAATGTAGTGACGTGGTTTCACCATGCAGTAAGTGCAAACAGCAATTATTTTCAAGTGTCTTAGACATACTGGCAAGAAGCACCCCAGTCTTCAAGTCTGAGAAACAGATATGCTGTCTTTTATGGACTCCAGGTTCCATCAAGTAGCGTATATGCCCCAGGGAAGGACAAGAGACAGACCTGGGGTGGGAGAAGAACCCAGGGTGATAGCTGTCTGCCAGCTTAATCTAGAACTAGGAATCCTCTGGTTCTGTCTGGGGAAATGCATTGGGGGGTCAGATAGTAGCCAGAGCTCTTTGCTGGATTTCAGAGGCTTGCTATCAGCTGATGGCCCTAAGAAGGCCTCTCACTGCTGCCTCCCCTCTCACAAATAGCCATTCTGGAAGCTCCAAAGTTGAGCATGGCTTGGCCTAGTCTGTGTAGCCTGCCTCCTCTGGGGTTTCCAGGGAGGAGACAAGGCTGTACATCAAGGGCTTCAGCTAAAGGTCCATCCCCAAGGAAAGGTGGGGACTAATTCCCTCACCCATCCTGCTCTCCCTGGGTTTGCAGGCCTATGCCTGTGACAGAGACAGAGACTGGGGCCAAATTTCCTGGCTTTTCTTCTATCTCCATCTCCTCAGAGATACCTGCAGGTCCTGGACTGGGCCTCTGGGGCCTGGGCCCAAAACCGTTCTCTTCCTGGGGACTGGAACAGTCCATGGCTTCATGAGCTGGAGCAGCTTGTAGGGCAGATGCCCGGAATGGTGGAATCTCTCTTACTCTGTACTTGAGGCTACTGAGGCGCAGTGGAGGCCCATCAGATAGTGATTCCTCCCGGCCCATGAATGGACAGGCTTCCTGATGCATAAACTCAGGTGAACCAGGCAAAGAACGCCACCGGTGAGTAGGTGGGGCTAGGGGCTCCTGCCAATCAGTCAGGGGCATAGTTCCAGGTCCTGGTGCGTCCAGGTCAAATACCAGGGAGATAACAGACTTGCTGGGCAGGTCAAAGAACTTGATCTTGCCACCCTTGAGGTCCTGGCGAGCATTGAAAGGATTGACCTTGGGGGTACGAGAAGCTCCACCTCGTGGCTGATAGTAGGGGTCCAAGACGTTCACTGTACGTGGTGGCTTACGGGAGAAGATGTCTGACTGACTTCTTGACAGCCAGATGGTACGCCTTGGCCGTGGAGACTTGGGGGGGATCTTGTCATCCAGTGATCTCAGTCTCTTCCCCCCAGGCCCTTTCTCCAAGAGTCCTGAAGGATATTGAGTCAAGTCAAGATTACTCTTAACATTCATAAACAGAAGCAGCACTTTTTACCACAAAGTGTTTTCACTTGGAAAACAAAGTAGGTACTATTGTCCCCATTGCACCAATGAGGAAACAGACTCAGAGAAGGGAAGCATATGTCAAGTCACACTCAGAGAGTCTGTTCCATTTTCCATTATCCCCTGGTCCTCCCCCTTGCTTCTGAACTTGGAATTAAAGCCCTGGAGAAGACCCCACACCCCAAAAACCCCCCTCCTTGAAATCAGTGCTTTCTGGTGTCTTACCCTTGACAGTGGGCTGCAGCTCCCTGTCCTGTTCAAGTTCTTCCTCCTGGAGGCGACTCAGAATTTCCTCCAGGGTCTTCCCAATCTCCACAAAGGATGGGCGCAGTTTGGGGTCCATCTGTAGGCATCCACACTAGCCATTAGCCCTGTACTCCATCTCTTACCCTAAAGATGGCATTGAATCTGTTTTTTTGTTTGTTTTTTGAGGTACCATGGGCCGAGAATTGAAGCCAGGACCTCATATGTGGGAAGCTGGTGCTCAATCACTGAGCCACATCAGCTTCCCTGAGTTGGTTTTTCGTTTGTTTTGCTTTTTGTTTGTTTTTTTGTTTTTTCAGGAGACACTGGAACCTGAACCCAGGACCTCCCATGTAGGGTGCTCAACCGCTGAGCCACATTCACTCCCTTCTGACATCCTTTAAGATTCAGATTTGTAGCTAAGAGGTTTTTTCTGAAGGCCCCAGGCCATGAAAGTGACTCCTAGGGTTAAGGTCATCTCAGCCCCCTTTCTGTATGTGTCTTATTCCCTTATGTGGCTGGACCCTCCAAAAGTATCCACCATTGTTCTCTTCTTTGGGTTACTCTGCTAACATGTCTCTGAGAGCACCATCTAAACAATGCCTAGCTATCCTTGGTCAGAAGAGGTAAGTCTAGCCTTAGCACTCTATAAAGTGAAGGCTGACAAGAAACTTTCCCATGGAGCCTCAGGACATGCTGGATCCACAGTCAGAATAAAGACTAGAGCTCATCTTCACCCAAGGCAAGGAGTGGAGAGTCTAACTTGCAGGATAATACAAAACAATTTTTCTTTCCTTGGTCTGGGGCTTTGGAGATTCATGCCAGGCCCAACGAATGGGGTGGGCACCAACACAGAAAGCATGCCATCAGGCACTCATACACTGAGAATGAGACTGATTAGCAGCCTCTCCCTGTAGTCCCAATCAAGTGAAGAAAAGGGTTCAGCCAGCCTCTGAGCAAGCAAAGCCAGGGGGAAAAAGACACTCACATTACAGCAGTTGAAGGTAAGCTGCAGAAAGTCCCGGGGACAATCTCCCACCATGTGCTGGAAAGCGTCATAGTCCAGCCCGAAGTTCTGTGGATGGGTATGGGGAGGGGGGAGGAACATGAGGGGCATGGGTGGGCACAGGTCATTAATCCCCATCCAGGCCAGCTGAGAAGGAAAGGCTGGGAGCTACCCTTGAGAAACAGCCATAATCTGAGTTCCAGCCTCTCCACCCCAAGGAAAAACAGTTCTGTAGCCTAAAAACCAGTCCCATCCCAGTGGCACTGACCCCCATTTCCACAGCTCACCTCTGTGCGGGGAAGATAGTCCGGATCAGCCTGGATGCGGGCGATGATCTCACAAAGGATGATACCATAAGAGAACACGTCCGCCTGGTGGGTAATTAGACCTCAGTTTCCTTCTCAATGGGGTAAGGGTTGGAGTATCTGCTTCCCATGCCCATCATGTCCCAGGCTTGGCTCTATTTCCCTTATTTCATTCAATTCATTTATTGGGAAGCTTCCAGGTACCAGTCCTGCTCTTAGTAGGAAGGATGTATGTAGATCCTCACTCTGAACATAAAGTATGATCCTGGTTGTTTTCTGCTAAAAGTGAATTCTAAAGAGAGCTAGGTCCTGAGGTCCCCAGACTCACTTTCTCATTGTAGGGCTCATCTCGGAGAACTTCGGGTGCCATCCAGAATGGTGAGCCCACCACAGCCAACTTCTCATTCTCCTTGCTGTAGGGTAAGAAATAAGGAGAATGGGCTTGCCACTGGCTGGCATACTGGGATCTCCAACCATGGGGAATTCCTCTCCTCCCAAATGTGGGCACAGATTAGGATTGACTGATATTAGGAAGCTGAGGTTGAGCTGTAGACAAGGCCGGTTCTCTGGGGAGGAAGCTGAAGATTTCCCTTAGCCTTGGGCCCCTCCTTTGTGATCCCAGCAACCATTAGGTCTACCCACCTGATATCAGGAATCTTCTCAGCCAAGCCAAAATCAGCCACTACTGCAGAGTAACCATTCTCATCTTTCTTTATTAGGCAGTTCTAGGGTTCCCAAAGAAGAAGAGAAGACAATGTCGCTCATAAGTGGGGACCAGCCAGCCATAGAGTTATCACACACATACACATAACCTAGCCTTGTTCTCTCCTCACTCACTTCTTGCTCATTCCCTGAGTCTACACTCAGGACATCTTGTCTTCTGTTCCTTGTTGAATCATAGTCTCAGGCTGACTCTAGTGATCAGACCTGGGGTCTCTGAGACAGCCATCTGAGATGAGTTAGTCCTGGATGTTGGGTGGCTGCCTTAAAGGATTCACTTCCTGCTTCAGACACAAAAATTTATCCATAGTTGCTATGTGCTAGGCATGGTTCTAAGTGTCAGAAAACAAAATAGGAACTCTTGGAACTTACAGTCTAGTGAAGAGAAAGAGAGACTATCAAGCCCCTGGCCTGCCTTCCTCATTTTTCCTCAGACTGCAGAGACCCAAAGCCTAGGACCGACTTTGCCAGGCAATTTAGGAATAGGATAAGTGCCCAAGGCTATATTAACTTTCACTGCCCATAAGCTCACAGTCAACCTCCCTGGTATCAAAAGTTTTCTGTGATCTGGCTCCATCCAACCAGACTCTCCCATGCCCTCTATTATAGCAATGTACACATCCACATCCAAAACTGTCACAAACTTTACTTGTCAAGTCCAAACAAGCACTTTAAAATTTTGCATTTGCTGATACTGTTCCCTTCTACTTGAAATGTATCCCTTTTCTCCTTTTCACCTAAGAAAATCATATGTCTTTTAAGGCAAGCTATCTTTCTAGTCCTGACCTCTCCAGCCTCGCTCTCCTCTATCCTCATTTCAACTCCTTTAGCTCTTCTATGCCACCTTTACAATCTAGCAGAGAGGCTATGAGTTCCTTAGGGGCAGCAGATTCTGGTTTGGGCCTTCCTTCCCCTCAGTTCATGGGGAAGGCTCAGGACATGCTCTATTTCCAGAGATAGGATGAACCTAAATGACCTGTAAATAAACACAAAGCAGCAACCAGCTCTCCCCAAATAGCTGCATTCAAAATAACTACACTATTCTGGCTCAGGAGGTACCCTGCCGCAGCCCCCTTTCTCCAGAGTCAGGAGACAGCAGGAATCCTTGGCTCATAGGGACATTTCTGGGCCAAGCAAGGCTCTATTTGACTCAAACCAGACCTCCCTACTCCTCACCACCCTTGGCATCTAGTTGCTAAAGCACTGCCAAGTTACTTCTTGCCTACTAGACATCACGTACAAATCAATATCTCTCTCTGGTCTTGACTGGATCACACTATTCTTCCTTGAGCTAGAAGGAGCTTGTGATTTCTTCATATCCTTTCCTATCCTGGATCTCAGGAAGAAATACACCACCTCTGCCCTCCAAGCAGGACAGTCATTGTGCTTGTCCTGGCTTTGGCTATCCTATCTGTTCTGCTGGCTCAGCACCCCTGGCTCCCTGCCTGTGAGAAAAATGGGCCCTACGCCACCCCGTCTATTAGACAGCAAAAGCCCAGGCTATGGGGCACTAGCCTATGAGGCAGTGGCAGCTTAGAACTGTCACCCATTTCTCTCCCCTCCTCCCATTCACCAACAACTCAGGCTCCCATCTCCAAGGCCCAGTTTAAAGTTCTATTTATTATTTGCTTTATAGTCCTCCAAAACTACCCGTTAAAGACACCTTGGGAGCACCAGGTAAAGAGAAGGACATGGTCACAGAGCACAGCCCTTATCATACTGTTCTATTTCTGACCCAGCTTCACATTCGTTGAGGCCTACTGTACACATACTGCAGACCACCCATCTAGGAGAATGATTTCACAAAAGTAGCTTTTCTATGACCAGCTGAGAAATGGCTAGAGCAGGGATGTTCAGGCCCAGGCTGCCTCCAAACTAGAGTGTTAGCACTGCCCTCTTCAGGGATTCACTATAGCCAATAGCTGGACATTGGAGCCAAAGAGGAAGATGGGATATTGAAAACCTTTTCCTATCAAAAAAGCCAAACTTAAGATGTCTGCATCTGAAGTGAAGGGAAAATGGGGAGGAGTCCCAACCAAGACTAATCCCTATGGAGTTTTCCAACAAACTCCTGAGCCTACTAAAGGGATCTAGGCTAGAGAAGTTTTTGCTGGCAACACACACTTTACTTCCTTATCTACCACTCATTCCTCACTCGCTTCTGCTGAAAGTATTCTCACTGAGGATCCCAATGAGCTCCATGGCACTAAGTTCAAGAGACAAAATTAGTCCTTGTCTTAGTCTTTCTGCGTTTGACACTGCTGATTACTTCCTTTAGCATTTTTTAACATATGATTCAGGAAATGTGTTAGTACTAAGCCTGTAGAGATGAAGACAACAGTTGTGGTCATGCAGCTAACATACTAGCTATCAGAGTCTATTCCTTCTTTTTGATTCTTTTTCCTTGGTTTCTATGACGTGCATTTTTGGGTTTCCTTCTGTACCTTTGGCCACTCTCCAGATTCCAATGCAAGCTCTTCTTTCTATCCCATAATATGCTCTCAGGCTTCTATTTTGGGTTTACAGCTCTTCTTCTTGTCCTCTACTCTGAAGGCTATCTCACATTTTCTGATTATCATCTCTGATGACTCCCAAATGTATATCCTTAGCCCTCATCTTTTCACTCAAACTTCGTATTTGTACATCTAGTTTCTGGAGATCTGAATTACTCATACTGAACTTCATACATGCAAACCTGAACTCATCTTTTTCCCCAAAAACATGTAATTCTACCTGTACTTTTATGTCAGCTGATTTTTTGTTTGTTTGTTTTTCCATCCAGTTTGCTAAGCTAGAAACCTGGGGTTCATCCTAGATTTTTTACTATTATACATTTACTATTTAGCTTCTAAACATTTTTCAAATCAGTCCTTCTCCATCTCCAAAACTAATTGCCCTAGTTCAAGTCCTCAACATTCCTCCCTTGAATATCGCAGAAGTCTTCTAACTGGTCTCTGTATTTCCAGGCTTGGCCTCTATAATCTATCCTCCGCATTCCTGCCAATATGATCTTCCTAAAATGCAAATCTATTACTCTCTGTTTAGAAGCCAACAAAGACATATATTTATGTCATTTATATCAAATGTCCAGAATAATAAAATCCATAGAAACCAAAAATAAATAGGTACAATACTCTAATATCCCTCCCCTGGAAGACTTGAAATTCAACTCATGTAAAGAAATCATGTTGGATATGTTTGATGGCCTTATTGTTTCTCCCATCAATGATCAAACCGTACTATTTATATAAGCCTTGTCACAATTGTGTCCTGGGATACTTGGCCCCATGGTGCCTACCTTGTAGCCTGGCCAACTTCCTCTAAAAGCAACTCTTTTCTAACCTGGTCACACAGCAATGTGAGCAACAAGAGAACAGCTGATGCCAAAGAAGAACTGGCAGGATGGCAGAAACTCAATCACACAGAAAGAAAATGGGTCAGTACATTATGGCCCTCAAAACCTGCACTCAAGTGACTAAAAATCACTGAACTCTTACTCCTCCTCTAAGCTATGAGTGACTTCCCAGAAGCCATGGAGACAGTACTAAAAGACAGGCCCCCACACCACTTAACTGCTGCCACTCCTACAAGGCAAGAATCCCTTACTCCTCCTCGTGATACTGCTCCTGCAACACACATTCAGGAGGCTGAAGTCAAAGGTAAAGGCTCTCATGATGTACATGTTACCTGGCTTCAGACTTAAAGGAATCTGCTCTGAGCTGAGATAGGCTTTTTATTTATTTACTTTTTGATAGGCTTTTTAAGGACTAGCTAAACGGAGTAATGAGTTGTGTTCTCCGTGATTAGATATAAAATCTTTAAGAGATCACCATCATTTCTAAACTCATTAATGGTTGGTCTCTTAACCCAACTTTGTTGGTAAGAGAGAAAGACAGTGTCTCTCAAAGAGTTGTGAAAGTAAAGCCTTCATACCTTAGATGTGAGGTCCCGATGGAAAATGCCTTTGAAGTGAAGGTAGCTGAGGCCCACTGCTATGTCATAAGCCAGTTTCACTCTCACCGTCCAGGGCAAATGCAGGTTACTGTCTAGCAACTGTTCCAGATTGCCAGAGTTGATGTACTGCAAAATATAAGGAAAACCCAGCTACCATTTTTCAGAAATGTTTATACTAGTGGTGAAGCTACAAGAGAGTAAACACCTAGAAGACAGGGACTGTATATACATTAAGTTACCAAGGGCTTTTCCTGAATCCAGGCACAATGATGCCCGTTTGAGGAAATTACAATGTAGTAAGAGTTATAGACAAATAATATCATGTGGTAAATGCTAAAAAGTAAGTATGTATAGGTAGCACAGCACCATGCAGTGCAGAGGATAAAGATACTCAGTCTGGGGAAGCGGACTTGGCCCAGTGGTTAGGGCGTCTGTCTACCACATGGGAGGTCCGCGGTTCAAACCCCGGGCCTCCTTGACCCATATGGAGCTGGTCCATGTGTAGCGCTGATGCGCACAAGGAGTGCCGTGCCTCACAGGGGTGTCCCCTGCGTAGGGGAGCCCGACGCGCAAGGACTGCGCCCCGGTAAGGAGAGCCGCCCAGCATGAAAGAAAGTGCAGCCTGCCTAGGAATGGTGCTGCACACATGGAGAGCTGACACAACAAGATGACGCAACAAAAAGAAACACAGATTCCCGTGCCGCTGACAACAACAGAAGTGGACAAAGAAGAAGACGCAGCAAATAGACAAAGAAGAACATTCTAAAAAGGCAATAACCAACAGTATCAAATAAGGTCAAGTAAGATGAGCTTGAAAAGTGCCCACTGATTTTTTGTATTCTTTAATTCAACATTTGTGGAGTCCTTCTCCACAAATCTGGAGATCCAAGCAAGTGGGAGTAGTTGATGCCAAGGGAAGACTTTTCCAGGGTATGTCTTATGTTGCCATGTTGATAATGTCACTCTTATATCAGTGATTTTTATCCTTTTTTTCTATTCTAATATTGATTGACTATAATATTTTCCCCAAGAGATTCTTTAACTGTATACTACTAGTTTTTTATTGATCACATTCCATTATCGTTCAGTTCAAAACACTTCATCATTTCCTTTAAGCCCTTTGGTAATTGAGAAATGCCTAATTTTCCAACATATTAGGACTTAAGAGTTATCATTGTTATCATTTTGTGATTGCTCTTTTTTTAAAATATTTATTTTTAATTTATTTCTCTCCTCCCCACCCCTCAACCCACCCCCCGTTGTCTGCTTTCTGTGTCCATTCGCTGTGTGTTCTTTTGTGTCTGCCTGCATTCTTGTCAGAGGCACCAGTTATCTGTGTCTCTTTTTGTTGCATCAACTTGCTGTGTCAGCTCTTCGTGTGTGCAGCACCACTCCAGGACAGGCTGCGCTTTTTTTGCACAGGTTGGCTCTCCTTGCAGGGTGCACTCCTTGTGCGTTTGGCTCCCCTACGTGGGGGACACCCCTGCGTGGCATGGCACTCCTTGCGCACATCAGCACTGCATGTGGGCCAGTTCACCACATGGGTCAGGAGGCCCTGGGTTTGAACGCTGGACCTCCCATATGGTAGGCAGACGCTCTATTAGTTGAGCCAAATCCACTTCCCTTGTGATTGCTTTTTAACCTAATTCCAAGGCTCAGAAAACATACATAACTTCCTTGAAATTTATTGAAACTTACTTTATGGCCCAGAATTTAGCTGAACTTTTTGTCTCTGCAAATATTGGAAATTCTAGGATATTATCTCAATTAATCCAAATTTATAATCATGTCGTTTAAGTCTTCTATATGTCCTGATTTTTTTTTGTCTGTGTGTTCTATGAGTTACCGAGAGAAATATATTCTAATATCCTATTATCATCATGGCTTTATTGATTACTTTGAATTCTGTCATTTTGTGGCTTTGTGTTTGAAGATATGTTATTAGGTTTATATACTTTTTTTTCTTTTTTAAAAGATTCATTTATTTATTTAATTCCCCCCCCCCCCCGTTGCCTGTTCTCTGTGTCTCTTTGCTGTGTCTTGTTTCTTTGTCCGCTTCTGTTGTCGTCAGCTGCATGGGAAGTGTGGGCGGCACCATTCCTGGGCAGACTGCACTTTCTTTCGCGCTGGGCGGCTCTCCTTATGGGGTGCACTCCTTGCGCATAGGGGAACACCCCTGCGTGGCAGGGCACTCCTTGCGCGCATCAGCACTGCACATGGGCCAGCTCCACACGGGTCAAAGAGGCCCGGGGTTTGAACCGCTGACCTCCCATGTGGTAGACAGATGCCCTAACCACTGGGCCAAGTCCGTTTCCCGGTTTATATACTTTAGAATGCTTAAATCTTCTAGGTGAATTAAAACTTCTGTAAGTAGAAAACATTTTTTTTTTAAGTGCCCACTGGATTTACAATTAGGAAATCACTGGCAACTGGCAAAAGCAATTTCAGTTAAGTGATAAGACAAGAGTAAGAAAGAAGTGAATGAGGAGAGAATGGGAGTAAGTAGGACTATGGAGAAACTATGTGAAGAAATACACATACCCATGAAGGGCTTTTCTACTTTTTTAAGAAGAGAGGATAAACATATTAATATATAAATGAGAATAAAGATAGCAGCTACTGTTTATATAGTGCTTATTTTGTGCCAGGTACTATTTAAGCATTTTTACATGTATTATCTCATTTTATTTGTACAATAACCCCATGAAGTAAGTATGTTTTTATTCTAATTTTACATATGAAGAAAGTGAGGCATTTAGAGGTTGAGCAACCTGTTCAAGGTTACCCAATTAGTAAATAGGTGGAGGAGTTAGGATTCAAACCCAGGTAGTCTGGCTCCAGAGTCCATGGTCTTTAATGCTATATTACATTGGAGAGTTAGGTCCACAGAATCTGAGTCTTAGCGCTTCAAACAGCGTAAGAGCTCAAACTTTTGCCAAATGGATTAGTGAATTTACTCAAACCTTAACGTGATGGATTATCGCCCTATGCCTGCCAAGGGAGAAAAGGGGGCAGATTTCTCTAAGCACTAATCCCTTAATACTTATTTTTGGATGAACTGAATTTACAAAGGATCAGGGAACCTAACTGGATAGCAGGCAAGAGGTCTGAATTATAGTCCAGTTCTGTCTCTTAATAGCCATGTAACTTTGAACACACCAACAAACAAAGCTATCCTTCGGTTTTCTCATCAACAAAGTAGCTATAGATAATCCCTAATTCACATAACTCACAATGTTACTACGAGAATCTAATAAAAATATTTGAAAATGCTTAGAAAAAAATGAAGTGCTACATTATCTGAGATTTTCAGAGGTAATATAAGCACTACAAAGAACCAAGTGGGGGCAGCACCATGCAACATTTCAAGTCCTTGAAGGAGGCAGATCAGGATGGCAAGGCAGAAAGAAGGGCTAAAAATACACTTTTTAACTTCTCAGAAGAGTAACCTGTAGATCTGCTTCATCCTGCTAGATAATACATCGTGGAAAATGTGAAAATAAGGTAAAATAGTGGCATTCATACAGCACCTCTTTTTTTTTTTTCCCTACTCTAGCTGAATCTGTCCAAGGTTCATATCTGAGGTGCCCATTTGTAAAAAGAAACTGAGCTTGTGACTGCCAAGCTACTTGGGGGCACTGAAGCTGACATCTAATCATGCATGCAAATTTGACTCTATGAGAGTCAAAGTTCTGAAGAGGGGTAGTTTGCATCTTTGGCTTACTGACAGTGAGACTTGGAAAATTTGTCTTTGGGAGTCACTCAGGTTTCCCAAATGAGAGCCAGGCAGAAGAGACAGACACAAAGCACTCTGTGGGCCAAGTGAGGTCATGACTTTTGGTTCTGTTCAGAAAAGCATATGTTTATTACTTAGTGGAGCAATGTCTTAAAGGCCAGAGAAATCCATAGATGAAGCCAAACGGTGGGGAGCAGAGAAAAAGGGTGATTCTAAGTGAAGAATCATACTGGCTGGCAAGCTTTGGCTTTTCCAGACAACATGAAGAAAGCACAAATGAGGACCAGAGAAGGAAACCAAATGGAGTCTATTTTTATAACCCATTTTTCTTGCCTGCCTTTGATGAATATATTGGTGGGGCTGATAAGCTTCTGGCCCCTCAAAAACCACAACTTCTTGATGCCTCAAGGCCTCTATATATATGGGAAAAGGAAGTTTGAGATCTGCCAAAAAGGAAGATTTCTGAGTTGCTACACACTCTATGTGCCCATTAGCTGGAATGTTCACTTCCCCATAAGCAACTCCCAGTGCAGACTCAGCTGGTGTGCCCTCTGAACAAATCCCTCTGTGGAAAGCAGAGGCAAAAGTAGCTGTACTAGCATATTTGGCTTTCCCCATGGGGATAACAGCAGCTTTGCTTTCATTTTCTTCCAGGCCACTCTTTCCTGCTGCCCTACAAAACAACCGAAGGCACTGACAATACATTTAAATAACTTAGTAGATAAGTTTTAACATTTAAATTGTTTGTTTTAAACTTTCAAGTTCAGAAGCTATAATATCAGTCAATCAAATGTGTTGTAGGTACTTCATTACCTCTTAATGACTATTTCCCAATTTTATCTATATCTCCTCGTGGTCTAATAAAAATATAATGAAATATTACGAGTTTCTTACATTTCATTAGTGTTTGATACTTGATATTACTTAACCCTTTTCCTAGAAGGTACCCAATAATAAATGTGTGTTTATAACTAAACAATACTAAAATAAACTTTTATTAGTAAAAATACAAGAAATATCATATGAAATATCCTTTTAAAAAATGGCCAAAGGAACAGATAAATGGACAAAAGTTTTCCACTCAGGGATATCAATTCAGGTTATTTCTACAAATGTTTATTGAGTCCCTTAATCTCTTTACTGCTACTCCCACATGAAAAATGGGATTGTCTATCTATGTCAACACTATATCCGCAAATATTTAAAACAGTGCCTAGAATTTAGTAAATGTGGGTATATAAAGATGGAAAAAAAACCAGTTCTTCCCTTAAATAAGTCTAGTGAGAGACACATGGGTAATGAATAATACAAAAAATGTTACAGCAGAGGTAAATACTGGGTGTATGAAAGTAGAGACCAATTATGCCTGGGGAGTTTGAAAGGTTTCAAAGAAGTAACTTCTGTGTTGGTTTCTAAAGGGTGAGAGTTGTCTAGGGTGAAGAGTATAAGCCCTTCCCACGTGTCCCCTATAGGTTCTGGTGGATACTAACTCAGGCACAGACACACAAACATGTTCACACAGAGGAGATTCTGAAACAGCATTAGGCAATACTCCCTGAGGTAAATCTCTCCCTAAGGTCATACTTACTACACCCAGGACTCTTCCCAATCCTTGCTGTCTACTGTAACTAAGCAAGTTACAGTTATAACCAGTCAGAAGAATTAGAAAAAATGGTAGCTTTTTTTAAACTTAGACTTACTAATATCTTACTAATATATGCAACCAAACAAGCATCTCTCTGAATAGTGTTCAAAGGCACTCAGAAGGGTTCCAAGGAAAACACCAACTATAAGAATTATTATTTTTTTAAAAAACCAACCGACCTAGAGCTAGGGCATTTACTAAGGTGGATAAAGTTCTGCCATCCAGTTACAAGAGATAGTTTGTTGCTGCCTAACTATCAGGGTTGTGCTGAGGAAGACAGATCCATCTATCCATCCATCCACCCAAACACTAGAAACCTACTACGTGAAAACACAAAGATAAACAGCATCAATCTCTGCCCTTAGTTCACAGTCTATAAGGAGAAACAAACATATAATCAGCTAGCAAGTTTTTTCACACAGAAGAACATGATCAGATATGCTACATAGAAATATAATTCCAACAATAATATAAAACTGTATGGTAAGGCCAGGAACGGAATTTGGGAAAAAAGTTCAGAGGTTTCTGGAATCATCTAGATGGCCTGAATAAGACAATGGCAACAAGAATGTTAAAAAGAGTAATATCTGAGAGACATCTCAGCAGTGAGATCAATAAGGTTTGGCGTTTGATCAAAAGCATGGAGTAATTAAAAGAGATCAGGTTTATAAAGTATATCCAGCATGATGCTTAACTCATAGTATAAAAATTTATTCTTACCATTATCACTCTTAACATCATCACTACTCCCCTGGTTTACTCCATTAGCTTTCTAACTTGTCTTCTTGTCCCCATCTTGTATCTTGAACAGACTTCCAAACAATTTTCCATAATATAGCCAAGATGATCCTTCTGAAAGGCCAGCCTGAAGCCTCTTCCCTGCTAAAATTATTCAGTGATACCATATTACTCTTAGGATAAAATCCACTATCTTTAGCATGGCATATAAAGCCTTTATAAAAGTCTGAATCCTGCTCACTTGCACATTTGTATACATTGCTGGTCCCTTTGCTTTGAACATACCTTGCCCAGTATAGGGCTGGCTAATATTCACTCATTGTTGACGATTTATTAATAATTCCATTTCATAGAAGCCCATAGGCAGGACTGTGGGTAAGAAAGACTTCTAATGCAAAAGAAACAAAAAGATTAAGAAAGTGCAAAACAAAGTGCACAGATGGCCCAGTTATTCCCTTTTTTTTTTTGCTGCATAAGGCATAACTAGGGGAGAAAGCTAAAACTAAAAGTTAAGATGGAGAGTAGGGTGTAGTGGTGAATTCCATAGACCCCAGAAGCAGATAGACTGTCTAGGACTGAATGCTACCTCTGGCTACCTAACCTGGGTGGTTACTAAATTTCTTTAACCTTCATTTGTAAAACGGGAATAATAATAGTATCTAACATAGAGTTGTTATGAAGATGAATACGTTGATATACGTAGAATGCTTAGAAAAACATCAACTTGGGAAGTGGACTTGGCCCAGCGGTTAGGGCGTCTGTCTACCACATGGGAGGCCCGCGGTTCAAACCCCGGGCTTCCTTGACCCGTGTGGAGCTGGCCTATGCGCAGTGCTGATGCACGCAAGGAGTGCCGTGCCACGCAGGGGTGACTCTGCGCTGGGGAGCCCCACGTGCAAGGAGTGTTCCCCATAAAGGAAAGCCACCCAGCACGAAAGAAAGTGCAGCCTGCCCAGGAATGGCACCTCCCACACAGAGAGCTGACACAACAAGATGACACAACAAAAAGAAACACAGATTCCCGTGCCGCTGAAACCAACAGAAGCAGACAAAGAAGACGCAGCAAATAGACACAGAGAACAGACAACTGGGGGTGGGGGGAAGGGAGAGAAATAAATAAATAAATAAATCTTAAAAAAAAAAAGAAAAACATCAACTTTCTCAATGTATACCAGTTGCTATTATTATTTATTATTATTATTATTAATGTAGAAGTTCTGGAATACCAACATGAAGCATCTATAGTTAGTTTGGCAGACCACAGGGGACCACTGAAGGTATTTAGGTAAAGGTATAATGTGACCAAACTGCATTTTAGGAGAAAGAATTGGTCAAAGACTACACCAGGTTGTGGTCACCCTGCCACCAGGCCAACCAGTCAAGTCTCATCAAGACCAGGTAATGCTTCAGAAGGAGAGAGAAGCAAATTTGGGAGCCGACTAGATCCAGCTTCATTCAATATTACTAGCAGTTATTTGAAAACAACAGAACCAACCAGGCATTACTTAAACTGATAAACCATGAGTGAGAAGGAGAGCAGTTCCAGGGGGAAGCCACAATTGTGAAGAAGTTGTCCAGTTTTCTGTTCTAAAAAATCCAGCACAGAGAATCAACAGTGTGGGACCATCAGTCCATACCAGAGAGCTGCATCCTCAGCATGGCTGTGGGCTAGCTCAAGGCCAATAAAGATCCCATCATAGAGTTCTACCAGATATTCCTATTAAAGAACAATGATACTTGGGTCTGTACCAACGACTTGTTTGGTTTGCCATGCACAACTTCAACTGACTTCCTCCCAGCCAGGCACTCATGTTTCTTCCTCTTTCCTCTTCCTAATACTATCCACACTCCTCCAGATGCTCCAAATATCATAAACAGGACTGCAGTGGGAATATGCACAATGTGCTATTCATGGTTTTTGGATGCTAAACTAGTTGCATGTGGCAGGAGAAGTTTGGTTGTACCAGTGCATGCCTTGGAAAGACCTAAGCAAAAAGTTGTCTCTTTTTTATTGTTTTATTCTACTGACAGTTGCTCTAGTAACCCAAAGAAGTGAAGAAAGCAGCCCCCTTACCACCCAGATGTTGACTTATTCAGATGTTTCAATGCCTCATTCTATAGTAAAACCATGGAATTTTTCTTAAAACAAAACAAACTGTGTTTTAGGAAGTTCACCCTGGTAGCAGGATAAAGGAAGAACAGGAGGCAGAAAGACAGGTTTGGAAGGTACTGCAATAGTCCAGATGAGAAGTGACCAAACACCTGACTTAGAGTGCTTTTTTTAAAAATCCTTTTTTTTAAAGATACAAAAATCACACAGAATGTTACATTAAAAAATGTAAGAGGTTCCCATATACCCCACTCCCCATACTCCCCACTCCTCCCATATCAACGTCTTTCATTAGTGTGGTATATTCATTGCATTTGATGAATACATTTTGGAGCACTGCTACACAGCATGGATTATGCTTTCATAGACATGGAAAAAATGGGTTGAAATCTGAATATGCACAGGTAAAATCAAAAGGGTTTAGGTAGATATGGGAACTGAGGAAACAGAGTCAAAGGCAACAAAGAGATTCAAAATTGAGGTGTTCAGAGCAGCGAATGGGGAATATCCCAGAATCTTATGTACTATCAGTAAGAAAGAAACCAGCATCAATGACAAACAGCTAAACCAGTGGCTTGTCAGACCTCTGTTCCTTGGAAGGGCCCTCTACAGAGGATGGCCTGAGCCTTGACCCAGTTTTCACTAAAGCCCAACAATGCCATTGTGCTGGCCTCTGTATATTTGTTGGTTACTCCAAACACAAAGGCTAGTAGACATCCCATCCTGCTAGCTTGGTTTAAGGAAGAAAAGAAAGCTTTGTTACTGCCCTGGGTAATTCCAGGACAGGCATCCCAAGAGTGCCCTGTGGGAGGCTTATGCTCTAAAGCAATCTCCTGTTCTCAGTTCAGGGATCCATAGCCACTACAAGCATACATTCGTACATCTGCCAAGGCCCAAGTTTGCCACCGATCAGTCTCCATTCCAGGAGGTCCACCAGGGCCCCCCAACTGAAAGAGTCAGTAGTAATGAGCTGACTCAAAGGGAAAGGGAATACTAGTTGTACTTACAAAGTAAAAGGCTTAGAGGAGGAAGCCTTTTCCCCTCATATCTTTTACCAATCCAAAAGCCAGTTACAGATCATTTAAATTCATTTCACCCTCTTTGACTTCACATATGCTTATCTACTGCCCTTCTTCCCTTCTGTAGCTTTGTTAACTCTTATTCATCCTTCCAAACCCAGATCCAGGATGGAGTACCTTATTCTGGAAAGCATTTCCTGATACCCCACCCCATACCTATACCTGCTACTTTTGCTTATCATACTGTGCTAAACAGGGACCACATTTTAACTGGTTCAATACCCAGTTAAGTGAACCAATTGTTGAATGAACAAATGCATGATTAGGTACATTTAAATAGGTAATTAAATAAATAGTTTCCTCTTATTAGAAGCCCCTCAATTTAGTCATTAATATAATTTAAGATAAAAAAGAAAAGTATGCTTTTAGAATAATTTTCTGATAAATACCTTTCAAAACCAACTATTTAATAAATGTCTACTATTCGGCAGGTACTACAGGGCACTGATTATAGAGAGAGAAAAAACAGTATGCTTGGCCACTGTGATATGAAATTCTGAAGACCCTTTTACCACCCTATCCTTAGACTTTTCAAAATGGTCAGAATCACAGGGACTTAGAAAATATAACTGAGATCTCCTTTTGGAAATTATAGAAGGTATTTCTTTGATCAGCAGCTAGAGCCCTAGGAGAAAAAGGCCATGGAGATACCTCTTCCTCTTCTCTCACACTCTCCACAGTTACTTAGTATAAGTCTACTCACCACAGTAAGAGCTTACATTTGTTTAGCATACCTAAGTACAAGTGTTGTTCTATGCTTTTAAGCTAATGCAAACATCAAAATGACCGTTTTCCCACAAGATTAAAAATAAACCATTGAGCTTTTCCCACAGATTTTTTAATAACTCCTACATCAAGCATCTTTAAATCAAAATGGGTTTGTTTAAATAAAATAAGTGTGAAAACATAAGTCTGCAGAACCAATTTTCTCAAATAAACCAAGGTAATAGTAAGACTGTCCCTTTTGTCCCCATGAAGCTCTATTAACAATCAATGGACTCAAATGCAATTTAAGATCAGTCTAAGTCTTCAGATCACTCCATCTAGTCTGCCTTCCTGTCCCCAAATCCATAACAATGCCACCAGCAAAGTGGCTATCAGGGCCTTATTTAAAAGTATTCCCTCACCATGGAGCTAAAATAATTACCTTTACCTCTTTGCTTTTTTACTTCTTGGTATGATTTCATTAATCATATGAATCAGTTTAATTGTAAAGGTTCTTTTATTTTGTGCTTTGCATGAATTGAGAATATCTGAGAAAATAAATCTTATTAAAGATAAACATTGATAAAATGGAAAAGGTTTTTGTCAGAAATTTTAAGTAGAGTAAAATAAATATAATTTATAAGATGAAAAAACAAAAAACAAAAAACAAAAAACATGTTCTTAAATCTAATCCATTCCTGTAGGGGTGAATCCATAAGTAGGACTTTTTTAAATATTTATTTTTATTTATTTCTCCCCACCCCCTTGTTATTTGCATTTGCTGTTTCTGTTCGTTGTGTGTTTGTCTTCCTTTTAGGAGACACCAGGAACCAAACCTGGGACCTCCCACGTGGGAGGGAAGTGCTCAATCACTTGAGCCACATCCATTCCCCACTTTGTTGTGTTTTTCATTATGCTTTCCTCCTGTGTCTCTTATTGTATCATCTTGTTGCGTGAGCTCGCCACACCAGCCTGTCATGTCAGCTCACTGTCTTGCTTGTCTTCTTTATGAGGCACCAGGAACCAAACCCAGGACCTCCCATGTGGTAGGTAGGAGCTCAATTGTTTGAGCTACAAGCACTTCCCAGCAAGAATTTTTTTAAAACTTTATTTTGTACATTTAATAACTGAAAATATAAACAATTAAAAACTAAAAAGAAAACACAGTTGAATAAAAACATACATTTCTCATTTAAATGTACTGGATACATATACATTTTTTTAAACCACACAATATTGCGTTACTATGAATGCAATCATACAGTATTTGTCCTTTTATGTCCCAGCAGGGCTTTTTTGATGCGGTTATTTCAGTTAAGGTGTGACCCACCTCAGTCAGGATGGGTCTTAATCCTATTACTGGAATCCTTTATAAGTGGAATGAAACTTGGACACATATAGAGAGAAAGCCACGAGAAGCAAGATGCTGAAATTCAACAGAACCCGGAAGAGAAAGGAGAGGCCAGGAGATGCCACCACATGCACTGCCATGTGACAGAGGAGCCAAGGACCAGGATCCAGGAACAGCCAATAGCCAACAGCCAGCCCCAGGACTCCAATCTTTGGAAAGAAAGCATCACTGTGATGAAGCCTTAATTTGGACTTTCTTTAGCCCCAAAATTGTGAGCTCTAAATTCCCATTCTTTAAGCCAAACCACTGCAAGGTTATTTGCTTGAGCAACCCAGGAAACTAAAACAACTAGCTTAATCCAGAAAGAAAATAAATTGCTGTGCAATTTAGTTACAGAGCAAATGGATAACTATGCAAGAGGAATTATAATCGAACAATATAAAAGGACATTTAGAAATTATTCCATTCACAAAACAAGAGTTTCAGCCATCTATACAGGTACTAAAATATATTAGAGAATGTACCTCCACTTCACTTTTTAGATGGTATAAAATGTTTGGCATCCTTTTCCCCTATCATTCCCTCAATCATTCAGCCAATATATACTAAGTGTCTATCTCCTAGGTACTGCCAGGAGATTAGGAGTATAAAAATGAGTAAAATAATGTCCCTGCCCAACTAACACTGGTAAAAGGATTCGCTGTTTACAAAGCATTTTCATAGTTACCTCATTTGGATCTTGCAACAGTTTTAAACATTCTTAAGATTTTTTTATTAAAAAATTGGAGTGTAGAGCAGGTATTGCTCAGTGGTTGAGCACATGCTTTGTATGTATGAGGCACCATACATACAAAGGTACCTCCAGATAAATAAGAGGAAATCAAGCCTAGAGAATTTAAGTAATTTGCCTATAGTTATTCAACTAGTAAATAATAGAGTCTGAAAATGAACCCAATCCTTCTGACCCTGAAGCCTTGGTTCCTTCTACTCTAGGAGCTTATGCTTATAAAGGGGAATTAAGCTAAAAATAACATTAATATATAGTAGAATGTATAATAAGTATAGAAATACTACATAGGAGAAGGAGACCAATGGAAGGAAACATTATAACTAAGTAAGTGGTGGGGGGAAGGAAAAAGGCACACCAGTAGCAAAGAAAGAAAGAATCAGTGAAGGTTATTTATGGGGAAAGTGTTTGAGCTAAGTCTTAAAGGGAAGGAAGGTTACTACAGGACAGAGAGGAGTATATTCCAGGGAAGAGGGTTTGGTCCAATGGATAGGGCTTCCGCCGACCACATGGGAGGTCAGGAGCTCAAACAAGAATATAAGCAGACACAGAAGAACACACAGTGAATGGACACAGAGAGCAGACAACTGGGGGGGGGGGGGGGGAGGGGGGAGAGGAAAGAAATAATTAAAAAAATAAATAAAATCTTAAAAAAAAAAAAAAAGAATATATTCCAGGGAGCAAATGTGGCTCAAGCAGTTGGGCACCTGCCTCCCACTTGGGAGGGGGTGTGTCCCCCGGGTTTGGTTCCTGGTGCATCCTAAAGAAAAAAGAAACAATGAGCAGAAAAGCAGTAAAAAAAAAAAAAAAAAAAAGCAAAAAAACAATGAGCAGACAATGAGCAAAACAGATAAAAGAAAGAAGCAGCTGTGGCTCAAGCAATTTTTTTTTAAAGTCTATTCTTTTTTTTTTTTTTTTTTAAGATTTTTATTTTTATTTATTTTCCTCCCCTCCCCACCCCACCCCGGTTGTCTGTTCTCTGTGTCTATTTGCTGCATCTTCTTTGTCCACTTCTGTTGTCAGCGGCACTGGAATCTGTGTTTCTTTTTGTTGCGTCATCTTGTTGTGTCAGCTCTCTGTGTGTGCGGCACCATTCCTGGGCAGGCTGCACTTTCTTTTGCACTGGGTGGCTCTCCTTACGGGGTGCACTCCTTGCGCATGGGGCCCCCCCTACGCGGGGGACACCCCTGCGTGGCACGGCACTCTTTGCGTGCATACGCCAGCTGCACACAGGTCAAGGAGGCCCGGGATTTGAACCGCGGACCTCCCAAGTGGTAGACGGATGCCCTAACCACTGGGCCAAGTCCGCCGCCATAGCTCAAGCAATTGAGCTCCCATTTACCATATGGAGGACCTGGGTTCGATCTCTGGGACCTCCTGGTAAAAAAAGGAAAAAGGTGTCTCAGACCTGTGCAGGGCAGGGAGGCATGGGCCCCCAGTGAGGTGAAGCAATGCACCAAAAAGACAACGATGCAACCAGATAGAAGGGGAAAATAAACCTGGATGAGGGAGCCATGAGGGGAAGAGGGAGAAGAGTATATTTCAAGCTGAAGAAACAATATGAATTAAGGTACAGAGGCAGGAAAACCACGATCATGTTCAGTAAACAACAAGAAATCCAGTTTGCCTGAATTGTAGAATTCTTTTTCTTTTAACAAAATTTTATTGAAGTATATGATTCATACATAAACTAATAGACAATATGTGTATAGTAAAAGTTGTGAATTTATAAAACAAACATATATATCACCATACAAGGTTTTTATGTATTCCCTACCACCAACGTCTTGCATTGTTGTGAAACATTCATTACAAACTATGAAAGAACCTCATCAAAATATAACTACTGCAGCCTGCTTTATCACTTTTCAGCACCTTCCTCTCTACCTGGGACCCCTGATCTGTTATTTTCTCCCATTTCTCATCCCTCCCTGCCTGAATAAATTACTGGCCTAACTAAAAAAAAAAAAAAATCACTAGTGGAAGCAGATGTGGCTCAAGCGGTTGAGCACCAACCTCCCACATGGGAGGTCCCAGGTTCAGTTCCCAGTGCTGCCTGAAAAAAGCATAAACAACAAGCAGAACAAACAAGAAAACCAACTCAGGGAAGCCGAGGTGGCTCAGTGGTTGAGTACCAGCTTCCCACATACAAGATCCCAGGTTCATTCCCCAGTTCCTAGTACCTCAGAAAAAGAAATTACTATTAACTACAGCCTACAGCTTACATTTGGTGTATTTTTCTCCAACCCACCCAATATTAACACTCTATATTAGTATTATATATTTGTTATCATTCAGAAAAGAATGTTCTCATATTTGTCCTGTTAACCACAGTCCATCTTCTACCACAGGATTCCCTGTGTTATGAAGTCCCATGTTTTGTACAGTCCATTCAAAGTGTACAATCAATGGCTCTCATTTTCATCACAGAATTGTAATGCAACCACCTCAATTTTAAAACGTTTTCATTACTCCAAAAGGAAAAATCTCATACTCCCAATACTCCTTATTATCGTCCCTAGAATTTAAATAGCCTTCTTGCCATTGCTGCAAAATAAATTACGTTAGTTGTAATTTTCCTGTGTATCATCATATTCTTAGCACTTTGTAAAAGAGCATTCTTACATTTATACTATTAACCATAATCCTCATGCCCTACCAAAATCACTGTTATATATTCCATAGATTCTCTAGTGTCCTCTTTTTTTTTTTAAAGATTTATTTTTTATTTATTTCTCTCCCCTTCCCTTCCCCCCTCCCCCTCCACCATTCATGATAACCTTTGGGGCAATTTCGTACATTCCTTGCCATCAGTAACTATTTTTTTTTTAAGATTTATTTTTTATTTATCCAACCCCTCCCCCCCCAAGTTGTCTGCTCTCTGTGTCCATTCGCTGCGTGCTCTTCTGTGACCGCTTCCATCCTTATCAGCGGCACTGGGAATCTGTGTCTCTTTATGTTGCGTCATCTTGCTGTATCAGCTCTCTGTGTTTGCGGCGCCACTCCTGGGCAGGCTGCACTTTCTTTCGCGCTGGGCAGCTCTCCGTACGGGGCGCATTCCTTGTGCGTGGGGCTCCCCCACGCGGGGGACACCCCTGTGTGGCAGGGCACTCCTTGCGCGCATCAGCACTGCGCATAGGCCAGCTGCACACGGGTCAAGGAGGCCCAGGGTTTGAAGCGTGGACCTCCCATGTGGTAGGCGGATGCCCTATCCATTGGGCCAAGTCCATTTCCCTCTGATGTCCTTTCAGTTAACATTTACATCCACAGACTACCCCTTTCAGCCATAATCACATTTATAAATCAGAAGTGTTATACTCATTATAATGTTACTATCAACTCTACTCATTTCCACACTTTTACAATCTTATTAATAATGCCACAATCATTAAGCATCATCTTCCGTTCTCAACCCACATTTCATTTCCTAGTAACCTATACTCTAGAGTTTACCTCTGTGAGTTTACTCATAGTATTTAGTTCATATTAGTGAGATCATACATTATTTGTCCTTTTGTGTCTGGCTTATTACACTCAACACAATATCCTCTAGGTTCATCCACGTTGTCATGTGTATCCTGATTTCATTTTTTCTTACAGCTGAATAGTATTCCATTTTTATGCATATACTATATTTTGTTTATCCCTTCATTGGTTGATGGACACTTGGGATGGTGCCATATTTTAGCAATTGTGAATAATGCTATGAGCATCAGCATGCAAATGTTAGTTTGTGTCCTTGCTTTCAGTTCTTCTATTACATTCCTAGTAATGGTGTTGCTAGATCATATGGCAATTGAGATATTGCCAAACTGACTTCCACAGAGGCTGCATCATTCTATGTTTGCACCAACCATACTGTCTTGTTCCTGTTTCTTCACATCCTTTCCATCACTTGTAGTTTTCTGTTCTTTTAATAAGGGACATTCAAGAAGGTGTGAAATGGTATCTCACTGTAGTTTTGATTTGAATTTCCCCAGTAACTAGTGATATTGAACATTTTTTCATGTGCTTTTTGGCCAGTTGCATTTCCTCTTTGGAAAAATGTCTATTAATGGCTTTTGCCCATTTTTTAATTGGACTGCTTGTCTCTTTATCATTGAGTTGTATGATATTTTTACATAACATGGTTATCAAACCCTTACTGGATATGTGGTTATCAAATATTTTCGCCCATTGAGCAGGGTGCCTTTTTACTTTCTTAGCAAAATCTTTTAAAGAACTAACGTGTTTAGCTTTGGGGAGGTCCCATTCATCTATTTTTTTCTTTCATTGCTTGTGCTTTGGGTGTAAGGTTTAAGAAAATATCACCTACTACAAGATCTTGAAGATGTTTTCCTACATTTTCTTCTAAGAGTTTTATGGTTATAGCTTTTATATTTAGGAACTTGATTCAGTTTGAGTTAATTTTTATATAAGGTGTGAGATAGGGGTCCTCTTTCTCTCTTTTGGATATGGATATCCAGTTCTCCCAGCACCACTTGTTGAACAGACTATTTTGCCCCAGGTAGGTGGGCTTGACGGCCTTGTCAAAAATCATTTGACCATAGACATAAGGGTCTGTTTCTAAACCATCAGTTGGATTCCATTGGTCTATATGTCTACCTTTATGCCAGTACCATGCTATTTTTACAACTGTAGGCTAAGTAATATGCTTTAAAGTTAGGAAGTGAGAGTCCTACAACTTCATTCTCTTTTCAGACATTTTTGGCTAGTCAGGGCTTTTACCCCACCAAATAAATTTGAGAATTGGCTTTTCCACTTCTGCAAAAAAGGATATTGGGATTTTTATTGGGGTTGCATTGAATCTGTTAATCAATTTGGGTAGAAATGGCATCTTAATGATATTTAGTCTTCCATCCATGAACATGGAATGCCCTTCCATTTATTTAAGTCTTTTTTGGTTTCTTTTAGTAATGTTTTGTAGTTTTCTGAATGAAGGTCCCTAATATCCTTGATTAAGTTTATTTCTAAATGTCTGATTCTAGGAAGCAGACGTGGCTCAAATGAGAGAGCGTCCGCCTACCATATGGAGGTCCAGGGTGCAAACCCAGGGCCTCCTGGTCCATGTGGTGAGCTGGCCCACACGTGGCACTGTCACGCACAAGGAGTGCTGTGCCACATAGGGGTGTCCCCAGCATAGGGGAGCTCCACGCACAAAGAGTGTGCCCCACATTGAGCTGCCCCATGTGAAAAGCGCAGCCCGCGTAGGAGTGGTGCTGCATACATGGAGAGCTGACATAGCAAGATGACGCATAAAAAGAGACACAGATTCTCAGTGCCGCCAAGAGTGCAAGCAGACACAGAAGAACACACAGCGAATGGACACAGAGAGCAGTCGACGGGGGGGAGGGAGAGAAGTAATAAAATAAATCTTTAAAAAAAAAGTCTGATTCTTTTAGTCACTATTATAAATGGAATTTTTTTTTAATTTCTTCCTCAGATTGTGCATTAGTAGTGTATAGAAATGCTACTGATTTTTGTGTATTAATCCTGAATCCTGCCACTTTGCTAAATTCATCTATTAGTTCTAGAAGCTTTATTATGAGTTTTAGGGGTTCTCTAGATACAGAATCATGTCATCAGTAAATAGCGAAAGTTTTACTTCTTCCTTCCCTGTTTGAGTGCCTTTTACTTCTTTTTCTTGCCTAAATGCTCATGCTAGAACTTCTAGCATAATAGTGAATAACAGTGGTGACTGTGGGCATCCTTGTCTTGTTCCTGATTTCAGATGGAAAGCTTTCAGTCTTTCACCATTGAGTACAATGCTCTATCTGTGGGTTTTTCACATATGCACTTAACTATGTTGAGAAAGCTTCCTTCTAGTCCTATCTTTTGGAGTGTTTTAAACATGAAAGGATGTTCGGGAAATGGATTTGGCTCAACTGATAGAGCTTCCGCCTACAATATGGGAGGTCCAGGGTTCAAACCCAGGGTCTCCCGACCTGTGTGGTGAGCTGGCCCACGTGCAATGCTGAGGCGCACAAGGGGTGCCATGTCATGCAGGGGTGTCCCTCACGTAGGGGAGCCCCACGTGCAAGGAGTGTGCCCCGCAAGGAGTGCCGCCCTGCACAAAAAAGTTAGGCTGCCCAGGAGTGGCACTGCACACAAGGAGAACTGAAGCAGCAAGATGATGCAACAAAAAGAGATTTCTGGTGTCGCTAACAAGAATGCAAACAGACACAGAAGAACACACAGCAAATGGACACAGAGAGCAGACAATGAGGGGACGGGAAAGAAATAAAAATAAACAAATAAATCTTTTTAAAAAAAGGATGTTGTATCTTAACAAATACCTTTTCTGCATCAATTGAGGGAATTGTGTGATTTTTTTCTTCTTCAATTTATTAGTGTGGATTATTACACTAATTTATGTTCTTAGTGTTGAAAAACCCTGGCATATCAGGGATAAACCCACTTGATCGTGGTATATAATATATTTTTTTTGTTTTTTTTTTGTATAATACTTTTAATGTGCTTTTGGATTTGGTTTGCAAGCATTTTTTGAGAATTTTTGCATCTATATTCATTAGAGAAACTGGTCTATAATTTTCTTTTTTTATAGTATCTTTGATTTTGGTATTAGGGTGACATTGGCTTCATAAAATGAGTTTGGTAGTCTTCTTTACTTTTCAACTTTTTGGAAGAACTTGAGCAAGGCTGGTATTAGATTGCCTTTGGGTGAATGGTAAAATTCACCTGTGAAGCCATCCGGTCCTGGGCTTTTCATCTTTGGGAGTTTTTTGTGAATTATAGAATACTTGTTCAAGAAGAAAAGTAGGAGAAAAAAGGCAATTTGCTGCTATAGAGGACTAGCATACTAGGCTAAGAGTTTACCCTGAATTCTATTTTTCAACCCTAACTGCATATCAAAATAGCCTGCAGAACTTTATTTATTTATTTTTTAAAAACAGACATCTGGGTCTCACCCAAGACTTTAATTCAATAGGTCTTACATAAGGTCCTGGCATCTGTGTTTTTAAAAAAGCTGCTAAGAGATTCTGGTAAGCAACTAAGGTTAAGAACTATATTGTAATCAATATTAAGAAGGTTTCTGAGCCAGGAAATGTCACATTCATTTACTCATTCAATTAATAAATACTATATTAAGCAGCTACCATGTGTTAGGCACTGTGCTAGGAACTAGTGATGTCAAAGTGAACAAAATAGTCCTTGCCCTCAAGGAATGTATAATCTACATATATAAGCAAACAGTCCATTAAAATCAATGAATACTATTGCATTATAGGAGCATATAGTAGGGGTACCTAACTAATCTCAGGAGATCAGAAAAGGCTTCCAGAGAAAATGATACCTAACCTGGGCCTAGAGGGTTACATAGGAGTTGACCGAGTCAAGGGGAGATGGAGAAGTGGTCTAGGCAGATGGAAGGTCTGGTGCAGAGGCCAAAAGGTGGAAAGGGTCATACCCTATTTGTAGAACTGAAACAGGTTCAGTATAGCTAGAGTGCACAGTTGACACAGGAACAAAAAAGCCAGAGAAATAAGGCCAGAAAGATACATGAGCAGTATGAGATGTTTACATTTTACCCTGACTGCAATGAGGAGCCACAGAGGAATTTATGCAAGGGGAACAAAATTAGGTTTTTAAGGTGTGACTTACCTCAGTCAGGATGGGTCTTAATCCTATTACAGGAGTCCTTTATGAGAGATTGAAATTCAAACAGAGAGAAAGTCATAAGAGGCAAAAAGCTAAACCCAGAAGAGAAGGCAAAGACCAGCAGACCAAAGTCACGTGCCTTGCCCTGTGACAGAGAAGCCAAGGATTGATGGCTGGTCTTCAGGAAGAAAGAGCTGCCTTGATTATGCCTTGATTTGGCATTTTCCTAATCTCAAAACAGTGAGTAAATAAATTCCCATTTTTAACCAGACCCATTCATGGTATTTGTTTTGAGCAGCTTAGAGAACTAAAACACTTACATCATACCATATATCAAAAAATGAACTCCAAATGGATCAAGAGCCTGGATATAAGAACTTTAAAAAATATAAGAGGTTCCCATATACCCCCCCCAAAAAAAAGATGGAAAAAAAGAAAAAAAGAACTAACACCATAAAACTCTTAGAAGGAAACCAAGGGGGAAATCTTCAGGCCCTTTTATTTGGAAATGGATTCTTAGATACGAAACTAAGAGCGCAAGCAAGAAAAGAAAATAATAAACTGGACTTCATCAAACTGAAAAACTGAAAAATGCAAAGGACATTAACAAGAAAATGAAAAGGCAACCTATAGAATAAGAGAAAACATTAAGAAATCATATATTTGATAAAGATTTAATATCCAGAATAAAGAACTCCTACAACTCAACAAAAAAGATAAACAACCCAATTTTAAAATGGGCAAAGGACTTTACTCCAAGAAGATATATAAATGGCCAATAACCACATTAAAGTAACACCATTAAGGAAATACAAATCACAAAAGAGATAGCAATTCACACTCTCTAGGATGGCTATTACTGAAAAACTGGGAAAATGACAAGTATTGATAAGGATGCAGAGAAACTGGAACCGTTTATACACTGTTAGTGGGAATGTGAAATGATGCAGCTACAACACTATAATTATACCAAAACCCACGGAATGTACATTTTGCATGGTTTGTATGGTGTATGAATATATCTCAATAAAATAGCTATTTTAAAAACAGTGCAGCCATTATGGAAAACAGTTTGGCAGTTCCTCAGAAAATTAGACATAGAATTACCAAAGATCCAGTAACTCCACTTCTAGGTCAATATCCCAAATAATTGAAAGCAGGCACTAGAACAGATATTATACACCAATGTTTAGAGCAGCATTATTCACAATAGCCAAAAGGTGGAAACAACTCAGTATCCATCAACAGATAAATGGTACATACATATAACAGCATATTATTTACCTATAAAAAGGAATGAATTTCTGACACGTTACAACATGGATGAACCTTGAAGACAACATGTTGCATGAAGTAAGTGAGACACAAAAGGACAAGTATTACATGCTTTCACTTATATGAAATACTTTAAAATAAGCAAATACACAGATAGAAAGTAGAGTATAAGTTACCAGGGGCTGAGGGTGGGAGGAGGGAGAGGAATAGGGAGTTATTGCTTATGGGTAGAGTTTCTTTTCGGGATGATAAAAAGTTTTAGTAATGAATGGTGGTGTTGGTAGCACAATACTGTGAATGTAATTAATATCACTGAATTGTATACATGACAGTGGTTAAAATGGAAAATTATGTGTTGTATATATGTTTAAACAAATATTTTTATAATTAAAAATGATGACGGCAGAAGGAACTGGAATAAGAAAAATAGAATCAAGACAGTAAGCAGGATTTAAAATGGAGAGCAGTGGTTGACAGAATATAGAAAATGGTAGAGGGTCAGTGCTGAAAGGAAACTAGCATTTGTAGAAAAGCTAAGCACTATAGTAATACATGTATAAGTTATTAATGTATTCAACAACACGTATTGAGCAACTACTTGTGCCAAATACTATGGAAGACTTTAGACAATTCTTGTATGCCAACTTCACAGAAAGCTTCTCCTTTTCTGAAGTTAACCTATATCGGCCCTTTTTTTTTTTTAAGATTTTTTTTTCATTCATCCCTCCCCGCCCCCCAGTTGTCTGCTCTCTCTGTCCATTCGCTGTGTGCTCCTCCAGGTCTGCCTGCACTCTTGCCAGTGGCACCGGAATCTGTGTCTCTTTCTGTTGTGTCATCCTGCTGCGTCAGCTCTCCATGTGTGCCCGCCATTTCCTGGGCAGGCTGCACCTTTCTCACGCAGGGCGGCTCTCCTTACGGGGTGCACTCCTTGCGCGTGGGGCTCCCCTACACAGAGGATACCCCTGTGTGGCACAGCTCTCCTTGCACGCATCAGCACTGCGCATGGGCCAACTCATCACATGGGTCAGGAGGCCCTGGGTTTGAACCCTGGACCTCCCATGTGTAGGTGGACACCCTATTCGTTGGGCCAAATCTGCTTCCCCTGTATCAGCCCTTGAAGAAAAGTGCCTGCTTAATAGTTATTGAGTAATAGTAAGTGTTGCATAGGAAACAGACACAATTGCTATAGGAGGGTGAAATGTGTTGCACAATCATCACTTCAATCCACATTAGAGCATTTTCATTACTTAAAAAAAAAAAGGAAAAACAACAAAAAATAAACTATTTTCATACCCAAACAACATTTTTACCAATTCTATATAGATTAAAGCTCAGCTTTCCATTCTTTAACCACATTCTTTTCTCTGGTGACTTATATTTTAGCTACTAACTCCATGAGTGTGCTCATTAAATTTAGTTCATAATAGCGAAATCATACAATATTTGTCCTTTTGTGCCAGGCTTGCAGGTTCATCCACAATATCACATGATTCACAACATCATTTCTTCTTACAGCTGAATAATATTCCATTCTGCGTATATACCACAGTATGTTTATTCATTCATCAGTTGATGGACATTTGGGTTGTTTCCATCTTTTAGCAATTGTGAATGATGTTGCTATGAATATTGGTATGCAGATGTCTGTTCGTGTCACTGATCTCAGTTCTTCTGGGTATATGCCTAGTAGCATATGGCCGTATCACATGGTAGATCTATATCTAACTTCCTTAAGAACCCCCAAGCAGACTTACATAGTGGTTGTATACATTCCTACCAACAGTGAATAAGCATTCTTCGCTCTCCACATCCTCTCCAACACTTGTAATTTTCTGTTTTGCTAATACTGGCCATTCTAGTAGGTGTGAAATGGTGTCTCATTGTGGCTTTGGTTTGCATTTCTCTAATAGCCAGTGATGGTAAACATTTTTCTTGTATTTATTTGCCATGTGTTTATTCTTCAGAAAAACGTCCATTCAGTTCATTTGCCTATTTTTTAATCAGGCTATCTGTCCTTTTATTGTTGAGCTGTAGCATCACTTTATGTATCATGGATATTAGACCCTTGTTGGATGTGTGATTTTCAAATAATTTTCTTCCACTGAGTAGGCTGCCTTTTTTAAAAAAAACAAACCAAATTTATTGATACATATTACTAAAACATACAGTTCATCCAAACTGTACAATCAATGGTATTTAGTATAATCACATAGTGGGTTTTCTTTTGTTTTTGATTTTTTAAAGATTTATTTTTATTTATATAATTCCCCTCTCCTCCCCCGGTTGTCTGTTTTCTGTGTCTATTTGCTGCGTCTTGTTTCTTTGTCCGCTTCTGTTGTCGTCAGCGGCACAGGAAGTGTGGGCAGCGCCATTCCTGGGCAGGTTACACTTTCTTTCGCGCTGGGCGGCTCTCCTTACGGGTGCACTCCTTGCGCGTGGGGCTCCCCTACGCGGGGGACACCCCTGTGTGGCAGGGCACTCCTTGGGCGCATCAGCACTGCGCATGGGCCAGCTCCACACGGGTCAAGGAGGCCCGGGGTTTGAACCGCGGACCTCCCATGTGGTAGACGGATGCCCTAACCACTGGGCCAAAGTCCGTTTCCCAATCACATAGTTTTATGTTCATCACTTCAATCATTATTACAGCCTTTTCATTACTGCAATATTCTTCAGCTCTCAATCCCTCCATGCTTCCCCAGCTGTACACAGCTGCTATTTCTGGCTATTCTTGCACAATTATTTATTTGTGTATTAAGCAGTTCTGCTGAGATATATTCACACACCATATGATATATCCAAAGTATATAATCAATGACTTTTAGTATAATCACTGTGTTGTCCATTCATCACCACAAAAAATTTTAGAACAATTTCATTACTCCAAAAAGAAAAGCTCCATGACCCTTAGCAATCACCTCTCTTATCCCTCTATCCTTTCCCAGCCCTACAAAACCACTAATCTAATTTCATTCTCATAAATTTATTTACATTTTCATTTTATATAAGTAGAATTATACAATATTTAGTGCTTTGTGTCAGGTTTCTTTCACTTAGCATAATGTGTGTTTGGTTTTTTTTTTTGGTCTGACATTAACATCTTATAGTATTAACCTGCATTTGTTTAGTTTCAAAGAAAAATGGCCTTATATATGCAATTTTACCCATATTCATATATCACATACAGTTTTATTATGCTATATAGTCCTGGTTTTTTTTCTCACCTTTCCTTTTAGTAATATACATGACCTTAGACTTTCCCTTTCAACTACTGTCATACCTACATAATAGTACTGCTAGTTACAAACATTATGGTGTGCTTTCACCTTTACTTATTCATCTCCAAAGATTAATACACATCCTTTTTACCAGTTCTGCACAAGTTAACCCTCAGCTTTCCATTCTCTAATCTCACTTTATTTTCTGGTGACCCATATTCAAGTTATTAACTCCATGGATTACACAGTATATTTTGTTCATAGTAGTACAAGCATACAGTATTTGTCCTTTTGTGTCTGGTTTGCTTCACTCAACATAATCTCCTCCCAGTTCATGCATGTTGTCAAATGCTTTAGGAGTTCACTTCTTCTTACAGTTACATAATATTCCATCATGTGTATATACCACAGTTTGTTTATCCATTCATCAGATGATAGACACCTGGGTTGTTTCCAACTGTTGGCAATCATGAATAATGCCACTATGAACATCGTGTTCAGATGTCTGTTCATGTCACTGCTCTCAGTTCTTCTGGGTATATACCCAGTAGTGGTATTGCTGAGTCACGTGGCAAATCTATACTCAACTTCCTTAGGAACTGCCAAACAGTCCTGCACAGTAGCTGTACCATTCTACATTCCCACCAACAGTAAATAAGTGTTCCTATCTCTCCACATCTTCTCCAACACTTGGAGTTCTCGGTCTTTTTATTTATTTATTTATATTTTTTTATTTCTCTCCCCTTCCCACCCCCACCCAGTTGTCTGCTCTTGTGTCCATTCCCTGTGTGTTCTTCTGTGACAGCTTCTATCCTAATCAGCGGCACCTGGAATCTGTTGCATCATCTTGTTGTGTCAGCTCTCTGTGTGTGTGGCGCCATTCTTGGGCAGGCTGCACTTTTTTTCGTGTTGGGCGGCTCTCCTTACAGGGCACACTCCTTGCGCACGGGGCTCCGCTACGCAGGGGACACCTCTGCATGGCATGGCACTCCTTGCGCGCATCAGTGCTGCGCATGGGCCAGCTCCACATGGGTCAAGGAGGCCCGGGGTTTGAACCACGGACCTCCCATGTGGTAGACGGACGCCCTATCCATTGGGCCAAGTCTGCTTCCCTCAGTCTTTTTTTTTCAAAGATTTATTTATTTCCCACCCCCTCCCCCCCACCCCAGTTGTCTGTTCTCTGTGTCTATTTGCTGCGTCTTCTTTGTCCGCTTCTGTTTTTGCCAGTGGCAAGGGATTCTGAGTTTCTTTTGGTTGCGTCATCTTGCTGTGTCAGCTCTCCGTGTGTGCGGCACCATTCCTGGGCAGGCTGCACTTTCTTTCACACTGGGCGGCTCTCCTTACGGGGCGCACTCCTTGCGCGTGGGGCTCCCCTACACAGGGGACACCCCTTCGTGGCATGGCACTCCTTGCATGTGCATCAGCACTGTGCATGGGCCAGCTCCACACAGGTCAAGGAGGTCCACAGGTGGATGCCCTAACCACTGGGCCAAGTTCGCTGTCATCCCTCAGTCTTTTTAATAGTGGCCGTTCAAATAGGTGTGAAATGATACCTTGTTGTAGCTTTGATTTGCATTTCCCTAATTGCTAGGGACACTGGGCATATTTTCATGTGTTGTTTTTTATGGGTTTTTTTGCCTTTGTATTTCTTCTTTGGACAAATGTCAAGTCTTTTGTCCATTTTTTAATCACGTCATTTGTCTTTTTATTGTTGAATTGTAGCATCTGTTTATATATCATGGATATTAAGCATTTACTGGATATGTGCTTTCCAAATATTTCCCCCCATTGAATAGGCTGCCTTTTCACCCTTTTGACAAAGTCGTTTGAGATGCAAAGTGTTTAATTTTGAGGATGCCCCATTTATTTATTTTTTCTTTTGTTGCTCATGCTTTGGGTGTAAGGTTTAAGAGACCCCCACCAATGACAAGATCTTGTAGATGTTTTCTATTTTATCTTCTAGTTTTATGGTCTTGGCTTTTGTGTTTAGGTCTTTGATCCATTTTAAGTTGATTCTTGTATAGGGAGTGAGATAGGGGTTCTCTTTCATTCTTTTGGTTATGGATTTACAGTTCTCCCAGGATCATTTGTTGAGGAGACTGTTCTGTCCCAGAAAAGTGGACTTGGTAGGCTTATTGAAAATCAGTTGACCACAGAAGTGAGGGTACATTTCTGAACTCTCAATTTGATTCCTTTGACCAATATGTCTACCTTTATGCAAATACCATGTTGTTTTGACCACTGTAGCTCACAATAAATGTCAAGGTTAGGAAGTTTAAGTCCTCCACCTGTGTAATTCTTTTTTAGGATGAATTTGGCTCTTCGGGGCCCCTTTCCCTTTCAAATAAATTGGTAGTTGACTTTTCTATTTCTGTAAAGTAGGCTTTGGAATTTTGATTGGGATTGCATTGAATCAATAAAAAATTTTGGAAAGAATTGACATCTTCATGATGCTTAGTCTTCCAATGCATGAACCCGGAATGTCTTTTCATTTCTTTCGGTCTTCTTCGATGTCTTTTAACAGTGTTTTGTAGTTGTCTGAATACAGATCCTTTACATTCCTGGTTAAATTAATCCTAGATATTTGAGTCTCTTTGCTGCTATTGTAAATGGAATTTTTTTCTTGATTTCCTCCTCAGTTTGCTCATTACTAGTGTACAGAAATGCTACCGATTTTTACGCACTGATCCTATATCCTGCCACTTTGCTGAACTCATTTATTAGCTCAAATAGCTTTGTTGCAGATTTTCTAATGTTGGATCATGTCATTGGCAAATAGTGAGAGTTTTACTTCCTCTTTTCTCATTTGGATGCCTCTTTTCTTGCCTAATTGCTATAGCTAGAACTTCTAGCACAATTTTGAATAACAGTGGTGACAGTGGGTATCCTTGTCTTGTTTCTGATCTTAGAGGGAAAGCTTTCAACCCCTCCACATTGAGGACAATGTTAGCTGTGGGATATTCATACATGCCCTTTATTATGTTGAGGAACTTTCCTTTTATAACTATCTTTTGAAATGGTTTTTGTTTGTTTTTAATCATGAAAGGATGTTGGATTTTGTCAAAGCCCTTTTCTGCATCAACAGAGATGATCATGTCATTTTTTCCCTTTGACTCGTTAATGTGGTATATTAGGTTAATTGATTTTCTTATATTGAACCACCCTTGCGAACCAGGAATAAAGCCCACTTGATCTTGATGTATAATTATTTTTATATGCTGTTGGATTCAATTTGCAAGTATTTTGTTGAGAATTTTTGCATCTATCTTCATTAGAGAGATTGGTCTGTAATTTTCTTGTAGCATCTTTATCTGGCTTTGGTATTAGGGTAATGTTGACTTCATAAAAAGTGTTATATAATTTTCCCTCCTTTTCAATGTTTTGGAAGAGTTTAAACAGAATTGGTATTAATTCTTCTCAAAATGTTTGGTAGCATTCACCTGTGAAGTCATCTGGACCTGGACTTCTCTTTGTTGGAAGATTTTTGATGACTGATTCAATCTCTTTGCTAGTGATTGGTTTCTGAGTCCCTGAATTTCTTGTAAAGTCAATGCAGGTTGGCTGTGCATTTCTAGGAATTTGTCCATTTCATCTAGGTGGTCTAATTTGTTGGCATACAGCTTCTTATAATATGTTTTCATGATTTTTTAAATTTCTGTGGAGTCAATTGTAACACCCCCCTTTCATTTCTGATTTTATTTATTTGCATCTTCTCTCTTTTTTTGTTAGTCTTACTAAGGGTTTGCCAATTTTATTGATGTTTCTCAAAGAACAGCTTTTGGTTTTGTTGATTTTTCTCTATTATTTCATTGTTCTCAATTTCATTTATTTCTGCTCTAATCGTTGTTTTTTCTTCCTTTCTGCTTGCTTTGGGATTGGTTTGTTGTTCTTTTTCCAGTTTCTGCAATTGTTCAGTTAGATCTTTGATTTTAGCTCTTTCTTCTTCTTTAACACAGGCATTCAGGGCTATAAATTTCCCTCTCAGACTGCCTTCACTCTATCCCATAAGTTGTGTTCTCATTTTCACTGGTCTCAAAATATCTCTTGCAATTTCTTCTGTGACCTATTGATTGTTTAGGATTGTGCTGTTTAGCCTCCTTGTATTTGAAAGTTTTCTCCTTTCCTGTCTATTATTCATTTCTGGCTTCACTCCATTATGATCAGACAAGGTGCTTTGTATAATTTCAATCTTCTTAATTTTATTGAGAACTGTCTTGTGGCCCAACATGTGGTCTATCCTGGAGAAAGATCCATGAGCACTTGAGAAGACTGTATAACCTGCTGATCTGGGGTACAATGTTCTGTTTATATCTGTCAGGTCTAGCTTGTTTATCATACTGTTTAAGTTCTTGATTTCCTTTTTGATTTTTTGTCTAGTTGTTCTATTGATGTGAGTGGCATGCTGAAGTCTCCAACTATTAATATTATTGTAGAGACATCTATTTCACCTTTCAGTATTGCCAGAATTTGCCTCATGTATTTTGAAGGACTCTGGTTAGGTGCATAGATATTTATGACTATTATTTCCTCCTGGTAGATTGTCCCTTTTATTAATGTATAATGTTTTTCTGCATCTCTTTTCACATTTTTTGCATTTAAAGTCTGTTTTGTCTGATATAAGATAGCTACCCCTGCTCTTTTTCGGTTGCTGTTTGTGTGAAGTATTTTTTCCAACATTTTACTTTCAGTCTATTTGTATCTTGGGTCTAAGTTGAGTCTTCTGTAGACAGCATATGAATGGCTCATGTTTTCTTATCCATTCTGTCAGCCTATATCTTTTGATCGGGGAGTTTAAGCCATTAATTAACTCATTAATAACTTATTATTAATAATGAATAATTAATTGATTCGTTAATAAACTCGTTAATAGCATTAATGTTATTACTTACTTCAGCCATTTTGTCCTTTGGTTTTCACAAGTCATATCTTATTTTTGCCCATCTTTTTATCTTTTTGTTTACCCTTTCTGATAGTCTTCACTTCCACACTCTCCTCCAAGCCTCTCTCTCTCTCTTTCCTCTTTTCTTTTCTGGCTACAGAGCTGGATTCCTGTTTACAAACTCTCTTAGTTTCTGTTTATCTGTGAATATTTTAATTTCACCACCATATCTAAAGGACAGTTTTGCTGAACAATGAATTCTTGGCTGGGAATTTTTCTCTTTCAGTATTTTAATTATATCATACCACTGCCTTCTCACCTCCATGGTTTCTGAAGAGAAATCTGCACTAAGTCTTACTGGATGTCCCTTGTATATATTTTTTGCTTTTACCTTGCTGCTTTCAGAATTTTTCTCTTTATCTTTGGCATTCTGCATATTATGTGTCTTAGGGTATGTCTATTTGGATTTATTCTAATTGGAGTACACTGTATTTCCTGGACACCTATATTTATGTCTTTCAGGAGAGCTGGGAAATTTTAAGCCATTATTTTCTCAAATACTCTTTTTCCCCTTTTTTCTTCTCACCTCCTCTGGAAATCCAATAACATGTATATTGGTGTGCTTTTTGTTATCACTGAACTCTCAGAGCCCCTGTTCAACTTTTTTCATCCTTTTCTCTCTTCCGTTTCAGTTGTCCTTTCCTCTACTTTGCTGATTCTTTCTTCCATGATTTCAAATCTGTTGTTCTGTCCCTCTATTCTATTTTTTTTTAAAGATTTATTTATTTATTTATTTCTCTCTCCTCTCCCCACCCCTCCCCCCCGGTAGTTCTCTGTGTCTATTTGCTGTGTCTTCTTTGTCCACTTCTGTTGTTGTCAGTGGCACAGGAATCTGTGTTTCTTTTTGTTGAGTCATCTTGCTGTGTCAGTTCTCCGTGTGTGTGGTGCCATTCCTGGGCAGGTTGAACTTTCTTTCGCGCTGGGTGGCTCTCCCGCACTCCTTGAGCATGGGGCTTCCCTACGCAGGGGACATCCCTGCGTGGCAGGGCACTCCTTGCGCACATCAGCACTGCTCATGGGCCAGCTGCACACAGGTCAAGGAGGCCTGGGGTTTGAACCGCGGACCTCTCATGTGGTAGACGGATGCCCTAACCACTGGGCCAAGTCCGCCGCCTCTATTGTATTTTTAATCTCGCTTATTGTATCTGTCATTCTCAAAAGCTGTTATTTTATTTATCCAAAATTTCAAATTTTTCTTTGTGCTCATTCAGTGCCATTTTAATGTCTTTTATTTCTTTAGCCATCTCCATGATTTTATTTAGATTTGTATGAACCTCAATAATTAGCTGTTTCAAGTCCTGTGTCTCATCTGGAGCTGTGATTTGTTCCTTTGCCTAAGTCATATCTTCCTGTTTCTTTGGATGGCTTGTAATCTTTTGCTGGTATCTAGGCATCTGATTCTGATGATGAATTTACACTGATGTTCAGTTTCTCTTTTTGCCTAGGAATTTACTGTAAAATAGCTGTGGGCTACCACAATTCTTTAACTCTTGGCTCAACTTGTTCCAGATATTTAGGACTGCCCCTGTTTAACTGCTCAAACAAGGCCTAAGGACCAGTAATGGGGTGAAGACCAATTTCCAAAGGCCTTAAAGAGGGCTGAGGTAAACACACCTGCTTGACTCTTATTTATTTATTATTTTCCCTTTATCATGTGTTTTTCTGGTATTGTCAGCAGATGATGCTCTTTGGCAGACCTCTCAGCTCAGACTCCAGATGCTAGGGGGGGATGAATTCAGAGTAACTCCCCAGGTAGGTGGGCAGTAGAGAAGCAATGTCCTGAGGCCTAGCTAAGCCTTAACAAACTTTCTCAGAGGCTGTTATCCTTCTCTTGGATAGCCACACTCTCTCCTCCCTCTACCTCCTCAGCAACCAGCTCAGGGCAGGAGGGAGGATGTTTGAGAAGCAAATTATCTTTAGTTCCATTAGGGTTCTCAGTGCAAACAATACTGTGGCCTCATCTGGCCTGGAAGTGTATGACTCCTCAAATGCCGCAAACTAAGTGTGCTGGCTGAAATCTGAATTTGCTGTAGGCTATGTCCCTCCCTTTCCCCTTTCTTGGGGAAGAAGACTCCTCCAAACCCCTCGGTCTGCAGCCACCATACTCTACAGCCACTGCAGTCTGCAGACTGCTATTTGCTCCGTAGGTGGGGGGATGGGCACCCACTGCTCTTTTTGCAGCTCTACTCACTGGATTTTTCAGCTAGATGAGACTCTTTCTTTTGCCCCTCTCTCTTCTTGGTGGTGTCTCACCTTCCCTTGTGTCCTGAGCCCTGAGCAGCCCTCCAAACAATCTCTGCCTGCCCTCTAGCTATTTTTTCCTGGGAGAGAAATGATCCCTCTGCCTCTCTAATCCTTCATCTTCCAGGAAGTCTCCAAAATGGCCTCTTCACCATTCCCATCCTATACTTCCGACTGTCTCCCTGAACTCCATCAACAGCAACTCTATCTTTCAGGTATTCAGGACAACCACTTTAGTTATCCTTAACTTCTTTCCTCACACCCAACATTAAATTCCTCAGGAAGCCTTTTTTCTCTTTTGCAAAACAGATACAGAATCAACAGCTCCATTGCTACCACTCTGCTCCAAGTTATCACAGTGTCTCACATGGTTTATTTCAAGTCTCTTGTCTCCCTGCTTTGACCCTTGCCTCCCTTTTCAGCTATTCACCATGGACTAGCCAGGGTAAGTCTGTTAAAATGTAAGTCACATTATGCCATACCTCTGCTCAAAAACTCTCCAAAGACTTCCCAATTCAAGCTAACATCCTTATTTGTTTTTTTAAGATTTTTATTTTTTATTTATTTCTCTCCCCTTCTCTCCCTCCCCATTGTCTGCTCTCTGTGTCCATTCATTGTGTGTTCTTCTGTGTCCCCTCACATTCTTGTCAGTGTCACTGGGAATCTGTCTCTTTTTGTTGCATCATCTTGCTGCGTCAGCTCTCGGTGCATGTGGCGCCACTCCTGGGCAGGCTGCACTTTTTTCAAAGGGGGCAGCTCTCCTTGTGGGGCGCACTCCTTGCGCATGGGGCTCCCTTACATGGGGGACACCCCTGTGTGGCAGGGCACTCATTGCACGCATAAGCAATGCATGTGGGCCAGCTCACCACACGGGTCAGGAGACCCTGGGTTTGAACCCTGGACCTCCTATATGGTAGGCAGATGCTCTATCAATTGAGCCACATCCACTTCCCATTAACATCCTTATAACGTTCTATAAGACTATGTGATCTGGTCCATATTTCCTCTCTGACCTCATCTATTTCTATCTTCTTCATTCTCTCTGCTGCAGCTCCTTCCCACCTAAAAACACACACCTTGGAGTTCTTCAACCACAACAGGCACAGTTCTGCTCCCATGTCTTTGCCCTTGCTGTTTCTGCTGCCTAGAATACTCTTCCCCCAAATATCCACGTAGCTAGTTCTCTTATCTGAAGTTTTTGTTCCTTCTCCAAGACCTTTCCTATCCAAATATTTAAAATTGAAAACCCCTCCACTCCTTAAACCATATATATTACAATTTGTTTTCTTGTTTTATCTAACTCCTCTGCCCACTCCCTGCTGATTACAATGTAGATTCCATTAAGGTAGAGATTTTTATTTGTTCATTATAGTGTAGTTTCAGTACCTGGAATAATGCCTAACACAGAGCAGGAGCTCAGTGAATATTTTTTGAATGAATAAATAAGCTAGAAGCAAACAAGTAAGGAGAAATCTGCCTGAAGGATAAATTAAATAAACGAACACTTCTATTACTTGTGGATTAGAATGCCAACTTTAGAATCTTGTTTCTCAAATGTCATAGTAAATTACTAAAAATAAGAGCACAAAATATGTCCCACAATTTGGAGATTTTATTACTAGATGACTTAACCAAAAAAAAAAAAAAAAGAATTACTGTAGCAGTTTGTATAATTGATGAACTCCAAAAAGAAATATTGGATTGTACTTGTAATCTGATCTGTAACTGGGCATGATTGAGTTATGATGTGGGTGGGAACTCACAGATAAAAGGCATGGTGAAGAACAGAGTTGGGGAGATTTCTGATGTTAGAATTTGATGTTGAAGACCCGGGAAGTCAGCATGCAGAGGAAAGAAAAGCAAGCCCCAGGAACATAGGAACCCAAGAAGCCTGAACCCTCGCAGACATCGGCAGACATCTTGCTCCAAATAGACTTTGGTGAGGGAAGTAACTTATGCTTTATGGCCTGGTATCTATAAGCTCCTACCCCAAATAAATAGCCTTTATGAAAACCAACCAATTTCTGGTATTTTGCACCACCCCTTTGGCTGACTAATACAGAATTTGGTACCGAGGAGTGCGGAAGTGCTTTTGCAATTACCGAAATGCTGGAATGGTTTTATAAAAGGATAAGGGGTATTGTTTGGAGAAATTGTGAAATGCTTGATGGAAAAGGCCTAGATCGCTTTCAAGAGACTGTTGATAACAATAAGGATGCTAAAGAGACTTTTTATGATGCCTTAGAAGTAAAAGTTGAAACTATTATTGGAAACTGGAGGAAAGACAATCCATGTTTTAAAGTTACAGAGAACTTAGTAAGATTAACTCCTGGTGTTTTATGGAAGGCAGAATTTGAAAATGGCGAGCCTGGACATTTAGCTGAAGAAATTTCCAAAGTAAACCTGGAGAATGTGGCTTGGCTTCTGCTTGCAGCTTATAGCAAAATGCCAGATGAGAGAGATATGCTGAGGATGGACTGGCAGGCACAAAGAAAACAGAAACTGATTCTGGAAATTCCAAGGCTCTGAAGATCAAGCTCCCAGATGAAAGTGCCCCACTGGAGGACTTAACTAAACTTGGAACTTGTAAATCAGGATTGAAGATGCAGTTATGTCAGAAAGACTTGTGGAAAGTCTTACTGTCTGATGGCTTGGACCCCTGCTTCCCGCATGCTATACCAACAGACTTTTTGAGAGAGCTGTATGAAAAAAACCACTGTCAGCCTGGAATAAAAGGGACATGGAAAGCAGAGATTGAAAGAGAAAGAGCTTTAAGAGGAAAACCATGGAAGCTGAGATCTGGAATTAGGACATCACCTTGGGCCAAGAGAGGAACCCCACCCATGTGTACAGAGAGGGTGAGTTTGCCCCAGCAGTTGAAGAAGGTGGATGCTCCTACCCAATGTTCTGGGAGAGTTTTGCTGCCCCAGGGTACAGAGAGAGTGAAGCACATTCCCCAAGGATTAGGGCCATTAAGGCCAGCACCCCACAGGTCTGAGTGGGGTGGACCTGTCCCCCAAAGGTTAGGGAAGGCCAGGTGTTCAACTTGCTCTGAGAGGGTTGAGCCTATATGCCAAAAGTTAGGGGGAATGTTGTCTTCACATCACGGTACTAGGGGGTTAAGACTCTAACCCAAAGATTGGGTGAAGTGTGGCAACCACCTCAACACTCTTGGAGGGAGAGGTCTAGAGCTTGGTTGACACCTAGATGCTTGATGAGGGTGGAACCAAGAAAATGGCTGTTGGGCAAGCCAGTGGAAGGGGTGGGTCCCCATATGGCCCCAAGGAGAAGAAACCATCTTAAGAATGACTCTCAGACTTTGAAGTTGAATGGAGGATGCCCTGCATGTTTACTGAACTATAGAGGACCCATGACTCATGTTTTCCTTCCAATTTCTCCTTATTGTAATGAAAATGTTTATCCTATTCCTGTCCATTTGTATTGGAAGCAGATGAATTGTTCTATAAGTTTCAGAGGTCTATAGTAGACAGGGCTTTGCCCCAAGACAGAACTGTATTTCTTTAAATTGATTATGATTTGATTTAGTAGTTGCATTGTAACTGATTTAAGGCTTTTTTGAATATTGTAATGTCTTTTTGGAATTCAGAGGGTGGAGTGTAGCAGTTTGATATAATTGATGAATTCCAAAATGAAATACTGGATTATGCTTGTAAACTGATCTGTACCTGGGCATGATTGAGTTATGATTAGGGTGTTGCATCCCCACCCATTGGTGGGTGAGGACTCACAGATAAAAGGCATGGCAAAGAACAAAGTTGGGATTTCTGATGTTAGAATTTGACGCTGAAGACCCTGGAAGTCAGCACGCAGATGAAAGAAAAGCAAGCCCCAGGACCGTAGGAACCCAGGGAGCCTGAACTCTCACAGACGTTGGCAGCCATCTTGCTCCAAATAGACTTTGGTGAGGGAAGTAACTTATGCTTTATAGCCTGGTATCTGTAAGCTCCTACCCCAAATAAATACCCTTTATGAAAACCAACCAATTTCTGGTATTTTGAATCAGTACCCCTTTGGTTGACCAATGCAATTACCTCTTTCAAAAGTAAAGCAGATGCCAAAATGTATTTGTAGGAAGTTTTAGTTATTTTTGCAAGTTGAAATTTAAGTAAAATAAACAAGAAACTTATAATTGTGAAAAGACTTGATGTGACATTTCATACTATTTTTGATTTCCATTATTTTCCACTGGGTCTAATTCAGCTTTCCTAGAGTTGGGTCTACACTAGATAACTATAAACACATTCTATATGTGTACTATGAGCCCAATCACACAAGGCATTATTATAGGCCCTATTCAGAAGACAGAGTTTCATAAGACAATCTGGGATTTGACATAGCTTGGGAAGTAGAAATGAGAGAAGGGCACTCCAGGTCCTGGAAACACATGTGTTTGGGGATTACAGAACTAAACTGAATTTGAAATACTAGCAAAATAACCAAATGGAAAATGGGAAGTGACAAAAATAAAGAATAAGAACTACAATGAATGACAGCTATTAAAATGGAGAGGAATCTGAGAGTTAACAGCATGGGCTAACAGGTAGATATTTAAAAACGATAGTTTCTAAGGAAGGACACAATAGAAGTTTCTCATCATTCTAGTCACTAAACACTGAATTTATGAAAAATTCAGTGGATTAGAGGTGGTCATAGAGAGGTAGAGTCTAACTCCCCACCCACACCACCACTGTGCCTTGAATCAGAGTTGGTTTGACCAATAGAATGCAGCTTAAGTAATGTCCTGGAATTTCTGAGGGCTAGGTCACAAGAAGCCTTGCAGCTTTCACGTGTAACACTTGTCAATCATGCAAAAAGTCTAATTACCCTGAGATTTCCATGCTATGAGAAGTCCCAGCCACATAGAACCTAGAGAATGAAACACTATGTGAAGAAGGGCCAAAGAGCATCAAGGCACCAGATATGTGAATGAAGAAGCCATATTGGAAGTAGATCCTCTAGCCTAGCCACCCCAACTGACAGACATGGATCAGAGACCTAGCAAAACCCTTTCTGAATCCCTGAACCACAAAAGCAAGAGCAAAATAAAATGGTTGTTTTAATCCATTAAATTTTGGGGGAAGTTTATTATGCAGCAATAGATAATGGGAACAGGCTTATTTTTTATTCTGATTAGCCCAGGGCTAGCAGAGTGCCTAGCCCATAGGCAGTTCACTCAAAGTGTATGTACAAAACAAATCGCTTTTCCCTTGTAGCTTCTAATTTCCATCTTTGTCATTTTCCCTACTATCACCAATCATTTAGGAAGTCCTGAACCACAGAGGTAATCATTGTTAGTACCTCTGGTATATCCTCTACATTGCTTGGGGAGGCATTAGCTTCCCCAAAGCCACCCCAGGCAACTTCCCATCTGGTACAAGGCAAATAAGGCCAAGAGGACACTCTGTACTGGGCCACACAAAAGCAAGAAAAGAAGCAGGTATAGCTAATAGCAATATCACAGCACACTCAAGAAACTGGAGTCGAGGACTGGTTGCTCATTTTTATAAATAATGCAGGAGTTTGGTCATTGTACCCACAGAGTTTCCTTTCATTGTAAACTCTCTGATTATATAAGGCTTCTTATAAGTCTGACAAAGCCACCTCAGAAGCAAAACATATCACAAACCCATATAAACAATAAAGTCCAAAATAACTATTCTTTGATAAAGGAAGAAGGTGTATGGTTGGGTAAGAAGGGGGAGTGAAAGGAGTACAATGGCTACGTGACTACAAAACTCTCGGCTGCAGCCTGGAGAACTGATCCATTCCCTCATGAGCTAAAAGCATTTGTTTCAGTACCAAATATCTTCTTGACCGAGATACAGTTTTGGTGTATAGAGACAGAATTGCATCACCAGGCCAAGGAGTATTCTGCAATCACTGTGTTTATTATAGCTGAGTGGTTTTTACTGCCACAGTGGGGAAAAAAAGGAGGAATATTCCCTTGGCAGAAAAGGCAAGAAAGACCCCAAAATGTCCTACCCACTAAGCAATTCATATGCTGATTCCTTTTATCATAAAGTATTGTTCCTTGACTCCCATGCTCAACAATTCCATGCCCTACCCATTCCCCAAATCCCCACAATTTTCTAGGCACTAAGGGTTTTTGCACATTGAGGTTCCCCAAGCTGCATGATTGTGAGGATATCTCTGACTCTGCCTTTCTCAACAAGCTGAAAAAGAAAAGAGTTATGAGATGATGCCTAAACTGCCCAGAAGCAACTCTTTCTTTTCTTTTTCCTCTCTTTGCCTCCCACCTCCATCTTGGATGTGGAAATAAAAAACATAACAGTTAAATGGCTGGCAGCCACTTTCTGATCATGAATGACCGCCAGCCTTAGGATGAAGCTGACAACATAAAAGAGCAAAGAAATGGAAAGAGGTTGGGTCTCTGAATAACATCTTTTTACCTGCTGAATTAAGTCAATGCTGACCCTAATACATTGCTGGAATTCCAGTTATGTAAGTCCTATTGTTTAAAGCCATTTAGCTATTTTCTGTTACTTGCATCCAAACACATTCTATATATCCCAAAGTACATAAAAAGTCAGAATTAAATTTTACATATATTACACATGCTAAACACGTAACAGCTGGGGCTTAGCACTGCAGGGAAGACAAAAATGAATTATGAATAGCATGTAATATGAAAAAGGTATATAGGCTTTGAAGTCATATGAACCTGGATCCACATCCTGCTTTGGGGAAGTCACTTAATTTCTCCAAACTTTAGTTTTCTCAGCTATAAAATGGAAGAAATAGGACCTACTACACAGAGTTACGAGAGTTGAAGCTAATAGAAGTTATCAAGCATAGCACTAGGCCCATGGTGGGTATTTGATAACTAATAGTTACTACAGTTTTAAAACATGGGAGATAGTCTATACCTTCACATAGGGTAGAAAAGACAAATAATTATGATACACAGTCATCTACTGGTATATGAGAAACAAATGTTTATTGTTGTATGCCTTTGAGGTTTTTTTAAAATTTTCTATTTTTTATTATCTTTTCTTTTAAGATACATAGATCATACAAAATGTTACATTAAAAAATATAAGAGCTTTTGAGGTTTTGTGGTTGACTATTACACAGCAATACACAGAAAATAGAGTTATATTTTCTGTCTTTAAAAACCAATGACTTGGGGGGTGGACTTGGCCCAGTGGTTAGGGCGTCCATCTACCACATGGGAGGTCCACGGTTCAAACCCCGGGCCTCCTTGACCGGTGTGGAGCTGGCCCATGCGCAGTGCTGATGTGCGCAAGGAGTGCCGTGCTACACAGGGGTGTCCCCCATGTAGGGGAGCCTCACACGCAAGGAGTGCGCCCCTTAAGGAGAGCCACCCAACACAAAAGAAAGTGCAGCTGCCCAGGAATGGCACCAGCCACACGGAGAGTTGACACAACAAGATGACGCAACAAAAATAAACACAGATTCCTGTGCCGCTGACAACAACAGAAGCAGACAAAGAAGACGCAGCAAAATAGACACAGAGAACAGACAACCAGGGTGGGGGGAGGAGGGGAGAGAAATAAATAAATAAATAAATCTTTTAAAAAAAAATGACTTGGGAAGCGGACATGGCCCAATGGATAGGGCATCCGCCTACCACATGGGAGGTCTGCGGTTCAAACCCCGGGCCTCCTTGACCCGTGTGGAGCTGGCCCATGCATAGTGCTGATGCACTCAAGGAGAGCCGTGCCACGAAGGGGTGTCCCCCGCGTAGGGGAGCCCCATACGCAAGGAGCGCGCCCCATAAGGAGAGCTGCCCAGCACGAAAGAAAACGCAGCCTGCCCAAGAATGGCACCACACACATGGAGAACTGACACAAGATGACACAACAAAAAGAAACACAGATTCCCAGTGCCACTGATAAGGATAGAAGTGGTCACAGAAGAACATACAGTGAATGGACACAGAGAGCAGACAAGTGGGGGGGAAAGGGAGGAAGGGGAGAGAAATAAAAAATGCTGATACTAGACATTGTGTGTCCTGCTGTGGCCCACTGGGTGGACTGGGGGAGAGTGTGGACTACAATGTGGACCACTGTCCATGGGCTGCAGCAGTTCTCCAGAATGTATTTGCTGGGTGCAGTGGATGTGCCACAATGATGGAAGAGTTTGTTGATGTGGGAGGGGTAGCATGGGTGGGGGGTATATGGGGACCTCATATTTTTTAAACTTAAGAGTAATTTGTATTTCAATGCATAATGTTCAAAGAATATGACCTGTGAAAGTTCTTATTTTTGAAGTACACTTTCAACTTAAGAATGTTCCACAAACATTTAAAAAGAATGTGACAGTTACCAGACATTGTATGCCTTCCCATGGCCCACTGGGTGGAATGTGGGAGAGTGTGGGCTATGGTGTGGACCATTGACCATGGGGTACAGCGGTGCTCAGAGATGTATACACCAAATGCAATGAATGTCTCATGATGACTGAGGAGGTTGTTGCTATAGGGGGAGGAGTGGGGGGAGGGGGGTGGAGGGTATTTGGAGACCTCATATTTTTTTAATATAACGTTTAAAAGAAAATAAACAAGGAAAAAAAAATCTAAAAAACAAACAAACAAACAAAAACCAATGACTTGGGAAGCGGATTTGGCCCAACGGATAGGGTGTCTGCCTACCAATTGAGAGGTCCAAGGTTCAAACCCAGGGTCTCCTGACCCGTGTGATGGGCTGGCCCACGCGCAGTGCTGACGTGTGCAAGGAGTGCCGTGCCACGCAGGGGTGTCCCCCGCGTAGGAGAGCCCCATGCGCAAGGAGTGCACCCCGTAAGGAGAGACGCCTAGCACGAAAAAAGTGCAGCCTGCGCAGGAGTGGCACCGCACACACAGAGAGCTGATGCAACAAAATGAGACACAGATTCCAAGTGCCGCTGACAAGAATACAAGCGGGCACAGAAGAACACACAGCGAATGGCACAGAAAGCAGACAACTGGAGGTGGGAGGGAAGAGGAGAGAAATTGAAAAAAAAAAAAAGAGAGACTAAAATAAATAAATAAATAAATAAATAAATAACCCAATGACTCCCACTTCCCTGATACTCTTGACTAAATGAGAGACAAGGCCAGTTCTTGTCTTTTGAGTGAAAGACGTACGTATAGAGAATTGCTAACCAATACAATATGGATTCTTCAAATTCAGCTCATTAAACTTAAAAGGTTCCATCTGATCTCTTATCAAACTGTCATTTTTAAAAATAATAATTTGTTTAAAGATAAGTCTAAAGTCTATCTTTACTAAAGGTAGTTAATGAGGAAAAAAATAAAACCCTTAAATGTTTTTTTTGTTCCAAGTCAATTAATGTCTACAAATTACAATGAAGATTCATGGAAGTAATTTCAAGTCCCAAAACGTCTAGATCACTTTTGGATATGAGAAACATCCTTCCTAATAATGTCAACACTTTATAGGCATAAGAGCTATGCTTGACTGTTGTGGTTATTAAATAAATATGAGCCGAAGTAAAGAATGGTGCTTACACTACTTACTGTGGAGGGCAAGCATTCCACCAAACAAGAAATATTTACTGAATATCACTCAAGTTCAAGCACTGTGCTAAATGTTATTAATAATTTATTTTTATCATCCTTAGTGATACCAATAGCTGTGCTGCCAAATAAAATTGTAAGGCAATGAAACCTAGACGTCTCCAGAGACCTGTGACATCATGGCCTTTGTTGACCCTCTTCTGAAAACAACCAAGAGTATTTGGGTCTTTGGCTTCACAGCTATCAGTCTATGAACATCATAATAAAAATTACTAGTATCATAGGTTTACGTCAATATCTCATGATTCAGGAAAGACTAGCAATACACATTATTTCACACAGCACACAATATATGTCTTATATGGTTATTCCACAAGCTTGCAAGGTAAATTAGCTTGCAAGTTAGTAAGCAACAGAAGATATTATTTGAATACAACATGGGCAAGAGAATTCCGCATCATTTCTGCCATTCTCATTACACTTCACTTTTAAATTTAGGATATGATCAAATTTGGGATATGATCACAGATTTTAAAGCATGTTCTTCTCTGTCAGCAAAACCAACATATAAGTCCTTCCAATGAACTCACATTTCAGAGAAGAACCATATAAAGAGGGACTGTAACCAATACTTATACAATTGTTAGTGCTCTAGTGGATATAAGGCCTAAGAGATTGAAAGACTGTCTTTGAGGAATTTATACATTTGCTTCTAAGAAAGGAAATATATAGAAAATGTTTCTTGATCTGGGGTGCCGGTTATGGGTATGTCCATTTGTAAAAATTTAGTAAGCTGTATACACTTGTCATATCTATACTTCTGTGCTATGTTATACTTCAATAAAAAAGATGTTTTTTTAAAAATTTAATGGCACTAACAGCAGTATAGGACTAAGTACCAAAAGAAAAATACTGACAAGTATTTCAGAGGAGGAACTGATCATTGTTAATAATAAAATCTATAATAATTAACACATATTAAGCAATTACTATATGCCAGGCACTGTGCTAAGCATTTTATATTTCATTCTCACCACATCCCTGTGAGGTCACCAACCATTCTATCAATAGCATTTGCCATAGTTAATCACTTCCTCATCCCTGAAAACTCCTTCCTTTTCATTCCAGGCCAACATGCTCTTCTGGTTTTCTTAAGACCTCACTAGCTACTCCTTGTCAATCCACCCTTCTCCCCAGACTTTTAACATTAGAGCCAGAGTTCAACTCTCTCTTTCCTTTTTTTTTTCTTTCTTTAATTTTTTAAATTAATAGATCACAAGGAAAGCTCTTTTCTATCTATACTCCCCTGGTGATGTCACCTAGGTTCATGCCTTTAAATATCGTCTATGTACTGAAGTGTTCCAAGTTTCTATCTCTATTGTACTCTCGTACATTCATTTATCTACTCAATATTTTCACTGTATATCTACCACACAACTCAAACTCAAACTCTAAAACTAAACTTCTTATCTCTACCTTCCCAAACCTGCTCTCCCTCACAAAACATTTAATCCTTACAATCCTGGGACAAGTACAACTATTATTCCCATTTTACAGATGAAAACCGAGAGATTCAGACCTAGGCAAACAGACTTCACAGCTCGTGCTCTTAACCTCCTCATTATTCTACCTTCTTTGGCCTTCCATGTATGGGGCAGTATGTAGTGACACACATTCCACATTCTAGTGCTTTCAGTAACTGATAAAATAGAGAGTAATGCACATGGGATCCTTCTTCATAAGATAATAAGGACTATTACCAGGTATCAAGCCAACAGGAAACCAACGCTCTTGCAAATTCTGTTAAACAACTTTCCTTCCTAAATTTCTTCATACTTCAGTACTTCTCAAGGAGGAAGTTGAAAACATTCTAGAACATGGATGCTCAGATCTAAATGCTCATCAGAATAATCTGGGGAGCTTTTAAGAATACAGATGGGTCCTATTCAGATCTGCTAACCTAGGAGAAGGTTCCAAGAATCTGTGTTTCTACGATGCACCAAAGCAAATTCTGAGGCCAATAACATAGTAACTGAATTTGGGACACCTTTGTTCTAGACAGAGTTCTCTAGTCCTCAGAAGACAAATAACGACTATCATGTTTTTATCTGCCTAGCAGAGACTGAAAATGAAATGGGAACAGGGATGTAAACTGATTCCAATGAGTAAGAAGACCAATCATGAAACCAAAGCAGCAATGGTAAGATTCTAGATTAGGACTCCTAACAGGTCTGGGAATATGTTGCTATGAGACTGCTTGCAGTCAAGAGAGCCCATCCTCTGGCATTAGAGGGTATCATCCAGGCAGCAAGAACTAATATGCCTGAGCATTCATTCTCAGAGTACTCAGCAGATATTATGAGGGATCTAAGGGTATTAGGAGTTTTGGCCATTGTCCCCAGGCAAAAGGAGAAAGCATTGTTAAGAATGCTATTTTTGCATAAACACAAATACACATACATTTTGATTACATAGGCAAGTAACAATTACTGTGAAACCAAAAATGCTGAAATTAAGCAGTCATTTCAACACACTTATTAAATTCTTACCTCTGTAAGTGCATGCAACTGTCCTTGATGTACACACACCCCCATGAACCTATAAAACAAAGTAACTTTTTAAAAAAACAAATACCATATCAAGAAACTAGTTCAGTAACCCACACATTAGAAACAAGTCATACTTAGATGGCTCTCTGGGTTTCTGTACAACCTTGTAGCCTCTCAGCATTTCCATTTCATGTCTGGATGGTAGAAGAGGGAAGATAGTAAGCCGTAAAAATAGTGTGGTATAATGGAAAAAGCACTAAACCAGAAGTAAGGAAACGTGATGCTGGTTTTAGCTCTACTACTACCATGCTCACCAACACCATCCCCCCAAAAAAAGTCACTAACCCTTTTTGGGGCTTAGTTTCCTTACCTACAAAGTGGGTTGGACTACCCAATCTCAAAGTCTGTAATTGACAAAACAACAAGATGAAAAACTATTTTTTTTCTCAAAGACAAAGGACTACATTCCTTAATATACAAAGAACTCTTCCATTTATTTAATTAAAAAATCCAATAGAAAAATGAACAAAAGATATCTACATAGTTCAAAAAAAAAGTATAAATGACCAAGAAAAATATTAAAATACGCTTAAATTCACTTATAATTTAAGAAATGCATATTAAAACAAGGAGGTACCACTTTTTAAATCTATCACTATCAAATGAATAAAGACTAAGAAGACCGATAATATTTGGTGTTGCCCAGAATGTAAGGAAACAGGAATTTACATACACTGCTTACTTAATGGTACAACTTTTTCAAAGGATAGTTGATTTTATCTAGCAAAACCTTTCATTGACCTAACAATTTCACTTCTAGGAATTTATCTTACAAATATACCCAATTCAGGTGAGCAAAATAGATGTAAATGGACATCTACTACAACTGTGTCTATGAACCTAAATACCCACCAATAAAAGACTGATTAAATATTTACGGTACATTCATATATTGGCACATTCTATAGCCATTAAAAAGAATAAAGTGGATCTTTATGCACTGATATGGGAAAATATCCAAAACACACTGGTAAATGAAAATAATAAGCTGCAAAACAATATAGCATGATCTACTAGATATTAACAGAAAATATCTAGAAGCATTACTGGTAAGTAGTACTGAGGGGGCAAAGAGAGACTTTTATTTTTTAGTTCACATAATTCTGTTATACTCAGAGTTGTTTCAACCAACAGGTTATGTTGGTATATAAAAAAATAATTTAAAAATAAAAGCCATAAATCAATGATTATGACTGATGGTGATCATAAAGTAGGGGAAGGTAAATGTCACAAAGTCAGTGACAACAGGGGCTTGGGTTGCCAAGAAGGAAGTCTCATTAACCATATCCAAATCCCAAGTAAGTTCTAGTTTGGAAGGGCAAAAAAAGGGGGAAGAGACTGACTATAACAGAAAGTACAAGGCACAGCAGGAGCTGTGCTGGAAAGGCCACATGTTCCGTGAAGGCAGAGTCCATGTCATATTCTCCTCTATGTTCATAGCACCTAAAGGTGCCTAACAAATGGTTTGCACAGTTAGTAAATGATTGCTGAGTGAAAGGGAACTGAGTGAGCAAGAACACCTAATCAGCTGTAATATCACAGCAGAGTTTTAAAACATGCTGCTTCAACCAAAAATACTAATGTGAAATTTCAGAGTTTCTCCAAGGAGTGATTTGTGGACACTCTGGTTTTCTGTAAATTCATCCAGTGGCTTGGTGGGAACCTGACAAAGGAAAGAACATGAGGAAAGATCTAAGACTGCAGCTCTAGGGATTAGTTGAAAATAATCTCTGCCCTGAGAAGAGGTGGGAAATGGAATAGTAGAGTAGTTAAAGGGGCTCTGATGTTAGAGGCCTGGGGTCAAATCCCACCTGCACTCTTTACTAGGTAAGCATTTGATTCTCTATCTGTAGTATCCACATCATGAAGCTGTTAGAAGGACTACACAAAATAATGAATGTTAAGTACAAACACAGTGCCTTGTACATAATAAGAGTTCAAAAAATGTAATCAATTATCATAATTATAATCATTATTATTATTGGAAAGAACTTATAAGTACATCAGGTAAGAATCAAATTTGTTCACAAGTATCTGAGCAGAACCTGTTTCCTATATGCCCATTATCCTCTCCATTCTCCAACCCTCTGCCCACCCCTACTCCCTTCTTTGTAAAAGTGGAACATTTGACTTCATTTGTCTATCAGTTTCTTCATTATGAAACTCACTACCTAATGTGGAAGAGACTGAGGGAACATGAGGCAGGTAAAAGTCTAAAAAAAAAAATGAACATAAATAACACAAAGTGCTAAAGGCCTGAATTTGGGATAATGAAGCTATTTCTGGCTAGCAGGACACAGTACCTATAATCTCTCTAGAAAGAACATATGAGACTTTCAGTCAATGTCAGAAACTTTAATTGGGTAAAAGAAAGGAGATTGTTCTGGAGCAGAAGAAATACAGGCACAATGAATTGGAGGAGACAATCCGGGGGAGTTGCATTTGTACAAGTATCTTTAGAATAGTTCATTCTTCTCTAAGCGTTTGCACAACTCCCCAATCACTGAAATTATGAGTATGACACTCATTTATTAAACAATCATTTATTGAATGCCTACTAGGTGCAAGGCAGTAAGGATCCAGAAGTGAATAAAACAAAATCCCTGCCCTCAAAGAACTTCTATGCCAGGGGTCATTCTATTGGAATAAGATTATAATAAAAAGAGAGGTAGGTATTTTGCAGAAAGTGGTTAAATTGTATGCATAAACTGCTATAGAAAGCCAGTCTTTTACAGAAGGATGCTTCTCTGAGATTAAATGGTATCCCTGCCTAGGGATAGTGCCATCATACCAACATAGCCAAAAAAAAAAAAAAAAAAAAGGAGGTAAAGTGAAATATGAAAGCTTTATTTCCATTTTCACTAAGGGTTTCCAAACTATGATGGGGCACCAACAGAGGTTGACAAACCACAGCCTGCTACCTGTTTTTTTTTTTTTTCCCCTTAAGCTTTTTATTTTGAAATAATTTCAACCTTATAGGATAGTTACAAAAATAATATAAAATTTCATATAGAGAACTTGAACATACCATCCCCAAGATACCCAGATCCACTTATTTTAATTTTGCCACATTTGCTGTATAATAATTCTATCTATCCATCTAGCTTTCTATTTTCTAAACATTTGAGAGTAAGCTGTATACATGACACTCCCTGAACACATAATATTTCCATGCTACTACATGGTTCAATAAATAAAATTTTATTGGAAATAGCTATGGTATTGTCTATGGCTGCTTTTGTGCTAGATGGCAGAGTTGAATAGTTGTGAGAGACCATATGGCCTACAAAATTGGAAATATTTACTATTTAGACCTTTATAGGAAAAACCTGATGAACCCTGTGCTACACAAAGCACAGGGCTATACCCACTTCCATTGGGGGCCGAGGGCATAAATCATCTGATGTATATGCAAGAGTTTTTCAAGGGTATATACCCATAAGTAGGATTGGCAGTTATATAGGTTTTGTGCCTTTTCAACTCTAGTTTGCCAAGCTGTGTTCCAATGCTGTTATGCCAACATGCACTCCCACCAGACGTGGGACAATTCCTGTTGGGTCTCAGGATCTGAATCATTGAGGCCCATAGCTACATTCCAGGTCTCCAAGAATCAGAGTAATTACCTAATTTTATAAATCTCAATTTTCTCATCTGCAAAAATGGACATGAAAATAACATACCATAAGCATTGTGCCTAGCACAGGGTCTAGCCTGTGCTCAAATAAAGGTAGTTTTTATTTTATCATTATTAAGAATTCTAAATTGTTATCCTTTTACATGACTAAAACACAAAGTATGCCATTCCCTTCTTTACAACCCTTCAATGGCTCCCTCTTGACTAAAGAATAGTATCAAAACTCCTTAACACAGCATTTAAAATTCTCTATGATCTGCTCCAACTTACATTTGGAACTTCACATTTTCCCATAACATCATTCTTCACCCATCTCTCCCTTTCCTCTGGCTCTTCCAGAGTTTAAAGATGTTTAAATTCCACCGTCCATCCTGAAAATCTCTTCCCTTGCCCTTCTCCCTAAAATATGACTGTATCTCACTCTTTTCATGTCACCAAACTTTAAGAATAGGTTACATTCATTTCTAAATCAATATACTCTACTTTCTGCTCACATCACTCTCTTGTAACTTTCCTCACTGCAGAACAGTCTTATTTATCTCTTCATTTCTAGTACTTAGCATAGTATCTGGCACACAGTAAGCTCTCA